>NW_028318063.1:5975000-6575000 GCF_062004578.1 Staurois parvus | reverse complement strand
AAAACTTGTCACCGCTGGACCATGCACAAGTCATTTGCCCAAACCAACCAGACATGCAGGGGTATTAGAGAAAGAAGGAGAGTCCTCCTGTAGCATAAAACCATTTTATTATTATTATTATACAGTTCAATACAAGAGGGTTAGGAGGGCCCTGCTCCTGGGAGCTTACTATCTAATAGGGAGGGGCTGGTGGAACAAAAGGTAATAACTGTGGGGGATGAACTGATGGCAGAAATAGAAGATTTGGTTATTAACTGAAGGTAGGGTAGGCTTCACTGAAGAGAGAGGTTTTCAGGGATCACCTAAAAATGGACAGAGTAGGTGATAGTTGGACACATTGGGGTAGAGAGTTCTAAAGAATGGGGAAGGCTCTGGAGAGGTCCTGGAGATGAGCATGAGAGGAGGAGACAAGGGAGCTAAAGAGCAGGAGGTCTGGGGAGGACAGATTGGGTGATATTTGGAGACAAGATTGGTGATGTAATATGGGGCAGAGTTGTAAATGGATTTACAGTATATGCTATTGTTAATGTTTTGCATTTTATTCATTGGGCAATGGGAAGCCAGTGGAGGGATTTGCAGATATGGAACGGTTGGTAAAGTGGATGAGCCTGGCAGCAGCATTCATGATGGACTGAAGAGGAGCCTGTGATTAAGTAGGCCAGTGAGGAGAGAGTTGCAATAGTCAAGGCGAGAGATAACAAGAGAGTGAATAAGTTTAGTGGTTGCATTGGTTAAAAAGGGATGTATTTTGGAGATGTTACGGAGGTGAAGTCTACAAGATTTGGACAGCGATTGGATTTGGGGCTGAAAGGACAGATCGGAGTTCAGGACCTAGTACTGTGGCATTAGGGGAGGGACTGATGGTTGTATTATTGCTCTTGATGGTGAAGTCATGGGAGGGGGCACAGACTGGAGGGAATATTATGAGCTCAGTTTTAGAAAGAATGCGTTTGAGGAAGTGGTGTGACATCCATGCTGATATGTCAGTTAGTAATGCGAGAGGAGACTGAAGGGGTGAGGTGAGGAGTAGAGAGATAGATTTGTGTGTCATCAGCGTAGAGAGGGTACTTGAAACCATGCAAGTTTATCAAGTGGCCAAGAAAGGAGGTGTAGATGGAGAAGACAAGGGGTCAGAGGACCCCTACAGCAAGAGGAAGTGGAGAGGAGGAGACCGGGTTATAAGTAACACTGAAGGAGCCAAATTATGCCAAACATTTACTTGCACAAGTTTACAATGTTTAATATAGCATAAGGAATAGCCCAGCATGCACTCCCACTGGACTGGAAGTGATGTACCCGAAGGTCTGCCCGACACTTTTTGTCATCAACATGCAACATCCTCAGGAGCTCCTGAGGAGATCAAATGCTAATGATAAAACACATTTGGTGGAACTTTCGTTCCAGCTCAAACATTCGCTGGGTGACTGGCAGCTCTTCCTTATGCTGTATTAAATATTGTAAACTCATGCAAGTGAATATTTGCCATTTAATTTTTTTAAATAAAATAGTTTTACAATATGGGAGGATATGGGGGCATAGCAGAGCAATACAAAGCAATGTGCTTACACAGTAAAACACACACACAGCACACAGTAAAACGGCACGCAGTTAACCCTTTGATCACCCCAGATGTTAACCCCTTCCTGCCCAGTATCATTAGTACAGTGTCAGTGCTTTTTATTGTATTTGTGTCACTGGGGATGTCAGTGACAGCCGGTCCCCCCAGTGGTAGAATGGCCACTGCAGTCCTGCTATAAGTCGCTGATCGCCGCCATTACTAGTATTAAAAAAAAAAAATTACAGTATACAGGTGAAACTCAAAAAATTAGAATATCGTGCAAAAGTTCATTTATTTCAGTAATGCAACTTAAAAGGTGAAACTAATATATGAGCTAGACTCATTACATGCAAAGCAAGATAGTTCAAGCTGTGATTTGTCATAATCGTGATGAATATGGCTTACAGCTCATGAAAACCCCAATCCACAATCTCAGAAAATTAGAATATTGTGAAAAGGTGCAATATTCTAGGCTCAAAGTGTCCCACTCTAATCAGCTAATTAAGCCATAACACCTGCAAAGGGGTCCTGAGCCTTTAAATGGTCTCTCAGTCTGGTTCAGTAGGAATCACAATCAAGGGAAAGACTGCTGACCTGACAGTTGTGCAGAAAACCATCACTGACACCCTCCATAAGGAGGGAAAGCCTCAAAAAGGTAGTTGCAAAAGAAGTTGGATGTCCCCAAAGTGCTGTATCAAAGCGCATTAATAGGAAGTTATGTGGAAGGGAAAAGTGTGGAAGAAAAAGGTGCACAAGCAGCAAGGATGACCGCAGACTGGAGAGGATTGTCAGGAAAAGGCCGTTCAAAAGTGTTGGGGACTTTCACAAGGAGTGGACTGAGGCTGGAGTCAGTGCATCAAGAGCCACCACACACAGACAGGTCCTGGACATGGGCTTAAAATGTCGTATTTCTCTTGTCAAGCCGCTCCTGAACAACAAACGTCAGAAGCATCTTACCTGGTCTAAAGAAAAACAGACCTGGTCTGTTGCTCAGTGGTCCAAAGTCCTCTTTTCTGATGAGAGCAACTTTTGCATCTCATTTGGAAACCAAGGACCCAGAGTATGGAGGAAGAATGGAGAGGCACACACTGCAAGATGCTTGAAGTCCAGTGTGAAGTTTCCACAGTCTGTGTTGATTTGGGGAGCCATGTCATCTGCTGGTGTTGGACCACTGTGCTTCATTAAGTCCAGGGTCAATGCAGCCGTCTACCAGGAGATTTTGGAGCACTTCATGCTTCCTTCCGCAGACCAGCTTTATGGGGATGCTGACTTCATTTTCCAGCAGGACTTGGTACCTGTCCACACTGCCAAAAGCACCAAAACTTAGTTCAATGACCGTGGGATTACTGTGCTTGATTGGCCAGCAAACTAGCCTGACCTGAACCCCATAGAGAATCTACGGGGCATTGCCAAGAGAAAGATGAGAGACATGAGACCGAACAATGCAGAAGTGCTGAAGGCCGCTATTGAAGCATCCTGGTCTTCCATAACACCTCAGCAGTGCCACAGGCTGATAACTTCCATGCCACGCCGCATTGAGGCAGTAATTGCGGCAAAAGGGGCCCAAACCAAGTACTGACTACATATACATGCTTATACTTTTCAGAAGTCCGATATTGTTCTATGTACAATCCTTGTTTTATTGATTGCATGTAATATTCTAATTTTCTGAGATTGTGGATTTGGGGTTTTCATGAGCTGTAAGTCATAATCATCACAATTATGACAAATCACAAATTACTGGACATGTTTAATGGCAAAAAGTCACAAATGTTTTTTTCTCAAAATTGTTGGTCTTTTTTTGCTTATAGCGCAAAAAATAAAAAACACAGAGGTGATCAAATACCACCGAAAGAAATCTCCATTTGTGGGCAAAAAGGACATAAATTTAATTTGGGTACAGTGTTGCATGACCGTGCAATTGTCAGTTAAAGCAACGCAGTGCCGTATCGCAAAGAATGGCCTGGTCAGGAAAGGGGGTAAATCCTCAAGTGGTTAACACTGTATTTTGTTTGAAAGAGCAGATGCACATTTGTTTATTTACTTTGTATTTTTGTTTATTTGCACTTGTGTATTGGTAATTCTTTTTTGGGTGCAGGTGTGAGTTTTTATTTACCGTCTTATCTGTGCCTCAGTGTTTAGTTCCCCTATCCCCTTCTTTCGCCATCCACAAGAGATGTAATAAACAATTCCTGCATATGTGTGGACCAAAAGAAGCCAAACCTCACATATATATCAGTACCAGGTACCCAGCAGGCTCATCTGTTGGTAAAGGAAATACTTAATTTGGACCAGCTCCTCTTTTTCTTTGGTGATAATGTGCAGAAGGATATTTTAAGAGGTACAAGCCATAGGCCGAGCCTCTTTCTCTGTCACCAGTGCCCTGGGTCACAGTTTGGAGCTTTTTTTTCACCCTGAGCTTCCACTTCACTTTCACTCTCTTATCCTGCAACAGAGCAGTAGGCATTGTGTTCAAGTGAGCAGAGGATGTCCCTGAGGGAGGAGGTTGGTGTTATTTTTTCACACTTGTATGTTAATAGTTGCTGCACATCTGTTGCTAACATGTCCAATACAAAATGAGGCCTGGTCATTCTACAGCAGTCGACTCTCTCACCATGTACTGGTTGCCATGGTAAACTTTGATGGCACCTTGCATGATTCACACTTGTCACCTGTCTTTCAGACTCAAAACTGCCTTGGTACCTGGATCTGAAGTGCCCTCTGGGGTTTCTGGCACTCACTCATCATACCTCTACAGGGATTCTTATCATTTGTCTTTCAGGCATTAGTTCATCTTGAATGCAGAGCAGTCAAAAGGCACTCTCTGCCATTCACTTGCCTGATTGTATACCTTGGAGGGTACAGTTTTGGATATATTTGGGCCTGACTCTGCAGGTACTTAAAAGTTAATATTTTCTTTTGTATTGTAAAAAGCAGTACATTGAGTAACAGAGTACTGAGATTGACAGTAATAGCTTAGAGGTGAAATAAGTTAGGAGAGCACTCCTGAGGTTCCAGAGGTGCCAAAGTAGACTTTGAAGTTGTTTTGAGGTATAGCTTTATTGGAGTGTTTTTGAGACCGGGGGAAAAGCAGACGAAGGTCATCCACTCCTTTGTGCTTCCTTCTTACAAGGTCCTCCAGGTGGAGCAAACCCAGGGGTGAGGAACAATTTAAAGTGTATGCAGGAGTCTTCTAGGAGAAGCTGGAGTACCATCCAGGAATGAAACAGGCAGAGTTCTAAATCTGGGAGACATGGAAGAAGAGGGGTTGAAGAGACTTTAGTGTCAGTGATTATTAGGTGTGCAAAAAAGCTTATGGGGAATAGAAGGGGAGGGGTGGAATAATAAGATCTCCAGAAATGTAGGGATGGCAGGGTGTGGAATACAGGCAAAAAAAGCTAAGGTGGGGCAGGCAGGACTATGGAGACGGAGACACCCCTACACCACAGCGATAAAGAACCCAAGCAAGCCACAGTCTAGTTTTCATTACCTAGTTTTGGGTTGCACTCAGTTTGGGTGCTACTGTGAGCAAATTGTCTTGTTTCAAGCAATCCTATTTCCCAACTTCCAAGAAGAGAAAACATTACCACTAAATACATTGAGGGCTGGTTCACACCAGAACGAAGTGTGGGAAACCTGTGTTTGTACGCATTTCCCGCACTGGGTGTTTGATCTGCTGCAGGTGCCAGTGTATTCCTAACAACACCCCAAACGCAGATTGCAAACTCATTGCATTTGCCTGTAACAGATCATATGGCTCAGCAGTACCATGCGATCCAGTGCAGTGTATTTTTGAAAAGTAGTGCATGTACTACATTTGATGTGCTCCAGTGCAATTTAAACCCATTTAAATGAATGGGCTGAAAATTGCACCACAGTGAAATGCAAAACACAGTCCACGTACCTTTGTGATTCAGGTGTGAACCAGCCCTTAAACATAGAAACTTATTAGAAAAACAAGAATGAGATCTACTGCAACCACTACAAATGCAGACAATAAAACAAAATTCCTTTGAGGAACACAGAGTTTCTAAGAAACCACAATAGTTCAGGTGTTGGCCATCTACTGAGTACTTTGATAGACTACTACAAGTTGTTTGACAGAGACTACAAATAAGTGAAATGTGACAGTATTAGGCATGTATTAGCTCTGCACTGAGGCACTTCTAAACAAGACATCCACTGATGAACTTGCACAGTTGTCAGATCATAACAGGTAGAGTCATGAACAGTCTCCTCCAACAACCATATATCGAATTATGTTACAAGGGAGGTTCAGAGAAAACCAGTGCTAAAATGTGTGTTTTTTTTTTAAGTGTTTTCTCTGGGGCCAAAGCAAGCTCTGAAATTGAATGGTTTTTAAGCTCCCAACAGTATGATTATTTCATATTTTTGGTGCTGAAAGCGGTACCATTATTTTGCATGGAAATATGTAGTTTTTTTTATTGTAGGCTGTAATTTTTAGGAATAACTCACTGAAATCTGTCTGAACAAGATTCTAAATCATACATTTAATTCAATAATATAATCAAACCAAAAACACTGAAATTTGAAATATAGCGCCAAGTTCGCACATCGCTGAGCAAAGTCGCAAAATTGTTTTCAGTGTCTGATGACGAATTTCTCCACGAATCATTATCACTCAATTCTGCAAGTCGTTCTGATTTACTATCGCTGTTCTCTAGCTGATCTAAACCCGCTTTTGACCTAAAGGGACACTTTTTGGACGCCATGGACTTTTCTAAGTTTCCGGGCAGAAAGAACAATCAAAATGCAGACAGGGGACAGGACAAAGCACTAGGGACAAAATGTATGTGAAATGGGTTGAAACAGCAATGTTTTACTATGTAAAATTGTTTTGAAAAAAATGACATTTTTTTTAAATTTTCAAATTTCCCACCGCCGCCGGCGCCCGTACGTCCCGACGTCACAGGGACCGTAACACAGGAGGCAGATGCCGGCATCAGCCGGAGGAGATGGCCGGGGACACTGCAGGGGACACATCGTGGGAGCCAAGGACAAGGTAAGTGCTGCAGGGACTCCCTATGCAGCGCCGCATGGTAAGCCCGAGTGTAGCTCGGGGTTACCGCTTTTGGTATAGACATTTTACCCCGAGCTACACTCGGGAATACCGTTAGGGAGGTTAAACAACCAAATGAGCAAGAATCCACTAATACTGAGATCCTGCATAACAATACTGGTGTTCATCAGTTCATGAACTGTGTACTTATTGATCCCAAATTGCCATCGGCGTCTACATGCAAGTCACTCGTAGAGCGCCAGTCATAAGCTCAGGCTAGTCCCATCATCAGTGAAACTACAACTGATAACTACAAAAGGGTATTGTCTCTTCAATTAGGGAGTATTGATGAGAATGAGCAGTCTGTCTTTAGGAAAAATTCTTGCAGATGTGGGTTGTGTCACAAAGGGGTGTTAGGTGAGTAACTACTATCCCCCATGGAGGTATTCAGCTGGGATACTTTAAATATACATTGCTAGAATGTCGACTTATGGTATTCTGTCTATGTATTGTTTTTTAGAGATTCGTATGATGTAAGAATAGCTGCTTCTAAAACAGTAGCAGCATTATTTTCTCAGGGTAAAGCCACCAGTGGACATGGGGTAAGGTAAAATAGTATACTTGGAGATTTGGCACAGCTAAACCACCTTCAGAGAGTGGCAGTTGTAGTGTGTCTTTTTGCTATTCTGGCTGGTTTACCCTCCCAGATAAAGGACATTATTAGTGAGTCTATTTCCTGGAACCAGTGTTTGGGGATATACACTGGAGAATTACCTAAAATATAGAGGAAGCATGGAAGAAAAATGATTATACGGCCAGATATATTACATCAAACCACAGGTTGCACATTTTACCGCCACTTAGGACCCTTATTAGCTACTCAGGTGCTTCCTCCTGCCGTTTTTCAGTGAGATTTTCACTAGAGGACAGTTATTACTGGGTTGCTCTGTATTCCTTCTCTGACACACTTACTCCACACTTACCCAGTATCATTGTCAAATTCTGTTCAGTGGAAAAATAGTTCACAAAAAAAGTGGTCTGTTCTGGTAATAGACTCTTTCAGGCTCAAACATCTTACTGTACCTATAGAAGATGTTCCCTCGTTCAAAGATTCTGCTGTAAGAAAGTTTACTCTCTCTTTATTCTCACATTACAGGCCCAGCTTTTTGCAGCCACCCATTGCTGCAATTTCTGTTTTGTCAAACAGCTAATTGGACTAGGAAAATCAGCAATCAACACGATACTGTATTCCAGATCAATTTACAGAAGTTCTGCCTTTGTTCTTTTGTGCTGATGCCCTAAAACAGCATTTCTCAAACAGAGTTCCTCCAGAGGTTGCTAGGGGTTCCTTGAGCAGTGAGCAAATTCTGCATCTCCGATGAGTAATCACTGTGAACAGTGTCTTCTTGCATCTGTAATCTTCCCAAAGACCACAAATGTAAGGAGCATTCTTCTAAATGACCCTCACCTTCATGAACTGTGAACTTTTGATAAAGGAATTATTGGTAGAGGTTCCCTGAGCCTGAGTTATTTCAAGGGTTCCCTATGTTAAAGTGGTTGAGAAAGGCTTCCCTAGAACAAGTTATGAGACAAATCTCCAGACTGGCTCTATTTTTCTGTACACATGTGGTGAATGTTATAGCTAAAATCCTGGACAGCTGAAGCTGCCTGTAAAAGGACACTGTCAGGGAAGGCTTGCCCATAGCACAGATGAAGGTTCCTGACACATAAATATGCACATGCGCAGACCGGCCAGCACATCTGGCCGTGCAGATGTGTACGGACATGGGCATAGGCATGCGCACTAATGCTGGAACCAAACGGGCTTGTTCCTGATTCCTGTGTTAGACCTCTGATCCTGAACCAGCTTGCTCCTGGCCTTCGTTTGTCTGCTACCTACCCTGACCTTGGCTTGTCTTTGGATTCTGCTCCTGCCTCCTGTTCTTGCCTGATTGATCTCCCGCTGCTGACTTGGCGTGTGACCTGACTATTCTGCTGTCTGCCATCTATGCCTGATCTGCCCGACTGTTACCGAGCTTGCTCGTCTAAACCCTTCATCCTGTTTATCCAGCCTACCACAGCTCTTCAGTCCACATCTGGTTCCTGCTACATACCCACAGTCTTCTGCCAGCGAAGCTCCATGCCAGCTCATCTGCCACCAGTCTGTCCTGCTGCTACATGTACCTGCTGACTACTGGACTGATTACAGGCACTCATACCCCATTGTGCGCCTGTGGCTGCTGTTCCACTACCAATGGCCCCCGAACCAGAACTGTACAAGATATCTTCCTCTTCACAACAGGCTCACTATCCAGGTACATGACAGACGCCTCACAAGTGTGCCCTTTGAAGAAGGACATCTCTTTGGTGAGACACTTGAAAAATTGATCATAGATGTCACAGAAACATCCTCGCACACCGAAGGGTCACAGAATTCCCCTTTTCAGCGGCTTCTACCTCCTCAAAATGCAGATCACCTCAATGATCTACTCATGCTTCAACTCATTAGCCAAATTTTCTACCTTCTTTTCAGTGCAAGACTTTTAAGACACAAAATCTACCAAGTTTACATGAAGGCCCTCTTCACAATGAAGGGGTGCTCTTTGTGTCAAAGACCTCTGGGTTCAATCAGTAGTTTTAAAGGGGTACAAAATAGAGTTAAAAATTCTACTCCTTTTTCTTCTCTCAAATCAACCAAAATCTGCTCAAGATCAGTCAGATTTAGAGAATGCCCTAAACCACCTCCTTGTCCCATGGAGTGGCTGCTCCAGTACATCTGGAGGACAGGTTCAAAGGATTCTATCAAAACCTGTTCACATACCAAAACTCAGTGGGGGTATTTGTTCTATCCTGGACCTAAAATCCCTTAACAAATACATTCAATTTCCAAAGTTTTGTATGAATCGACAAGGTCAGTTACTGCATCTCTTAAACGGGGGAATATCTGGCATCTGTTAATATCCAGGATACCTATCTGAATATTCCCAGTCAACCACTTCATCAGATATGTGTGCACTTTGCAATAGTAGGCAAACACTTCCAGTTTGTGACACTGCCATTTGGCCTATCCCCTGTTGGTATTTACAAAGGTATGCACACCTCTTCATATCCTCTTAAACTGTTATTAAACCCCTGACCCTGCATTTACTATATCCAGTGTCCCACAGTACACATGGAAATGCAAGTATTTTAGTAAATATAAGCCGCTAAATACCTTTTCTCATTAGCAGTATATTGCAATCTTGTGACTGAGCACTGGATAAAGCTTGTAGGAGGAGTTTTCATCCTCTTACTGTCCTATGAGGCTGCATGACTCCTGACCCTTTGTCTGGACAGTACTGTGCTGTGCTGATCACATTTTATTTATTTCATGTACTTCTATAGTGCCATCAATTTACACAGCGCTTTTACATATATATTCTACATTCACATTAGTCCCTAGCCCTCAAGGGGTGTACAATCTAAGGTCCCTAACTTACAATCATACATACTCATACTAGGGCCAATTTAGACAGGATCCAATTAATCTAACAGAATGTCTTTGGAGTGTGGGAGGAGGAAACCCACGAAGGCACAGGGAGAGCATGCAAACTCCAGGCAGGTGGTGCCATGACTGGGATTCGAACCAACAACCCTAGTACTGCTGGGCAGAAGTGCTAACCATTTAGTCACTGGGCTGCCCAGCACATGCATCTCTAAAAGAAAAAAAATCTCTAGCAATGCACACCAAACTGAGCATGTGAAGAGGGCCTCCTAGGGCTCTGTACTATCAGCAGATGGGTTGGAGACAGTGGAAGAAGGGGAGGATCAGAAAAGACAGGATCAAACAGCTTGTTTACACAATGTGGAGGATTAACCCTTTAGGTTCCATAGTGAGTGTAACGAGCATGCTTTACTGTATATACAGACTGATTTTACTGCCGTGGGGTTATTAACATTTAAGAACTCAGGATATTCAGGTCATTGGGTACCTAGATGATCTTCTGATAGACCCATCATCCTTCCAGTTATCTGCAAGCATCCTCAGGCAGGGAAGCAGTGTTCTAATTTCTCACAGGAAACATGGACACTAAATGAAGCCAAGCTCCCCATCAACATCTTGGCTCTAGGAGTGATAAAGTGGGCTCTGCATCACTGCACCCCCTTCTTCTGGAACACCCGATCAGGGTGAAATCAGTTGCCTTAAAATAAAAAACAAAAAAGGACCCAATAAAGGATTGGGGCAACATATAACGATTACTTAACGAATGAGTGGCTTTGACAAAGGTTTAATTTTTTTTATAAAGATTCAAATGTATTAAGTTGTATTGGTAAAAATTTACCATATTACTATTTCAGCCAAAATCAAATGGCGACACGCTTCACCACATAAAAAGCACGGACAACGTTGTCTCTGAACATGCAGGTTGAAATGCTAGCATCACGTAGCCCCATTAGTGGTCCTTGGCAGGGGGTAACATACATACCCTTCATATTTTAAAAGATATGGATATCATATAATTTCCAAGTGATCACTTAAATGCACCGTTTATTTGTATAAACTCCTGAAATATAAGCAGGTCTGGCAAGAAAGTAAGCAAGATAGATAGCCTGTTATTGCACTTAAGTACAGCACAGCTTACCATTCAAGCTGATAATGATCACAACAGCATGATTTAAACTGGCATCTTCTACTAGGGAACATGAAGGATGAAGCAGTGGAAAATGAATGCAGGGGGCTCAGATGCGGTATTAGGAAAGCAACAGGTAATGAAGCACTATGCATCAAACAAAGTTCCAGATGACAAGAGGCATAAGTGGTGTGACATCCTGAGGATCAGTAATGGTTAACATATAGCTAGCCATATCATAATATGATCATGCAGTAGATTTTCATAATTCAAAGCTGGTATGTTCTCACACCACATTTAATTCGATCCTCTCTCTATCCCGTTACTTTGTGGTACTGGTAGCAATTTCTGTGATTTCTCAGCATCTTTTGATTAGTAGCCTGAGGCATCCGAACTTCCCCAGGCATACAAGCAGCTCAGTTGACACCTTGGCTGTGGCAAACATCAGTTACCATGTGGGTACAAGGAATAATTTAGCCTTGAAGGAAATAAGCCTGATCATCTCATGGATGGAACAACACTGCCCAACAATATCTAGTGTTGACATCCCAGGAGTGGACAATTGGAAGATGAATTATCCATCATCATATTCAAGTTGATATATCAACTATGGGGGCTCCACATGGGGCATGTGCTGGCCTCCAGAATCAACAACATGTTATCTCTGTTTGCAGCCAGGACCACAGATCCACTAGCACTGGCATGCGATGCTCTGCTAAATTCCCTGGACTCAGTTCAAGCTAATATATGCCTTTCCTCCAGTGCAAATTATGCTTAGACTATTCCGCAAAACAGAGCAAGATAAGAAACCAGTGATTCTCCCAGAAGAACCTGGTACAGACATACTTAAACATCTAGGAGACAACCCCTGCACACACGCTACTGCACATGTGCGATCGGACAGCGGCCATTTTGGAAACTGGAAAAGTTAGAAATTTTGCCTATCTATGCTCAATGATGTCCATTCTAATGTGAGTGCAACCATACTTCAAATAAATATTGTCTTAATGGTTTCACACTATGTGGAGCACTCTTTTTTTTTTTTTTTTTTTGCATGTTTCTTGCCATGAGTCTGAATCCTATCCGGAGTGGTGTAGTTACCCTAATTAGTGTCCATTGCTTGGAGGATCTTTACTTTTCTCTCCTGGTGATCCGTTTGTCCAGCTTTCTGGGTTGTTTACACCAAAGCACACTTAACAGGGGGTCATGCCTTTCTGGTAAGCCTTTGGTATGAATGGTTGGTCACACAATAGCTGTCCTTGGATTTCCTTTGTTTCATCACAGCCCCCAGAGGCTGACTTTTTCTTTATCTGAATTTTTTGATGGACTATTTTTGTATGACACAATTTTTCACTGTTTTTTTCACTCATCATTTATCACTTTATTAAGCGCTGCACTTTATGTATATATTGTTTACTGCCTGGTATCAGGGTTTTTAGTGTACAGCTGCTTACACTTTATTATTTATCATATATTACAAATATATATATATATATATATATATATATATATATATATATATATATATATATACACATATATATATGTACACACAGTTCCGCGCAACTTCTTCCATATGTTAGCTTTGTCTTCATAATGATAAAAACGCACAATTATATCTCTAGAGACTTCTGGAGCTTTTCTCGGGGGTCATTTAATCCCGTGGACTTTGTCTATCTTCAGTTGTTCACTCAGTGACCTTCCCATTATTGGGTTAAATATTTTCATAATTTCTCCCAATAAATCATTACCATTTGTTACCTCTGGCAAACCTCTAATCCCCAGGTTATTTTTTCTATCCCTAATCTCTTGACCTTCCATTCTACAGTATATGCCATCTTCCTTTGCTCCTTATGCATATCCTCTATTTGCGTTTCCAACTTCATAATTAGTCGTGCTTGTGTCTCCACTCTTTCATCCGTATCCTCTAGCCATGAAGAACTTGTCCCAGGTCATTATGTAGAGTTGCCATTTCGTTCTTTATGGAGGTCTCTAATTTCGCAAACATCTCTGCCATATCTGTTTCCGTAGGTATTTGCAGAGTAAGACCTTGTTCCTCCATGTCTCTAGAGTTCCCACTGCTTCCCATATAAATCAGTTCTTTAGATTGATCTCGATTTGATGATACTAGCAACAGTCTATTTTGATCTTCTTTGTTACTTCTCCGCTCATGTCGCCCCCTTGCTTCCTGATGTCTTTCTGGAGTGTGACCCTCTGGACTTTTACTACTTTTACCACTGGTACTATACAACGATGAGATTAGCATGCATATATCCATCTCAATCCACAAAATGTTGGAGGAACTGTGACTCTGATGGTAAGCTCTTTCATACAGTCAGGTCCATAAATATTGGTACATCTACACAATTCTAACATTTTTGGCTCTATACACCACTACAATGGATTTGAAATGAAATGAACAAGATGTCAGCTTTAAGATGCAGACTGTCAGCTTTAATTTGAGGGTATTTACATCCAAATCAGGTGAACGGTGTAGGAATTACAACAGTTTGCATATGTTCCTCCCACTTGTTAAGGGACCAAAAGTAATGGGACAATTGGCTTCTCAGCTGTTCCATGGCCAGGTGTGTGTTATTCCCTCATTATCCAAATTACAATGAGCAGATAAAAGGTCCAGAGTTCATTTCAAGTGTGCTATTTGCATTTGGAATCTGTTGCTGTCAACTCTCAAGATGAGATCCAAAGAGCTGTCACTATCAGTGAAGCAAGCCATCATTAGGCTGAAAAAACAAAACAAACCCATCAGAGAGATGGCAAAAACATTAGGCGTGGCCAAAACAACTGTTTGGAACAATCATAAAAAGACCGGTGAGCTCAGCAACACCAAAAGACCCGGAAGACCACGGAAAACAACTGTGGTGGATGACCGAAGAATTCTTTCCCTGGTGAAGAAAACACCCTTCACAACAGTTGGCCAGATCAAGAACACTCTCCAGGAGGTAGGTGTATGTGTGTCAAAGTCAGCAATGAAGAGAAGACTTCACCAGAGTGAATACAGAGGGTTCACCACAAGATGTAAACCATTGGTGAGCCTCAAAAACAGGCCAGATTAGAGTTTGCCAAACGACATCTAAAAAAGCCTTCACAGTTCTGGAACAACATCCTATGGACAGATGAGACCAAGATCAACTTGTACCAGAGTGATGGGAAGAGAAGAGTATGTAGAAGGAAAGGAACTGCTCATGATCCTAAGCATACCACCTCATCAGTGAAGCGTGGTGGTAGTGTCATGGCGTGGGCATGTATGGCTGCCAATGGAACTGGTTTTCTTGTATTTATTGATGATGTGACTGCTGACAAAAGCAGCAGGATGAATTCTGAAGTGTTTCGGGCAATATTATCTGCTCATATTCAGCCAAATGCTTCAGAACTCATTGGACGCCACTTCACAGTGCAGATGGACAATGACCCAAAGTATACTGCAAAAGCAACCAAAGAGTTTTTTAAGGGAAAGAAGTGGAATGTTATGCAATGACCAAGTCAATCACCTGACCTGAATCCGATTGAGCATGCATTTCACTTGCTGAAGACAAAACTGAAGGGAAAATGCCACAAGAACAAGCAGGAACTGAAGGCAGTTGCAGTAGAGGCCTGGCAGAGCATCACCAGGGATGAAACCCAGCGTCTGGTGATGTCTATGCTTTCCAGACTTCAGGCTGTAATTGACTGCAAAGGATTTGCAACCATGTATTAAAAAGTGAAAGTTTGATTTATGATTATTGTTCTGTGCCATTACTTTTGGTCCCTTAACAAGTGGGAGGAACATATGCAAACTGTTGTAATTCCTACACCGTTCACCTGATTTGGATGTAAATACCCTCAAATTAAAGCTGACAGTCTGCAGTTAAAGCACATCTTGTTCCTTTAATTTCAAATCCATTGTGGTGGTGTATAAAGCCAAAAATGTTAGAATTGTGTCGATGTCCAAATATATACACACACACCTAAATGGGAAGTAGAAACTGAGGTGAGAATAGATAAATATAGGATTAGTGGACTGCTGCGTGTACCTCCATGTTCTCATTGAGTCCACCTGGAGTGAGGGAACCCAAGGTGAAAATCCAGTAAGTCTCTCTCATGCATAATCTTTGAAATCTCCTACCATTGTCTGAATCTCCTCTCACTGATTTGATGCCAAACAATCTTTGGCCTGACGGATTGTTATCATGTTTCTCCTGAAAAATGTCGCGGTACAGAATACTTTTTCAGAATAATCTTGCAGAATCAAGCAATAACACTTGAGAATAAAAGAAGTGAAAGATGCGGAAGGGGAGATAAAAAAATGTACATATATTTTCATTCACACACATATATATATATATACTGTATATGGTTGCAGTGTCCCCACATTGCTTCCTTCTGGAGGAATGTCTCCTTTTTTCTTTCTGAAATCACAAACATTTCATGTGTACTCATCTCACAGATAGCTCTCTTTGGACTTAACCTCTTGGCCCCTAATTTCATACTGTGCTGTTACACACATATTGATAACAGTTCACCTTTCCATTGCACACTCCTGGAAAAATTCTCTCCCCCCCTTCACTCTCCAGTGTTATCTCTTTACCTAATGATTATTAGCACATGGAATTTCTCTTTGCTAAATCAACCTTCACTTTAGCAAAATTTACAAAATCTTGGATCCCCTGGATGTCAGACACCAGAAGTATCTCCCTTCCCCTTTTACACCTCCCCTAATGACACATGCACATTCAATCCATATGCCTACTTCATGATAGCAACATTATATTTTAGCCTAAACCAGACAGAGCTATCAATCTGTATACATTCATTATATTTCATAATTGTATCAATAAATAGCGCACTCATAAGCGCTTCACGGTCCTTGCTATCTCCCCTTCTTGCTTTGCCTTCCCCCCTTTTTTTTCCCCCCTCTCTTTTTTCGCCCTTTCCCCCGGGCAACACCTCTTTTCCAAGAGGTGATGCCTCTGATAATACTCATGACTGTTTTTATTCCTTTTGTATAGCAACTTTGGAATGCAATGCCTAAAATAATAATGTTATGCCCTGTTAACACTTTTGTAAGATTTGTAGTGACTTATTAGAGGGAATGTTTCGCCCCTTTTGTTATTCCTCTCTTTTTATCTTGTACTTTGTAATACAAATACTACTTCTAATAAAAATTATTGAAACAAAAAGAATTATTGATTTACCTGTAAATTCCCATATCTTGGAGTAAAGTACAGGACACGGGCTACCCTTTTGTTTTTAACCCTAGTCTGTTTGCGGTCCTTATAGATTTGAGCACTACAGTTTTAATTCAAGGTTGTCTAAATGGTTTTTGATGTTTGTAGAATAATTGAAAGTATCTTTGTATTTATTCAATTTATTAATCACTGTGCTTTTGTTTCAGGAACTTGAGAAGTTAATACAAGGAATGAAAAGTGACGAAGCAAAGGTAGAGTATATGTAAATACAGTACGCTAAATTATTATAGATCTAAATATTTTACATTATTTATGTATACACTATATTGCCAAAAGTATTAGAACACCTGCCATTACACGCTCATGAATTTTAACCAGTTGCCGACCAGTCACTACATATACTGCAGCAGGACGGCACCGCTGTGCAAAATCACGTATATACATGATTTTACATATCGGGTAGGGGTGCGTGCAAGGCCGATCGCGGGTGTCAATCCCCGGGTCCCGGCCAGTGATTACCAGCCGGAGCCCGGTGATTACCGGCAAATAGTGAAAGAGCGGAAGGCTGCAGGAAGGCTCCCTGTCAGTTTCCAGCACACTGCTCCGGAGAATGGAGTTCAGCTTTCCGTGTGTGTTCCTGTGAAGCACACACCCCCCTGCCCCCTAGTAAAACACTCCCCTCACACAGTTAACCCTTTGCCTAAAAATGTTAACCCCTTCCTCCCCAGTGCCATTAGTACAGTGTCAGTGTTTTTTTTTGCACTGATCACTGTATTGGTGTCACTGGGGATGTCAGTGACCCCAAGTCAGTTCCCCTCCAGTGTCAGAATGTCTGCTGCAGTCCTGCTATAAGTCAGTGATCGCCGCCATAAGTCGCTGATCGCCCCCATTATTAGTATAAAAAAGAAAATTCCTATATATATACCGCCATTTGTAAAAGCTATAACTTTCACGTAAACCAATTAATTTACATGTATTAGGATATTTCTAATACAAAAAAATATATATATTTTTTTATATTTATATTTTTTTTTTTAGCGCAAAAAATAAAAACCGCACAGGCGATCAAATACCACTGAAAGAAAGCTCAATTCATGGGGAAAAAAGATGTACATTTAATTTGGGTGCAGCGTTGCATGACCGCGCAATTGTCAGTTAAATTAACGCAGCGACGTAACACAAACCGCATCTGTAACCGCTTCCTGACCGTCCTATAGCAGATATACTGCTACAGGGCGGCACAGGTGCGTAAAATCACATATATGTACGTAATTCGCGCTCCCGTGGTTTTCCGCCCCCTCCCAGATAGCATCAGATTGCCCTTCAGTACACCAGTCATCACATTTAACCCCTTGATTGCCAGGAACACACTCATACACAATAAACCTCCATTGCTAGTATAGTGTCTGAACGGATCAATATCTTTGATCAGATCAGCACTATACTAGTGTTCACATAAGTATAGAGTCCCCAAAAATGCAGCATTAGCGGGATCAGCCCCGGCACCTGCGTTTAGCCCCTACGCTTACCCCCCATTCTCCCCCAGCAAGTGCAGTGTCAGTAGGTCACTGTCACTTGATAATTTGCACACAAAACCGCAGTGTTCGCAGAATCAGGCCTGATCTCTGTTAGCACTTGCCTGTAAATTTTGATGACTCTCATATGCAGCAGAGTGCCAGTACTAGTACCACGCTACCTTTTGGTGAACTGGCGAGCACCAGTGGCCGAGTACATCTTGGTCTTTCACATACCGCTTAGATTGTAAGCTCCCAGGATCAGGCCCTCCTAACCCTCTTGTATTGAACTGTATTGTTGCTGTATTGTCTCTCGTTATATTGTAAAGTGCTGAGCAAACTGTTGGTGCTATATAAATCCTGTATAATAATAATACCAGCACTGCAGTATGACTTGGTGATGTGGCGAGTCCCATAAGTGCAGTACAAGCAGGTGCGGTGGCGAGCACAAGTATTGCCTCGCAACCACCAAGAATTCACACAAATGGCCCGTAGAGCCCTTAGTATCCTTCCGGATGTGCTTCCAAATCCCGATTGGCAGCCCTCAAATTTTGCAGCACCCGTTCTTCCCCCATTCACTGCCCAACCTGGAATTCAGGTGGAAACACTCCCCTTGAGTTTTTGGAGCGGTTTTTCACGGAAGATCTGTATGCATTGATTGTGGATCAAAGCAATTTATATGCGCAAAATTTTATCGCCGCCAACCCAAATTCAAACCTTGCCAGACCATTTGCATGGAAACTCATTACGGTTTCCAAATTTACAATTTTTTTGGGCCTAACCCTCAACATGGGCATTACTAAAAAAATTTACAGTCAGGTCCATAAATATTGGGACATCGACACAATTCTAATCATCACTATAGTCTTAAGAAATCGGAAGCTACGAGCATTTCATCACTTCAGTTTCACAGGATATAAACAGCGCCATTTGTAAATTGGGAAAGCATCTGATCACACTGATCTTGGTTTGATTAGAGAATGTAAGGGCAGAGGAGAGATCTAGAGTCTGATAAACCCCAGATTTCTCAAAAAAGAATATATGACAATGCCCATTCATTATTTGCATATTTGCATTCCCTGTGATAGCATTAAAAGTGATAAAAAAAAAAAATGAAAGGGACAGTGTAAAAATAATTAAAAACATCAAAATAACTTACAAAAAAAAAACTCGCCCCCTTCACACGTGCAGACCTGTGTACACGAGCGTTGACCCTGTGCCGGTATGTAAACAGCGGTTGCACCATGCATGTAATGTATCGCCATAAACGTCAGATCAAGGGCAGTAATTCTAACACTAGACATCCTCTGTAATTCTAAAATGGTAGCTTGTAAAGGCTTTTAAAACGTTGCCTATGGATATTAAAATTGTATGCAGTTTGTCGCCATTGAACGGGGCATGCATTTTAAATACAAAAGGGATAACAGACGCATGGTGTGGCAGTCCATGTATGTTTGATGAGTTCCAAATGGGCAGTGGTGAAGGTAGTCCAGTAGGCACTAAGGGCAAGCTGCGTAGGAGTGAAGCATAATGCTGCAGAAAGGAAAACAAAGAAACACAACGCCTCTAAGTGTGTACTGTGAAGGTATTTAATAAAAAGATAAGTAGTAACTCACATCTTAGAATTTAAAAACAGGCTCATGGGTAAGAGGGTGAAACGTCTGTAGCCAGATGAAGTTGTGTATCTGATCCAGAGAGGTGATCTATTGAGTCCGTCAGCAGGTGGTGCTGTGCATGTGCAACATGGATGGTAAGCCTGGTGGAATCTCCACGGTGTCTGCCAGCAGATGGTGCCATGCATATGCAGCATGGATGGTGGAGCTTGGCAGAGTCTCCAAGATGTCTGGGATCAGCACATGTGGCGTCTGACGTCACAAAAATGCGACACGTTTCTGAGCATGTGCAGGACGAGATGAGTCCAGGCGCACTCTTTCATCAGGCAGGGAGGAACTGGGGGTGAAGGAGCCTTTTATAGAGCAAGGAGGGGATGATGAACAGGGGCGGGGAAAGGAAGAGGAAGCTTCCTTACTTCCTATCACAGTTTCAGAAGCCCTGAAATGCCAGGATAGCACCAAACCCCCCCCCCCAAATTACCCCTTTTTGTAAAGTAGACACCCAAGGAATTTGATAAGAAGCATGGTGAGTATTTTGCAGATCTAATTTGTTGCCACAAATGTTTGGAAAATTAAGAAAAAAAAACATATTTTTTATTTTTTTTTTATATTTCAAAACCTTGTGAGAAAAAATGAGATCTGCAAAATACTCACCATGCCTCTTTTTAAATTCCTTGGGGTGTCTACTTTACAAAAAGGGGTAATTTGGGGGGGTTTGGTGCTATCGTGGCATTTCAGGGCCTCCGAAACTGTGATGGGTAATGAGGAAGTTACACACCTTCAGGCTTTCCAAGTGGTTATTGGAATTCAGGCTCCTGTATGTGACTAGGCTCCCAAAAAGTCTCACATGTGGTATCCCCATACTCGGTAGAAGTAGCAGAATGTATTTTGGGGTGTAGTTCCACATATATCCATGGCTTTGTGCGAGAAATAAATCATTTAATGACAACTTTGTGTAAAAAAAAAAACAACACAATTTGTAATTTTCCAGAAACTTGTGAAAAAAAGTAAATCTTCCATGGACTCAATATGCCTCTCAGCAGATAGCTTTAGGGTGTCTACTTTCCGAAAAGGGGTCATTTGGGGTTGTTTGTACTATCTTGGTATTTTAGCACCTCAAGAAATGTGATGAGCAGTCAGAAAGTAAAAGCTCTGAAAATTCCATTATCTATACCATAGTTTGTAGACACTATAACTTTCACACAAAGCTATCAATATACACTTATTGGGATTTTTTAACCAAAAACATGTAGCAGAATATATTTTGGTCTAAATTTATGACAAAATTTTAGTTTTTTTTAATATTTTTTATGACCGAAATGAGAAAATATCTTTTTTTTTTCAAAAACATTTTTTCTCTTCAAAACTTTTTTTGTTTATAGCGCCAAAAATAAAAAGCAGACAGGTGATCAAATACCACCAAAAGAAAGCTCTATTTGTGTGAAAAAAGGACATAAATTTCATTTTTATACTATATTGCATGACAGTGCAATTGTCTGTTAAACTAGTACAGCTCTGTTTAGCAAAAAAATGGTGTAAATTGCAGTATCTATACCATAGTTTGTAGACACTGTATCTTTCACACAAAGCAATCAATATACACTTATTGGGATTTGTTTTACCAAAAACATGTAGCAGAATACTTTTTGGCCTGAATTTATAACTAACTTTGAGTTTACTATATGTTTTTTATACCCGAAAGTAAAAAATATCTCTTTTCTTCAAAATGTTCGATCTTTTTTGTTTATAGCGCAAAAAATAAAAAGCGTGTAAGCCGTGTACCGGGGTGGGCTCCCCATGATACAGTGAAGTCACGAACGAGGAAAGCAACCCCAACACCAGCTTTTGCCACAACAGAATTTTACTTAGATGTGGCAAATAAACACAACCACAAATGCTGGGAACATACAATAAATTTACATACACCCAGCCCAAAGGCTGGGACCCTTGTGCTGCACAGCACGGCGCCTCCTGATGGATGAAGGTAGAAGGTGTAGTAATTTACCTACTGGCGGGCACAACTAAGCTGCCACACCTTACCCGTTCTTACCCTAAAAGAGCAGGAATCAGTGTATGGGTGTATGGTATGGGCTAGCCTGCTGTGCAATCTTACACAAATCTACAGTATCCCCCCTCCCATAACTGGTCCTGTAGCACGTGCCTGAGTATTCCTTCTGAGCAAAACGCCAGTCTGGCTTGAGTTTGTAGGATTTTATCAGCTCTCCAATGTGAAATGTCACTTTAAGTTGTGGAGTCCTTCCAATAATCAGTAACAACACTTGTGGCCTGACACAAACAGAGACTCTAACTAACTAACTATAGGCCTGGACTCAGTCTCAAGGCGCCAACACTGAAATGATGTGCGTGCACGATCTTACCTACCCGGGTCTGCTTTGCATCCGTTGGTGACTCTGAACAGAACAAATGTCTCTCCAACAAGCTTGCGATATTGCAGTGTATGCTGAGTTGTTCCTCTGCTCTCATCAGCATTACTGGCAGCAATCTTCCTTTCTCTGAACAGGATCAGGGTCTTGGACACAATCAGCTTCAGTTAGCTTCAGCTCTGGTTACCGAGGGAAGCTCCCGCACCTGGATGTCATTGGATTCTCAGCTCACACGGCCCCTTCATTCAGCATCATTCAAAACATGGCTGCAGTCTCCTCTTCCTGTTCACTCCAACTCTGTGTGAAAACTCCACCTCTTCATGAATATACAAATATCTATGCAGTCTGAAGCTGTGTTAGAAAAACAGTGACATCTTGTGGCTGAACCGCAGAATGTCAGTCAAAACATTAATTTACTTCCACATAATCAGTGTTCAAACAATGAGAGCTGTTTCCCCATCTCACAAGCGCACGGGTGATCAAATACCACCGAAAGAAAGCTCTATTTGTGTGAAAAAAGAACGTAAATTTTGTTTGGGTACAGCATTGCATGACCGCGCAATTATCAGTTGAATTAGTGCAGCGCCGAATAGCAAAAAGAGGCCTGGTCATTAAGGGGGGTAAATCCTCTGGAGGGCAAGTGGTTAATGGCATCCCAGTCTTAGTCCATAGGGTTCAGTAGACCACCTTACAACAGGCATAAACATCATCCCACGGGCACCCCTAGAAAGGTCCAAAAGGTTCATAGGCCATCCTCTTCTCCCTCAAGTTGTGTAGGACCACCCATATATCACGTAGTGCAGCGCTAAGATGAATGAAGGCAATAAAAACAATATAAGCCGCCTGAGGCTAAAATATCACAATAAAACTGCTGGTAAAAGCACTTAAATCATGAGAAATACTACACTATGGGCACCATTATTTTCTGCTCTGCATCGAGCATCTAATCCCACAGGATCCCAGGTGACCATCCCAGGGCCCAGAGGAGAGAGATCCATATCAGACCCCACCACAGCTTATCTTTAAAGGGACCTCTTGAGTGACATCCTACCGCCCAGATCCATAGAGGAGGTTATCCATACCAGGCTGCATCCTATTCCATTACAGAGGGGACCTCTGGCTGTTAATATATAATGCGCATGTAAAATGCGCTTCTGGTGAGTGTGCAATTTTACTATTCTCCGCACGTCACCGGATTACCTGCTTTACTGGGATAATTAGAGTCACCTATCCAGGATATTTCTCTGCAGCTATATTGAACTATTTATTATTTGAATACAGTGCATAGTTTATTTGGAGTATTTTTGTATCTTCCACACTTTGATTGGACATTACTTCATTTTTATGATTTAAGTGCTTTTACCAGCAGTTTTATTGTTATATTTTAGCCTCAGGCATTTTTTATTGTTTTTATTGCCTTCATTCATCTTAGCTCTGCACTATGTGATATGCTTTGATTTTAGAAGGTTTTATGGTTTCCTTTTTAGTGTATCAGCTGCTTTATATATAAGCGCTCGCTGAGTCCCATTTTTATACTGTGCCTCTGACTACCAAGGATGGACCTCATGGGAAAGAAGGATCTCCCCAAAAAAGGTAAATTAAGTGGCGCTCACTTGGAAGCTAATATAGATCAATCCTTGAATAACACTCTCTATGCAGCTATTGAGAAAACTGCTCTGAAGGTGGATAATAATCCCTTCAAAAATACCGATTCCTCACCTATCCCAGTAGAGGAGGAGACCCACTCTTTTATTCCCTCTACTTTTTTAGGGAAGAATGCTGCAGGAACACCAAGTCCCGCAGCAATACCAAAAAACAGGAAAAGGAACTCCCCAAAAACTATAAGGAAAAGACAAAACACACTAGGAGAGGACGAAGAGAAGGTAAGGGGCATAAAAAGAGGCAGGAACTTGCAGCTTGCCAGTTTACCATAGAGATCTATAATTTATTACGTTCTGTAATTTCAGATACTGAACTAGATCTCTTGAGAAAGGGCTGTAATTTTGCATCTCACAATCCACCTAATCTCTTCGAGTTATTTGTAAACCTAAATAGGTTTATTAGAAACTTGACAGTAAAAAGATATTTTGCACTAAAATGAGAGACTAATCCTGTAGTGGAGAGTCCAGTGGCTGAGATGTCGCCGGCAAATAATCTAGATGACTCTATATTGTAAATATTAGAAGAACTGTATATAGAAGGGTTGTGAGGAAATCATGATATGGAGGTCCCATTAGATAGTGGGCTTTTATCAGCCATCAATCAGGAGGTGGTACACACAAAGTTCAAGCCCCAATCTACTTTTTTTCCCCATTAGGCAAAAGGAAATTTCATCCTTACATTCTACTAAATGGTCCTCAAAGAGTTCAGGAAGGTGTGAGACCCTAATGACCCCAGGAGCCCCAGGAAACATAGAGGGTCCCCCGGGCCAGCCAAATATAGCTGGGATTGACAGCCTGACTAGTAATCTTGGAATCTATATAGACCACTTTCTGCAAGAGATAGTAGTCAATTCACACTACATGTGAAAAAGGACTTGCTGCAGTGTGCTACCCAGAGCAGTGGGGATATGCAGGTGAAAACCCAGCCTGCAGCAAGGTCAAGGACTGAAAAAGACTAGGGGTGACCAAAACAGTCTGTTTGCCAGGTTCCTTAGTGACAGGTGCTGCAGAGTTGCCCAGGGAAACTTCCCAGGAGTCCGCAGTTGCGGAGCAGAGGGTTTCCGAGGTCCGCTGTGGAGCTGCCCAAGTGGTGTGTAAAAGGCATAGACCACCCACAAGATCTAAAGATGATGCTGTTGAAATATGTACTGATGTTGGTGATGTGTTCATTAACAGTGATGAAAGGGAGATATCTCTCTTAGCAACCAGAGGCAGAGCCACAGGGTTGTCCATGGAAGTCTCCAAGGGTCTCCATGTGTTGGAATCAGAGATTGGCCAGGACAGCACTGAAACTGCCCTGCTGGGACAGAAGGAGTCTTCCCCATGCTATAAGAATGTGTGGGAGCAGTCCATTCACCCTATGTGTAACCTGGTTGGTATGGGGTTAAGTCAGCATGCCAAAGCTGAAAGTATAAAACTGTGTGTAGCACTAGCGCCACCAAAGTAAGCAGGCCAAAATGGTGTGTTGCAGCCTACCTCAATTGATTCATTTTCTCAGTGTGATATGAGTAAAAACATGTCACAATGGGATGTATGTAGAACTGACAAAGGCACTGTTTCTCTGCAGAGTCCCAGGTGCTTCCTAGAGCAGGTGATGTGGTGCTGCGGAGCACCCATGATGGAAGCACAATGGATTGGGACAGTTGGGCCAAACAATTGATAGCCATGCTGGACAAAGCTATGGTATGCCACAAGGGTGTGGGCACAACAACTGCTGTGCAAGACAGGGAGATCGCAGAGCAGCTGGTGGTTGAGGACATAGTGTCCCCAGCTAAGGTTGTTTCTCTGGCGTCAGAAGGACCGGATAGGATAAGGGCAAATGTATGGCAGATGTGTTGTCCGCAGTCCACCAGCTGAATAATGTCAAGTATCAAGATGACCAGGCAACTAATATTGACTTGAAGAGGCAAATTGTTGAGTTAGAGGGGATGACTAAGAGACATGCATCTGACAGTGCTCTGGGGGAGCACCAGGCTGTGATGGCAAGTACCTTCAGTGAGGTGGAGATCTCTGCAAATGTCTCAAGCTGCAGTGGATGAGCCCCTCCACATCCCCGACAAGGAAAAGGTCCAGAAAGAGGTCACATATTTAGACGTGAAATGTATAGAAATGTCAGAAACTTTTAGACCTGCTAGAGTTGGTACAAAAGCAATTGCTATACACTTGGGTGTCTCCACCACAGTTGGATAAGGTGGTATTGCGGGGTACCAGTAGGGGGAGCCAGGTAGGAAAGAAGGTAATCCACTTACATGGCAAGCAGCTTGTATGGAGATGACAATCTCCATACAAGCTGCTTGCCATGTAAGTGGATTACCTTCTTTCCTTGTTTGGATATCTGCTGCCTATTTACAAATAAAGCGGTAATACACTATGAGGATTGTGTTAATCTCCTCATTTATGAGCATATGAGCGGTGGTGACATCGGAGGAGAGTGTTTTCCGTTTACCTACTGGTCTGGAGGAATTTTGTCCCTGTTCATGTGATGCCAATCTATCAAAAGAGTCCCTGTATTGGAGGAATCTGAGGTGATCTACAGTATGCTTTGTGGCCCTGTAGGGTCATAGAGTGGAGGTGAGAGGCCATTGCAGCAAGACTGCCCGGGATCACGTTTTAAGTGTGCTGTGATTCACCTGCACCCCTGTAGATTTATGAACTATGGACACTTTATCCTGCACTTAACCACTGTTATTAGCCTATTAAGGGCCACTGTTTTCTGCTTATCCCTAGGTGGATTTGGGTCATGTAAATACCTATATATACTATCTGGTTATGTACTCCATTTAGGTATTAGTTTTTTGTTTTTTTAGCGCTGCATCAACTTTTATATTTTAACAGGGATTTTGGCCCACTCCTCCACACAGATCTCCTCTAGATCTGTCAGGTTTCAGGGCTGTTGCTGAGCAACACGGAGTTTCAGCTCCCTCCAAAGATGTTCTATTGGATTTAGGTCTGGAGCCTGGCTAGGCTACTCCAGAACCTTGATATGCTTCTTACGGTTGGTTATCCTGACTGTGTGCTTCGGGTCGTTGTCATGTTGGAAGACCCAGCCACGACCCATCTTCAATGCTCTGACTGAGGGAAGGAGGTTGTTGCTCAAAATCTCACAATAAATGGCCCCATTCATCCTCTCCTTAATACAGTGCAGTCGCCCTGTCCCCTTCGCAGAAAAGCACCCCCATGCTTCACATGATGTTACCACCCCCATGCTTCACAGTAGGGATGGTGTTCTTGGGATGCAACTCATCCTTCTTCTTTTTCCTCCAAACACGACGAGTGAAGTTTAGACAAAAAGGTCTACTTTGGTCTCATCTGACCACATGACTTTCTCCCATGCCTCCTCTGGATCATCCAGATGGTCATTGGCAAACTTCAGATGGGCCTGGGCATGTGAAGACTTGACCAGGGGAACCTTCCGTGCAATGCATGATTTGAAACCAAGACGGCGTAGTGTTCTACCGACAGTGACCTTTGAAACTGTGGTCCCAGCTCTCTTCATGTCATTGACCAGCTCCTCCCTTGTAGTTCTGGGCTGATTCCTCACTTTTCTTATCATCAGTGATACCCCACGAGGTGAGATCTTGCATGGAGCCCCAGTCCGAAGGAGATTGACAGTCTTCTTTAGCCTCTTCCATTTTCTAACAATTGCTCCAACAGTTGATCTATTTTCACCAAGCTGCTTGGCAATTGCCCCGTAGCCCTTTCCAGCCTTGTGGAGGTCCACAATTTTGTCTCTGGTGTCTTTTGACAGCTCTTTGGTCTTGCCCATGGTAGTAGTTGGCGTCTGACTGACTGTGGGTGGACAGGTGTCTTTAAAGAGCTCAGACAGGTGCTACTAAGTTAGAATACTGAGTGGAGTAGAGGTGAACTTTTTAAATGCACAGTAACAAGTCTTTGAGAGCCAGAATTCTTGTTGTTTCTTAGGTGTTCAAATACTTATGTTCAGCAGTGCAAGACAAATAAATTCTTTAAAAATCATACAATGTGATTTTCTGAATTAATTTTTTTTTTTAATTCTGTCTCTCAGAGTGGGAATGCACCTACAATGTGAATTTCAGACCCCTCCATGATTTCTAAGTGGGAGAACTTGCAAAAACGCCGGGTGTTCAAATACTTCTGTTCCTCACTGTAGACAGCTTCCTTGTCCAGCACTGGCCATTCCTGCTATGGAACCGGAAATTACATCGCATGGTACTGTAAGTGTAAGGGACCGCCTGGCGGTACCACTAGCACTCCACTGAATAGGCGTCCCCAGCGCACGGAGTCTAAGTCCCAGGGTGCTTGTTCACCAGGGCCCCTGATGGTGGGGATGGACTTGGAGCCCCCTGAGACCAGGTCGTGGCTACTGGGTGCGTCCGTCAGTGGTAGTGGTATGCGCCAAGGGCTCCCACGGGGAAGAGTCTGATATGAGGAGGTCAGCAGACCCCACTGCACGGGATGGATGGATGGATGGATGAGCAAGGTCAGACGGGCCGGGTCGGTAACAGAGAGGACGGCAAGGTACAAGGCAGCGGGCATAGAATAGTCGGGTCACACGCCAGGTCAGCAACAGCAGGTCAAATCCAATAGGGGGCATTCAGGAGAGAGGTCAGGCAAAGCAAGGGTCTGGGCAGGAGAAATACAGCAAGGTCAGGTACAATCCGGGTCAGCAACTTACAATACACAGGTTCACGGATACAGGTAAGACCAGAAGGCACTCAATGACAGCTCAGGGTCGTTTAAATATCCCGCCCTGCGCTGCCATTGGTGCCCATGCCCTGCGCATGCGCAAACTCGAACGCCGCGGCCGGCCCGGACCCAGTGCTCAAGTCCCTGCACAGGGCGGCACACTGCGCCTGCGCCGGGACCATCGCGGCGGGGATCGAGGGGATCCCTGACATTGCCCCCCCCCCTACGGGCAACCTCCGGATGCCCACCCGATCTCTCCACCACGGGTGATCGCGAAAGAACCTCTGGACAAGTCTAGGTGCATGGACATTCTGGGCTGGTTCCCAGGAATTGTCCTCAGGGCCATAGCCCTTCCATTTGATTAGGAATTGGGCCTGGCCCCCCCTCCTTCGGCACTTCAGGATTGATTCCACCTCAAATTCCTCTTCACCCTCGGCCGTTATGGCTTCCGGGGGTCTAGATTCTCGGTCAGGGAAGGCATCTGGGATTACTGGCTTCAGCAGGGACACATGGAAGACTGGGTGGATTTTGAGTGTGTCAGGAAGGACGAGTTCGTAGGCCGCTTCGTTGACCATCCGTTTAATGCAGAAGGGGCCTATAAACTTGGGTCCCAATTTCTTTGACGGACAAAGCATCTTTAAATTGAACGTCGCTAGCCAAACCTTCTCCCCAGGCCGCAACACAAGATCTCCCCTCCGTTTCCTGTTGAATGCCTTCCTGTAGTCTTCCTGGGCCCGACTGATGGCCTCTTGAAGCTTCTTATTGTTCGTGGAGAAAAACGTTACTACGTCTTGCGATGCTGGTACTGGGCATTCCGGGACCAAATCCGGGAGGAAGACAGGGTGAAAACCATAGTTGGCAAAGAACGGGGACTGGCCCGTCGCTGAGTGACGGGCATTGTTGTATGCGAATTCCGCTAGGGGGAGAAGTGGCATCCAGTCATCTTGAGTAAATGAAGTGTAGCATCTCAAGTATTGCTCCAGGGTCTGATTGGTCCTTTCGGTTTGACCGTTAGTTTGAGGGTGGAACGCAGAGGAAAGGGACAATTTGATGTCCAGGGCCTTGCACAGTGCCCTCCAAAATCTCGACGTGAACTGGACCCCTCGGTCTGAGACAATGTCTTCGGGGACCCCATGCAGCCTTACTACCTCACGAATGAAAACTCGCGCAGTCTCGGCTGCCGAGGGGGTTTTCTTCAACGGGATGAAGTGGGCCATCTTGGACAAGCGGTCTACGACCACCAGGATTGCCGTGTGGTCTAGTGATGGCGGAAGCTCGACTATAAAGTCCAACATTATCTTTTGCCAAGGCCGTTCAGGAATCGGTAAGGGTCGCAGCAGACCCCAAACTTTGTTTCTGGAAGGCTTATTCTTTTGGCAGGTGATACAGGACCTTACATAGCCCTTACAATCTTTAGCCATGTCCGGCCACCAGAAGGAGCGTCGGAGAAGTTCCAGGGTCTTTTCTGGGCCAAAGTGCCCCGCCATCAGGTGGTCATGGCAATGGCCCAAGACCAGGGTTCGGGCTTCCTCCGGCACCACAATCCGATCTTCCCTCCATAGGAGTCCCCCCTTGTTCTGGAGGAGCCCTCCGGCTGGGGTAGAGACGGTTGTGGATGCCTCCATTATCTTGGAACGAAGGTCCGACTGAAGGGCCAAGAAGTTTCCCGAGGACAAGATGGTGTCGGGTACTGGGGTCTCCTTGGCGTCCTCGTACATACGTGATAACGCATCTGGCTTAGTGTTCTTTGATCCAGGCCGGTACGTAATGTGGAAGTTGAATCTAGAAAAGAATAGTGCCCATCTTGCCTGTCGCGGGCGTAGACGCTTGGCGGTTCTCAGATATTCTAGGTTTTTGTGATCAGTAAAAATTAAGATGGGGTGCACAGCACCTTCCAGCAGGTACCTCCATTCCTCTAATGCCGTTTTGATTGCCAGTAGCTCTCGATCACCGATATCATAATTCTTCTCTGCTGGGGTAAGCTTCCGTGAGAAGAAAGCTACAGGATGGAGCAATTCTTTGGTGCCCTTCCACTGGGAGAGAATGGAACCTACCGCATTCTCCGATGCATCCACTTCCAGGATGTAGGGCAGGGCGGCGTCTGGGTGACCCAAAATGGGTGCCGAGGTGAACAACTTCTTCAAGGCTTCAAAAGCTTCCTGAGCTTCAGGTGTCCATCTGAACCGGGTTCCCAGCTTGGTTAGCTGAGTAATGGGGGAGACCAGACCCGAGAAGTTCTTGATGAACTTTCGGTAAAAATTTGCAAAACCAATAAATCGTTGGACGCCTTTCCTGTCCGTGGGTTCAGGCCAATCTAGTATTGCAGCGACTTTCTGGGGATCCATCGCGACCCCCGCGGTGGAGATGATCAGGCCCAAGAAAGTAATGCTGGATTGTTCGAAACAACATTTCTCTGCCTTGGCGTACAACCCATGCTGCCGTAATCGCCCCAATACCCTTGCTACATGTATTCTGTGTTCCCCCAAGGAAGGGGAGAAAATCAAAATGTCGTCTAGATAGACGATAACAAAGACGTCCAGGAAGTCCCTAAAAATATCATTCACAAAGTGTTGAAACGTGGCCGGGGCATTACACAACCCGAACGGCATGACCAAGTATTCAAAATGGCCGAAGCGGGTGCGGAAGGCCGTCTTCCACTCGTCCCCCTCCCTTATGCGAACCAAGTTGTATGCTCCCCTCAAATCCAGCTTTGTAAAAACCACTGCTGTTTTTAAACTTTGGAATAATTCTGGTACTAACGGCAGTGGGTAACGGTTCTTTATCGTGACCCTGTTCAACTCCCTGTAATCGATACACGGCCTCAAGGTTTTGTCCTTTTTTTCAACAAAGAAAATTCCCGCCCCCGCCGGTGAAGTGGAGGGGCGGATGAACCCCTTCTGGAGGCTGTCCTCGATATATTCCTTCAGGGCTCCCAATTCGAGCTCCGAAAGGGGGAAGATTCGCCCAAAAGGAATTTCTGAACCGGGTAACAGGTCAACGGGACAGTCATAAGGGCGGTGGGGGGGTAGAGTATCAGCTCCCCGCTTGCTGAACACATCTAGAAACTCATGGTAGGCTGCCGGGATTACCTGTTTTAATTCAGCTTCCCCCTCAGAGCACAGGAGGATTTGGGGGACCCCCAGGCCCGAAGTGCGGCAGTATACCCGACAGTATGGAGAAGGGAACGAAATTACTCCGGTCTCCCAGTCAATTTGGGGGTTATGGGCCCGTAACCATGGGAGCCCCAAAATGACTGGGAAGAGGGGTGAAGCTATAGCATCCAGGCGGAGCAGTTCCTGGTGCTGGCCGTCAATGACAGTGGCGATGGAGGGGGTTTCCTGGTTCACCACCCCTGATTTTATCCGGGAACCGTCAGCCAAATAAATATTGAACCCCTTCTGTTTCAATTGGAGAGGAATACCCTGCTGGTGAGCAAAATTAATGTCCAGGAAGCAGCTGCATGCCCCCGAATCAACTATGGCCGATACTTCCACGGTCCTTTCCGGAAGCTGAAAGGAAAGGGGCACCACTAAGTATTGGGATGGACTAACATTGCCAATGGACAAGGAAGAAGAGGTGCACTTACTCAGTTTCTGCGGGCAGGATCGTACCATATGACCAGCTTCGCCACAGTAGAGGCACAGGTTCTGGGATCGTCTGCGCTGATGTTCCTCTGGAGATAGTTTAGGCCGCGCCAGGCCGAGTTGCATAGGTTCAGGGATATCTCCAGGTGGCCGGTTCTGGATGTTTGGCCTAGGTGCTTGACTGGGCCCTTGAAATGGCCCCCAGGGATTTCCATGACCCTGGCCGGACCTCTCAAACCTGCGTTCCCGCAGTCTACGGTCAATCTTAATAGTCAGTGCAATTAAGTCCTCTAGAGTCTCAGGCACCTCCACCCGGGCGAGCTCATCTTTCAGGCCTTCTGATAGGCCTATACGGAACTGATGCAGGAGAGCAAACTCGTTCCAACGTGTGTCCCCCATCCAGCGCCTAAATTCAGACGCGTACTCCTCCGCCGCTCGGCGGCCTTGCCGGAGCGTGTACAAAGTAGCTTCAGCAGAAGCTGCCCGCTGTGGGTCATCGTATAGGATGGCCATTGCGTCAAAAAAAAAGTCAACAGAGCTAAGGTGAGGGTCATTTTTTCCCCGCAGTCGGTGGGCCCAGTCTTGGGGTTCACCCTGCAGGAGGGAGATGACGAACCCCACCTTCACGGATTCAGTCACAAAGGTTCGTGGTTGCAACTCAAAATAGAGGAGACAGGACTCACGGAATGACCTGAAGCGTGTGCGGTCCCCATGAAACCGTTCCGGTAGGGGTACTCGGGGTTCGGCCGCCGGGAGTGGGGCGGATGCCCCAGAAACCGGTACAGGGGCTGCTACGGCCGGAGGTGCGGGGACCGCGGCCTGTGGGGCAGAAACGGATATAGTGCAGGTCTGGAAGTGATTCTCAATCTGCTGACATCTGTCCTGTAGGGCCGATACGGCCTGCGTCAAGTTAGACAGGTGCCTGCAGATCTCCTCAAGCGGCGAGGGCCCTCCTCTAGACTCAGTCATGGCCTTCTGGTACTGTAAGGGACCGCCTGGCGGTACCACTAGCACTCCACTGAATAGGCGTCCCCAGCGCACGGAGTCTAAGTCCCAGGGTGCTTGTTCACCAGGGCCCCTGATGGTGGGGATGGACTTGGAGCCCCCTGAGACCAGGTCGTGGCTACTGGGTGCGTCCGTCAGTGGTAGTGGTATGCGCCAAGGGCTCCCACGGGGAAGAGTCTGATATGAGGAGGTCAGCAGACCCCACTGCACGGGATGGATGGATGAGCAAGGTCAGACGGGCCGGGTCGGTAACAGAGAGGACGGCAAGGTACAAGGCAGCGGGCATAGAATAGTCGGGTCACACGCCAGGTCAGCAACAGCAGGTCAAATCCAATAGGGGGCATTCAGGAGAGAGGTCAAGCAAAGCAAGGGTCTGGGCAGGAGAAATACAGCAAGGTCAGGTACAATCCGGGTCAGCAACTTACAATACACAGGTTCACGGATACAGGATACAGGTAAGACCAGAAGGCACTCAATGACAGCTCAGGGTCGTTTAAATATCCCGCCCTACGCTGCCATTGGTGCCCAGCGGGCGGCCGCGGCTTCTACTGCGCATGCGCGAACTCGAACGCCGCGGCCGGCCCGGACCCAGTGCTCGAGTCCCTGCACAGGGCGGCACACTGCGCCTGCGCCGGGACCATCGCGGCGGGGATCGAGGGGATCCCTGACAGTAAGTGGTTGCTGGAATGTATTTCCGGTTCGGACTTCGGGTTGGGCAGATGGCGTGCGTTCCATGCCATTCTGCTGGTGCATTCGGCTGTCCTTCCTACACCACTTTTCTTCTATCTAGCCATGCTGTCTCTTAAGCCTAAAATATAGCTCTGGTGAACACCTGTAGGAACCTGCAATTTAATAACACAGTCACTGTGAGTATTCCCATACATACACATACAGATTTTTTAAGGCGATACAGTATTATAGCAATAATAACTATTGATCCACCCCCTGCTGTGAAGAAGGAGCTTCTGGTTATCATGTCTAGGTCACTAGGGGTATAATGGGATGGAAGGATCCTGTTCTTTTGGCTTTGAGGAAGGAGGTTGCTCTCGAAATGCATCAGCCTTGCCTTGATCCCTAGACAGCACCTCTCAGGCATTTAGGGTACTCTAGGTTCTGCTGCACATTGCACTAACTGGCTGCAACTTGATATGCGCTTTTGTCACATATTGTTTGTGAGTATGGATTTATTTATATTTTGATAAATGTTTTTTGGGCTAATGCGCTAGGCTGGTGCGCTCTTTTGCTTTTACAGTCATATTTGGACTACGCCTTCGTTTGTGAGAGCAGCAAGGCCAATCTATTGGTCCATATATACATGGAGACTTTTACATAGGAACACCAGTCCTCCACACTCATGCGCAGGATATTTTTTGGCAATTTTCATAGAGTTCAATATTGAGTTGGCCCACCCTTTGCAGCTATAACAACTTAAACTCTTCTGTCTACAAGGTTTAGGAGTGTGTCTATGGGAATGTTTGACCATTCTTTCAGAAGCGCATTTCTGAGGTCAGGCACGCACTGATGTTGGACGAGAAGGCCTGGCTTGCAGTCTCTGCTCTAATTCATCCCAAAGGTGTTCTATTGGGTTGAGGTGAGGACTCTGCAGGCCAGTCAAGTTCCTCCACTCAAACTCACTCATCCATGTCTTTGTGCACTAGAGCTCAGTCGTGTTGGAACAGAAAGGGGCCATCCCCAAACTCTTCCCACAGAGTTGGGAGCTTGAAATTGTCAAAAATGTCTTGGTATGCTGACGCCTTAAGAGTTCCCTACACTGAAACTAAGGGGCCAAGCCCAACCCCTGAAAAAAAACCCCACACAATAATCCCTCCTCCACCAAATTTTACATTTGGCACAATGCAGTCAGGCAAGTACCGTTCTCCTGGCAACCACCAAACCCAGACACATCCATCGGATTGCCAGACAGAGAAGCATGATTCGTCACTCAAGAAAATGTCTCCACTGCTGTAGAGTCCAGCGGCAGCGTGCTTTACACCACTGCATCTGACGCTTTGCATTGCACTTGGTGATGTAAGGCTTGGATGCAGCTGCTTGGCCATGGAAGAAACCCATTCCATGAAGCTTTCTACACACTGTTGTTGTGCTAATCTGAAGGCCACACAATGTTTGGACGTCTTTTGCTATTGACTCTGCAGACAGTTGGTGACTTCTGCGCACTGTGCGCTTCAGCCTGCGCTGACCCTGTTCTGTCATTTTACGTAGTCTACCACTTCATGGCTCAGTTGCTGTTGTTCCCAGTTGCTTCCACTTATATAATATAATTAAAATACCACTAACTAGTAGCAAGGAAATGTCACTAATGGACTTATTGTACAGGTGACAACCTATCACAGTACCACGCTTGAATTCATTAAGCTCTTGAGAGCAACCCATTCTTTCACAAATGTTTGTAGAAGCAGTCTGCATGCCTAGGTGCTTGATTTTATACAGCTGTGGCCATGGAGGTGATTGGAGGCGTGTCCCAATTCTTTTGTGTGTTTGTGTGTGTGTCTCTATTTTTTTTGTACTCTATATCTATGGAGGGCTGTCACACAAAGGCTGGACACAATAAAGATACTGTTTATGCTTTTTTTTTTACGTTCACAAAAAGTGACAAGGATGCTGGGTTTCTGTCAAGATGACAGTTACGTTATTTGCTTAGCCCCTGTTCACATATACAGTTGTGTTCACAATAATAGCAGCGTGTTGAAAAAAGTGAATGAAGCTCAAAACCCTTCTAATAGCTTTCATTTCCATACACACAAATGTATTGGGAACACTACACATTCTATTCCAAATCAAAACATGAAGAAAAATATATCAAATTTGTGTTGTTCCTCTAAAAAAAAATTGAAGAAAAGTGAATATTAGACTGTTCAAAAAAATAGCAGTGTTTGCATTCTTCTTTACAAACTCAAACATTCACTATATAAACTGAAAAATGTTTGAAGATTTTGCTTTCCTTTGAATCACTTAATTAATATTTAGTTGTATGACCACTGTTTCTGAGAACTGCTGTACATCTGTGTTGCATGGAGTCAACCAACTTCTGGCACCTGTGAACAGGTATTCCAGCCCAGAATGATTGAACTACATTCCACAGTTCTTCTCTATTTCTTGGTTTTGCCTCAGAAACTGCATTTTTGATGTCACCCCACAAGTTTTCTATTGGATTAAGATCCGGGGATTGGGCTGGCCACTCCATAACGTCAATCTTGTTGGTCTGGAACCAAGATGTTGCATGTTTACTGGTGTGTTTGGGGTCGTTGTCTTGTTGGAACACCCATTTCAAGGGCATAAGGCAGCATGACCTCTTCAAGTATTCTGATGTATTCAAACTGATCCATGATCCCTGGTATGCGATAAATAGGCACAACACCGTAGTATAAGAAACATCCCCATATCGTGATGCTTGCGCAACCATGCTTCACTGTCTTCACAGTGTACTGTGGCTTGAATTCAATGTTTGGGGGTCGTCTGATAAACTGTCTCTGGCCACTAGACCCAAAAAGAACAATCTTACTTTCATCAGTCCACAAAATGTTGCGCCATTTCTCTTTAGGGCAGTCAATGTGCTCTTTGGCAAATTGTAACCTCTTCAGCACGTCTTTTTTTCAACAAAGGGACTTTGCAGGTGCTTCTTGCAGATAGCTTGGCTTCACATAGGCATCTTCTAATTGTAACAGTACTCACAGGTAACTTTGATCTTCCGGGAGCTGATTGTTGGCTGAGTCCTTGCCATTTTGGCTATTCTTCTATCCATTCGAATGGTAGTTTTTCGCTTTCTTCCACGTCTTTCAGGTTTTGGTTGCCATTTTAAAGCATTTGCGATCATTTTAGCTGAGCAGCCTTTCATTTTCTGCACTTCTTTATATCTTTCCCCTCTCCAATCAACTTTTTATCAAGGTACGCTGTTCTTCCGAACAATGTCTGGAACAACCCATTTTCCTCAGAATTTCAGAGAGAAATGCACTGTAACCAGCATGTACAACATTTGCTGCCTTCCTTCCTTAAATAAGGGCAATAATTGCCACCTGTTTTTCAAAGAATGAATGACCTCACTAATAGAACTCCACACTGCTATTATTTTGAACATGTGATTTCAATTAGTGATTCAATTACACAGAATCAGCAGCATGCATGTCATGACTGTTGGGTCTGTTGGATTTCTATTACTCTACTACACCTGCTAGTAAATTATTTGCCATGTAGAAATATAATTTCTACCAAAAACAGTGATTGATCAGGTTAGTGATGTCTGACTGCTATTATTTTGAACACAACTGTATGTGAATTGGATGCGTTTTGAACCACATCCAATTTGCATGACATGTGAACCACACCTGCTTTCTATGGAGCCGGTTCATATATGTGCAGGCTGGTTGCAGTGTGATTTTAAAAAGAGTCGGGTACGATTTTCAGTCTGGTTTAGATGCAATTTCAATGTCATACACTTTAAAAATGTGCATCTGAACCACTGAACAAATCTGCACCGGAATCCTTTTACAAATCACACTGAAACCGGCCCCGTACATATGTGAACCCCGGGCTCAGATTTCATACCCAGCTGGCCGGTTTGGCAGGCACTGGCCAAATTCCAACCTGTGTGCAACCCCCCCCCCCCCCTTCATTCCAGGTTCAACAGAAGCTGATTATTAGATCATGGTCCTGCTGGAAAACCTCCTTAGATCAAGGAGCAATGATCAATGTGTTCTGACAACATCAGAATACAATAGCACAGCAGGGGATTCCTGCATCCACTTTGCTTGTGTGAATGCGGGAATCCATTAGTTTGTTTTTTTTTTTTATTTATTGTTCAGCCTGCTGGTTGAACAAACATAAATACATTCCTGTGCCCAGCTTAAAACTGTTCATACATGGATCAGTTTTTCTTGATCAGCCAGAAGGCTGATCAAAAAAACGCAATCATTTCCTGCATTCAAACACGCAAGGTGAATGGAGGATCCTCCCTGCTATCAGAATACATTAATCAACACTGCAGCAAATTGGCTGCAGGCACTGATTGAATGAAAATTTTCTAACATTCCCCTTTAAGAGAAGTTGATCATTAGATAAATGAATCAACATTTTAGCCAGTCTTTGATGAACAGGCTGAGTTTTTATCCTTCTATGGCCAGCCTAAAAAATAAAAACTATAGCAGTCATCACATTCAAGGACTAGTAATCTGCAATTATATTACATTTTTGTTTTTGGATTTAGCTATGCTTTAACAAGTAAACATTCTTTCCTTGTTTATTAACTTATACCTAATGTTACTAATGTGCATTACTACTGATGTGTAGTGTAATTCTAGCACACTGTTAGATATGAGGTATAATGCAGCTAAAGCGCTTGATTCATGTACTTGTTTTGTTAAAAAAATCTTCATGTAATTACTTTACTGTTTCTTAGATTAAGGCTTTCTTGGCCTGTCGTATGATGAGATCTGCCTACTTAACTGCAGTTAAACAAGAACAAGAAAAAGCTATTCAGCTGGTACAGGAGGTTTGGCAAGTGGCACACAATTTGCATGACAACGTGGTCCAAGGAATCTGCTCCAAGTGGCTTGTTGAACACCCCCCACTTTCAAAAGAAGGGCAGTATCACACATCATGTAAATAAATCTGTTCATATAGCAGAACTGCTGATTTTTTTTTTTTTGTTAATTCCACTTTTTATGATGTTCACGACGCTCAATATTGACAATAGAAATTATCAGAATCTGTAATAATCGTTATAGAGAAATATTTTTTGTGGTTTCAAAACAGACGGATGCTTAGCTTTATTCTTTATGAGCAAGAAATAACTGTTTGTGAATTTCTATTCCAGAAGCTATGGTTTTCTATTCTGCAAACCTGCAGAGCAATTTTCAAATTAACAACCGTATATTTGCAAAGATGTGAATATTTAGTAGAAAAAGGCTGTTTGTTTCCAAGAGTGTTTTTTTTTTTTCCAACTAGTCAAATCGCTGTTAATCCTAGCTTGTTTGGATTGCTCTTTATAAAACTAGTGGCTACTCAACAAATTTCTACCTCAGAGTATCCATAGATTACAAACTTTTATACTAACCTTTTATATTATTTGTACAAGCTACATGTGAATGTAGGCATTTTATTTTTTGATCACATACTTTTTTTTTTTTTTATTGAGAAAAATGCAAACACCAAGTTTTCTACATTTACTGCATAGTAAACCAAAAACGGAAAAGACGCCAAGAAACGAAAAATAATTTCTCAGAAAAAAACAGGTCCAACCACAATAACAAATGTAAACAATGGCAATACAGATGAATTCAAGCAGAACTAAGCTCTCAATCAGCATTGACTATTTCTAATCCCTATGATGCTAGCAGTGAATGGATAGGGAGGTATATGACATTTACTTGTTTTTTTTCACTTCAGTTGCTTTCTGGCCCAGACCAAAATTATGTCATGCATCCCAGGAGTCTTCATAGCAAATGTTTTCTTTCATTGGGAGGAAGGGCTTTCTCAGCTAAGCACACCCTCCTGCCTGTCTACTTGAGCTAAGGACAGATGGATTCCAAGAAGTAACTGTAACTTGAATCATCTGCCCTTACTCAAGATGGCTACAGCTAGAAATGCAACCGGGTGTTTTTAAAAGTGATTTCTCAACACAATAAGACATGGATGAATGGGCGATTTTGCTTTAAATATGGAAAATGAATAAAGTAGTGTTTTAGTTTGTGGTGCTTGTGGCACAGTTTAGTTCCACTTTAAGACTACAACTGAAAATAGGTAATTTTAATCCAGGATAAATTCTTACAGTAGATTTATGTCTTATCAGGCATACATTAGTCCATCTATCTCAATAAATGTCTATTTCAAGTAGGTCTTTATCCTTAAAAGGAAGAGGAAGATGCAAATTAAATTTTTTTATGTAAAGGATAAGTTCACCTTTAAAAGCATGTTGCGTGTTACACCCATATTTAAAGTGCAACATGTAACATGCTCCTACGCACCCCGCCTCAAACCACCAGAGTTTCCCTCTCTGTGACAGTGGAGGGGGATCTTCTCCCCACACCTGCTGTCACATTTTGAAAATGGAGCGGCTGTGCAGTTCTCTACCACATCAATTATTTACTGGAATCTGTGAATTAATAAACTGCAAGTCCTGTCCACAACAGTGGCAGACACTCATAATATCAATGAACTGCATGCATGCTGATTAGTTCGCTCGTCATTCATTCATACTGCCTACAGCTCAGGAACAGTCTGCCCATACAGAGGTATGGGCAGAGAGATCTAGGGAGTGTGTGCAGAAACCTCACAATGTATCCACGATCCATCGTGGGTGCAAAGCTCTGCAGACTCCAGTGAAACAATTAATAAATGCACATATTTTTCCTGAAAAAATGTGCATTTATTTGTTTCACAAAGGTGAACTTAGCCTTTAAGAAAGCTTGGATATTGTGATCTGTGTTCAAAAAGTCTCTATATAAGAGTGTTGCAGTAGTATACTATTTGTGTGAAACAATGGCACTAGGAATAAAGGTATTTAAACATTCTCAATGTCTTTGTGTGTTTTGTGTACTTTAAGTTCTTGAGATTCAATATTGTGTAATGTGAGCAAAAATATGTATGTGCAATAACAAATGAGTGTTGTTGCACATGAATCACGCAGGGTTTTTGTACGTTATCGAGTAGGTGAAAGGATGGCTCCTCAGTGTGTGACACCAACTGGAAGCATGATAATAAACAATAGTCTAACAATAATCCCCTTCAAAAAGGTAAAACTTTCACCCTTGAAAGTATAAATCACAAAAACCTTTTCTTTACAAATACAACACAAACAAAACCCTTTTCCACACCCAATATGCAATAAATAACTAAAATTAGTCCAAAAAAGTCCACAACACAAATAGTCCAAAATTTCAGTATTCCATCTTCCAAATCATGAAGATATCCCAAATACCTCAAAATAAACTACATATAGTGCATTACCCTTAATTATAATGAAAATACATGCAAATTTACTCGTGAGAGAAAAAAAAATGTTTAAAATTATATAAGTTCTAAATCAAATACACTTCTATATAGAGTGATCCAAAATACACCGCACTCAGTGACTTAACCAAAACTTCATTGTAAAGATAATCAATCTGTGACTTTTCCACTCGTGACAGATGAAATCAGAGCAAAAATACACTCCATGATATTGTGTTCAAACCAGTGGTTCCACACTTTAGTAGGATAACATACAATTACCCTCTCTCAGTTGTTACCAGCAATATAAATACTCCAAGGTAATAATCCCTTCCTCCCTGTAGGTATATCCGCTTTCAATCTCCTCCGTTCCTCATAAGATAGAAAGGATAACTCAGTGTAGTATATAAAGGAAATACATACATTTTATTAGCATCTTACATCAAACAAAGGAACCGTCCATCTTCCAGTATTCACACAGCCAAAAACCAGAACAAAGATGGCCGCGCCGCTCCTTCCGGTATTGCGTCTGACGTCATGACCTTGACGCGTTTCATCACTTCCAACTTCTTAAGGGAACCAGACGTCAAGACTACAGTTCCTCTTATATTGTTCCCAATTGCTGGCGGGAAACACAAACCGCCATCTTGGACAAGGGCATTTCGCGCTACTATTCTTATTATAGGTTCCGCATGAGCAAAGTGAACTGGATTACCAGAACACGATCTTAACACCTATTTCTCTTGCCACTATATAGAACAATCCTCATAGCAAAATAAAGTACAATAAAATAGATGCATAAATAAATAATAAATAATCCTACTCATACCATAATAGTATCTATCTAAAATATAATTATATTCCCCTATCCAAAATATTTTTAATAAATTGTACCTAATCGCATCCATAATTAAAACAATAATAAACAAATACATATACTCCCCTAAACACTAATCATAAAACCCAACTCCCCTATTAAACCATAATGAAATAAAATAGAGTACAATTCCCCCTATTGACTATAATTTGTATGATGAATCATTACAATCTACCATACAAACTACTTTTATCTTCTAATCATACAACTTATTATAAAAAATATTAAACCATTAATAAGTTTAAAATCTCCAAACAACAAATGATTATAATTATAATTATGTTATTTAAAATATTATAAATCAAAGATGAAGCAGTTTCATATTAGTATTAAAATATTATAATATTAAAATATTATTAAAATATTATAAATCAAAAATAAAGCAATTTAAGTCTAATTCAATATTTAAACCTTTTGGTTTTAAAGTGCGCAGTTGATAAATCCAAAAAGTCTCATTTTGTGATAACTTCTGTATTCTATTTCCACCCCCCCAATGAGCCTCCACTGTATCAATTCCACAGAACTTTAATCCACTAGGATCCGATTTATGAAATTCCTTAAAATGTCTGGAAACACTATGATTCTTTTTACCCTTTTTGATATTTGCTATGTGTTCTTTCAGTCTTTCACAAAGGGATCTTTTAGTCCTACCCACATACTGAAGTTTGCATGGACATTCAAGAAGGTAGGTAACATATTTTGTACTTAAAGATAAGAGTGCAGCGCTTATAAAGATAAATAAGACACATAAAATTACATAGCAAAGTGTATAACTGCAAAAACGCAGGTAAATAAAAGTTCTAATCCTGTCACTAATGGAGTGACTCAATATAGTATAGGTGCTCAGTTCACAATCTCCTCAATAGGTGGAGTGAAGTGGGGGATCAGTTGGATCCCTGTTGGTATATGGTGATGACCAGAAAACGATATATAGCAATATCCAAAATTAATATAGGATTGTGCACTCACCAGATGCACAATCAATATGCGCATGTAAGAGATAACCCCTCTTAAGGTATGACTCCAGGACTCATCTGAAGCAAGGTCTGGTCTAGTTCTGCATTGTGGGCCCTCAGCTGTCACGCATGGCTCTGTCTCCTATTGCTCTTGACTCTGTAGGTAATTGGAAGCTCACCCAAGAGCCCCAGAGAAAAAAGGAGGCCAGAATAGCATGATACCGTTTGAACATGCGTGTGTTTATTCCATCCAGCAAAAAGGGTATAAAAACATAATACTGACCAGACAAGAAAGTAAGTTGGCCGCCGGGACCCCAATGGTGCCAGCGGCAGTAAAATGTCACTGTGCCGCAGTTCCTCACTGACGCGTTTCGTGCAACCGCACTTATTCATAGGGGGTATGCTCTGGGCACAGGACGTGTAACAATGCATTTATATACGAAAATTCGCGCACGTATAATGATCGTGCGCCATTTTGTGGTAGACAAATGTCTCTAGGAAAGCACCATTTTGTTGAAGTTCGCACATGCGCAATAGTCATATGCGGGGAACTGAAGTGCGCTAATGCGCCAAATCCACCGTCTCTATCGCGCATGTGCGGGCGCCATTTCACTGGAGTGCAACAAAAGGAGGACTATGTCACCACCAACAATCGAGACAACCAAGGGAAGGGAAGAAAATCATATTGAGTGAGATATCCTCACTATTAAACACCAGGGTAATGTTTATAGACCCCCAGATGTATTCCCGAGATGGGTCATATGCAAATGTTATGACATCATTCGCATATATATATATATATATATATATATATATTTATTTATATAATACATACCATATATAAAATGATGGCAATCGTACAAATGTGTAGCGAAATCCCCTATATACACCAATAATGCTAGTTAAAAGCTGCCAGGTATCGGGATTGCTTATAAGGGTGCCTACATGGAGCACCTGCTGAAACTCACCCCAAAGATGTATAAATATAAAATTAATGGTGATCTCTGATTAGGGATGGTGACACACGGAAACATACATAAAAATAGATAAAATATGTAAAATATAAGTCAGAAAAACATAAAATGTGGTCAGGGTTATATCTCATGTGCTAATCATAACTAAAATCACATAATACTTTTTTAATCAAAATTTAAAAATATAAAAACGTGTAAAAGTATGGAAAATATTAAAAATACCCTTAATATGTAAAGCATCAGTAATAAACTAGAGATCCAAGGATAATAAACTTCAAAAAAATCATAAAATTAGAATTATTAAAATTATGTATTCCTAAAATAGAATTTGCAATGACCAGAAACAAACCATAAAAATATGTAAGGCGATGATAAAATGTATGGTGCATTAAAGGACAAAGATGTGTTAAGATGAATAAAAATGTTAGCTAAAACGAGTAAAATGTTAGCTATTATCTATAAAACAGTTTATATCCATTTCGACATTGAGTCCTTTAGGGTGCATGGATCCGATCTCAAAAATCCATCTGGACTCCATCTGTGATACAACCCGTTTTTTGTTTGTCCCTCTCCAATTTGTCTGTACAACTTCAATTCCTGTAAATATTAAAGGTGATGGATCTCTATGATGACATCTTCGATAATGATTGGAGAGGGAATGTTCCTTGTATCCACGTTTAATGTTGTAAACGTGTTCACGTAAACGGTCCCTTAGGCGTCGTGTTGTACATCCTACGTACTGCTTCTTACATGGGCATTGAAGCAAATAAACCACGTACCTGCTGTTGCAGGTTATAAAATTATCAATATTGCAGTTATTACCGGTGGTTAAGGACATAAAGTAATCCACTTTCTTTTTTCTATGTCCATTGCATGTACAAATCACACAATTGTTACATGGGTAAAACCCAACTAAGTTGTTAAAAAAGGTTATACTCGGGGGAGGGTTAATCACGTTAGGGGCAATTTTGTTGCGTAAAGGGGGTGCCCTCCTAAAGATGATTTCAGGTCTGTCCGGCAAGATTTGTGCTAGTGTGGGGTCAGCTTTAAGAATCTTCCAATTATTCTTTATAATTCTTCTTATTGTCTTATGTTAATTGGAATAGGTGGTGACAAAGGGGCACGCTTTGGACGGGCGTGATTTGGCCACCCCATTCAATAATAATTTCCTATCAAGGTTAGCAACCTCATCCAAAGTGCAAATTAGTGTAGATTCATCGTAGCCTTTTTCTATGAGTCTGTGTTTTAAAATATTGGCTTGCTGATAGTATGTGTCCAGGTTGGTACAATTCCTCCTTATTCTCTGGAATTGGCCTTTCGGGATATTAGAAAGCCAGTTGGAATGATGACAACTATGTGTGGGAATGTAACTGTTCCTGTCGGTACACATGCTGTTCTTACTATATTCATAAGTTAATTTGATATTTAAATTATTATTATTTAATGATATAAAAAAATTATTAAGTGCCTGCTCCTCTCCCTTCCATATAAGTAAAATATTGTCAATGTATCTTCTATAAAAATATAGCTCTGGCCAATCTCTTGCATAGATAATCTTCTTCCCATCTTGCCATAAAGAGATTGGCCAGGCTAGGAGCGAACTTCGTTCCCATGGCCTCTACAATATGCCAATGATACTAATAATGCAAATATTGGCTCTAGGAATTATAACTGGTATCCCCAACAAGGGTATAGGAAGAACCAATATAACAGACAAAATTCTAATTGGCATTACAATAACTCCTATAACAACTCTCACAATAGCCATCAAGGATATCCAAGGCCCTATATACAACAACATTTGCCTATGTATAATAATGGTACCCTCTACAGGCAAGACAATTGGAGGAAACAAGGACAGGGACCATCCAACCAATATTGGAGGAATAATAACCAGGCCCCACTGCCACCATATGACTCAGATTTTCAATATCAATATAGAGAGAACTCAAAAAAGAGAAAAATGTGATCGGTAAAGGCATATTCAATTTGAGTAGCACAGAATTGTCAACCCAAGAACTAGCTTTGCTGGATAATTGGACTAAAATTCGCACCAAATAATAAGCTGAACAAATTCCAGACGTACATAGACATTCACAAGTTTGTACGTCAGGTTTCACTCAAAAAATATTTTCATAATAACTCTGTAGTGCGTAATGCCTCTGAAGGTGCTATACACTCCAATTTGAAAAATGCTTCTCTATTCAATCCTCCCACTCAATCACATGGTTATATTAACGTATTTAGAGATACAGTCCTGAAAGAACTTGACAATATCAATATCAAGAAAAATCGTAGCCATGAATATCTTAATAAGGCCATTGATTCTCTATTAAGTAAGAAAGATCTTGTCATTCGCCCTGCGGATAAGGGTGGGGGTGTTGTGGTGATGGATAAGACTAAGTATGTCCAGGAGGTTTATAACATTTTAGGAGACACTGAAACGTACCGTTTATTACCGAAGGATCCCCTCCATAAGTATAAAACATCACTTAAAGCTATCATCACAGCAGGATACCAAAATAATGTGGTAAATAAAAAAGAAAAGGCATTCCTTTGTCCGGTAGCTCCCAGACTACCAATCATGTACATACTCCCGAAAATACATAAGGACCCTATAAATCCCCCAGGCAGACCTATAATTAGTGGGATAGGGTCCTTAAGTGCACGAGCAGGCGAGTACATTGATAACTTTTTGCAGCCTCTAGTGACTAGGACCCCATCTTATCTTAGGGACACGAAACGGGTTCTTTTGGACATTAAAGATTTAATCACAGAACCTGATACATACCTAGTCACGACTGATGTCTCGTCCCTCTACACCAATATAGCACATCATGATGGAATGGATGCAGTGGAATTTTATTTGAATGATTTTATTGGAATGCCGATTTTACAAAAGGAGTTTATTTTGAACTTATTAGAATTCGCAATGACCAACAATTATTTTTGGTTTGACGGCAAGTTTTATTTACAAACCAAGGGTGTGGCCATGGGAGCGAAGTTCGCTCCTAGCCTGGCCAATCTCTTTATGGCAAGATGGGAAGAAGATATTATCTATGCAAGAGATTGGCCAGAGCTATATTTTTATAGAAGATACATTGACGATATTTTACTTATATGGAAGGGAGAGGAGCAGGCACTTAATAATTTTTTTATATCATTAAATAATAATAATTTAAATATCAAATTAACTTATGAATATAGTAAGAACAGCATTAACTTTTTGGATTTAACGCTCATGAATCTGAATGGCGGAATAGTAACACAATCCTTTATTAAGGATACCGACAGGAACAGTTACATTCCCACACATAGTTGTCATCATTCCAACTGGCTTTCTAATATCCCGAAAGGCCAATTCCAGAGAATAAGGAGGAATTGTACCAACCTGGACACATACTATCAGCAAGCCAATATTTTAAAACACAGATTCATAGAAAAAGGCTACGATGAATCTACACTAATTTGCACTTTGGATGAGGTTGCTAACCTTGATAGGAAATTATTATTGAATGGGGTGGCCAAATCACGCCCGTCCAAAGCGTGCCCCTTTGTCACCACCTATTCCAATCAACATAAGACAATAAGAAGAATTATAAAGAATAATTGGAAGATTCTTAAAGCTGACCCCACACTAGCACAAATCTTGCCGGACAGACCTGAAATCACCTTTACGAGGGCACCCCCTTTACGCAACAAAATTGCCCCTAACGTGATTAACCCTACCCCGAGTATAACCTTTTTTAACAACTTAGTTGGGTTTTACCCATGTAACAAGTGTGTGATCTGTACATGCAATGGACATAGAAAAAAGAAAGTGGATAGCTTTATGTCCTTAACCACCGGTAATAACTACAATATTGATAATTTTATAACCTGCAACAGCAGGTACGTGGTTTATTTGCTTCAATGCCCATGTAAGAAGTAGGACGTACAACACGACGCCTAAGGGACCATTTACGTGAACACGTTTACAACATTAAACGTGGATACAAGGAACATTCCCTCTCCAATCATTATCGAAGATGTCATCATAGAGATCCATCACCTTTAATATTTACAGGAATTGAAGTTGTACAGACAAATTGGAGAGGGACAAACAAAAAACGGGTTGTATCACAGATGGAGTCCAGATGGATTTTTGAGATCGGATCCATGCACCCTAAAGGACTCAGTGTCGAAATGGATATAAACTGTTTTATAGATAATAGCTAACATTTTACTCGTTTTAGCTAACATTTTTATCCATCTTAACACATCTTTTTCCTTTAATGCACCATACATTTTATCATCGCCTTACATATTTTTATGGTTTGTTTCTGGTCATTGCAAATTCTATTTTAGGAATACATAATTTTAATAATTCTATTTTTATGATTTTTTTGAAGTTTATTATCCTTGGATCTCTAGTTTATTACTGATGCTTTACATATTATGGGTATTTTTAATATTTTCCATACTTTTACACGTTTTATATTTTTAAATTTGGATTAAAAAAGTATTCTGTGATTTTAGTTATGATTAGTACATGAGATATAACCCTGACCACATTTTATGTTTTTCTGACTTATATTTTACATATTTTATCTATTTTTATGTATGTTTCCGTGTGTCACCATTAGAGATGAGCGAATCGAAGTAGGCGAAGTGGAATAAGTTTCGAATATTAGGAAAATTTCGATTCGCGTCGAATCCGAAAATAAGCAGACTTCGGATGCGCGAATCGAAATTTTTCCTAAAATGGCGGCGACATGTGCGGCGACGGAGCGGGGATGTCTTGTCTGCGCGCTGACCCATAATGCATTCATTCATGACATGTGATCGCATTAGCCAATCAGCAGCCAGCCAGCCAGCACAGTGTAATGGTCGAGCTATAAATGGCGGCCATTTTAGAATTCTCCATTTGCCTCCAGTCATTCAACAGAGGCAGACCTGGCTGTATTCAGGGAGAGAGTTAGGGACAGAGAAACGTTACTTAGCGACACAGAAACGTTAGTTAGGGCCACAGAATCGTTACTTAGGGCCACAGAAACGTTACTTAGGGCCACAGAAACGTTACTTAGGGCCACAGAAACGTTACTTAGGGACACAGAATTGTTACTCAGGGACAGACAGAATTGTTACTGAGGGATACAGAATTGTTACTGAGGGCCACAGAATCGTTACTTAGGGCCACAGAAACGTTACTTAGGGCCACAGAATTGTTACTTAGGGACAGACACAGAATTGTTACTGAGGGACACAGATTTGTTACTGAGGGCCACAGAATCGTTACTTAGGGCCACAGAATTGTTACTTAGGGACAGACACAGAATTGTTACTGAGGGATACAGAATTGTTACTGAGGGCCACAGAATCGTTACTTAGGGCCACAGAATCGTTACTTAGGGCCACAGAAACGTTACTTAGGGCCACAGAAACGTCACTTAGGGCCACAGAATTGTTACTTAGGGACAGACACAGAATTGTTATTGAGCGACACAGATTTGTTACTGAGGGCCACAGAAACGTTACTTAGGGCCACAGAAACGTTACTTAAGGCCACAGAAATGTTACTTAGGGCCACAGAATTGTTACTTAGGGACAGACACAGAATTGTTACTGAGGGACACAGAATTGTTACTGAGGGACACAGAACCGTTACTTAGGGCCACAGAAACATTACTTAGGGCCACAGAATTGTTACTTAGGGACACACAGAATTGTTACTGAGGGACACAGATTTGTTACTGAGGGCCACAGAAACGTTACTTAGGGCCACAGAATCATTACTTAGGGCCACAGAATCGTTACTTAGGGCCACAGAAACGTTACTTAGGGCCACAGAAACTTTACTTAGGGCCACAGAATTGTTACTTAGGGACAGACACAGAATTGTTACTGAGGGACACAGAATTGTTACTGAGGGCCACAGAACCGTTACTTAGGGCCACAGAAACGTTACTTAGGGACACAGAATTGTTACTCAGGGACAGACACAGAATTGTTACTGAGGGATACAGAATTGTTACTGAGGGACACAGAAACGTTACTTAGGGACACAGAAACGTTACTTAGGGACACAGAAACGTTACTTAGGGCTACAGAAACGTTACTTAGAGCCACAGAATCGTTACTTAGGGCCACAGAATCGTTACTTAGGGCCACAGAAACGTTACTTAGGGCCACAGAAACTTTACTTAGGGCCACAGAATTGTTACTTAGGGACAGACACAGAACCGTTACTGAGGGCCACAGAACCGTTACTGAGGGCCACAGAACCGTTACTTAGGGCCACAGAAACGTTACTTAGGGACACAGAATTGTTACTCAGGGACAGACACAGAATTGTTACTGAGGGATACAGAATTGTTACTGAGGGACACAGAAACGTTACTTAGGGCCACAGAAACGTTACTTAGGGCCACAGAATTGTTACTTAGGGACAGACACAGAATTGTTACTGAGGGACACAGAACCGTTACTTAGGGCCACAGAACCGTTACTTAGGGCCACAGAAACGTTACTTAGGGACACAGAATTGTTACTGAGGGATACAGAATTGTTACTGAGGGACACAGAAACGTTACTTAGGGCCACAGAAACGTTACTTAGGGCCACAGAAACGTTACTTAGGGCCACAGAAACGTTACTTAGGGCTACAGAAACGTTACTTAGGGCCACAGAAACGTTACTTAGGGCCACAGAATCGTTACTTAGGGCCACAGAAACGTTACTTAGGGACACAGAATTGTTACTCAGGGACAGACACAGAATTGTTACTGAGGGACACAGAATTGTTACTGAGGGCCACAGAACTGTTACTGAGGGCCACAGAACTGTTACTTAGGGCCACAGAAACGTTACTTAGGGCCACAGAAACGTTACTTAGGGCTACAGAAACGTTACTTAGGGCCACAGAATCTTTACTTAGGGCCACAGAATCGTTACTTAGGGCCACAGAATCGTTACTTAGGGCCACAGAATCGTTACTTAGGGCCACAGAATCGTTACTTAGGGCCACAGAATCGTTACTTAGGGCCACAGAAACGTTACTTAGGGACACAGAATTGTTACTCAGGGACAGACACAGAATTGTTACTTAGGGACACAGAAACGTTACTTAGGGCTACAGAAACGTTACTTAGAGCCACAGAATCGTTACTTAGGGCCACAGAATCGTTACTTAGGGCCACAGAATCGTTACTTAGGGCCACAGAAACGTTACTTAGGGCCACAGAAACTTTACTTAGGGCCACAGAATTGTTACTTAGGGACAGACACAGAATTGTTACTGAGGGACACAGAACCGTTACTGAGGGCCACAGAACCGTTACTTAGGGCCACAGAACCGTTACTTAGGGCCACAGAACCGTTACTTAGGGCCACAGAACCGTTACTTAGGGCCACAGAAACGTTACTCAGGGACAGACACAGAATTGTTACTGAGGGATACAGAATTGTTACTGAGGGACACAGAAACGTTACTTAGGGCCACAGAATTGTTACTTAGGGACAGACACAGAATTGTTACTGAGGGACACAGAATTGTTACTGAGGGCCACAGAACCGTTACTTAGGGCCACAGAACCGTTACTTAGGGCCACAGAAACGTTACTTAGGGACACAGAATTGTTACTGAGGGATACAGAATTGTTACTGAGGGACACAGAAACGTTACTTAGGGCCACAGAAACGTTACTTAGGGCCACAGAAACGTTACTTAGGGCCACAGAAACGTTACTTAGGGCTACAGAAACGTTACTTAGGGCCACAGAAACGTTACTTAGGGCCACAGAATCGTTACTTAGGGCCACAGAAACGTTACTTAGGGACACAGAATTGTTACTCAGGGACAGACACAGAATTGTTACTGAGGGACACAGAATTGTTACTGAGGGACACAGAATTGTTACTGAGGGCCACAGAACTGTTACTGAGGGCCACAGAACTGTTACTTAGGGCCACAGAAACGTTACTTAGGGCCACAGAAACGTTACTTAGGGCCACAGAATTGTTACTTAGGGCCACAGAATCGTTACTTAGGGCCACAGAATCGTTACTTAGGGCCACAGAAACGTTACTTAGGGCCACAGAAACGTTACTTAGGGACACAGAAACGTTACTTAGGGACACAGAATTGTTACTCAGGGACAGACACAGAATTGTTACTGAGGGACACAGATTTGTTACTGAGGGCCAGAGAACCGTTACTTAGGGCCACAGAAACGTTACTTAGGGACACAGAATTGTTACTCAGGGACAGACACAGAATTGTTACTCAGGGACAGACACAGAATTGTTACTCAGGGACAGACACAGAATTGTTACTCAGGGACAGACACAGAATTGTTACTGAGGGACACAGAATTGTTACTGAGGGACACAGAATTGTTACTGAGGGACACAGAATTGTTACTGAGGGACACAGAATTGTTACTGAGGAACACAGAATTGTTACTGAGGGACACAGAATTGTTACTCAGGGACACAGAATTGTTACTGAGGGACACAGAATTGTTACTCAGGGACACAGAATTGTTACTCAGGGACAGACACAGAATTGTTACTCAGGGACAGACACAGAATTGTTACTGAGGGCCACAGAACTGTTACTTAGGGCCAGAGAAACGTTACTCAGGGACACAGAATTGTTACTCAGGGATAGACACAGAATTGTTACTCAGGGACAGACACAGAATTGTTACTGAGGGACACAGAATTGTTACTGTGGGACACAGAATTGTTACTGTGGGACACAGAATTGTTACTGAGGGACACAGAATTGTTACTGAGGGCCACAGAACTGTTACTTAGGGCCACAGAAACGTTACTCAGGGACACAGAATTGTTACTCAGGGACAGACACAGAATTGTTACTCAGTGACACAGAATCGTTTAATTAAAGAGTATGTCAGACAACATGCAGAGGAGTGGCAGAGGAGGCAATGTTTTAGGAGCGAGCAGACGTGGCAGCAGAGGAAGGGGTCGAGGCAGCACTATTCGCAGCCAGAGGCCAGTGCTCCCGGTGTCATCCAGCGGTCGTGTCTCCACCGACAACCCTGCCGTCATCGATTGGTTGGCTCGGTCGTCTTCCTCTTCCCAGGTCACCTCTGACACCTACAGCCAACGGTCGGTGGGTACGTCAGACACAACCGTTAGTTGGCATGGCCCGGGAGCAAGCCCACTGAAATCACGTGTCCTCTACCTGCCCCTGTCCTTTGGTGTTCCCTCACCAAGCGAAGTATCGCATGCTGTGGGCTCAGCCCCACTGTACAGTGAGGAAGAGCTAACAGAGGGCGGTCAGGAACGGGGGGAGACATCCGCCTCTTCAGCAGCCAGGCGAAGAAGTAGTGGCGAGGAGAGTGGCTCGGTAGCCGGTCTAGAGACAGGTCTGTCTCCTGACCCACACGCAGCCGAGGGGGCTAGTAGTGAGGTGGAGACCCTAATTGATGATGAGGCTGATCGCACTTGGCAGCCTCGTCGTCATCAGGCTATTGCTTCCGCATCATCAGGAGAAGAGGGTGGCAGCTTGGCAGCGAGCAAAACAGTCGGTGGGTTGCCCAGGAGGCAGCAGGGTCGCAGCAGTGTCAGTGGAGGCAAACGGCCACGGAGTACAGCACCAGCTCCACTGCAGCCTACCACCACGGCCAGTAGTGGTGCCAGTGTGCACGGAGGAAGCAGCAGTCAGCCAGTGAGGAGTATCGGGGGCAAAGTTTCCTACTCGGCGGTGTGGCAATTTTTTGTCAAGCCGCCCAAGGAAGTAAACGTAGCCGTATGTCGACTATGTGGCCAGAAAGTCAAGCGTGGCCAGGGGGCCCATGTTGGGACTACAGCGTTGCGGCAGCATGTGCAGCGTCGCCATTTGGTGGCCTGGGAAAACCGTGATAAAGATACGGCGGTTCTGCCCGCCCCAGCCCCCGCTCCATCACCCGCTCCGTTACTTGCTCCGTCACCCGACGTCAATCGCCCTCTATCAGCCAGTCAAGGCTCCAACACCTCTGCTGAGGGGAGTTGTCGCTCGTTGCCATCTTCCGCTCGTTCAGATGCTCCTTCTCCTGCTACTCATCTTCACGGATTCCGTCAGCAGTCTTTCTTGGAATCCGTTTCCAAGAGACAACAGTTTGCGAGCACGCACCCGACGGTGCAAAAGCTGAACGTCCTCCTGTCCAAGTTGCTGGTGCTGCAGTCCCTCCCTTTCCAAGTGGTGGACTCAGCACCTTTCCGAGAAATGATGGCTTGTGCCGCACCGCGGTGGAGAGTGCCAAGCCGTCATTTCTTTGCCAAAAAGGCAGTGCCAGCCCTGCATTCACATGTAGAAGAGATGGTGGGCCAGTCTTTGAGCATGTCGGTTTCTGCCAAAGTGCACGGCAGCGCCGACGTGTGGAGCTGTAACTACGGTCAGGGACAGTACATGTCATTTACGGCCCACTGGGTGAACGTGGTGCCGTCACAGCCGCACCAGCAACTTGGACAGGTCACGCCGCTTTTGCCTCCACGTTTGCACGTCCTTGGTCCACAAAAGATGTCCGCCTCTACCACCTCTTCTTCCGCCGTGTCCTCAGCCGCCACCCCCGTGCCAAGTCCCATTACCCGACCGGCATATCACATGTGCAGGGCGCAACGGTGTCACGCTGTGCTGCACCTGGTATGCCTTGGCGAACGTAGTCACACAGGGGAGGAACTTCTCAGTGTAATGAACAGAGAAATCGACAGATGGCTGTCTCCGCGCAAACTGAAAATCGGAACCATGTTGACCGACAACGGAAAGAACATGGTGTCTGCTCTGCGTCAAGGAAGGTTGTGCCATGCGCCATGCATGGCTCACGTGTTCAATCTGGTTGTCAAGCGGTTCCTAAAATCCACCATCCCACTGCAAGACATCCTTAAAATGTCACGTAAACTTTGCATGCATTTCAGCCATTCCTACACCGCAAAGCACTCCCTCCTTCAGCTGCAGTGGCAGAACGGAATTCCACAGCATCGCCTGATCTGCGACGTTGCAACAAGGTGGAATTCAACCCTACACATGTTAGACCGCCTTTACGAACAGCGAAAGGCCATCACCGATTTCCTGATGTTACAAGCGGATAAAGGTACTCCCCTGTGTAACTTCGATGTCAGCCATTGGCAGCTCATGCGTGACACCTGCCGCTTGCTCAGGCCCTTTGAGGAGGCCACGCTGTTCGTGAGTCGGCAGGACTATGGGATGAACGACGTCATTCCTCTGTTGCACGTCCTGGAACAAATGCTGTTAACAATGGCTGGTCAGGGTGCGGTAGACGTGGCGCACAGATCTCAACGCCACATGACCCCTGTGGGGGCAGAACAGGAAGAAGAAGAGGAGGACATTTGTGCTCAGGAATTATTGAGTGAAATGGGTGGTTTTTCCACTCAGCGGACAGGAGTGGAGGAGCAGGAGCATCTCGTAGAGGAGGAGGAGGAGGAGACAGAGGACCCAGACGCACCGTGGCAGTATGCTGTGGAGATGGAGGCAGGGAGTCCCTCGCATTCCTTGGCACAAATGGCCCATAGCATGCTCGGTTGCTTGCGTAGCGACAGCCGAATAATAACCATCAGACAGAGGGATGACTTTTGGCTGTCCACCTTGTTGGACCCTCGCTACCGTTCAAAAATGGTGGCCTTTTTCACACCTGCTGAGAGGGAGGCCAAAATAACGTACTATAAAAACCATCTATGTAGTCAGTTGGTCTCTGCCTTTGTGCGCCATCGTCCATCCTCAGACACTGTGGGCCCTGTGCGCTCGCGTTCCGCTGCCATGGCAGCAGGGGAGGGGTGGGGTGGTAGGAGCAGTGGTAGCTCCACCAGCAGCGGCTGCCTCAGTCTGCAGTCGATGATGAGTAGCTTTCTTCACCAGCGCAGTGAGGAAACTAGTAACCAGCAGCAGCAGCATCAGGTGGACCTGGAGCAGGACCTCAAACAACAGGCTTGGGCCTACTTGGACAGCACCCTGCCAACCGAGGTAGACAATCCCCTTGACTACTGGGCAACGAAACTTGACCTTTGGCCCCAACTAGCTGAATTTGCCCTTGAAAGGCTGTCATGCCCGGCCAGTAGCGTGGCATTGGAGCGCGTGTTTAGTGCGGCAGGAGGTATTGTAACTCCGCGGAGGAAACGACTGTCCACCCAAAGTGTGGAGAGACTCACGTTTGTGAAAATGAATCAGGCGTGGATTAGTCTGGATTTCAAACCACCAGTTCCTGACACAACTGACTAAATCCGCCATGAATCATGCCCCTGCCATGTGCCACTTTCACGTCTCCTCACACTGCTGGTGTGTTCCATTTTTTGTCATAGGGTGCTGGCAGATTACGGGCCTCCCATAGCTGCTGCCAGGCCCCTAATCTGCCATGGGCCCCTGTACCGCCTCCTCATGCTGCTGCCAAGTCCAGAGTCTCTCATGGGTCCCTGTACGGCGTCCCATTGCTGCTGTCTCCATCGCCACACTCTGCCATGTGCCACTTTCAGGTCTCCTCACACTGCTGGTGTGTTCAATTTTTTGTCATAGGGTGCTGGCAGATTACGGGCCTCCCATAGCTGCTGCCAGGCCCCTAATCTGCCATGGGCCCCTATACCGCCTCCTCATGCTGCTGCCAGGTCCACAGTGTCTCATGCCATGTGCCACTTTCAGGTCTCCTCACACTGCTGGTGTGTTCCATTTTTTGTCATAGGGTGCTGGCAGATTACGGGCCTCCCATAGCTGCTGCCAGGCCCCTAATCTGCCATGGGCCCCTATACCGCCTCCTCATGCTGCTGCCAGGTCCAGAGTGTCTCATGGGTCCCTGTACGTCCTCCCATTGTTGCTGTCTCCATCGCCACACTCTGCCATGTGCCACTTTCAGGTCTCCTCACACTGCTGGTGTGTTCAATTTTTTGTCATAGGGTGCTGGCAGATTACAGGCCTCCCATAGCTGCTGCCAGGACCATAATCTGCCATGGGCCCCTATACCGCCTCCTCATGCTGCTGCCAGGTCCAGAGTCTCTCATGGGTCCCTGTACAGCCTCCCATTGCTGCTGTCTCCATCGCCACACTCTGCCATGTGCCACTTTCAGGTCTCCTCACACACTGCTGGTGTGTTCAATTTTTTGTCATAGGGTGCTGGCAGATTACGGGCCTCCCATAGCTGCTGCCAGGCCCCTAATCTGCCATGGGCCCCTGTACCGCCTCCTCATGCTGCTGCCAGGTCCACAGTGTCTCATGCCATGTGCCACTTTCAGGTCTCCTCACACTGCTGGTGTGTTCCATTTTTTGTCATAGGGTGCTGGCAGATTACGGGCCTCCTATAGCTGCTGCCAGGCCCCTAATCTGCCATGGGCCCCTATACCGCCTCCTCATGCTGCTGCCAAGTCCAGAGTCTCTCATGGGTCCCTGTACAGCGTCCCATTGCTGCTGTCTCCATCGCCACACTCTGCCATGTGCCACTTTCAGGTCTCCTCACACTGCTGGTGTGTTCAATTTTTTGTCATAGGGTGCTGGCAGATTACGGGCCTCCCATAGCTGCTGCCAGGACCATAATCTGCCATGGGCCCCTGTACCGCCTCCTCATGCTGCTGCCAGGTCCACAGTGTCTCATGCCATGTGCCACTTTCAGGTCTCCTCACACTGCTGGTGTGTTCCATTTTTTGTCATAGGGTGCTGGCAGATTACGGGCCTCCCATAGCTGCTGCCAGGCCCCTAATCTGCCATGGGCCCCTATACCGCCTCCTCATGCTGCTGCCAGGTCCAGAGTCTCTCATGGGTCCCTGTACGGCCTCCCATTGCTGCTGTCTCCATCGCCACACTCTGCCATGTGCCACTTTCAGATCTCCTCACACTGCTGGTGTGTTACATTTTTTGTCATAGGGTGCTGGCAGATTACGGGCCTCCCATTGCTGCTGCCAGGCCCGTAATCTGCCATGGGCCCCCGTACCGACTCCTCATGCTGTGACGTTGCAACAAAGTGGAATTCAACCCTACATATGTTAGACCGCCTTTACGAACAGCGAAAGGCCATCACAGATTTCCTGATGTTAAAAGCGGATAAAGGTACTCCCTGTGTAACTTAGATGTCAGCCATTGGCAGCTCATGCGTGACACCTGCGCTTGCTCAGGCCCTTTGAGGAGGCCACGCTATTAGTGAGTCGGCAGGACTATGGGATGAACGACGTCATTCCTCTTTTGCACGTCCTGGAACAAATGCTGTTAACAATGGCTGGTCAGGGTGCGGTAGACGTGGCGCACAGATCTCAACGCCACATGACCCCTGTGGGGGCAGGACAGGAAGAAGAGGAGGAGGTAGAGGAGGACATTGGTGCTCAGGAATTATTGAGTGAAATGGGTGGTTTTTCCACTCAGCGGACAGGAGTGAAGGAGCAGGAGCATCTGGTAGAGGAGGAGGAGGAGACAGAGGACCCAGACGCACCGTGGCAGTATGCTGTGGAGATGGAGGCAGGGAGTCCCTCGCATTCCTTGGCACAAATGGCCCATAGCATGCTCGCTTGCTTGCGTAGAGACAGCCGAATAATAACCATCAGACAGAGGGATGACTTTTGGCTGTCCACCTTGTTGGACCCTCGCTACCGTTCAAAAATGGTGGCCTTTTTCACACCTGCTGAGAGGGAGGCCAAAATAACGTACTATAAAAACCACCTATGTAGTCAGCTGGTCTCTGCCTTTCTGCGCCAACGTCCATCCTCAGACACTGTGGGCCCTGTGCGCTCGCGTTCCACTGCCATGGCAGCAGGGGAGGGGTGGTAGGAGCAGTGGCAGCTCCACCAGCAGCGGCTGCCTCAGTCTGCAGTCGATGATGAGTAGCTTTCTTCACCAGCGCAGTGAGGAAACTACTAACCAGCCGCAGCAGCAGCAGCATCAGGTGGACCTGGAGCAGGACCTCAAACAACAGGCTTAGGCCTACTTGGACAGCACCCTGCCAACCGAGGTAGACAATCCCCTTGACTACTGGGCAACGAAACTTGACCTTTGGCCCCAACTAGCTGAATTTGCCCTTGAAAGGCTGTCATGCCCGGCCAGTAGCGTGGCATCGGAGCGCGTGTTTAGTGCGGCAGGAGGTATTGTAACTCCGCGGAGGACACGACTGTCCACCCAAAGTGTGGAGAGACTCACGTTTGTGAAAATGATTCAGGCGTGGATTAGTCTGGATTTCAAACCACCAGTTCCTGACACAACTGACTAAATCCGCCATGAATCATGCCCCAAACATGTGCCACTTTCAGGTCTCCTCACACTGCTGGTGTGTTCCATTTTTTGTCATAGGGTGCTGGCAGATTACGGGCCTCCCATAGCTGCTGCCAGGCCCCTAATCTGCCATGGGCCCCTATACCGCCTCCTCATGCTGCTGCCAAGTCCAGAGTCTCTCATGGGTCCCTGTACGGCCTCCCATTGCTGCTGTCTCCATCGCCACACTCTGCCATGTGCCACTTTCAGGTCTCCTCACACTGCTGGTGTGTTCCATTTTTTGTCATAGGGTGCTGGCAGATTACGGGCCTCCCATAGCTGCTGCCAGGCCCCTAATCTGCCATGGGCCCCTATACCGCCTACTCATGCTGCTGCCAGGTCCAGAGTCTCTCATGGGTCCCTGTACGGCCTCCCATTGCTGCTGTCTCCATCGCCACACTCTGCCATGTGCCACTTTCAGGTCTCCTCACGCTGCTGGTGTGTTCCATTTTTTGTCATAGGGTGCTGGCAGATTACGGGCCTCCCATAGCTGCTGCCAGGCCCCTAATCTGCCATGGGCCCCCGTACCGACTCCTCATGCTGCTGCCAGGCCCGTAATCTGTCATGGGCCCCTGTTGTTGCTTGTTGGCATATTCCGCTCGTTCAGATGCTCCTTCTCCTGCTACTCCTCTTCACGGATTCCGTCAGCAGTCTTTATTGGAATCCGTTTCCAAGAGACAACAGTTTGCGAGCACGCACCCGACGGTGCAGAAGCTGAACGTCCTCCTGTCCAAGTTGCTGCTGCCAGGCTCATAATCTGTCATGCGCCCCTGTACCGCCTCCTCATGCTGCTGCCAGGTCCAGAGTGTGTCATGGGCCCCCGTACCGACTCCTCATGCTGCTGCCAGGCCCGTAATCTGTCATGGGCCCCTGTACCGCCTCCTCATGCTGCTGCCAGGTCCAGAGTGTGTCATGGGTCCCTGTACGGCCTCCCATTGCTGCTGTCTGCATCGCCACACTCTGCCATGTGCCACTTTCAGGTTTCCTCACACTGCTGGTGGTTTCCATTTTTGTCATAGGGTGCTGTATGGCCTCCCATTGCTGCTGCCTCCACCGCCACACTGTGGCTCCACACTCTGGTTTTGGCCCCGTGACTGCCCAAATGAGTGAAGTGTGCGGTGATTCTAAGATCGACGGCACTCATCTGCATGTCATACTGACTGTCAGTATTATTTCTCTTCCCCAGCAGACTCCAAGGGCATTTAAATTAAAGGTACAGTGTTCTGCACTAATATAAAGGCTCTCTGAAGCCTAGAAACACCCTTTTATAAGTTAAATTCGCAGCGAATATATTCGACTCGAATCGAAATTTTTCCACGAATTCGCCGAATCAGTCGAATCGAATTTTTGAATACTTCGCTCATCTCTAGTCACCATCCCTAATCAGAGATTACCATTAATTTTATATTTATACATCTTTGGGGTGAGTTTCAGCAGGTGCTCCATGTAGGCACCCTTATAAGCAATCCCGATACCTGGCAGCTTTTAACTAGCATTATTGGTGTATATAGGGGATTTCGCTACACATTTGTATGATTGCCATCATTTTATATATGGTATGTATTATATATATATATATATATATATGCGAATGATGTCATAACATTTGCATATGACCCATCTCGGGAATACATCTGGGGGTCTATAAACATTACCCTGGTGTTTAACAGTGAGGATATCTCACTCAATATGATTTTCTTCCCTTCCCTTGGTTGTCTCGATTGTTGGTGGTGACATAGTCCCCCTTTTGTTGCACTCCAGTAAAATGGCGCCCGCACATGCGAGATTGAGACGGTGGATTTGGCGCATTAGCGCACTTCAGTTCCCCGCATATGACTATTTCGCATGTGCGAACTTCAACAAAATGGCGCATTCCTAGAGACATTTGTCTACCACAAAATGGCGCACGATCATTACATGTGCGCGAATTTTCGTATATAAATGCATTGTTACACGTCCTGTGCCCAGAGCATACCCGCTATGAATAAGTGCGGTTGCACAAAACGCGTCAGGGGGGAACTGCGGCACAGTGACGTTTTACTGCCGCCGGCACCAGTGGGGTCCCGGCGGCCAACTTACTTTCTTGTCTGGTCAGTATTATGTTTTTATACCCTTTTTGCTGGATGGAATAAACACACGCATGTTCAAACGGTATCACGCTATTCTGGCCTCCTTTTTTCTCTGGGGCTCTTGGGTGAGCTTCCAATTACCTACAGAGTCAAGAGCAATAGGAGACAGAGCCATGCGTGACAGCTGAGGGCCCACAATGCAGAACTAGACCAGACCTTGCTTCAGATGAGTCCTGGAGTCATACCTTAAGAGGGGTTATCTCTTACATGCGCATATTGATTGTGCATCTGGTGAGTGCACAATCCTATATTAATTTTGGATATTGCTATATATCGTTTTCTGGTCATCACCATATACCAACAGGGATCCAACTGATCCCCCACTTCACTCCACCTATTGAGGAGATTGTGAACTGAGCACCTATACTATATTGAGTCACTCCATTAGTGACAGGATTAGAACTTTTATTTACCTGCGTTTTTGCAGTTATACACTTTGTTATGTAATTTTATGTGTCTTATTTATCTTTATAAGCGCTGCACTCTTATCTTTATGTGAATTTTGGAGGTTGTTTTTTTGGTACCTTTTGTGTTCAGCAGCTGTTTTACCCTTAGCGCTCACTTATACCCACCTTATAACATATTTTGTACTACATGTTATAAATTTCTCCACTTCATATTTATCCCCAGAACTATGTGATACAAAGTCTAAAATGTTCTTATTTATTACATTTGTAGTTTTGCATACTTTAAACTTTCTGCAAGGAAAAAATCCTTTTAAATTAAACATCCTGTTACTTTTTTGATTGGGGAGTGAGATGACACCTTTCACCAAATTACTCCTTAAGTTAAAATTCTTCCTATATTAAACGGTGGTCTTTTCAGGAGAACAGATCCCAATATCTGATCTTTCCTTAAAATCGGCCAGTATTTCTTAAAAATATTTTCTACACCTCTATATTGGCAGCTAAAACGAGAAATAAAATCATATTGCACTTTAGATCACTCCATATAGAAGTGTATTTGATTTAGAACTTTTTAAACATTTTTTTTTCTTCTTTCTCTTCTCTCACGAGTAAATTTGCATGTATTTTCATTATAATTAAGGGTAAATCACTATATGTAGTTTTCTTTATTTTGAGGTATTCGGGATATCTTCACAATTTGGAAGATGGAAAACTGAAATTTTGGACTATTTGTGTTGTGGACTTTTTTGGAATCATTTTAGTTATTTATTGCATATTGGGTGTGGAAAGGGGTTTTGTTTGTGTTGTATTTGTAAAGAAAAGGTTTTTTGAAGCATGATAGTCTGGGGCTCTTTTGATGGATGTAGAGTTGGCAACTTACCCAGAGTTAGTGGCACCTTGAAACAAAACTACTAACAAATTTTGCAGCATCATGTAATACCCCCTGGAATATGCCTAGTTGGTCAGGGGTTCATCCTACAGCAAGGTAATGACCCAAAACACCTCCAGGCTGTGTCAGAAATACCTTAGAGGAAATGATCAAGACGGTAGGCTTCCAAGCATGGAATGGCCAGCACAATCTCCAGACTTAAACCTCATCAAGCTGGTTTGGGATGAACTTGGCAGAAGGGTGAAAGAAAAGCAACCTACAAGTGCAACACATTTGTGGGAACTTCTGCAACAGTTTTGGGAAGAACTTTCCGAACAATATTTGATTTCCATTGTAGAAAGAATGCCACAAGTGTGTCCGACTGTTATATGTGCAAAAGGTGCAGATGGGTCAAACATTTAGATTACATTTTGTTAAAGAAAATGATTCCTTGATTTCTTTTTTATGTCCAATTGTTTATTTGTTCAATGCTTTATGCTCAGAGTGCATTGAGACATTAAACAGCATACGTTTTTTTGTAAAAACTAGAAAAATGAGGGTGGTTTAAATGTAGATGGACTTATGCCGTTTTTAAACTATGTAACTATTTGAATTTTTATGTGACTTTCCCAACAACATACAGTATATCTTTGCAGAGCATGCACATTTCCTTTGTGTTATCCTATTAAAGACAGTACAGAAAAATACCTGTCAGGGCTCCCGGGTATGACCAGAGGTGTGTGACTGACGCAGGGAAACGCAGACTTCAGATATGTTATAAACAATGTAATTTATTAACACTAACCATACAAACGTAAACGCAGTGCAATACTAAAACATAACACAGTGCAAACAAACCAACCAACCACCCACAGATAACAGTACATACAATGCAAGCGTCGTCAGGCAGGCCGGGTCAATATCAGTCGGGCAGGTAGGTACAGGGGGAGCAAGCGGAGAATGGTCGGGGTCACAGGCCAGGTTCAGCAGGTAGCGGGCAGCGTGGTACAGAGGGTCAAGCAGAGGAGAATGGTCAGACAAGCCAGGGATCAGAGCAGGGTCAGCAGAGAATCAGACAGGAACAGAGAGCAGGAACAGGATACAGGGCCCAAGAGAAACACAACACCAAGGCAGAGTCTGCAGGTCTGAATGTCCCTTAAATACACCAGTATAATTAGTTCCAGGTGTTTGACTGGCTGCAAGGTTGAGTCTCTGATTGCTGGGAGCACCCGCTGGCCAGCCCTGGTACCGCAGCTCATAAGGCAGCTGAGTCCCACTATTGCTGGCCAGTCCATTCCTGACAATATCTGTTGATTCTGCAGAAATACATTGAAATTCAAAATTTTTGGCCTGACAACACACAGCATTTTTGTAGAGTGAGTGGTGGAAATCCTCCTTGCGATACTACTTTACCACTCACGCACTCAGATATTTACAATGTAAAAGCCAAATCATTCTGTAGTCGAAAATGTGAACTATGGGGAGAAGTATGCAGAGGATGTGGGGCTGCTCTGAATTTCCAACAAGATCAACAGTTTTTTGTTTGTTTGTTTTGCACTTATCAAATCAATATAACAAAATGTTTCCAATGTAATATTGATAACAGACCTAAAGGAAGCAAATAAGAGACATTCATTGGAAGGGTTTACATGTACCTTAAAAGAATAAAAGTGCCCTAATACTATATTTCTTCCTTTTAAACACACATAATTATATGGTAACTCCACTTTCATGGGGGAAAAAAAGCAAACAGAAATTAATTAGCATATAAAATTGCTACACAAGAAATATAACAATTGAATGTTATTATTTATTTATTTCAGGTACTTGTATAGCGCCGTCAATTTACGCAGCGCTTTACATATATATATTGTACATTCCCATCAGTCCCTAACCCTCAAGGGGCGTACAATCTAAGGTCCCTAACTTACATTCACACATACATACTAGGGACAATTTAGACAGGAGCCAATTAACCTAGCAGCGTGTCTTTGGAGTGTGGGAGTAAACCGGAGCACCCGGAGGAAACCCACTGTTTTGGCGGTTTTTCTCTCCCACACTTATTTACTTGGTTCTATCGATTACAAATACAATAAGTGATTACAACCTTTTGCCACAACAGAATAAGGCCTTGTTGCCTCTCTCTCAGTTGTAGATTATTTCTAACCAATAACCACTGTGCCAAATAAAAAGAAAAAGTAAATCTAATTTATTTATACAGAAGACAAATAGTTACTAATATAGTCAATCAATTGATGTTACATGAAATAAAATATTAAATGTTACAGTATAGAGAGATGACTATAAGAAAGGAAGTTATAGAAAATAAAAGATAGAGCATGGCTTATACATTACAGACACCCTGATGTTGTTAGGTCTGGCTTCTGGAAGGCACACACGATAAAGAGAGGGCTTGTCCATTGTCCTAGGTCTTTTATGCACTTTACAATAGACCATCCCAAGAACCACCCACCCAAGTTATCTTCCAATGGGTAGGCTTCAGAGCAAGGTACACAAAGAAGCTGCTGCCTTCCATCCCCCCCAGCTCCATTGAGTCTTTTTCAGTGTAATCCCCCTCCCCCCCACAGTCACAGTAACATACATGGAGGTGTGTTGAGGTGATACAACAGATGGTAAATATGTTGAAAATTATTATAGGCCCAAAATAGCCACCACATCTCCCCCTCAAGTTCATTCGAGAACTTATGCCCTCCCTCAATGATTTTGTACCCACCCATGACCACCCAGAAGGCCCAACCCCCCCACCACCACTGCGGCCTCCTCTTCTTTCTTGATCACGAAGGAACTCCTAGTAAACCAAGAAGTCCTGGTGCCTCCGAGACCTCACATTCGCACCATGAATGCCTGTGCTGTGATGTTTCCTCACCCCTCTGCCTTGGAAGGATGGAACTCCAACATCGATGGCGGGATCCTGGTATCTTTAGTCCCGTATCTTGGGAACACTGTGCAATGTTTGCAGAGATTGGATCAGACCGCGAAATGGCACTATTCAGCATGGCGAAAGATAGTTGAGGAAGGTCTAGCTTTTGCACCCTTGTCTCTAGAGATGACGTGGTGGTTGTTGTTTCTTCAGGTGGTGGTAGGGCAGGCCTCCAGACGATCATACATGGATACGAAAAAAGAGAAGGAGAATGTTATTGGGGGGAAATCAAGCGTGAAGCAGCTGTTTAGCCTTTAAGGTTGTTAAGCATAGGGGTCTTAATGTGGGCAAGTGAAGTGGGATTCCCACAGGATGCAGAGTCTGAGCAACAGCCGGTATTTACCAGAGCCCCTGAAGGTGAGGATGGCCGATGCTGCATGCTATTGTCAGGTCTCAGTTCCTGGGTTCTCCCCACCCACTCACAGGGCTCAGGGTAAAACTATAAACAGATTGAGGGATGTCTGCAGGAAGCAATTATAAGCCTGTGGATCCCCATCGGACTCTTGAAGCTGAGTCGGGCACGAATGCCACAGCCTTATATTTCACAGCTCATTTATCTAAAAAATTACATGAAACAAGGAAAAAGAAAGAAAGAGGAAAGCGTAATAAAAGCAAAAACATAATGATATAAAAATAAAAAAGGTACAGATTTAATGCCCCTCCAACTACGACACTTTAGGTTGGTAAAGAGCAATTAATCTGTATTCATTCAAGAGAAATTAAAAAAATAAATAAAAAATAAAAATAAAAATAAAAAAAATGAGAAAAGGTGGAAAAAAAAAAAAAAAAAAAAAAATAATAATATATACTGTAGATATATATATAGTTGCCTTGGAAAACTGTTGGTAACTGCATTAAAAACACAAAAACATTGAAAAAAAAAAAATAAAAATTGCAGCAGTTACTTGAAGATAGACAACTCTCCCTCCATACTAGTAATCAACAGTATATTTGCAGGTCAGGTACACAAAAATGGAGAGAGTATAAAAGAAAAATCGACTGAAAAAAACTTTTAGAATTTAGATAAACCTGACGGCACTGTATTATTCCAATTTAGAGGCTTCTCCCTAAAACAGAACAACAACAACAAAAATACAAAAAAAAAAACTAAGAAAAACAAAAACAGCCAAAGAAGAGAGGAAAAAAAATAATAATAAACACAGGAGTTTAATTTTCCTGTAACTTTATGTTGTTTTAGGGTCCTCTTTTAAATGTGTAAAATTCTTTTGTGTTAGTCTGGTTTGGATTAGACTCTTCAGAGAGCAGTTTTTGAGTTGATGGCCTCTCGATTTCTCAAGAGGAGATACCTCGTTGAGGTACACATTCTTACTGCTTTGGCGTTCATTCTCCTGATGGTGATGCACATTATTAGTTGTGTCAGGAAGAGTAACAGGGTTACACAAATCAGGACAACAACAGGGTGGAGTAAGATGTTTAGGAATGCTGTGGCTCTAGGACTGTACCCAAATAAACCTTCCCACCAGGATACTTTAGCATCTCCTTCTAACGCGTGTGTTACCTGGACTAATCTATTTTGATCATGGATGAGTCTAACGGTGGCTTGTTTCTCAGCATCTTTTAACACATTTAAAATCTCATCCTGTTGCCCAAAGTCCAATAACCAAGCTTTTAACTCCGACCCAAATCCCAAAGGAAGTTTCTGTAGGTGGATGGGGGTGTCAGGTTTGATATCAAGCCTTTTCTCAGGGGTAATAGGAGTACGTCCCTGTGTCCCTGCTATATCTATGCCAAGCACAGGAGAAGATGTACAGTAGACTCCCCGAGGTAATGTGCCCCGCTGAGTACAATTTAACCCATATGTCGAATATAGGGCATCACTAGACATTTGATACCAGCACCAATACCCTTGCCCCAAGTATTTTAAATAAGGTTGGGACAATTCTTCAGCATCCATTAGACATGACCCTTCTTTGTGCCAGCATTGCTGTCTCATGATCCTGTCCTGTTTCCCTTGACATAACACAACCCCTTCCTTTCTCCAGCACCCATCAGTATCAATCATCTGAGGATGTCCGGACTCATAAACCATCAGATCATGATGTATTCGTGGATGTAAAATGGTAGAGTCCGATAGGATAGTACCCAGATTGACTGTGGTATATGCACGATGTTCAATCCCTGCAACTGGAATCAGGGATGAGACAGTGCAAGATAGGTTTTTACAGCCATGGAACTGAGTCATCCACCAATCCATATGACTCATAGCAAACTTGGATACTACCCTACCTGCTTGTTTTCTTAAATTGAGTGGAAACTGTCCTGCTGAAAAAGAGGCAATCATTACTCGGAGTTCCTGGGACATCTCTGATTGTACCTGGGTGCAAGACAAAGCAAGCTGGATTTCTTCCTGTACCTTGGACAATCCTGCTATCAATCCTGTAAATTTTTTCTTCATTATCTCAGACAGTGAGGCAGTTGCATCGATGTGAGCATGTTGTAGGTTTTCGAGGATATGATCCACATCTAACTGCACCTTAACCCCTTCCCCAACATGTTGTGCTAGACCTCCTAATTTGTTTCTGAGTACCTCCAGATCCATTGTGTTTAGGGTACCAATTGCCACACCCCCTGCTCCTAAGGCAGTCTCCATTAAGCCTCTCTTGGCCCTGGAATGGGAGTACTCTGAATATCCTGATTGCAGCCAACCTTTCAACATGTACACCTGATTCTTTATGAAGGCAGCACACCTTTTATCCCATTTATCAACCCGAAAATCAGATAAAGTTATCCTCCATGTATACAACATAAATTGCGTTTCTGTTAGCACTGTCCAATGAGAAGAGAGCAAAGGGACTACTAGATCTGCTGCTTTCACTATAGGGGCCTTACAGGAGTCTGAACTAATTTTTGCTGGGACAAGAACATCCATCTCATTCGGTATTCGTACAACTGTCACACAGATCCTTCCTCTCCCTTTCCAGGTATACCAGTGTTTGGGGTCAATAACTGGGGTATTTACTCCTGGGAACATGTCATTACTCTTGACTTTTGTCATTTGCATAAATGTCCAACAGCCTTCATCGATTGCATTGCAGAATGGCCACACAAATGGGCCATCTAAATTTAAATCCAAATCCAAATCATATCCCTGTGGGTCCTGCCAGTCTACAGTCATATGCACACCTCTCATTTCTTCATTCATTGGCCTTCCATTCATCCACTCATTCACTCTAGGCAGATCCACACCATTGCATAAGACATCCCACTTCCATGGGTTTGGACTGTTGAAGGCCAAGGACTGATTTGGGGGCCAATAAGCTGTGTCAATAAAATAATGACCCTCTATTTCTGGGACACAAGTCTCCCTCATTACTTGCAACACAAAGGCATGTATGGACAGTCTTGATTGTAAATCCATGGCCTCGTACTGTTTGTTTTTAGCATCAGTCCTAATTTTTAAGATTACAGTGTTTGTATATTTAGCAGAGAGTGTCATATTTGCCTTTTCATACCACACAGCTTGATGGGTGTTACTACAATTTAATTGCAATACCACCTTCTTCTTTGACAGGTAGTTAAGGGGATGTGTCTCCCTATTATAGGTGGGATGTTTAGTGATCAGGATCTCAAGTTTTCCATCAGCAGGATGAAAACACCGGTCTGCTAGTGACCCTTGTACAAGCTCAGGGAAATCATAATAGTACCTCTTATGTTCTCTCTTTTCTCCCAAATTGAAGGTGATGTAAACAATATACCACCCCTCATAGTTCTCTCCCTTGGGATCTACTGGATATAATTTGCTATTTTTGCATTCTACCTTCCAGGGGTCTGACACCTTCGTTGAGTTTGTTAAGGACACCATATGGGTCTCAGTATCAAGATCTACAAACATTCTCTTTGTAGGTTGACTGTCGTTTGATCTTTCAGGAAAAATTCCTGGGATTAGGCAGTCTACATCCTTGGGGTCCCAATTCCCTTCACACAAGGCCATGTCTTCATCTAGGTGATATGTTACATACATTATGGTATCAGGGCTATCTTTCACCACTCCCTGTATTCGTACCCGCTCACCAGGACTAGTCTTAAAGAATGCAAGTTTGCAAAGCCTTTCGAGTATATGCCCCTCTGTATAGTCCCCAGTGGATGTATGAAAGCTGTAAGGGTGAGGATCAAGGCCGGTGGTATGTTCTAGGTAGGACCCCTCAAAATCCATTCCTGCTATAGCATGGATGAGTATATACCCGTGAAAGTACATTGGGTATCTAGGGAGTAATTGTCCTTGTTTGCACTCTACCTTATGGATCTGAGTGTGACTCCACCCCTCAGGTTTTATTACCCATTTACCATACTCCTCAGGTGGAATCCAGGGTGCAATTTCTGCTCCACGGTAGAATGGGGATGGCTTCCCTGGGGCTGGGGTATTTTGAAAAGTAGCAGGAACACCCCAGATGATTAAGCTTACAACCAGGGTAGACAGGCTCATTCCACTCGACTTTTTAAACATTCTTTTGGACTTGTTTACAATGAGAAGCATGCACCCAGGAGAGTTTTCCCTCTAATTTAACTGAGGTGGGGGTGGTCAGCAACACCTGGTAGGGACCCTCAAACCTGGGTTCTAGTCCTTTTCGTTGAAACTTCTTGATCACCACCCAATCTCCAGGCTGTAAGGAGTGAGATTCACCGTCAGAATTTGGATCTGGAATAGAAGAGAAAACTTGGGCATGCAACTTAGCGAGCTGTTTGTGTAATTCCTGCACATACATCTTCAATGAACAATGCATTAATGTCATCTCTTGTGGAAAAAACAAACCTGTCATTGGGGCTCTCCCAAACAATATCTCAAATGGAGATAGTTTTTCCGGACCTCTGGGTGTATGTCTAATGGATTTCAATACCAGGGGGAGAGCTTGCACCCAAGTGAGGCGTGTCTTTTCACAAATTTTGGCTAGTCTATTTTTAATCACTCCATTATACCTTTCAACTTTCCCTGATGCCTGCGGGTGATAGGGAGTATGGAACTTCTGTTCAATTTGGAGCCCTTCCATAACTTCAGCCATCACTTGGCCTGTGAAATGGCTCCCTTGATCAGACTCTACTGTCTCCATCAGGCCATACCTGCACACAATTTCCTGCAACAGCTTCTTTGCAGTGACTGAAGCAGTAGCATTGGCTACAGGCCAGGCCTCTACCCATCCTGAAAACATGTCTACACATACTAGGACATATTGGAATTGCTGACATTTTGGCAATTGAATGTAGTCAAGCTGCAGTCTCTGGAAGGGATACTGTGCCTTGGGCAAATGCTTAGTTGGGGTTTTTACCAGCCTCCCAGGATTATGTATTTGGCATGTTTCGCATCCTTGACAGAATCTCTCAGCAACAGTGGTGAATCCTGGGGCTACCCAGTGAGATGTGATTGTAGAGACCATTACGCCTTTGGACAGATGAGAGAGGCCATGAGACGCCTCAGCCAAATATGGATACAATGCTGGAGGGGCACAGTATCTTCCATCCCCATGGGCCCAAAGTCCATCTGTTTCTTTACATCCCTGATCTCTCCACTTCTGCTTAGTACTTTCATTGGATTGCACTTGCAATTTCTTCAAAACAGTCAAATCTACCCAACCAGGGCTGTCAGAGGAAGGTGTGGCTGTGAAGATTTCTACAGACTCGGTACCAGTTAAAGCAGCTGCCTTAGCAGCGGAATCTGCTCGAGCATTCCCAAGTGAAATATCATCTGTGCCTCTGGTGTGTGCTGCACATTTTAGGACTGCTATTTCATCTGGGAACCAAAGAGCCTCAAGGACTTTCTTAATGAGCTCACCATGTTTGATGGGCTTTCCACAGGTAGTCAAGAAACCTCTCAGTTTCCATAGTTGGCCAAAATCGTGACATATGCCAAATGCATATCTTGAGTCAGTGTACACATTCAGCTTTTTCCCTTTGCCTATTATGCAAGCTTGCATCAGAGCCATAAGCTCTGCCACCTGGGCGGACTGATGCCCAGCTAGTTTGCCTTGGAATAGGATTTCATCCTTGGTGACTACTGCATACCCAGTAATAGGGTGCCCTTCCTCAGTATAGAAGCGGGACCCATCTGCGAAAACAGTGAGGTCAGCATTTTGGATGGGGGTATCCCTTACTCTTTGTGCTTCCATGTAGTGATCTTCCATTTCTGCATTGCAGTCATGGCTTTCTATCTCATCTTGCAATGTCTCTGGTAGCAATGTAGCAGGATTTAAATTTGCGCACCTTTTGAGTGTAATATTTGTGGGAGTTAAGAGTGCCAGTTCGTATTTGGTCAGTCTTGCTGATGAAATGTGCTTTGTGGTCAGGTTCTGCATGACCACGTGTACTTCATGGGGTACATAAACTTCCAATGGGTTCCCTAGCACAATGTCCGCAGTCTTGCTCAGCATTTCAGCAGCTGCTGCTACTGCCCTCAGGCAGGGCGCCATTGCATTGACAACTGTGTCCATCTGACAACTGTAATAACCAATGGGCTTGTCACGACCTCCATGGTCCTGTGTCAGGACTCCAGCAGCATGGCCTCTGGACTCATAACAGTAAAGTCTGAACCCCTTAGTATAGTCTGGCAGACCCAAAACAGGGGCTTCGCTGATTGCAGCCTTCAAGGTCTGAATAGCATGCATTTGCTCTTCACTGAGCTCCAGTTTCCCCTGTATGTTTACAGAGTCATAGAGTGGCTTACAAACTTTGGACATTTCTGGTATCCATTGCCTGCAATATCCAACCAACCCTAGGAAACCCCTTAATTGTTTAGAATTTTGTGGCATTTTGCTATTCAGTATAGCTTTCTTCCGATCTTGTGTCAAGTGTTTTTTTCCTTGGGAGATGCAATGACCCAAAAACACAACTCTGTCCATGTTGTATTGTAATTTGGAGGGGGAAACTCTGCATCCCTCCTCTCCAAGATGATTCAACAGGGAGATAGAGGCATCTCTACATGCCTGTCTTGTGTCTGCTCCAATCAGCAAGTCATCCACATACTGAAGGAGAGTGATACCCTCCGGGCAGTGCCACCTGTCAAGGCATTCTTTCATTGCTTTACTATACTCATTTGGGCTGGATACCATGCCCTGGGGCAACCTAGTCCAGGCATACTGCTGCCCTTCAAAGCTGAAGGCAAACAAATATTGACTGTCCGGGTGGAGCGGTACAGTAAAAAAAGCATCCTTCAAATCAATAACTGTGAAGCATCGATTTGATGGTATAATGTTACTCAGAATAGTGTGGGGGTTTGGTACCACTGGTGCATCCTCTTGGATGATTTTGTTAACTGCCCTAAGGTCTTGCACCATCCGGTAAACATTTCTGCCTGGTTTTTTCACAGGGTACAATGGGGTATTGGCTGGTGAACTCACTTTCACCAATATACCCTCTTTCAGGAGGTGTTTAATTTGGTCTCTAATTCCCTCCACTTGAGCCAGTTTCAACGGATACTGTGGTAACCTAGGAATGATAGCATCTGGCTTCAGCTTGATCTTCACAGGAGGGCAGTGGATCATATGTCCCGTGTTACCCTCTTTAGCCCAAACATTTGGATTTGTGCTTTTGGATAAATCACTGGGCAAGCTCTCTGTACTGTTGGTATTTAGTTCCAACTTACACAAAGCAATGAGGCTGTCCCAGGTTTCTACCATTTGATGTTGGTCAGGATCAGAAGGTATGTTCACCTCCACTCCATCCTCAGAAAATTGTATTTGTGCTCTCATTTGGGAGAGCAAATCTTTTCCTAGCAAATTGCAAGGAACTGAATCGCTCAAGAGCAGGGAGGCTTCAGTTTGAAAGGGTCCAATTCGAACTTTAGTGGGAGTTGTTTCCAATAGGGGGTATGATATACCCCCTAGACCAACTCCCCTAATTGTATTTTGAACGGGGAGATTAACTTCACTGGATTTAAGAACGGAACGAGCTGCCCCGGTGTCTACTAAACAATTTAGGGTCTGATTATTCAGTTGCATTTGTACATAAGCACTTCCTTGCTCATTTTTCGAGATTACAGGTAACACCGGGAGCTCTCCCCATCACTTGGGGTCTCTTTCAAATTCCTTCCCAGGCCGCAATGGCCTACTTTGTCTTGGAGCTCTACACTCCCTCTTGAAGTGTCCTGGTCTGTTGCAGTTGAAGCAGACAGGTTTCCTTTTCTGTTTTAGGCCAAGATCTACACTGTTCAACTTATCAGTGACAATGCAAATCTTCTGAGGTTTCTGTGACTCCCAATCAGCTATATTCCTTTCAATAGCAGTTGCAAGTGACAACAAAGAGGAGAGGGGCTTATCTCTCCAGTCTGGATTTGCAGTCATTAATTTTTCCCTGATCTTTCCTCTCAACCCAGTAATGAAGCTATGTACCAACACAGGTGATAGGGCACTGTTAGTAATGTCCCCACCAGCTGATTCCACAGCTTGTTTAAAGTGATTGTAGTAAGTCATACAATCTTCCTTTGACCCTTGGGTCACTTCAGACACCTTGGTCCAAGACTGGGGAGGATAGACTGTTTTAATCAATTGTGCCAATTGTTTGGTGAATATACATCCTTGATGGCTGGAGTCAACATACAGGGTCTGAGGAATATTAGTTTTACTGAGGATTTCATCAAAATCCCCATCTCCACAAACCCTTTTCATTATTTGAAGCATATCACCCCAATTTGCATTGTAGCTTGCCTGGATGTCCAGAAGCTCTTTGGCAAATTTAATGGGATCAGTCCTTGGATGGGGGATAACGCTCAGAAATCCCTTCATCTCAGAAGGAGTCCATGGTACATGATGCGTCATCTTTCCAGTGGAACTCCCACTGTTATCATAAATTACCTGCTCTCTTACGGGATATACAGATAGGTCATCTGAAAAAGATATCAACTGTTGATTGGTCTTTTGGGGTTCTGTCACAGAATCCCTGTAAGACTGGTGGTGATTGTTGCTTCCAGGTTGGGGCACTTTATCTAACTGCAAAATGCCCTGAAGGGTGGCATTAACAGTCCCATGGTACACAGGTGTGCCCACGTTGGGTGTCATTTCCCTGTTAGAATGACACCACACAGGTCTTTGCTGTGGGGTACTAGTCACATGGGGGCGTAAGGGTACGTACGCAGTGTACCCAGTAGCAGAGCTGCCAGTATTGCACTCAGCAGCAGAATTGCTCTTTAACTCTTCTCTAGGAGAGAATGCTGGTTCGCAGCCAGTAAATGGGGGATAACTGTATTTCGGAGGATCTTCTGTCAGAGGGGCAGAAAGTATCCCTTCTGACTGTATATGGTCTTTGGTACCAGGGAGTCTTTTCTCCCTTAATGCCTGCATTCCCTTCTCCTGCCTTGCTGCACTGTCTCTCCCTTCTTGTTCCAGTGCCCAACAGAAAGAGTCTTTCTGTGCTTCATTCAGGGTTTTAACTGGGGTGTCAAACTTGGCTGCAAGATGTAGCTTTCCCTTTTTGTTATCTGCTGATAGATGACAATTCATATCAGCTTTTGAGTAATTTGTTAACAAGGACCTGGCAACTGCATAAGGCCCCAATCCTGATAATTCCTCATCATCCCCCTGATCATCACTGTCACTGTTCTGGGGTTTTGGCTCTAGTGGCTGTTCCTGCTTGTCTCTATTTCTAAGGGTCATTTGGTGTGTCTTTTCCTTAAATCTCACAGTAAGAACTTTCACATCATCAGCCCTATGTGTGGATTCTATCATCCATGCACTCCAAGCATCTCTTTCTAATGGTCGTGTCATCTTTTTATGATGATCATACCAGAGGTCTTCCCAAGTCTTAGGTTTAAAAATACCTCTTTTAGAAAACTTAATTCCAGTCCAGCGCTCCCAATCATGTATATATTTAACTACCCAGGGTCCATATTTACTGATCATCTCTTCCCTTGGGGTCAACTGAATGGGCTTACCATACTTAGACACCCTTTTTGAGTTCATACAGTTTCCCATCCTTACGGATACCGGACCCTGAAATAGTTTCCCAACCTTAAGCGGTTGCCCCAACCTTAAGCGGTTGCCCCCAGAGGTAGCTAATCTCTGGCCAATGATTGGGTTGACAGGTACCGCCCCTGTCACCGTTGCTGCTTTTCACTACTTCTCAGAACAAACTTTTAATTTATCCCTGTTCTGAAGTCCTTCAAACAGCCTGGGGATCACCCGAACTTGATAGTTCAATCCCCCCCGTGGACTTTTCTAAAGTATTCTAAAAGATTGCTCAGAGTAGAGCTATTACTTATATTATTTAAAAAAATTAAAGCAAACTTGGAAAATCAAAACATTTATGAGTGCTTGGAGTTCATTAGACAGTTGATTGAGGATCAACTACTTGCAGTATAGTTTGTGTAGTTACAATATAGCTGTTCACAGGTCTAAATATTCACTTACAGTCCCCAGTTAGTAAATTACAGAGGATAGATTCATACACAACAAGATCATTCAATGTGATTTAGGCCCACAGGTGCGTTTCAATCGCAAAGATTGGGAAGCGTCTTGACCAAAATCTAATTCGAGAGTCAACTGAAAACCTTTTGGCAGAATGGCACAGATCCTACGTTTTATTTCACTGCCTCCAAGAATCCAGTCAGATCTCTTTCATTCAAACTCACACTCTGCTGCAATAGGCGCACCCAGCAGTTAGGATGTTTACTCATACACTCTCAGAACAACAGAACAATTTCATTTCAATTATACTGTTTGTAATCAGTCTCATCAAAAGTGTTAGTGCAGACAAAAGGTTAAAAAAAAAACAATGTTCAAAGAAGCTTACTTGTCCAGGTGTTCAGGCAGGGGAGACAGAGGTGAAAACATTCAAAGGCATAAATAAATGCTTACCGTTCTGGAGTTAGAATTGCCTGGCTCAGCTCTGTCTTCCATACAAGACCAATCACCCAAACAGTCAGGCTTCCTCACCAAGGGGCACCAAATGTTTTGGCGGTTTTTCTCTCCCACACTTATTTACTTGGTTCTATCGATTACAAATACAATAAGTGATTACAACCTTTTGCCACAACAGAATAAGGCCTTGTTGCCTCTCTCTCAGTTGTAGATTATTTCTAACCAATAACCACTGTGCCAAATAAAAAGAAAAAGTAAATCTAATTTATTTATACAGAAGACAAATAGTTACTAATATAGTCAATCAATTGATGTTACATGAAATAAAATATTAAATGTTACAGTATAGAGAGATGACTATAAGAAAGGAAGTTATAGAAAATAAAAGATAGAGCATGGCTTATACATTACAGACACCCTGATGTTGTTAGGTCTGGCTTCTGGAAGGCACACACGATAAAGAGAGGGCTTGTCCATTGTCCTAGGTCTTTTATGCACTTTACAATAGACCATCCCAAGAACCACCCACCCAAGTTATCTTCCAATGGGTAGGCTTCAGAGCAAGGTACACAAAGAAGCTGCTGCCTTCCATCCCCCCCAGCTCCATTGAGTCTTTTTCAGTGTAATCCCCCTCCCCCCCACAGTCACAGTAACATACATGGAGGTGTGTTGAGGTGATACAACAGATGGTAAATATGTTGAAAATTATTATAGGCCCAAAATAGCCACCACACCACGCAGGCACAGGGAGAACAGGCAAACTCTAGGCAGGAGGTGCTGTGGCTGGTATTTGAACCAACGACCCAAGTACTGCCAGGCGTAAGTGCTAACTATAATAAAATAAAACTCATGCAGCGCTAAAAGTAAGATACTGGTACACTTTCTTATGGAAATCAGACTACCAGATTGTTACTATTTGGACATCATTTATCCATTGTGAGTTTATTTCATCTTTTCATTTTAACCTTGAATAAATTAAAAGTTACTACACTATGGGAAGTCTTTTTATTTTGGCTCACTTCTGGTGAGTCTTTTCCACAAGGATACCCAGTGTGACCTGACTGAAGTTACTCACTAGTGATTCCCCTGGTGGCTAATCCATCCTCGGTGCCGAATACTACCTGATGGTGTGCTGTCTGCCCCCCTTATGCCCACCAGATGACCTGATGTTTTAAGTAACCTGATGCTGATGACCAGGAGTTGGTCCTTAATACTCAAATGCGCATTCATTTGCGGTCTCTGTTGAGTGCAATCTACAGCCATTTATTTTATCTTTCACCATCACGGATCTACACTAATCAGAGACTAATCACATATGCACCTGGAAACGCCAATTGGGGACTTTCTTATCACATCTATACTTTACCATATGTTTATAGTGCGTATATTTGCACTTCACCATACGCCATAGTGCGTGTATTGATTTCTGGCACCTTAAACTTTTGCGGATATTATATCTTGTCATCTATTTATGTCACTATAATAGATAAGGTCATTGAACTTGGTCACTTTCATATTTTTAAACCTTTGTGGATATTATAGCTTGTCATCTTATATTATTATCTATTTATGTCACTATAACAGATAAGGTCATTGAACTTGGTCACTTTCATATTTTTTAATTTCGTTATATTGGTATTATATAATTTATAATTTACGATTTTATGTGTTTTATCATACTTTTAGCGCTGCATGAGTTTTATTTTATTATTGATGAGGGTTTGAGGTTTTTACCTTTTCATGCTAGCTGCTCCTTTTTATATGTTTATCCAGCGCTCGTTTTATCTGATTGGCTTTGGAAGTGCTAACCATTTAGCCACTGTACCTTTTACTTTTCAATGTGTAGTACTGGAATTTTCCATAAAATTCAATGCAATATGGCAACCTGGATGTGCTCAGTACATCATCATTGTACGGAACACCCCCAGAAATGTCATTTCCTGCTTGTTTGATTGGCTCACTGATATTCCCAGGAGTCCTGCACTAAGATACTAGTCAGATTTTAGACATCCTCTGCAACAAAAACTTCATTTTTGGTGAAATACTTTCAAAATGTTAATCGCATCCAAAGGGATGCAGACCCTGCATTTTCCTCATTAGAACACTTTAAGTACATCAGCTGATTAATAATAAAAAAAGTTACTTTCATTCAGATTAATTATGCAGACAACAAACAGCTTTTTCTTAAGAGCAGAAAAAAGTAGGACTCTGCAACACCGTTTGTAAAATCCCTGTATTGTAATTTGATCACTCGGGGGATTGTTTTTTTATCAACAAAAGGAGAGTTACTCTTTAACCGCTTACCCATCGCCGTATAGCATATATACTGCTACACAGTGGCATGGGTGCGCAAAATCACATATACATGATTTTGCATTTCCAGATAGGGGGGAAATGCGAGCTGCATGGGTGTCCTACCCGTGCTGCCATTTGCTGCCGCGGATGTCAATCACGGGTCCCGGCTGGTGATTACCTGCTGTCGCCCAGTGATTACCGACAATCGCCAATGGGGAGGAAGACTGTTTTCTTTACAGTCTTCCTTCCTGTCAGTTGGGGCACACTGCTCAGGATGGCTAGTAAAACACTCCCTACACACGGTTAACGCGTTGATCGCCCCTCACATTAATCCCTTCCTGCCCAGTGTCATTAGTACAGTGTCAATGTTGTTTTTTAGCACTGATCACTGTATTGGTGTCACTGGGGACGTCAGTGACACCAAGTTAGTCCCCCCCCCAGTGTCAGAATGCCCACCACAGTCCCGCTAAAAGTCGCTGATCGCCGCCATTACTAGTAGGGAAACAAAAATTCATTATCTATACCGCCATTTATAAACACTCTAACTTTCATGTAAACCAATTAATTTACACGTAATGGGATTTTTTTTTATCAAAGACATGTCGCAGAATACATTTTGGCCTAAATTTATTATGCAATTAGATTTTTTTTATTTTTTTACTGGACGCGTTTAACAGCGAAAAGTCCAAAATAGTTTTTTTTTCCTCAAAATTGTTGGTCTTTTTTTGCTTATAGCACAAAAAATAAAAAATGCACAGGCAATCAAATACCACTGAAAGAAAGCTCAATTCATGGAAAAAAAAAAGAACGTAACTTTAATCTGGGTGTGGCGTTGCATGACCGCACAATTGTCAGTTAAAGTAACGCAGTGCCGTAACGCAAAAAATGGCCTTGTCAGGAAGGGGGGTAAATCCTCTGGAGGGAAAGTGGTTAACTGCTCACAGATTATTTTTAGCTTTATTCAAGCTTAAAGTTGTTTTACTTTGCTTAAACCTGTACAGAATGGGCGGCATGCAATTTTGAATGAGTCAGATACACTACCTCCCACTTTCTGAGATTGTAGACAAGTGGGAATACATGATTAGAAAATCGACCGATCAGTCATCCGACAACCAAGAGGCGTTAGTTCGTTGGTCGAAATCGTGGCCCACATTAACTATTCTAAAAAAAAACGTTTGTCGGGCAATACGTAGTGTTGAAGTCTTCCATAAAAGTGGAAGTTATGCAGTGTCCGTGTGACCTTGTAGCCACGCCCTTCCGGCAAGAACGAGCGATATACACAATTAACAGCAATCAATATAATATAGTTTATTACATTAACTATATACATAAATAGTGATACATAAAAATATAATATGCATAATTCTGGTTTCATTATCTCATCAGGCCAATCTACTTTTAACATTTGGATTTTTTGTTCGTGTTTACGAAGATTCCTTGGGCATAAACATCCGGGTCATCTTTTTCCGCTCATGCGTAATAGCGCTTGATAGATTTTTTTCGTACGACAGTCATACCACCACATAGGAAATCGGTCATTCGTATGCAAAACAACAACAGTTTTCACTGTTGTTCAACCGAATTTTTCGTTCACAATATCGTTATTGGTTAAAACATCCTGCTCATCAAGGAAGAGAAAATCATTTGATAAGTGGTTCCGCAAAATATTTTGTACAGTTTTCTTATCGTGTGTACGGGGCATTAGACTAGGGGTACATTTGCAGCAGACCTTGCCACCCCTCTTAAAAGCAATCAACTGTTGCAATAATGTAGTTCAGTGATGTCAGCCAATCTTAATAGCAGATCTGGAGATCCTCCCAGTACTCTGGCCGCATATGACAGTGCTAAGGCTGTCAATCCTAAGGTAAACAAAGTCCTGAGGATGTTGGTGACGTCTCTACCCATACAGTATCTCACAGAAGTGAGTACACCCCTCACATTTTTGTAAATATTTTATTATATCTTTTCATGTGACAACACTGAAGAAATGACAGTTTGCTGCAACGTAAGGTAGTGAGTGTCCAGCTTTTATAACAGGGTAAATTTGCTGTCCCCTCAAAATAACTCAACACACAGCCATTAATGTCTAAACCGCTGGCAACAAAAGTGAATACATCCCAAAGTGAAAATGTGCAAATTGGGCCTAAAGTGTCAATATTTTGTGTGGCCACCATTATTTTCCAGCACTGCCTTAACCCTCTTGGGCATGGAGTTCACCAGAGCTTCACAGGTTGCCACTGGAGTCCTCTTCCACTCCTGCATGACAACATCACGAAGTTGGTGGATGTTAGAGACCTTGCGCTCCTCCACCTTCCGTTTGAGGATGCCCCACAGATGCTCAATAGAGTTTTTAGGTCTGGAGGCATGCTTGGCCAGTCCATCACCTTTACCTTCAGCTTCTTTAGCATTGCAGTGGTCATCTTGGAGGTGTGTTTGGGGTCGTTATCAAGTTGGAATACTGCCATGTGGCCCAGTCTCCAAAGGGAGGGGATCATGCTCTGCTTCAGTATGTCACAGTACATGTTGGCATTCATGGTTCCCTCAATGAATTGTAGCTCCCCTGTGCTGGCAGCACTCTTGCAGCCCCAGACCATGACACTCCGACCACCATGCTTGACTGTAGGCTAGACACACTTGTCTTTGTACTCCTCACCTGGTTGCCGCCACACACGCTTGACACCATCTGTACCAAATAAGTTTATCTTTGTCTCATTAGACCACAGGACATGGTTCCAGTCATACATGTCCTTAGTCTGCTTGTCTGTGCTACAGGCTCCAGACTTCACCCGCTGTTTCCTAGTGCAGACCGATGCCTCTGCATATGGATTGGGTGCAGTCCTGAGCCAGGTGGATGTTACAGTAGAGGAACATCCCATCCTCTACCTGAGCTAGAAGCTGCTTCCCAGGGAGGTAACATACGCCACGATTGAAAAGGAGTGTCTTGCGATCGTGTGGGCTCTCCAGAAGTTGCAAATGTACCTTTATGGGTGGCACTTCACAGTGATCACCGATCACAATCCTCTGAGCTGGTTAAATCGTGTTGCTGGGGAGAATGGCAAACTACTTCGGTGGAGCCTAATTCTTCAGCAATATGATTTCACCATACAGCATAAGAAGGGCAGCACCCATGGCAATGCTGATGGGTTATCGTGACAGGTCGAGCCGGCAGAAGTCGGTTGCGTCAGGAGGGAAATTGCAGTTCCCTCCCATGCAACCACCTGGGGGGGAGGTGTAGCAATTGTACATACAGAGATGGATGCGAACCTCCATTTTGCCAAAGGCCCTCCATCTTGTATCATTTCTACTCTGAATCAGCTTCCCCCCTCCCTCTCTGTTGAGTGACACATGGTCCCTGTGTGCTGGGTTCAGAAGTGCACAGGCAATCAGGCACAGCGGGACACATTCATGGTTATAAATCCCAAATTAGCTGGTGCCCGGGTGTCTGTTAGCTTCTCAATCTGAGATAATCGTAAAGCCATAAACCAGTCCTTCACTGGGCTTCAAACGCATGCCAGTCCTTCACTGGGCTTCAAATGCAAACATAAAAATAAAGCACATATTCGGATAGCTCAGCTTAATGCGAGTCATCTGATATCTTACACCCCTTGATTACGTATACAGGAGAGCAGAAAGACATATAGTTCTAGCTGGAATAGTGAACTATGCCATATTTGATGTCTGGACGTTCAGAATATCGTTCTGCATATCGTTCTGTTCTACTAGTGGCTAGGCTGCTCCATGTACCTAGGGAAGGTTATTGACCATAGTATAACTTGCGAGGGATTTGGTCATAGCCTGAGTTCCCTGCCTACAACACCCCTCCTCAAATGAGGCGATTGGTTCTCTGCTGTAAGGAGACACCCTGCTGAGTTCCTAGAAAAAGGCTGTTATGCTTGGAGCAGTAAGTTGAAGAATTCTGCCTTTTAACCAACTTGGGAGATGGTACCCTTTTGCTCTGAAACTTGATCTGCTTAACCCAGGTCTTTTGGCAAGTACTCTACCTCTCTAAACTTCTTTCTGTTATCTCTTTGCTGTGTTATTGCTCTTTGTATTTATATATATATATATATATAATATATATTGGCTACATCTTTTTTGACAGTGGTATACAGACGATTATTCGAACATCATAATGTTATTGCTAATATTGGCGAGTTTCCTCCTTTTCTCTACAAAAAGGCAGTGGTGGCAGTGTGAAGGGTTAATTGCGTAATTAACCTGACCCAGTAACAATCGCTCTCAGGTTGCAGGTACATAGATTAGCTGGAAAATCTTTGTGCAGGGTGTATCTGAGCGTGGCATTGTTACGCACGTGACAGCGCAGTTTTAGATTGGCTAGTCTTTCGGTCACTAGTTGGTGAGAAGGGCTGGGGGTCTGACGCCGCAACCGTCACACCCCCACCCCTTCAAACTCTGCAGCAATGCTTGCAGCACTCATACGTCTTTCCCAAAGACAACCTCTGGATATGACGCTGAGCACGTGCACTCAACTTCTTTGGTCAACCATTGCAAGGCCTGTTCTGAGTGGAACCTGTCCTGTTAAACCGCTGTGTGATCTTGGCCACTGAGCTGCAGCTCAGTTTCAGGGTCTTGGCAATCTTCTTATAGCCTAGGCCATCTTTATGTAGAGCAACAATTCTTTTTTTCAGATCCTCAGAGTTCTTTTTCATGAGGTGCCGTGTTGAACTTCCAGTGACCAGTATGAGAGAGTGAGAGCGATAACATCAAATTTAACACACCTGCTCCCCATTCATTCCTGTCAAGGTCCTACCTTTTCCCAGAGGTTTTGTTACTCCATGTGCTAGCATCCATCTTGGATTTCTGCTGAGCATGATGGGAATCTTTTATGCCTTCAGGCCTCTGAGGTCCATCCCCCAGAGGGGTGTGGCTGAGTACATATAAGCCTGGGATCTGCACATGCTCTTTGCACTTGTGTCTTGTGTCTTTGTCTTGCTACAGCTCTGTGTATACGCTCGTGACTCTTCTGGTATTCTGACTCGGCTTGTACTAAGACCATTCTCTGTGTTTCCCTTTGATCTGACCTTCCGTTGCTGAACCCGGCCCGTGACCTGTGATTCTCTGTCTACTGTTCTGTACTGTTTTGTCCCGTTGTTATTGACCCGGCTTGTCTGACTACGCTATTGTCATTCTCACCAGCTACACGCCATTGGCGGCGGCCATTTCCGCAGCTGGGGTGTCTCGGGGGCCGCGACCTGGTCCCTGGTTGCGTCAAGTCCATCCCCACCATCAGGGGCCCTGGTGAAGGGCAGCCTGGGACTTAGACTCCGCGCCCTGAGGGACTTCAGTCTGTTGGTGGTGGTTGCCGTCAGCCAGTGCGTTACCCTGCCACTAGGCCTACCTGTCCGTTCCACAGCCCTGCCCTGACAATTCCTGAGACCTTGTAACGCTAACGAGTCACATGACAATGGCTAATTGGGCCCAATTTGGACATTTTCACTTAGGGGTATACTCACTTTTGTTGCCAGCGGTTTAGACAATAATGGCTGTGTGTTGTTATTTTGAGGGGACAGCAAAATTACACTGTTATACAAGCTGTACACTCACTACTTTACATTGTAACAAAGTGTCATTTCTTCAGTGTTGTCACATGAAAAGATAGATTAAAATATTTACAAAAATGTGAAGGGTGTACTTATTTCTGTGAGATACTGTATATGGTACCTCATCATTCCCAGTGCAAATGATCACATGATGTTGGTGAAGTTGATATCATCTGCCATATATTATAACCCAACAACCCCAGCCCTTTTGTTTATATTCAGGCAACAGTCACAGTGCTGTCATATGTGGCCAGAATACTGCAAGCAACCGTGGATGCTGCAGATCTACTATGGAGGTTGCCTGACATCATGGGAGTGCAATATTTTGGTATGTTTTGCAAAGATAAAGAGCAAAACTAATAAAATACTTTGCCAAGTTGTGTGAGTCTTTCTATATTTTTTGTTTAAGTGAATTAGTTTACTCATTCCCATGTGGGAGGAGGTGGTATTTGGGGGCCCCCTTATTTTTAAAAGGGTCTTCCAGATTCTGATAAACCCACTGCCCACTGGTCCCCACAACCATCAGGCCAGATTTGTGGGGAAGAAGCCCTTATCCTCATTAACACGGGGGCAAGGTGCCTTGCTAGGGGCCCCACGTATTAAGGACATGTGGTCTCCTATAATTGAGTGGAATGGACATACTTGCTTTCCCCCCTCTTCCTGATCAGTTAGGCTGTATGCTTGAATACAGGTTTGGTTTGATTTGGATTTTTAGGAGAACCCCGCGCCAATTTTTTTACGTTTTGCCACGGGGCCCCCTTTACATCTATACTAGACCTGTAGGCTCTGATTTGGATTTTTAGGGAGACATATTTTTGAGCTACAGTTTTGCTTGGGGTGCCCTTTAAAGATGTATTCTACAGCATCTTGCAGAATAGTGCATGCCAAAACAATGCACATAAAAATATATGCAAATGTATTATTGCACATGCATTTGCAGTGTGCCGCGGTGCATTTTGTGCAGTATGGTGTAAAAGGACCCTTAACATACTCCGTAATACCAGCTTCTTTCCATACATCCGATCCCTCCAAATAAATCAGCCCTGGTTTTTGGATTAGAGGTGATATTTCATATTTTAAAAAAGCACTAGACCCAAAGTTGAAGTATCAGTCTGTTCATCAATGAGGGTGATGTCAGTGTCTGGGTAGGGTCATCCAGCAAAGACAAATGCCTTTTTTCAAAAATTTTGCAACTGTGCTGCTTGATAACAAAACCACATTAGGGACTGCCGCCAACCCCTGTTCTTCACAGAGGAGATATAATGTTTCTACTTCTGGGAGGCCTGCACTTCTAGATGAGTTCTTGAAATAGAGTGCCAACCATTTCTTAGGTATCCAAATAGGTGTATTAGAGGGGGCACTCGTGAACAGCAGCTTAGATGGCCTCATTGTAGGCCTGTTCCTTTGGCTGGACACATCAGCCGATTTTCCAGCCCTTGGTGGGGTTGCTTGTCCTCCCTCCAGCTCCTCCTAGCCCCCTGTCCCCCGCTGCCCCAATGGGCAAGAAGTTAGCAGCCTCCAGCGCCCAGCGGGCTGTGCCGGAATTCGCGGCCTACCCGCCGGAGGCCGCATCTGAAGCGTGACCTTGATTTCGGGTCCGCTGGAGGCCTAGAAATCGGGTCTTACGCCGGAAGCCGCAACTGAAGCCCTGGCCTCCATTTCGGGTCCCCCGCCGCCGCTACCCACGGGTGGGCCGGATCCCAGGGGTGATGATGACCAGGCATCAGAGGCATCCCTGCAGTCTCCAGATCTGAGGGATGCTGAGCTCCTGCACCACTTCAAATCCATGCTGTAGTCAGAATTATCCTCCGCTACTTCCAAGCTGGACGACTGTCTTTAGTGAGAAATTCGGGAGTTTGGTAATTGGACGAACGATCTTCAGGATAAAATGGACCCTGAAGCAACGGTCATTGAAAGTCACGAACAGGATCTGTGTGACCTTAAGAGAGAATTGTTGGACGCGCTGCTCCGGCTTGAGAATTTCAAAAACCGTTCCTGCCGTGGCAATTTGCGATTAAGGGGTATCCCAGAAACTGTCACTGATCTCACCTCAACCGCTACCGCTCTGTTTCAGGAGATGACGCCCGCCATTCCCATTGACCGGCTTGAATTTGACCGAATATAACGTGCATTGGGCTCCAGACGACCAGATGGTCCCCAAGGGACATTATCATCAAGTTCACTAACTATCCTCTTGGCGGCCAGAAATAACCCAGACCTCAGATTCCAGGGGCATCACTGCCAGCTCTTCGTGGACCTCTCCCAGACCACTCTTCAGAAGTGTCGCTAGTTGAAGCCCGTCACTTCTGTCCTGGTGAATCGCAGAATTAAATACGCCTGTGGCTTTCCGTTCCCCCTCACCTTCAACTACCAGGGCCGCAGCCACTCTGTTGCCATGCCGAAGGAGGCCCGCTCTCTCCTGGGATCTTTACACCTTCTTTCGCCCGGAGGCGCTACTCAGAGCCCAGCTCATTCATCCGAATCCCCGGTGAGGCCGCTTCCTCCGGGCTACCTCTGGGAGCGGTCGTCCAACAGGAAGAGGGCCATCCCTCTACGATCAAGTCCGTCCTTCTCTTCTCCAGGCTGATGTCCAGTTGTATCTTGGACTTCCCACATTGTGTTTCACCGTTGGACTCTCCTGACGGGACAGTGACTTTGGCCCTTAGGGCATTGCCAGTTTGTTAGTGTTCCAGGTTGGGCCTGATCCGGCCTGGTCCCTTGGGTTCCATCCTTGAGTCCTCCTGGACTTGAAGATTATGACTTTTTGCTGTTGCAGCCTACCACGGTCTGGGTGACGTTGTTCGGGTTCCCGTTGGTGGAATGGGCTGATGGTTCCCTTGGGCTCCAGGGTGGGAGGTTGGCCGGGTAAGCTCAGGTTGGGTGTCAGTCCTACTGGGAGGTTGGTGGAGGACCACTTGGGAAGTGTTGTGGGGTACCACGGTGGCCTTTAGTTGGCGTCCTGGAGGGGGTTGGCCCCCAAGTTTAGCTGGGTTTCCATGGGGAGGTCACCGCGGATGTTCTCACTTCTGGGACTCATATTTTTATTACTTTGGTACCCCGTTATATTATGTTTATTGCCTTTTTGCCCCCTGAGGGCTTATGTTTTTGGTGTTTTCGCTGCCATGTGTCCGGTGGTAGAGCCACCCCCAACTGGTATCCTCCAAGTGTAGGATGCACATCACCATTTGTGTGATACGATTGTACTGTTGTACATACTTCTTGTGTCATTTTTCTTTTCTTTTCTTGTTTTATTTTCTTCTCTGGTTTTTATGTTTTTGTTTTATGCAGGGTTTGGGGACGCCATGGTCCAATCGCCATTGGGAGTGGAAATTGTTGGCTGACTTATGCTTTTTCTGCTGATTGTGCTGTGCTGATGCTGCCGTGGCCTCACCCCTTTTGAAAGTACATTCACAAAATGTTCAAGGCATCAATTCGCCTCAGACGCGGGCTAAAGTTTTTCATCACTCAAATCGCAACAAATTGACGTGGTATGCTTACAGGAAACCAGGTTTTCTCATTCTTCTGCCCCACGCTATCTTTCGCCTCATTATTCTATATTTTACACGGCCTTGGCTCCTGAGAAATGCCGGGGTGTACTAATAGCTTTCAAACGCAATCTCCCCTTTGTCTGTGCTCGGAATATAGCGGACCCCACGGGCAGGTATTTGCTTCTGCAAGGCACCCTCTGGGACCAGGAGGTTACTTTTGTCTCTTACTATGCGCCCAATCGCTTTCAGCAAAAATTCTGTTCTCATCTTTGCGCCATCGGTTTCTGACACTCCAATGGTCTTCTTTTGGGAGATTCAAATGTTACCTTGGATTCCACATTGGATAGGCGCTATGCCTGGGGGGCAGCCCCTTCGCACGACTTTGTGCTAGAGGAACGTATGCACTCTCTTTTGCGGACAACGGGGCTGGTGGACTTCTGGAGGGAATTTCACCCAAGTGAGCGCGACTTTACATTTTATTCCAATCCTCATGACAGTTTTTGTAGAATTGACCATATGTATTCATGCATGTCTAGTAGCTTCCCTTGGTCAGGCGGATATCTATCCCCTCATCGACCTGGTTGGACCATGATCCCCTGGTACACCTCCTTGCCTTCTCTGGGTCGGTATGGCGCCCCTTTCACTGGTGCATTGATGATTTCAATTGACCACTCAGGTTACCTGCCAACAAAAAGAATCTTTCTTAAGCACATACTTTACGGAAAACTCGGGATCTGTCTCTTCGGCAATGCCCCTGTGGGAGGTGCATAAAGCCACAGTACGGGGTCATGTTATACAGCTGGCAGCAGTTAGGAAGCGGGAGCAACGACTTTTGGAGCTTCATTCTCTACTGGCCTCTGCGGATCCTCGGAAGTCATTTCCATCCGTGGCCAATAAATGTGCATGGATGCTCTGGCTGCAGAGTTGGATCTACTTCTTCGGGGGCTGAACGGGCCCTGCATTGGACCAAACACAAATTTTATTCCTGTGCTAATAAGCCTGGTCCGATGCTGGCCAGGAAACTCAATTCTGTGGGGAAACCCCATAAACCGATCCGATTGCGACTTCCCGTGGGTGGCTGTACTTCTAATCCCCAGCATATTGTTTCTCATTTCGCAGACTTCCTTTTGCACCTTTACGCTAAACCAGATCCCTTCTCTGTGGCTCAGTGTCAGGGCAGGAGCCGAGGAACGGACAGGCAGGCCTAACAATGTAATGCACTGGCTGATGACAACCACCACCCACAGACCGAAGTCCCTCAGGGCGTGGAGTCTAAGTCCCAGGCTGCCCTTCACCAGGGCCCCTGATGGTGGGGATGGACTTGACGCAGCCAGGAACCAGGTCGCGGCCCCCGAGACACCTCAGCTGCGGTAATGGCCGCCGCCAATGGCGTGTAGCTGGTGGAAGAGACAAGAGTAGTCAGACAAGCCGGGGTCAACAACAACAGGACAAAACAGTACAGGACAGCAGACGAGAATCACAGGTCACGAGCCGGGTTCAGCAACAGAGGGTCAGATCAAAGGAGAATACAAAGAATAGTCAAGTCACAAGCCGAATCAGATACCAGGAGAGTCACGAGAGTCAGAACAGAGTAATAGCAACACAAAGACACAAGACACAAGTGCAAAGAGCATGTGCGGGCCATAGGCTTATATGTCATCAGCCACACCCCTCTGGGGGATGGACCACAGAAACCTGAAGGCATAAAAGGATTCCCATCATGCACAGCAGAATCCAAGATGGACGCCAGCACATGGAGTAACATAACCTCAGGGAAAAGGTAGGACCTTGACACTCAGGCAGAGGCATTCTTCCAAGATCTCCGACTTTCTGGATTATCCAAGGCAGCGCAGATGGCCCTCAACGCCGGTGTCACCGTATCGGAAGTTCTCCAAGCTATCAAATCTCTACAGTCCATCGTGGCCCCAGGTTTTGGCCATCGTGGTGATGTATTGCATATCTGGTTGTCTCGTGTGTTTGGCCTCCTTTTCACCTTGTTCCATCTCTCCATATGCCGGGATGCTCAGTATGCTTTGCTTCATTGTCCCATACCAGGCCTCTTGGCTCACCAGCAGAAGTTGACTTCCTATTTGTTTTTATCGGACACTAGAACAATTGCTCACACATGGAAGAGCCTGTTTGTCCCTCTTCAGGGGGTGCGGGACCGTATGGCCACTATGATGCTCAATGAGCAGATGTCGAGTATCTGTAACGACTCCCAATGGAAATTCTTGAAAATATGGGAGCCGTGGTTGCAATATGCCTTTCCCACGCTCCTACTGGCTAGTCTGGGGTTGTGATGTTGCTCGGTATTGGCATTCTCGGACCGCTGCTCTTGGTCTTGTTATCTTTTTCCTTTTGTACTCCTCTTTCCTTTTCTTTTTCTGTTTGTTTTTGGTGTTGCAGTGGATAGCTGCCTTTAGTTTGAGTTACTGTCGGTGTTATGCTAATGTTTTTGTCATTTATTTGCTATAGATAGCCCCTGTGTGGGCGCACCTTTTGCTCTGTTGGTGTTAGAGCACTATTTTTTTTTTTTCTTTAGGTTTTTTTTTATGCGCAATTGATAGCCCCTGCGTGGGCGTGTTTTGTTGCTCCTATCTTAAACTGTTTATAAATTAATAAAAACATTGAAATACAAATAGTTGTATTATAAATAATAAATAGAAGTTGGGGTAACCATATCATTTTTATAAGATTCACCTATCGGACTATAATCAGAGGCAGCTGAGCCCAACTTTTAAAAAGAGTGGCATTAATAGGTGGGCAGGGGGGCAGAGACAAGTGGCTGCTTTCACACTGATGCATTTTTCCTGCATTTTTACCTTGCAAGAGAAACACAAGAAAAATGTTTCCCTTTAAATCCTATGGGTCTCTTCACACCACTGCACTGCTTTCCAATGTGTTTTGAAAAGTCCTGCATGGTGCAGCAGCTCCCCATTGAAATGAACTGACAGATCATCAAAAATGCACCGCATTTGCGTTTTTGGTGCCTTTTTTGAGTCACATATCCATTTTTCACTGGTGCTGGCAACCTGAAAATGCAGCAAAAACCGCATATGCTTTGTTTGCTATGGATCAGTGCGAAAGCAGCCTTAGTTGTGTTCTGAGTTAAAGATTTCCCTGCTTTTACTACAAAGATGAGTTTACATTTTTGATCTTCTCTGCATCGAGACTGGCTGCAGTCACACCTGAGCAGAGTGATTTTCAGGCGTTTTTATTTGAGAGTTTTTGAGGATTTTGTAGAAGTGTATTACAAGTGTTTTACTGCTTATAGGTTTTTTTTTTAGGCAATAGAACTAGGGGGAGGAGAGGGAGAGTAGAATAGGGGTGGAGAGCTGCTGTTTGAGCAGAAAACACAAGACAAAATACTCAAACGTTCAAGTCGCGTGTTTTCTATTGAAGTCTCTGGGGCCAAAAACGCCTCTGATCTGCCAAAAAGAAGCTCATGTACAGGCAAAAGAATGCTCAGATGTGAACAGGGTGATTGATATGAATAGGTTTGAGTGTATGGGAGCTACAAGCTTCAAGCAGAAAATTGCTCTGGTGTGAATAGGGCCTGAGATATGCTGCTTGTCTCAATCTTTAAATTGATACGTGTTCATAGGAAGATCTTATTTATCTAATACGTACTGCTTACTGATTGCCATGCTATTATATACTGTTTATTATATACTGTTTACTGACTGTGCTGCTGCTGCTACATACCATTCATTGACTGCCCTGCCACTATGTACTGCTCACCAACCATCTTGCCTCTATGCACTACTTACTGACCACCCTGGCACTTCCTACTGATCACAGACAGTCCTACCAATACGTACTTCTCACTGCCCGCCTTGCCACTACTGCTCTCTGACTGCACTACCACTACATACTGCTCACTAAATTGAATATTGTACCAGGCAACTCTCCATCACAAACTACTGACCAATGAACTCTTTCACAAACTACATTTTAGACCTCATTCACAAGGGTGTACTTAAGCATACACCCATAGGAGGACCCTGTTTGCCCTCATGGGGATGCATAGATGTCCCATGCATCTATGTACCTGCAGTCCTATGAATGTCACTTGGGATGGCTGCATGGACACAGCTGCTGCTTACAATTTGATATCGGTGTGGGTGCAGGTATGGGTGCATGTCCCCAAACGCAGAGTTCAGAAACACACGCCTCCTCAAATGTCATGTTGGTAGCAGTGGCTGTGTCCGCAAACGTCCCATTCTTACTGTGACTTGGAAAGCGGCTTGTATGACATCACTTCCAGGTCACCACTGTCATTGAAAAAATGTCGGTGAAAAAAATGTGAATGCAAGTGAGCGCTATGAAACAAATGAAAAGCAGCTATCACAAATGGTGAACCCCTTCATCCACAAACAAATACAAATACAAAGAAGTTCAGCGCTAAATACTTTAGCTCATAAACGTCCATTGTGATGCTCAAAATAACAATACTCATATAATGAAAAAATATATACAGTATACAGTGGGGCAAAAATGTATTTAGTCAGCCACCAATTGTGCAAGTTCTCCCACTTAAAAAGATAAGAGAGGCCTGTAATTGGCATCATAGGTAGACCTCAACTATGACAGACAAAATGAGAAAAAAAATCCAGACAATCACATTGGCTGATTTGGAAATAATTTATTTGCAAATTACGGTGGAAAATAAGTATTTGGTCACCTACAAAGAAGCAAGATTTCTGGCTCTCACAGACCCGTACCTTCTTCTTTAAGAGGCTCCTCTGTCCTGCACTCATTACCTGTATCAATGGCACCTGTTTGAACTTGTTATCAGTATAAAAGACACCTGTCCACAACCTCAAACAGTCACACTCCAAACTCCACTATGGTGAAGTCCAAAGAGCTGTCGAAGGACACCAGAAACAAAATTGTAGACCTGCACCAGGCTGGGAAGACTGAATCTGCAATAGGCAAGCAGCTTGGTGTGAACAAATCAACTGTGGGAGCAATAATCAGAAAATGGAAGACATACAAGACCACTGATAATCTCCCTCGATCTGGGGCTCCACGCAAGATCTCACCCCGTGGGGCAAAATGATCACAAGAATGGTGAGCAAAAATCCCAGGACCACACGGGGGGACCTAGTGAATGACCTGCAGAGAGCTGGAACCAACGTAACAAAGGCTACTATCAGTAACACACTACGCCACCAGGGAATCAGATCCTGCAGTGCCAGACGTGTCCCCCTGCTTAAGCCAGTACATGTCCGGGCCCGTCTGAAGTTTGCTAGAGAGCACTTGGATGATCCAGAAGAGGATTGGGAGAATGTCATATGGTCAGATGAAACCAAAATAGAACTGTTTGGTAGAAACACAACTCGTCGTGTTTGGAGGAGAGAGAATGCTGAGTTGCATCCAAAGAACACCATACCTACTGTGAAGCATACTTTGGGGCTGCTTCTCCACAAAGGGACCAGGATGACTGATCCATGTACAGGACAGAACGAATGGGGCCATGTATCATGAGATTTTGAGTGCAAACCTCCTTCCATCAGCAAGGGCATTGAAGGTGAAATGTGGCTGGGTCTTCCAACATGACAATGATCCCAAACATACCGCCTGGGCAACGAAGGAGTGGCTTCGTAAGAAGCATTTCAAGGTCCTGGAGTGGCCTAGCCAGTCTCCAGATCTCAACCCCATAGAAAACCTTTGGAGGGAGTTGAAAGTCCGTGTTGCCCAGCGACAGCCCCAAAACATCACTGCTCTAGAGGAGATCTGCATGGAGGAATGGGCCAACATACCAGCAACAGTGTGTGCCAACCTTGTGAAGACTTACAGGAAACTTCTGACCTCTGTCATTGCCAACAAAGGATATATAACAAAGTATTGAGATGAACTTTTGATATTGACCAAATACTTATTTTCCACCATAATTTGCAAATAAATTCTTTCCAAATCAGCCAATGTGATTGTCTGGATTTTTTTTCTCATTTTGTCTCTCATAGTAGAGGTCTACCTATGATGCCAATTACAGGCCTCTCTCATCTTTTTTAGTGGGAGAACTTGCACAACTGGTGGCTGACTAAATACTTTTTTGCCCCACTGTAGATCATCTCTGTTGTCCTCTAACAGTAGGAGGAGTTTTGATAAATTTATATTCCTTTATCACTAATTTTTCTATCCAACATAGGGATGTAGTCAAAAGTATTAAGAAGAATTGGGGTGTTTTCAGAAATGATCCGGTTTTAGCAGGTTTTTTACCTGATAACCCGGAAGTCATTTTCTGCAAGGCACCCTCTTTGAGGAATAAAATATATTCTAATGTGATAGATCCACCTAATGAGATCATATTTTTTTTCAATATGAAAGGCTTTTTTCGTTGTAATAAATGTATGATTTGCCACTGTGATGGTACTAGCAGAAGGAAACTTGATTCTTTAACGTCTCACTCTACTGGAAAAAATTACATAATAGATTCTTTGATTACTTGTAACAGTAGATATGTTGTATATGCTCTTGGAATGTCCTTGCAAGAAGCAATACATAGGTAGAACCACTAGGAGACTTAGAGATCGTCTCAGGGAACATCTCTATAATATCAAGAGGGGCTTTAAGGAGCACTCTGTTTCTAAACATTTCAGGGATTGTCATCGTAAAGACCCCTCTGGTATCACGTTTGTAGGATAGATCTTGTTTTCCCTCATTGGAGAGGAAATAATAAAAATAGGGCAGTATCTAGGCTCGAAACAAAGTGGATTCATGAGATGCAGACTTTGTCCTCCAAAGGACTTAATGTTGATATAGATATTAACTATTTTATTGATAACAGTTATTTTCCTTTGTAGTTTTTGAGCTCCATTAAGGGGACTCATATACAGTATGCATACTCATATCAGTTGAACAGGTGGTTATATAGCTGTGACGTATTTGTTCACACATATGTTGGTATTTATATGTTTTTTATGTTTTTAAATATTTTTTATGGTTATTTTTAGTATGTATTGTTTTTTTACCTTGGTATAATATGCTCCCTTAAATAGCCTGTTTTTATTTAATTTATTATTTTTTTCCCCATTTTTATATTTGTATATATTATTAATATTTTTCCATAATAATTATTTATTATACCTTTTTTATTTTGAGAACGCTGTATTTGGAGATATTCCTGGTTATTCATTTATTTATTTTTCTGTTTTTGGTAACACTCTTGAGAGGATGTTGTCTTACCAAGGCTCTATATCAAAATTTGTGCGTGTCTGCGGGCTATTTAAAGAGCTGAGTATGATGGCGTCAGTAGGAGGCGAGTCCCTTTGATAATGTGTGTGTGCATGAAACACGTCAGAGGGACGTCTACGTGCTGAAGTCACGCCGCTGTGTCCATGTTGATGGTCCGGCGGCCATCTTTGTAAGTGCGGGTGCTGTGTTTTATATCCACATGGATTTGAATGTCTATTATTCCAATAAATACTACACTATATACCGCTGTTTCCGGGCTCTGTATTGTGAGCACCTTTTCTAGGATCCCACATTGCAAGATCGCAGAATTCTTCCATACTGGATAGGCCACGCATTCATTTGTGAGATTATTTGTCTCAAGGCTTTACATATTGCCATTTCTGGTAAGTGCATAGTGGTGGAGGATTATCATGGAAGGCACTTCATGTTCATTGATCTTTAAGGACACATTGCTATATTCTACAGGATATTTTGGGACGGTGTATTCATTTGATCAGTCATTGCCTATGTTTGTGTGTGTGTGTATGTATATATCTATATATATATATATCTATATATGCCACGAATAGCGGTAGACGGAAATGCTTTACAGGTAATACAACTGGGTGTGAATACAATATTAGAGATTTCATTACATGTAAAACCACAGGAGTGGTATACTGCCTACAATGTGAATGTGGGTACCAATATATTGGGAGAACAAAAAGACCACTCTGGAAGAGAATAGGAGAACATGTAAGAAATATTCTTAAAGGATTCCCAAAACATAACGTCTCAAAGCACTTCTCTAAGTATCACAATAAAGACCCCATCAAAATGCAATTTTGGGGTATAGAGAAGTACAAAAGGCATTGGAGAGGTAGTAATAAGATTAAAAAATTGAGCCAAGCTGAATCACGCTGGATATATGATATGGGAACCTTGGTCCCGAGAGGTCTAAATGTTGAGTTTGACCTCAACTCTTTTATTAATGATTATTAATGCTTTTAGGATTGGATGATCTTTAAAATTTGACTGGTTTTGATTTTTTATGAGATGTTTTTTAAGATGTTTTTTATGATGTATTTATGAATATATGAAATTGTAATATATGGGTAAACTGCATATATAGGAAACCTACATATATATCTATTTATATATATGTATAGGGCGAGACATTGGTTTTACACAATATTAATTACTGCTTATTAAATGGGTCAGATAAATGTTTTTAAAAGTGTTTTTAAAATATTCTTAATAAAATATAGTTAAAGTATAATGCGGAATTAATAAGTAGTAATATAATTAATAAGATTGCCCATAGAGGGATGCCTATTTATTATTACTTTGTATTTCTGTCTTTATTTTGTAGTATTAGTAGGAGTATTATATAGAATTGTGCTGGGTCCATGATTGAATGGGAGAGTAATAATAAAGGATTAAAAGTCTCCCATTTATGAATAATGAAATGGATATAGAAAATTTTTATATATATTTATATTTGCATTATTTATAAAGTAAAAATTAATTAAAATTAGTAATAAAGTATTTTAATAAGGTCTGATATGTATATAGTGGTTAACTTTGATAATCTAGAGAGTGAAATTAAACTATGAATCTGAGATAGAATCATTAACAAATAGGAGCGACACATAAGTTGGGGGAATGTAATATGTATCCCTGGGATAAGGCTCCGAGAAAATGGCGGCCGTAATTAGAATAATGATTAAAGGGCGGGACAGATGTCACTGCTGTAGTATAAAAGAAGGTTGCGTCTTTATGGCGATACCCCGAGGAAGTCACGAGACCACGTGACGTAACGCGTAGGCACGCAAAGACGTAACTTCCGGTATCGGAAGTGTCGCACTTCCGGTGCGGGACGCCATCTTTCTGGTTATCAGGAAGCTCAAACACATGTGTGCAGTTTGCCCATATAGGGACAGAAGAATCGCTGTATAAACACATGTAAGTTACCTTTTATCATTTCTACAATTAAACCCTGATTATTGGAAATACTACACTATGGAGGATCTTTGTTTTTGACTCACTATTGTGTGAGAGAGAGTTTGCAGAGAAGCGTTGGTGAGGATCCTATGAGGCACAGCAGTGGAGTTGTGGAGGAGGCCAAATAGGAGGAATATCTGAGAGGTACCCTACCAGGATTCTTGAGGATCCAAAGTGATCCTAAAGGCTTGTGGGCCCTTAGGGGTCACTGAAAGGAGGTGAGCGGGCATTGCAGCTGAAGTGGAAGGAGTGTGGTTTATTCACGAGTGGCACTTGATATATAAAGACACTTTGCATGTATTTAAATATCACTTGGAATAGATTTGTTTGGATTTGGACATTGGACGTTGAATTAAGTTGAAGTGGCACCATCACATGATATTGATTTATATTGTTTTGAAGCGGCACTATCACATTATTTATATGTTTATTTAATTTATGCAATAGGAGTTTGTATTGAGTTTGGGGATTTGGAATATATATATATGTAGTAAGTGGTACACTGAGAAGATTATAGTATTTATCACGAAGTCAATTTATTGGATCACAATAGTTTGGGTATTTTTAGCGCTACACTAATTTATATTTATGATTTATTATTGAGCACTGTTTTAGGTATCAGTTTGAGTGTTAGCAGCTCTAAAGTAGGAGGGGATTCCATAGAAGCGCAGGAGGATTTCTAATAAGAATATATATATACTGTGTATATATATATATATATATTTTTTTTTTTTTCATTATATGGGTATTGTTATTTTGAGCATCACAATGGACGTTTATGAGCTATAGTATCTAGCGCTGCACTTCTTTTGTATTTCTATTGCAATACATCCAGTGGAGTCTAGAGGAGACTCTCATTAAACAGAACCTGTCAACTGAAAATCATCACATAGGGGACTTTGTGTCTCTTTATGTGATGAAAACGTTGATTGTGATACACGTTACATATCGATGCACACACCAGAGTGAGAGCACTAATTCTAGTACAAGACCTCCTCCGTAACACTAAACTGATGGACCTGTAGGGGCTTTGAAGCGTCGCTTATAGAAAATATAGGGTACTGAAGTTTGTCGCCATTTCACAGGTGCACACAAATTGAAGGTTTGACATTTTGAGTATCTGCTCGGCGCAACCTCGTCTTTTATATTTTAACAAAAATTTGGGTAATTTATTGTGCTTGTTTAGCCTAAAATTCACTTTAGTGTGTTTTTAACTGAAATTTTTGTTTTCCTTTGCGGTGACATCGTGTGACATAAAAAATTGGAACTACCACTGTTTTATTCTCTAGGGTGTCTGCTTTCATAAATATATATAATGTTTGGGGATTTTGTATAATCTTCAGGCCTAAAATTATTTTTTAAATGTGTGCAAAAAATGCAAAAATGGTTCTAGCAGTGAAAGGGCTAAAGGGTGTCGACTGAAAAAGGGTTGAAAAACACTGCTCTAACAGCTGCACTGGGAAAGTCCCACTCAGCAACGATTTATTTTGAATGCTACAGCTGTATGATATAGCCTTTTTTCTTTGATTATTATGTTGGAAGAGACCTTTGCCATGCTTTTAAATAGTTCAATCCATGCTTTTAAATAGTTCAGTCCTGATATCCTCTGACTTTCTTGCCATGTGGACATTGCTGGGGTGGTGCTAGGTTGGGGGGGTTATGCCATTACCAAGGTACAGTATATAGAAGGAAGGTGTGCCCTTTGCTCTGGGATAAATCCTTAATTTGTAGCTATGTTTGAAGGGTGAGCATGCTTTGTGCTTGGAAGATGCATAACTTTGTGGGGTTTTTTTAGTAAAAGATGGGTTGTGCCATTAGAAACAAACTGGGTTTGAACCTTATACCCTAAGCGGACAGTTTAGCTCTTTAATGCATAATGTACTGTACTCTCAATTCCCAAAAATCATATTGATTAAAAATAGAGGAAAAGTGTTCACCTTAACAAAAAATGTAAAGCTGAACTAACACTAGACTCCCTCCCCACCTGCTGTACTTACCTCTGGGGTTGCCGTGTTGTCAACACCGTCGCTGGCGCTCCAGTGGTCCAGGCAGGGCTGCTATGGTGGGGGACAGCTCATACAAATGTATGGGGCCTGGGCATCCCAGAAGGGTCGAGCCTCAACCAAGGAGTTGCTGCTACTGACCAGGGCCGGGACTAGAAGGAGAAGTTGCACTTGTCCTGGGTGGAATGGTGTTATATGCTGCTTGCACTTGTTCTCACTACACAGGCTTAGCAGCTTCTCTGTCTCTCCTCCAGATTCCACCAGCTGCTGGGATCAGCTGCCCTGTTTACAGTAAGGGAGGGGGGAGTGGATGCAGGTAACAGAGTGAGCAGCAGGACAGTGCGGTACTGAGAGTCTCCCTTTCTTCCCTCCGCATTGCGACTGGCTCCAATGTTTGTACAGAGTACATTTCTGAGCCCCTGATATGTCCGATCACACCATTCACTATCTCCATTGTGGGGGGGGGGGGGACTGTGGGCGCTAGGCAGAAGGCAGCTGGCTGCAGTCCTTCTACAGTAGGTATAAAAAGTCTACACACCCCTGTTAAAATGTCAGGTTTCTGTGATAATAAAAACATTAGACAAAGATAAATCATTTCAGAACGTTTTCCACCTTTAATTTAACCGATAAACTGTACAACTCAGTTGAACAATAAACTGAAATCTTTTAGGTGGAGGGAAGTAAAAATAAAAAACTAAAATAATATGGTTGCATAAGTGTGCACACCCTTAAACTAATGCTTTGTTGAAGCACCTTTTTATTTTATTACAGCACTCTTTTGGTTTGAGTCTATCAGCAAGGCTCATCTTGACTTGGCAATATTTGTCCACTCTTCCTTGCAAAAACACCCCAAATCTGTCAGATTGCGAGGGCACCTCTTGTACACAGCCCTCTTCAGATCACCCCACAGATTTTCGATCAGATTCAGGTCTGGGCTCTAGCTGGGCCATTCCAAAACTTTAATCTTCTTCTGGTGAAGCCATTCCTTTGTTGATTTGGATGTATGCTTTGGGTCGTTGCCATGCTGAAAGTTCCTCTTCATGTTCAGCTTTCTAGCAGACACCTGAAGAATTTGTGCCAATATTGACTGGTATATGAAACTGTTCATAATTGCCTCTCCCTTGACTAAGGACCCAGTTCCAGCTGAAGAAAAACATCCCCAAAGCATGATGCTGCCACCACCATGCTTCACTGTGGGTATGGTGTTCTTTTGGTGATGTGCAGTGTTGTTTTTGGGCCAAACATATCTTTTGGAATTATGGCCAAAAAGTTCAACTTTGGTTTCATCAGACCATAACACATTTTCCCACATGCTTTTGGGAGACTTCATATGTGTTTTTGCAAAATTTAGCCAGGCTTGGATGTTTTTCTTCGTAAGAAAAGGCTTCTGTCTTACCCCATAGTCCAGACATATGAAGAATACGGGAGATTGTTGTCACCTGTACCACACAGCCAAAACTTGCCAGATATTTCTGCAACTCCTTTAATGTTGCTGTAGGCCTCTTGGCAGCCTCCCAGACCAGTTTTCTTCTCGTCTTTTCATCAATTTTGGAGGGACATCCAGTTCTTGGTAATGTCACTGCTGTGCTATATTTTCTCCACTTGATGATGACTGTCTCACTGTGTTCCATGGTATATCTAATGCCTTGGAAATGTATTTTGTACCCTTCTCCTGACTGATACCGTTTAACAATGAGATCCTTCTGTTGCTTTGGAAGCTCTCTACCGACCATGACTTTTGCTGTAGGATGTGGCTAAGGAGATGTCAGGAAAGACCAACTTTATTTGGGGTTAATCAGAGGCACTTTAAATGATGGCAGGTGTGTACTAACTCCTATTTAACATGATTATGATTTTGAATGTGATTGCTTAATTCTGAACACAGCTACATCCCCAGTATAGAGGGGGACACTTATGCAACTACATTATTTTAGTTTTTTATGTTTACGTCCCCCCTAAAAGATGTTTGTGTTGGGATCCCCATTGATGACCCCTATACAGTCTCCTAGCTAGGGATTTCCTTTTACTGGAGAAGGGTGGGCAGGGGGGTCTGTGTTGGGGTCCCCTATGACCACCACCTGCAATCCTACCAGCTGGGGATCTCCTCCTGGAGGGAGGGGTTTGTTTTGGGGTCCCCACTGATCACCCACTTGCAGTCTTAGCTGGGGGTCTCTTCTTACTGGAGAAGGGTGGGCAGGGAAGTCTGTGTTGGGGTTGTTTCTGATCACCTCCCTGCAGTGTTCCTAGCTGGGGGTCTCTTGGAGGGGGGTGGGCAGGGGGTCTGTTTTGGGGTCCCCACTGATCAACCCCTGCAGTCCTAGCTGGGGGTCTTCTTTTACTGGAGAAGAGAGACTAGGGGTCCCCTCTCATGACCCCCTTCTGAAACAGTGGGGGACCGGGTGGTGGTGAGTGAAATCTCGTCTCGGGGAGTCTGAGAGAAATGTGTCATCCCATGGGTGGGAGGAAGGTGCCGAACAGGACCAGGAAACTGGAGAGAGAGACAGTGATTTTGTACAGAGACCTCATATCACCTCATGGGAGAGACGGGAGTGTGAGGGTGTCAGGGTATCTGATATAGAGGTAGGTAGGTGTCAGGGGTTTTGATATAGAGGTGGGTAGGTGTCAGTGCCCGATGCAGAGATAGGTAGGTGTCAGGGGGTCCTATAATAGATAGGTATCCAGGGATCTTATATAGTGGTAAGTGTTATAGGGTCTTATATAGAGGTAGGTAGGTGTCTGGAGTCTTATATAGGTAGGTCTCGGGGTCTTATATAGAGGTTGGTAAGTGTCAGGGAGTCTTATATAGAGCCTGATAGGTTTTAGGAGGTCTTGTATAGAGGTCAGTATGTGTCTAGAGTCTTATATAGAGGTTGGTAGGTCTCAGGAAGTCTTATATAGAGGTCAGTAAGCGTCAGGGGGTCTTATATAGAGGTTGGTAGGTGTGTGGAGTCTTATATAGAAATCAGTAGGTATCGGGAGGGGGGGACTTATATATAGGTCAGTAGGTGTCAGGGGGTTTTATACAGAGATAGGTAGGTTTCAGGGGCATTGAAAATGTAATGCAATGTACCTTGTCGTGGTGGCTGGCTTCATCTTTTTTTTTAGGCAAAATATTCCTAACTGTTAAATCTTGAAAGTACTGATGACTTGGAATACACTTTTCATTTTCATATATTACGTTATGGGAGTGTTAAAATAAAAGTGGTTGCACTGAAGGACTTGGTGGGATGACCAGTGGATGGAGTCAGTGAGAAGGGCCCCCTGGGGAATGTCATTGGTCAGGCCTGGGGGGGGGGGTGCTCAGGCCTAAAGCTATGTAAGGGGCACCAAAGTTTCAGGTGGCTGCCCTGGGTCCAGGATATTGAAATCCCCACTCCTCTCTCTTCTCCGTGCCGTGCTTCTGGGACTGATTGGCCAGTGCTGTAACAGTGAATCGTTCTGGTCCGTTCTGGAACCACTGCAGAGAAGAGGGAGATGAGCGGGGATCGCTGAAGCAGCTGGGGGGTTGCTGACAGCTCAACAAACCTAAGGGTAAGTAAAGCATGGACTGAGGGGTGAGGAGAGTGTCTGGTATTGATTCACCTTTTCATTTTTTCTGTAAGGGATCATGTACCCTGCAGCTGATAAACTCACGTTCAGGAACTTTTCTGCATTTTTTTCAGCAGCCCCTGAACTCTCTCTAATGTTTTCCTATGTGCCCATGTACACTTTGTCGTTTACAGTAGTTTTTGTGAATGCACTAAACTTGCGTTCAGGAGTATATTGTATCAGCGTTTCAAATGCTTGTAAACGCGGCTAACCGCGTTTATAAGTGTTTGTGTTTAGAAGCATTTTTTAACTGTTCCACATCCAGATGCTGTCCAGAGCCTTTTTTCATCATCAGAAATGCAAGCAAAGTGTTTTCCATGTATACAAATGGACCCGGTACACCAGCGCAGTCAGTTCCAGGTTTTGCGTGAAGGAAAAAATGGTAGAACTTGCCGCATTATGCTCATGATGGGATCCATAGTGAATACTACCAGAAAAGACAGGTCATCTCAACACATACTGCTCTCTCTGCTTCTGCTCTCTCTTTTCCTCTCAAAATGTCTGAAATAGTTAATTTATTACTGTTTTTCAGTGCATTCTGGGTATTTTGGAAAGTCTCCTGAGGTTATCTTAAAAAATGCTTCTAAACGCAAATGCTCATAAACGTGGTATGCAAACTTGGCTAAACAGACGTTTTTTAACCTACGTTTTCAAGCAGTCAGTTTCCATCATTCAGAAGAGTTTTCCAAACCTCCCGTGTACATGGAGCCTAAAGGTGAACTAACCTTTAAAGTTCCTGAGTCTATAGACAATTCCTACCAACTACTGTAGAAAATGCTTCACCCCAGTTTTTGACCTTCAGATATCGTCAAGCATAAAAATATATCAGACTGGAACGTAGACACATAATTTGTTTTATATTTTAATAGTTTTTTTCCAGTGAAAAATCGTAATAGTTTTTTGAATGTCAACTTTTAAAAAAAATATTAATTAACGTTAGTATTCAATGACCTCATGCATTTTGTTACACTGACATATTGTCATTTTATTTGCATTATAATTATTTTTCAATTCATTGCACATAACTAGACATATAACCACTACCAATCTGTCATTCATTGAATGATGCAACTTGATGATAATTAAGCATCGTAGAAGTTAATACTGATACCTACACAAGAAATGGACAATGGGCACATAAAAACTGAAGTCCTGCTCCTTTAACACTATAACCCCCCCAGTTTCGTTTTGTGGCCTCAGAAGAGTGGATGTGTTTTTATTCAGCCCTGCGAATTTCTGTTCATTTGGAAGAATTTTGTTCCATCAACAGCTGTTGGTACTGTAGATTAATGCAGTATATATGAAATCCTGGAAGCCTCTCCAATCAAACGGTGAGCGCACGTTTTTCCAGACAAAGGACCATTTATACCTCATGAAGATATTGTGTTAGCCTTTAGTCCAGCTCAGATTCACTCAAAGGAGATCTCTCACCATTGTCTGGATGTGGTGATGGCCATCAATGTTTCTCTCTCAGACACTGCTTCCAGGCAGATGGATTTGCTGTTTTTTTCAGAGGGTTCTAAAATGGAAGTGGGTTTTTCGTCAGGCCTCTGTGCCTCAGAAATGTGTGACTTTGACCTAGTCTTTTGTATGTACATTCACAAAGTTCTATATGGTTAATGTATCTGCCTCTGAATTTCATAGTTTTGGTCAAAAGGCTGTTTGATTGCCTTGGTTTCCTTTTTGTTTGTTTTTTCACTTGTTGGGCTGGTTCATCTGTGTTTGTGTTGGTGTGCCCACCTCTCTGTTTTGGACTGCTATTTGTAGTCACTACATTTCTTAATTATCAAACTGGGTTCCTCAGTGGGCCATAGAGAAAACAGGGTTTTTTTACTTTCTGTTAATTCCTTTTCTTGGAGTCCTCCTTATTTTCTATTTTCTTCTCTTTGGACTGCATGCTACAACTGAACAGTTATGAAGTGGGAGAAGCTACATCCTTAAAGAAGTAGGCCTTCCATTTTTATGTGCCTGCTGTCCATTTCTCCTGATAATGGCAGTATAATATTCCTGCATTGCTTAATTATCATTAAACTGTGTCATTAAACAATGTGCTTTGAGAAAATGATTTTACAATGAGAATAAACACTCTATTTTGTTCCATAATAAACTATGAACTAAAGTAAGCTAAAATTTAATATATATATATATATATGTACAGGTGAAACTCAAAAAAAGTTCATTTATTTCAGTAATGCAACTTAAAAGTTGAAACTAATATATGAGATAGACTCAATACATGCAAAGCAAGATAGTGCAAGCCGTGATTTGTCATAATTGTGATGATTATGGCTTACAGCTCATGAAAACCCCAAATCCACAATCTCAGAAAATTAGAATATTGTGAAATATTCTAGGCTCAAAGTGTCCCACACCTGCAAACTGGTCCTGAGCCTTTAAATGGTCTCTCAGTCTGGTTCAGTAGGAATCACAATTATGTGAAAGACTGCTGACCTGACAGTTGTGCAGAAAACCATCATTGACACCCTCCATAAGGAGGGAAAGCCTCAAAAGGTAATTGCAAAAGAAGTTGGATGTTCCCAAAGTGCTGTATCAAAGCACATTAATAGAAAGTTATGTGGAAGGGAAAAGTGTGGAAGAAAAAGGTGCACAAGCAGCAGGGATGACCGCAGCCTGGAGAGGATTGTCAGGAAAAGGCCATTCAAAAGTGTTGGGGACTTTCACAAGGAGTGGACTGAGGCTGGAGTCAGTGCATCAAGAGCCACCACACACAGACGGATCCTGGACATGGGCTTTAAATGTCGTATTCCTTTTGTCAAGCGCTCCTGAACAACAAACATCAGAAGCGTCTTACCTGGGCTAAAGAAAAACAGACCTGGTCTGTTGCTCAGTGGTCCAAAGTCCTCTTTTCTGATGAGAGCAACTTTTGCATCTCATTTGGAAACCAAGGACCCAGAGTATGGAGGAAGAATGGAGAGGCACACACTGCAAAATGCTTGAAGTCCAGCGTGAAGTTTCCACAGTCTGTGTTGATTTGGGGAGCCATGTCATCTGCTGGTGTTGATCCACTGTGCTTCATTAAGTCCAGGGTCAACGCAGCCGTCTACCAGGAGATTTTGGAGCACTTCATGCTTCCTTCCACAGATGAGCTTTATGGGGATGCTGACTTCATTTTCCAGCAGGACTTGGCACCTGCCCACACTGCCAAAAGCACCAAAACCTGGTTCAATGACTGTGGGATTACTGTGCTTGATTAGCCAGCAAACTCGCCTGACCTGAACCCCATAGAGAATCTATGGGGCATTGCAAAGAGAAAGATGAGAGACATGAGACCGAACAATGCAGAAGAGCTGAAGGCCACTATTGAAGCATCCTGGTCTTCCATAACACCTCAGCAGTGCCACAGGCTGATAGCTTCCATGCCACGCCGCATTGAGGCAGTAATTGCTGCAAAAGGGGCCCAAACCAAGTACTGAGTACATATGCATGCTTATACTTTTCAGATGTCTGATATTGTTCTATGTACAATCCTTGTTTTATTGATTGCATGTAATATTCTAATTATCTGAGATTGTGGATTTGGGGTTTTCATGAGCTGTAAGCCATAATCATCACAATTATGACAAATCATGGCTTGAACTATCTTGCTTTGCATGTAATGAGTCTCTCTCATATACGTATTAGTTTCACCTTTTAAGTTGCAGTACTGAAATAAATTAACTTTTGCACGATATTCTAATTTTTCGAGTTTCACCTGTGTGTGTGTGTGTGTGTGTGTGTGTATATATATCCCTTTTTCCATTTCTAGCACTGAAAATATAAGTCTTGCCACTTAAAGCTTCATCAAATAAAGTACAATTACATTGGTTAGTAACTATAGAGACATTGATTATTAATAAACAGAGGATCATGGCTACAGGCTGTACTATGGCTTAGGAGACTCACACACAAGCAGTTGGTCCAAATTTTTAGCTTGGTGAATGTTACCATATACTCGATTCTGTGAATAGCTGAGCATTAGAATTTTTTGGAACTTTTTTTTGCCAGTAAGGTACATCTCATTCTTCAGGCTTAGGGCAGCAGTAATTGGTAGCTTGACCCCAACCCAGTCTTCTTCCAATGACTCTGGGCTTGTGCTATTTCCAATGACTGGGTCATACAAGAAGTATTTTTTTCCTGAGAAAAAGGATAATGATTTAAATATTAAATACAAGCCTGCTATCATGCACCAGCATAAATGGTTATTCGCCATACAAAAGCAACCTTTAAACATGCAATCAACGGAACCTAGGGACTAAATGCATAAGCCTGGTATGTGCAACCCTGGTCTGCGGTGACCCTGCCTGTCACTGCAGGGAGTGGGCTGTTGGTGATGCTGCGGCCACTCACACACAGCCGTGAGCACTGAGGTATCTCTTCCCCTCCTTGGCCGCCAGTGCACAGGAGTGGCTGTAGAAGGAGAGAGAGAGGACCCAGGACAATTGTTAAGTCTGTCTTTGTAGTCACATAGTGCTGGGAGAGAGCCCATCTCAGGACATTGGTAGACACTGGCTGCTGTGCTGCCTAGGAGGAAAGAGGACTGCTGGGAACTGTCTTGAACTATGGAAATGTCCCCTGGAAACATCTTGCTATTAAGCTAAAGACGTGATTGGACAGGGATCTGCAGGAGGCAAAAAAAGAGAAAGAAGCTCAGACTTGGGGAAGTCCTCTCCCAGAGGACGTCAAGTGACGAAACGTGTAGGGTGGGGCATTGGAAGTGACATCACCACGCACAGAGGTTGGTCTTGTGGTCTTGACAGGAGACAACCCAATATACGGTTATTCTTTCAAACTTGCGTCAGTGGCGTCACTTGCAAATGTGGGTTTTCTACATGTTTTTTTCAATAAAGTAGTTGATGCTTTTACGCTATGGAAGCTCCCCTCTTCTTTCTTTCCTCTTCAGTGACTGTGAGTTATCATTATACGGAGAAGTATGAGATAATAGGATCATGGCACTGCAGAGCGTTACTCCCAGAGCAACATACGTTTTAGCTGGTTTATGATCTGACCCAGCATATCGCTCTGTTGATTTCATTCAATTCATTTGGTGGTGGAACAGCACAGTTTGGTGGTGCGAAGAGGCTCTAAGAAGTTTATATTGCATGGTTGGACTGTCTAATATATGAGACGGACATTACAGAATTCCAGATTATTTTTGCACTTTTTATTTGGACACTATTTGCACTTTATTTGCTCTATGAATAGGGATGTCATATGACATCTATTTTTTGTATATACCATATTTGCCGGCGTATAAGACGACTGGGCGTATAAGACGACCCCCTACTTTTCCTGTTAAAATATAGGGTTTGGGCTATACTCGCCGTATAAGACTACACCTCTTCCAACGCACACCAAAAATTAAAAAACATCAGATCTGATTTCAATATGGTATGGTATTCCAATGATGGGGCACGCTTCCTTGCTCTGACACCAATGATGGGGCACTATTCCTCCCATTGACACCATTGATGATGCGCCATCATTAGTGTCAGTGTGTGAGGAATAGTGTCCCATCATTAGTGTCAGTGGGAGGAATAGTGCCCCATCATTGGTGTCCGTGGGAGGAATAGTGCCCCATCATTGGTGTCCGTGGGAGGAATAGTGCCCCATCATTGGTGTCAGTGGGAGGAATAGTGCCCCATCATTGGTGTCAGAGCAACGAATCGTGCCCCATCATTGGTGTCAGTGTGAGGAATAGCACCCCATCATTAGTATCAGTGGGAAGAATCGTGCCCCATCATTGGTGTCAGTGGGAGGAATAGCGCCCCATCATTGGTGTCAGTGGAAGGAATAGCGCCCCATCATTGGTGTCAGTGGGAGGAATAGTGCCCCATCATTGGTGTCAGTGGGAGGAATAGTGCCCCATCATTGGTATCAGTGGGAGGAATAGTGCCCCATCATTGGTGTCAGTGGGAGTAATAGTGCCCCATCATTGGTGTCAGTGGGAGGAATAGTGTCCCAACATTGGTGTCAGAGGGAGGAATAATACTCCGTCAGTGGGGAGAGGATAAGTGCCCCATCATTGGTGTTGGTGGGGGGAGGAATAGTGCCCCATCGTTGTTGTCAGTGGGAGGAATAGTGCCCCATCATTGGTGTCAGTGGGAGGAATAATGCCCCATCATTAGTATCAGTGACACCAATGATGGGGCACTATTCCTCCCACTGACACCAATGACACTTGCTGACTCCTGTTCTAGTATGGTACTGCTGCAGCCAGCATATGTGGTTGCAGCAGCACCTCTGCACTGCACACTTACCCTCACTCGATTTTCGCGGGTCCTCTCAGCTCCGCCTGTGTGCCTTTCCTGAGCTACAGTTCTGGTGGCCAATCACCGGTGAGGAGGCGGAGCCGAGCGGCAGGAGTGAGGGAGTGGCCGGAGTGACTGAAGGAGCAGCGCTTCCTGGATGGATCGTCATGGGAGCCAGGTAAGAGACTGCAGCCCTCTGCCCACCCCTGTACTTGGTGTCCCTTCCCTCGGAAGGGGGGGGGGGGGACGGCACCACGCCGCCCCCCTAAAAAGTGCCCCCTGACGTGTACCGGCGTATAAGGCGACCCCCGACTTTTGAGTAGATTTTCAAGGGTCAAAAAGTCGTTTTATACGCCGGAAAATACGTTATGTATTTGGTATATAGCACCTTTATTGCAATTGCACTTTCATTTATAGATGGTTAAATGGGTCAATAATGTTTTTTTGCACAATATTGGATAGCAGAGATAATTTGATGCACTTGGTACTTTATATTAATACATATTAATTTATTTAGGGTTTTTTGAGTAGATTATAGTATTATATTGATTGGACTACACAAATTTCAGTCATCAGCTTAGAGTAGGTCAGCGTTGTTCCATATGTAGCATATGCAACAGCAGCTTGTTTCCACATAACTAGCAAATGATGGCTGATAGCCAAAATCGCCACATTGTCTAGCAAGAGTGTTCAAGGGCCCAGTCACAAGGTGGAGTTGATCCTTGAAGTGGTGTCGAACAGGGCCTTACAATGAAACCATGTGAGAATTCTTGTCAGTTTTCGCAATATTACTGACTATCCTGTGCCCAGAATCAAATTCACCTTCAGGAAGACAAGCCACTTAGGGAGAGGGCCCAAAGGATTCCTCCAGGTGATTAAGATCTCCACAAGCAGTTGCCGGAGTTGAAGAAAACCGGTATCATGCGAGTCACAGAGCTCTTGTGCCCATAGTGTTGGTTGAAAGTAGAACAGTTCCTTGAGAATTTGCATTGCATACTGCACAATCAATAGGGAAACTATCCCTGGCCAGTACACCACCCAACAGATGGGAGAATTGGGGTAACAAGATACTATCCTGTATCAGGGATCAAGATCAGGAAAATCAGCAAGCAGGTATGTGGCTAACAGGTAAAACACTGAGCACTGCTGTTCCGGTGGCCACCAGCGAGTTTGTCCCAGCATCAGGTGGACCTGATGGCTGCTGGGACAAACTCACTGTTGGTCACTGGAACAGCACCCTTCAGCTCTGGGAACCACAGTGCCACCAGCAGATGATCCTGGTCATGACAATAGCTTATGAAAAGGCAGAAGCTGCATCAGACACTCAGGGTCAACAAAATAAAAAAAAACTTTGATCTAAGAGTTCTGGCCCAAGACTTTCAGCTGGGTGATTGGAGGCTGCTGAGAAATCTGGGTATCTCTGTAAAGCATAAGCTAGCTGAGTGATGGAAATCCCAGCTTTATGTCATCTGCAAGCAGAGAAGACTGGTCCACTGAAAGTCTGGCACTGCAATCATCTTTTACCTTTTGCTGAAGCTGTTCAAGTGCCTTAGCTAAATTCACCTCCTACTCAGTTTTTTCAAAGCAACACCCTGTGACTAGTCAGGTAACTGCAAAAACTAATTCAGGGACCCTGAATTCATACCACAGGCTTACAACCAAGAAAGTCAGGAAGAACTTCCTGCCCCACTGTATGAAGAAGACAGAGACTTTTCAGCCATCCATGGAACTGGGTGAGGAATCTGCAGGAGAGGGCCATTCGAGCCAAAAGAACAAAGAGGCAAATCTACCGCCCAAAAGGCTGACTTACCATATGTTAGGCCAGAGTTCAGTAAAGACTGTGTTCACAACCAGAAAGACTCAATAAATGCCAGTCCTCTCCACTACAGCTTTACTGGAAGGAAACTCTGGCTCATCAACATTTTTGATGTATACTAAACAAGACTATGGGAGATGTAGTTCATAGAAAGGACTTGGTTGTGGAAGCAGAAGGATCACAAACTACATGTTAAGGACCGACCGGCGATAGCCTCTAGCGCTCCACAGACCAGAATTCCCCAGGGCGCGGAATCTAAGTCCCAACCTGCTTGTTCACCAGGGCCCCTGATGGTGGGGATGGACTTGGAGCAAGCCGAAACCAGGTCGCGGCCCCTGGGTGCAACCAGCTGTGGTAGAAGCACTTGTCGGTGGTACGTAGCAGGTGAGAGTCTGATGTGAGAAGGCAGAGTAAGCGATGTCATATAGGCCGGGTCGGTAACAGCGGGGCAGGTCGGTACAAACGGCAGGTAGAAGAATAAACGGGTCATGGTCCAGGTTCGGCAACAGGAGATCAAAAGGCACAGGATTAAGCAGTAGATTGGTCAGGGGTCAGAGCAGGAGAAGACAACGAATCAGGGTCTGGCAGGGTCGGCAGCAAGGCAATCTCTCAGGATACAGGAAAAGACCATACGGCAACTAAGTACTGTCAGAGCCTGTTTAACCTTTTGCCGCCTGCCCTATGGCTGAATGGCGGCCGGCAAATGTCATCAGCGTTCCGTGTGGACGCCATATGGCGTCCTCCCGCACATGAGTAGATTGCGCTCCTGCAGAGCTGCGCAGCAGCGTGATTTGTCACTGGCCGTGTACCTCGGACACGGCCGATGACAGATCTGAGTATCGGCCCCCGTTGCCAGTACCATGTGACCTGCTGTGACCAATCACAGCAGGTCACATGACAGTTGTATACAATGGATGGCTTCATTCATGCCATCCATTGTATACTAGTGTCTAGCTGTGAATGGTCACAGCAAATCACATGCACATGTCATGTGATTAGCTGTGGCCAAATCACAGCTAAGCACAAAAAAAAAAACCCTGAATGAATCAGTCATTCAGGTAAATGCTTGCTTATAGCAAAGTAAATCTTTGCTATAAGCAAATTGTGTAAAAAAAAAAAAAAATACTGATCACTTCCCCAAAGTAGTACAATGTTACTATGGTAACATTGTACTACTTTGGTCATAGTGAAATATGGAAAATAAATCTTAAAAAAAAGTAATAAAAAATAATTAAAAAAATATATATATTTTTTTTCATACTGTCACCAGTCAGTGTCCCTGATCACCACCGTGCCAGTTATATGATGACGCCGTACTGCACTGGTGACAGTATGTAAAAAAAAAAAATATAGTGAAACTAATTTTTTTAGTTTTTTAATTTTTCAAAAAATTATGACAAAAAAAATACAACTTCAAAAAACTCGCCATGCCTCGTATGAAGTACCTCGTACTGTCTACTTTGCAAAAAAGGGTCATTTGGGGGATATCTGTACTGTTGGCTGTCAGTACTTCAGGATTGATCAATTTTCAGATCTATACCATAGTTTGTGAACTCTATAACTTTCCTACAAACTAAAAAATACATCCTAATTTGGGTTATTTTCACCAAAGACATGTAGCAGAATACATCTTGGCCTAAATTTATGAAGAACAATTATTTATTTGCAAACTTTTATAACAGAAACAAAGAAAAACGTGTGTTTTTTTCCTCAATTTTTGGTCTTTTTTTGTTAATTTAGCAAAAAATAAAAAAACCCCAGCGGTGATTAAATACCACCAAAAAAAAGCTCTAGTTGTGTGAAGAAAATTATAAAATTTTAGTTTGGGTACAATGTTGTATGACCGCGCAATTGTCGTTCAAAGCATGAGAGCGCTGAAACCTGAAAACTGGCCTGGGCAGGAAAGTGTAAAATTGCCCGGTATTGAATTGGTTAAATAGGGCGCCCTGCGCACCTATTGGTGCCAGGTGCACATCCGCTGGTGTCGTTGCGGGCGCCCAGGTCCTAGTGCCCCTCCGCATACCGCGCATGCGCAGACTCGCGCGCCACGATCCAGCCCGAGATCCCTGACATTGCCCCCCCCCCACCCACAGGCAGCCTCCGGATGCCCAACCTGTTTCTCCTTTGAGGCTGGTTGTGAAGAAATTCCTGAATCAATCGAGGAGCATGGACATTTTGAGCAGGTTACCATGAGTTCCCTTCTGGCCCATAGCCTTTCCACTTGATGAGATACTGTGTTTGCCCACCCCTCCTCCTGCAGTCAATAATAGCTTCTACCTCGAATTCCTCCTCCCCATCGATGTCTATGGCCTCTGGGGGTATAGATCTACGATCTGCAAAAGGATCTGGTACAGCGGGTTTCAACAGAGATACATGACAAACGGTGGATTTTGAAAGACTCGGGAAGTGCCAGCTTATATGCAACCTCATTGATCTTACGCTCTACTCGGAAAGGGCCCACAAATTTGGGTGCCAATTTTCTTGATGGGCATGCCAGTTTCAGATTGGTTGCTGCCAACCACACCTGGTCCCCTGGACGTGTGACCAATTCCCCTCTTCTTCTTTTATCAAACATCCTCTTACTATCCTCCTGGGCCTTCGCCATGGTTTCCTGTAACAACTTGTTATTGTTTGTAAAGAAATTTAGGGTCTCTTGAGCCGCTGGGACTGAGTTCTCCAGGACCAGATCAGGCAGAAAAGAAGGATGGAAGCCATAGTTGGCAAAGAATGGGGATTACTTAGTGGCAGAGTGGCATGCATTATTGTAAGCAAATTCTGCTAGGGGCAAAAGTGCCAGCCAGTTATCTTGAAGGAACGATGTATCACACCTAAGGTACTGTTCTAGTGTTTGGTTGGTTCGCTCAGTCTGTCCGTTTGTTTGCGGGTGATATGCTGAGGAGAATGATAGTTCAATTTGCAACCCTTCGCACAAAGCCCTCCAAAACCTTGAAGTGAACTGGACACCCCGATCAGAAACTATATTCTTCGGCACTCCATGCAGTCTTACAATCTCTTTGATAAATACTTGTGCAGTTTCTGAAGCAGATGGTGTACCTTTCAATGGAAGGAAGTGAGCCATCTTAGAAAGCCGGTCCACCACCACAAAGATCGCAGTATGGTTTTGTGATTGCGGTAGTTTCACAACAAAATCCATTGCAATCATGCTCCAGGGTCTGTCGGGCACTGGCAATGGTCGAAGCAGGCTCCAAGCCTTGTCCCTGGTGGGCTTATTGCTGCATCAGATGGCACAGGACTTGACGTATGTTTCGCAATCCTTGGCCATGCTTTTCCACCAAAACCTACGTCGGACCAAGTCCAAGGTTTTGTGTACCCCAAAGTGGCCTGCTAATGGGTGGTCATGGCAATAGCCCAAGACCAGAGCTCTAGTCTCTTTAGGTACCAGGATCTGCTCCCCCCTCCACAAGAGACCTTCTCTGCTCTGTAATGAGACTCCAGGTGGTTTAGGAGCCCCAGTGGAAGCAGCCTGTAATCTAGATAGGAGCTCGGACTGTAGTAGCAGGAAGCTACCTGCTGGCAAAATGGTATCCGGTTTGGCCGTTTCTTCAGGGTCTTCAAACATCCGGGAGAGTGCATCAGGCTTGGTATTCTTAGACCCAGGTCGATAAGTGATATGTAGAGTAAATCTCAAGAAAAATAACGCCCATCTGGCCTGAAGCGGTCTGAGGTGTTTTGCTGTCCTCAGGCATTCCAGATTTTTATGGTCGGTGTAGACCAGGATAGGATGCAAGGCTCCCTCCAACAGGTATCTCCACTCCTCCAATGCCGTTTTTATTGCTAACAACTCCCGATTCCGATATCATAATTTCTTTCTGTTGGGGATAGTTTTCTAGAAAAGAAAGCTACTGGGTGCATCAGCTCCTTTACTCCTATTCTTTGAGACAGAATACCTCCTACTGCATTTTCCGATGCATCTACCTCCAGAATGTAGGGCAGTGAAGCATCAGGGTGACTTAAAATGGGGGCTGCCGTAAATAGTTTTTTCAAAGGCGGCCTGTGCCTCGGGTGTCCACTGGAAGCGTACCCCCATCCTGGTAAGTTGAGTGATGGGAGTTTCCAGGCCCGAGAAATTCTTAATGAATTTCCTGTAGAAATTGGCGAAGCCAATAAACCGCTGGACCCCTTTCTTATCCGTGGAAACTGGCCATTCTAAAATCGAAGATATCTTCTGGGGGTCCATAGCAACTCCATTGGTTGAAATGATTAGCCCCAGAAAAGGAATACTGCACTGCTCAAAGCTACATTTCTCAGCTTTAGCATAAAATCCATGCTTGCGCAGTGGCTCCAGCACACTCCTGACATGACCCCTATGTGTCTCCAGGGACGAGGAAAAAAATCAGGATGTCATCCAAGTACACGATCACATAGTTATCAAGGACATCTCTAAAGATGTCGTTCACAAAATGTTGGAATGTGGCCGGTGCGTTACATAGCCCAAACGGCATAACTAGGTACTCAAAGTGCCAGAACCGCCTGCGAAAAGCGGTCTTCCACTCATCCCCCTTGCGTATGCAAACCAGATTATAGGCTCCCATGAGGTCTAATTTAGTAAAGATAGAGGCCGTCTTTAGCCTCTGAAATAGTTCAGGGACTAAGAGAAGGGGATCCCGATTCTTTACTGTGACTTTATTCAGGTCCCTATAATCCACACAGGGTCTCAGGGACTGGTCTTTCTTCTCTACAAAAAAGATTCCAGCCCTGGCCGATGAAGTGGAAGGGCGAATAAATCCCTTCCGCAGACTGTCATCAATGTACTCCTTTAATGCGCCCAACTCGCGTTCCGACAGCGGGAAGATCCGGCCAAAGGGAATCTCAGATCCCAGGAGAAGGTCAATGGGACAGTCATAAGCCCAGTGCAGAGGGAGAATATCTGCTCCTCGTGGGCTGAAATGTCAAGGAAATGGTAATAGGTAGAAGGCACAGTCTGTGCCAAGTCTGTATCCGTGTTCACACACAACAGGGTTGGGGGGGGCCTAGTGATGGCTTTAGGAGGCAGTGCTCCTGGCAGTATAGTGAACGAAACTGGACAGACCCAGTTTTCCAGTCAATTTGGGGACCATGAGCTCGTAGCCAGGGGAGCCCCAAAATTACTGGAAATAAAGGGGGCGCAATGGCGTCCAAGCGGAGGAGTTCCTGATGGTGGCCTGCCACTGTGGTGCATATAGGAGGGGTCTCACGATCTACCAACCCTGATTTAATTCGGGAACCGTCAGCCAGGAAGATGTTCAGGCCTCGCTCCTTGGGCAGTAACGGAATCTGCTGTTGAGCTGCAAAGCTAAGGTCTACAAAGCAACTACAGGCCCCTGAATCAATAATGGCCGTCACTTGTACGGTTCTTCCTGGGAGCTGAAAACAGATTGGTATGGCAACATGAGTAGGATCACATCGGAGACATAGCAAAAATGGAAGAGTACTTACAGAGCTTCTCTGGACAGAAGAGCACCATGTGACCTGCTGCTCCGCAGTAGAGACATAGATTGTTCATTCGGCATCTCTGGCGTTCCTCAGCCGTGAGGGAAGGCAGCATCAGTCTGAGCTGCATGGGTTCCGTTCCGTCAGCTGATTCTGGACTCAGGTTACTGACTGCAGGATGTGGCGGGGTCGGCACCCGTGGTAGCATCCATGTTGGTCTTGACCCCTGACCGGACCTCTCCTGCCTTCGTTCCCGTAACCTACGGTCAATCTGGATAGCCAGGGTGATTAGATTTTCCAAGGAATCAGATACTCCTACTCTTGCCAATTCATCTTTAAGGGGTTCGGAATGGATGGCGCAGAGCCGCATCGTTCCACTGCGTATCTCCGCACCAGCGCCTAAATTCAGAGGTGTAATCCTCTGCTGCCTGACGTCCTTGTTGCAAAGAGTGTAGTGCTGCTTCGGCCGAAGCAGCTCGCTGTGGGTCATCATATAGCTGTGCCATTGCTTTGAAGAATTCGGCCACAGAGTTCACGTGTGGATGGCGAGCCTCCAATAGACGATGTGCTCAGGCCTGGGGTTCACCCTGCAGCAGGGGTATTACGAACCCTACCTTCACAGATTCTGAAATGAACGTCTGAGGTTAGAGGTCAAAATAGAGTTGGCAGGGATTTTGGAAGGCCCTAAATTTCCCTGGATCCCCATGGAAACGCTCGGGCGTTGGTACTCGAGGTTCTGGCGGGGGAATGGTGAACACGGCTCCTGCGGAGGGTTCAGCAGGACCCCTAGTAGGAGGTGAACTGACTGGGTCTGATGCCATGACAGTAGGTGCGGCTAGGGCCTGGACACGTCCCTCCAAGTGCTGGTATCCTTCCTCTAGCGTCTTGACGGCTTGGGTAAGCGCTGCCAGATGTTGACACATCTCTTCCCAGGGAGAGGGTCCTCCTCCAGACTCTGTCATGGCCGTATGGTTCTGTTAAGGACCGACCGGCGGTAGCCTCTAGCGCTCCACAGACCAGAATTCCCCAGGGCGCGGAATCTAAGTCCCGACCTGCTTGTTCACCAGGGCCCCTGATGGTGGGGATGGACTTGGAGCAAGCCGAAACCAGGTCGCGGCCCCTGGGTGCAACCAGCTGTGCTAGAAGCACTTGTCGGTGGTACGTAGCAGGTGAGAGTCTGATGTGAGGAGGCAGAGTAAGCAATGTCAGACAGCCCAGGTCGGTAACAGCGGGGCAGGTCGGTACAAACGGCAGGCAGAAGAATAAACGGGTCACGGTCCAGGTTCGGCAACAGGAGATCAAAAGGCACAGGATTAGTCAGTAGAATGGTCAGGCAAGCCAGGGGTCAGAGCAGGAGAAGACAACGAATCAGGGTCGGCAGCAAGGCAATCTCTCAGGACACAGGATACAGGAAAAGACCATACGGCAACTATGTACTGTCAGAGCCTGTTTAAATAGAGCGCCCTGCGCTCCTATTGGTGCCAGGCGCGCGTCCGCGAGTGCGCATGCGCAAGTGCCGTAGCCGTCACGGGCGCCCAGGTCCTAGTGCCCGCACGCTAGTGCGCCTCTGCATACCGCGCATGCACAGACTCGCACACCGCGATCCAGCCCTAGATCCCTGACACTACAATTTCCAATGGAGAGACGTGTAAAGGGAGATTTTCATGGACTGCAAGAGGACCAGGTGTGCACACCTCCACTTAGCTGTGTGCAGTGGGCCATCTTCCTTGGGCTTGAAATTGCAACACAGACTGTTGGGGGCCAGTTAAAGAGAAAGGAGACCTGTGCTAAGGATTTCATAAGAGTTTGCTGTGTGCACAGGACTGGCGAGGGGCCACTAGTTGGCTTTACACTACCGCTGCTAGAAGAGGGAGACAAACCATTATTTAGGAACACTGTACCACTGCATATGAAATTAAGGGGCCGGTATATAAGTGCACCACCATAAAGTTTGGCTCCACCAAATAGCCAACAGAATATTGAGAGCAAGGAGTCTATTAAAGCAGTAATAAACCACGTCTAAAAAAAAAAAAAAAAAACCCTGCAAGGTAAAGTCATGATATGCTAATATGCATCGCATGCTAGCACATTATGAAAAATTTACCTTAAAACGAAGCCCTTCAGCGTGCTGTCACCACTGTAGAGGCTTCCATCTTCACCCGGTCTTCCGGGTTTGCAAGCTCTGGCAATCTGGCTGGCTGAGCCGCGATGATGTCACTCCCACGCATGCACAGGGGAGTCTCAGGACATGGCACAGTACTCTGAAGGAACAGTACTACGGGTATGCCATTCCTTCAGAACGCATGAGCTTCTGTAAGAATATGGCTTGCACCCATATTAAAAAATGTTTTAGGCCTGAATATTTTATCATTTTCTGAAAGCAGAGACCCTGTAGAATAAAATTATGGCAGCTGCTATTTTTTATGTCACATGATATTTGTGGTACAGTTTATGAAATCTATATGCTTAGTTAAAAATACATAAACACAGTATAAAGCTGTGCATGCCTGTGAAACCACAAAAAACTACAATACTAAAAGCTGTCCCATAGCTATCGCTTTATCCTTTTCACTGCCACAGGTGTATGTACAGTACTGTATGGTGGTAGTAGCGGAGGATTACACACACACCTGCTACAGCAGCCAGGAATGCTTGTAAATCTGACAAGATGACCATTGGCTGTCAGTAACAAGCCAGATCGCTTCTACAGGTCTCCAGTAGTGTGCCATGTTTCCCAGATTCCGCTGACTCCCATGACAGGTGTCGCTGGGTAAACGGGAGGGAGACCAGCAAATTTCACACTAATGATCTGTGGTTTACCCACACTGCAGATGCAGTGTACCTGCATCTTTCCCACAGGTTTGCTGCGCTTAGCCATAGATTTCTATCATATCCTACGAGTTTGGTGCTTTTTCTGAAAGTGCATCAAAACTTTCTGAATGCAGAGGATTCGGTGCACTTTCAGAAAGTGTACCTGCAGTGCATGTAAACCGCAGCACACCAGTGTGAAAGCAGCCTTATAGAAGGCTCAGTACAGTAAAGGTTCATAATCCATAGTTAAGATGCATTTTTACCATCCCCACCCCAATCGCACCCCCTTTAGGATGCCACTGCTAAATGCAACTAAGGGCTCATTCACTAATGCAGCACTGATGCTCCTCTGAAAAGAGATCCAAGTGTGTTTGATAGGTGGTGAGGAGGATATAAGTTGCCTCCGCACCACCTGATTTAAACCCGATTGCTGTGCAATGTGCACGATTGTGACACGGTAGTTCTGCAATTAGAGGTTTAAATCAGTTGTGAGGAGGCGACACTGTGCCCAGTGATCTTTGACTTCTCCCATGTTGTTCAGGGAGAACTCCTCTTTAAGGCTGCCTATTCCTGCTCTAAACGTATAAATTGTAGCAGCTTTTAACCACTTAAGGACCGCCCTATAGTAGATATACTGTTACAGGGCGGACCCTGTGTGCAAAATCACATATATACGTCATTTTGCATTTCCGGGTAGGGGGTGCGGGTGCCCTACCCGCACCGCCATTTGCGGCTGCAGGTGTCAATCACTGGTTCCTGGCCAGTAATTACCCACTGGCGCTCAGTGGTTACCGGCAATCACCGACAGGGAGGAGGGCTGCTTTGTTTTACCAACAGTCCTCCTCCCTGTCAGTTTGGGCACACTGCTCTGGATGGAAAATGAAGAAAGAAAACAAAAACACATTTTTTCTTTTTTTATATTTCAAAACTTTAATATACTCACGATTGCCTCTTTTTAAATTATTTGGGGTATCTATTTTCCAAAAAGGGGTAATTTGGGGGGGGGGGGGGGTTGGTGCTATCCTGGCATTTCAGGGCCTCCGAAACTCTGATAGGTAGGGAGGAAGTGAAATGAGGAAGTTACGCACCTTCAAACTTTCAAAGTGGTCATAGGATTTCATGCTGCTGTATGTGGCTAGGCTCCCAAAAAAGTCTCACACATGTGGTATCCACATACTCGGTAGAAGTAGCAAAATGTATTTTGGGGTGTAATTCCACACATACCCATGGCATGTGTGAGAAATATATCATTTAAATGACAACTTTGTGTAAAAAAAATGTTTGTCATTTTCCAAAAACTTTAAAAATAATAATATTCCATGGACTTAATATGACACTCGGCAGATAGCTTAAAGTGTCTACTTTCCGTCATTTAGGGTGTACTGTCCTGGTATTTTAGCACCTCAAGAAATGTGATGGGCATTCAGGAAGCAAAAGCTGTGTAAATTCCATTATCTATACCATAGTTTGTAGATGCTATACCTTTCACACAAAACAATCAATATACACTTTTTGGGATTTTTTTTAACCAAAAACTTGTAGCATAATACATTTTGGCCTAAATTTATGACTAACTTTGAGTTTACTATATATTTGTTATAGTTAAAAGTAAAAAATATAGTTTTTCAAAATTTTTGGTCTTTTTTTGCTTATAGCGCGAAAAGTAAAAACAGGTGATCAAATATCACCAAAAGAAAGCTCTATTTTTGTGAGAGAACAGACATAAATCTTGTTTGGGTACAGCATTGCATGACCGCGCAATTATCAGTTGAAATAGTGCAGCACCGAATAGCAAAAAGAGGTCCGGTTAATAAGAGGGTTAAATCCTCAGGATGGCAAGTGGTTAAAGAATTGACAATTAAAAATTGTAATGCTGAAGTTTGTCGCTGTTTCACGGGAATGCAGAATCAAAGCTATTATGGCACAATCTCATCTTTTTATAGTTACCCCCAAAAAGTGACGATTTACTGTGTTTGTGTGCCCTAAAATTAAATAATGTTTTGGGTTTTTTTAACTGAAAATTGTACTTGATAAACATTTGTGCTAATATCATGTAACATAAACATTTGGATCTACCACTATTTTATTCCCCAGGGTCTCTGATTTCAGAACATTATATAATATTTTGAAGTTTTAACTAATCTTTAGGCCTCAAATGATTTCTTTTTGTGTGCAAAAGAGTTAAAAAGTTTTATAGTTCATCACTTTAAAATTAAGATTGAAGGCCTAGAATTATCCACTCTGGTGTGCATAGCGATACCTAATGTGTGGCACAACTGTTCTTTCTGTACATGCGTGAACTAGATATACATGTATGCATTTGTGTGTATGTGGGGGCTTTACCATTTATTTATTTATTTTTTTTATTTAAGCACAAACTGTGCTCCATTAACTTTTTCTCGGGCAAGAATAGCTGGGGTTTAAAAGCTATGTTCTCAGGGATCAGGCATCTTTACAGCTACCCAAATAACTTCTCCAAGAAAGCCAGGGCTGCCACTAATGTAATAGTTACCCTGACTGCAGCAAAAAGGGTTATGGGCACCTCTTATTCATGTAATTTAACTACATGCCGCCCAGCCACTGTACATATACGGCGGCAGGGCGGCACTCACAGGCAAAACCACGTTTTAAGATGTGTGTTTTGTAAACAAATAGGGGGCGCGTGCGAGGCGCCACCCTATCTGTCCTGCGGATCACCGCCGCAGATGTCAGTCGCCGGGTCACAGCTGCTCGTTAGCGGCTATGTTCCGGCGATCGGCGGCAAACAGTGACAGAGCACAGCTGCAGTAGCTGTGCTGTCTGTCACTTCCCTGTCAGCTCAAGGATGAGCTGATCAAGAAAGAAGAGTTTCTCTTTCTCGATCAGCCTTGTCCCGCCCAGTACACACCCCTGCCCCCTAGTAAAACACTCCCCTCACTCCTATAACCCTTCCCTGCAAAATAAAGTTAACCCCTTCCTCCCCATTGCCATTAGTACAGTGTCAGTTTTTTTTTTTTTTTTTTTGCACTGATCACTGTATTAGTGTTTTTGGGGATGTCAGTGACCCCAAGTCAGTACCCCCCAATGTCAGAATGTCCGCCGCAGTCCCGCCATAAGTCGCTGGTCACTGCCATAAGTCCCTGATCACCGCCATAATTCGCTGATCGCCACCATTATTAGTATAAAAAAAACCTAAAAATCCCAGTATCTTTCCCTCCATTTGTAAACGCTATAACTTTCACGTAAACCAATTCATTTACACGTATTGGGTTTTTTTTTTAGCAAAGACATGTCGCAGAATGCATTTTGGCAGAAATTTATGACTAAATTTGATTTTTGCATTTTTTTTTACTGGACATGTTTTATAGCAAAATGTCCAAAATAGTGTTTTTTTTTTTCCTCAAAATTGTCAGCCTTTTTTTTTATAGCGCAAAAAATAAAAACCGGACAGGCGATCAAATACCACCAAAAGAAATCTCAATTTGTGAGGAAAAAAAGGATGTAAATTTCATTTATGTACCGTATTGCATGACCGCGCAATTGTCCGTTAAACTAGCGCAGCGCTGTATAGCAGAAAAATGGCGTAAGTTGCAGTATTTATACCATAGTTTGTAAACGCTATAACTTCCACACAAAGCAATCAATATACACTTATTGGGATTTTTTTTACCAAAAACATGTAGCAGAATACATTTTGGCCTAAATTTATAACCAACTTTGAGTTTACTATATATTTTTTATAGCTGAAAGTAAAAAATATTGTTTTTCTTCAAAATTTTTGGCCTTTTTATGTTCATGGCGTGAAAAATAAAAAGCGCACAGATGATCAAATACCACCAAAAGAAAGCTTTATTTGTGTGAAAAAAAGGACGTAAATTTTTTTGTTTGGGTGCAGCATTGCATGACCTCGCAATTATCAGTTGAATTAGTGCAGCGCCGAGTAGCAAAAAGAGGCCTGGTCAGGAAGGGGGGTAAATCCTCAGGAGTGCAAGTGGTTAATTGATGAAGAAATAACGAAGGGGTAGCCCACACCTAGCCATGTAATCCCTTTTGATTCATTTGTCCAATTACTCATTAAAGGGGGTAAATCCTCTGGAGCTCAAGTGGTTAAAGGATTGTTGTTTTTTCCAAGTCATCCTTGAAGTTGCATTTAAAGGACCCTCCACTGTACGGTGTTTTAAATAAACGTTTTTTCCTTAGGTAACTGTGCCGCATGGCAGTGCCCAGTTCCCCATACCCTTCTTGACAATTTCTTGCCTACAGTATATGCTTTGAAAACTGCCAATAAGATTCCCTGCCAAGTTAGGGTTTCAGGAATTTCTAACAGGATTTGAGGAATCTTCAACCCATCCTTTGTCTTGGATTATACTATACATATTAATAGCATTATAATTTAATAATACAAATTGTGACATTGCAATCCAGTGTTTCTCAACTAGGGTTCCACAGGAGTCCCCAGGGGTTCTGTCTTGATTTACCCATCCATCAAAAGCAGGTGATGAGTTGGTCACGTCTCCTCACAGCTAACAGTCATCTTCTCCTTATACTTCAGAACAGCGCAGGGAAGCAACATACACCATTGTCCTGTGCCTATCGCAGCCGGCCCACCCCTTCTGTCCATCCCAGATGATTGTATGTGGATGAGAGAGGAGGGTGGGTTGAGATCAGCACGCCAGATAGGATGCTTCCCTGCACCACTCTGCTTGAGGAAACTGCTGCCCCACTGCTTTTTACAGACATCAGTTTTGTGCCCTCCTGGCATCCCTGTACTGTGCTTTCCTGGTTCCCCTGTACTGTACTGTGCTATGCTCTCCTGCCCCCCCCCTCCCCACACCTTTTCTAAATTCACTCAATTTTACAAGACATTAAATAGGATCGAATCTTTGAAACATGCAACATGGAAGAAAAATGGGAATGCTGTAGGAACATATTAAATAAAGGTATCATCCAGCGTATTCCAATGGGCAGCACATATTAAAGAGCTCAGGTTAAGCCTGCATGGCTAAACGCTGACATAAAAAGATTTATAAACTAAAAAAAAAAGTTTTTTTAAGAAATATAAGGCCGAGGGGTCATTGTCTGCATTCCAACACTACAAGGAATGCAATAAAAGGTGTAAGAATGCAATCAAGGTGGCTAAAACAGACCAAGGGAGACACATAACGGAGGAGAGTAAAAGAAAGCTCAAGAAATGTTTTAAATACATTAACAGTAGGAAAGTGAGGTCAGAGCATATTGGCCCCATATAAGATTAGCAGGGGAAGCTGGTTACAAATGACAAAGAAATTTATTTATGCAACTGTACTTAATACATTCTTCTCCTCAGTTTTTACAAAGGAAAAGGTATAGTAACCAAGGCAATTTTATTAGTAACATGTCACAGAATGTACCCTTTTGGCTAACAGAAGCCAGTATCCATAATAAACTTTAAAAACTTAACATAAATAAATCACAAGGACTGGATGCCCTATACCTGAGACTCCTCAGAGAACAGGCTATTACCAAATCGTTATTCCTAATTTTTTCGGACAGCTTAAAGACTGGAATGGTACCAGCTGACTGGAAAAAGGCAAATGTAAGGCCAATATTTAAAAAAGGGCAAAAATATAGTCCTGGAAACTACAGGCCAGTCAGTCTAACATCAATAGTATGTAAACTATTGGAGGGGATTATAAGAGACTATATCCAAGAGTTTGCACATGATAATAGTAGCATTAGTAATAATCAACATGGATTTATAAAGGCCTGTGGATGTGGTGTATCTGGTTTTTGCTAAAGCATTTGATACAGTTCCACATATATGCTTAATTTACAAATTGAGGTCTGTTTGCTTAGACCATAGTACTCAGGGTGGTTTGGAGTGGTAAGTGGGGTATCCCACGGCTCTGTCCTGGGACCTATTCTGTTTAATTTATTCATAAATCATATAGAGGTCAGTATGTAGTAGCAGTATATAGAGCTCAGTCTCAGTGTTTACTGATGATACAAAGCTAAGCAGGGCAATAACTTCATAGCAGGATATAGAAGCCTTACCAGCAGACCTCAATAAAATCATGGTGTGGGCAACTACATGGCAAATGAGGTTACTTGCTGGGGGTCCTAGTATCTCACAGGCTCAGCAATGGCATGAAATGCCAAGCTGCAGCAGAATATTAGCATGCATAAAAATTGGGAATTACTCCACAGATAAAACTATAATTGTACCACTTTACAAAACTCTGGTTCACCCACATCTGGAGTATGCCATCCAGTTCTGGTCACCAATCCTTAGGAAGGATGTGCTGGAGAGAGTCCAGAGAAGGGCAACAAAGCTAATAAGGGGACTGGAGGACCTCAGTTATGAGGAACAACTACAAACATTAATTTTATTCTCCCTGGAGAAGAGATGTTGGAGAAGAGATATGATAACGATATACAAATATCTCAATGGTGATCTCAACATAGGAAGAAAACTATTCAGCTTCAGGGAGCTTAAGAAGACACGTGACCATGCCATGAAATTGGAGTAGAAGCAGTTTAACCTTAAACTGTGTAGGGGATTCTTTAATGTTAGAGCAGTAAGGCTGTGGAACTTCCTTCCACAAGCAGTGGTGTCTGTGGGAAGTATAAATAGTTTCAAAAGACTCTTTGATGGGGATCTTTAAGCACGTGTGTGTTTATAACTATATCATTTCCCATATCCTTGTATATTGCATTCACCAACACACACAGATTGAACTGGATAGACTGGTGTTTTTATTCAATCTTACCAACTATGTAACTGTGCCTTTCTACAGCAAAGAAAAACTGCATGAATATTTCATGCACAGGTCATGCAGCGTAGTAAGATTACCCTAAAATAATAGAAAATTCAGCAGTCTGCTGTGCCACTTTACAAATCAAATATATGCTACTGACAAACATCCCCATATCTAGAGTAAATGTAGACCAGCTTGGATTATATCTTTAAAGCTGCACACAGTTTGTCACAAAAATAAAACTTTACCTTTAATAAAGAATATTCTCTCTTCACGAATAACTTTTCCTCCTTTAGCTACAATGGCAGGCTGAGTGAATGCAGCATCTACATTGTTTGGAATACCAGGAAATCCTTCTTTTATCAGTTTTGGATAGCCAGGTTCAATTTTATCATTTTCATACTTCCAATATTTAGTTCCCTGTACAACCAGTAGAAATGATAGTTACATTCTGGCAAAATAAATTATAGAAACTTTTATTAATAGGAGTAATAAGAAGAAGCAGAATTGAATGTAAAAAGCTAACATATTAATAACTTATGTTGGCCAATAGAAAGTATCACTTAAATTCCAAACTTTTTGCAGTCTTTTGCAACCAAATTTGATTTACTGGGAATAGACAATCCAGTCAGAAGTAAATATTAGAAACCCGGAAATGGACCAACAGAATTCAATCAATTGCAATGTCAAAACGCTTCTTATGCATAAAAGTTTAAGTAGATTTATTTCATTTCATTGGGAAAGGATATATATCTACAACAAATTGCAATCTAAAAGCACATATGATATGACATTTTCCCCAGTCACCTTCCAGGACAGCATTTGAGAGAGATTCCACCTACCTTAAACAAGAAACATATCCACAATCAATAAAAAGAGCACAGTAACCTAGTCTTCTCATTATTTGTGTTTCCTCAGACCTAACAGGAACATCAAAATAGTTTGTTGTTTTCCCTCAAGCGTTGTGTTAGTTGCAGGGGCCTCCCAATGTATGCTCCCTCTTTATTTCAGGGACAGTGGACCTGAAGGGGTTTCATATGTGGGCTTTTCTTAGCAACTTTTGTAGCCAATTGACCAGCTCCTGGGCTAAACTTCTATGCAACATCTGCATAAACAAACTCGTGTTTGAGTGCTCATTAACCGGTTGCCGACCAGCCACAGTACATATACTGCGGCAGGGCAGCACAGCTGTTAAAAATCACGTATGTAAACATAATTTTGCATATCAGGTAGGGGGCACGCGACCGCCCTACCTGCACCGTCGATCGTGGCCGTGGGTGTCAATCACCAGGTCCTGGCCGGTCATTACCCGCCGGTTCCCGGTGATTGCCAGCAAACAGTGACACAGGGCACAGCTGCATTGTTTTCAATGCAGCTCTGCTCCCTGTCAGTTCCCAACACACTGTTCCTGAGAGCGGAGTTTAGCTCTCGGGATTAGTGTGTTCTTGTGAAGTACACACCCCCGCCCACAAGTAAAGCACTCCCCTCAAACAGTTAACCCTTTGATTGCCTAAAAAAGTTAACCCCTTCCTCCCCAGTACCATTTGTACAGTGTCAGTGTTTTTTTTTTTTTTTTGCACTGATCACTGTATTGGTGGCACTGGGGATGTCAGTGACCCCAAGTCAGTTCCCCCCAGTGTCAGAATGACTGCCACAGCCCCGCTATAAGTCGCTGATCGCCGCCATAAGTCGCTGATCACCGCCAAAAGTCACTGATTGCCGCCATTATTAGTATTAAAAAAAATAAAAATTCCAGTATATATACCGCCATTTGTAGATGCTATAACTTTCACATAAACCAATTAATTTACGCGTATTGGGATTTTTTTTATCAAAGACATGTCGCAGAATACATTTTGGCTGAAATTTATGACAAAATTTGATTTTTAAATCTTTTTACTGGACATGTTTTATAGCAAAAAGTCCAAAATATTTTTTTTTCTCAAAATTGTCTTTTTTTTATAGCGTGAAAAATAAAAATCGCACAGGTGATCAAATACCACTGAAAGAGAGCTCAATTTGTGGGGAAAAAATATGTAAATTTCATTTTGGTGCAGTGTTGCATGACTGCGCAATTGTCAGTTAAATTAACGCAGCGCCGCACCACAAACTGCTTATGTAACCCCTTCTTGACCGCCCTATAACAGAAATACTCCTACAGGGCGGTACCAGTGCGCAAAATTACATATACAATTGTGTTCAAAATAATAGCAGTCAGACATCACTAACCTGATCATTCACTGTTTTTGGTAGAAATGATATTTCTACATGGCAAATAATTTACTAGCAGGTGTAGTAAAGTAATAGAAATCCAACAGACCCAACAGTCATGACATGCATGCTGCTTATTCTGTGTAATTGAATCACTAATTGAAAGGGCATGTTCAAAATAATAGCAGTGTGGAGTTCTTTTAGTGAGGTCATTCATTCTTTGAAAAACAGGTGGCAATTATTGCCCTTATTTAAGGAAGGAAGGCAGCAAATGTTGTACATGCTGGTTACAGTGCATTTCTCTCTGAGGAAAATGGGTTGTTCCAGGGATTGTTCAGAAGAACAGCGTACCTTGATTAAAAAGTTGATTGGAGAGAGGAAAACATATAAAGAAGTGCAGAAAATGATAGGCTGCTCAGCTAAAATGGTTGCAAATGCTTTAAAATGGCAACCAAAACCTGAAAGACGTAGAAGAAAGCGAAAAACTACCATTTGAATGGATAGAAGAATAGCCAAAATGGCAAGGAATCAGCTCCAGGAAGATCAAAGAAGGTCTAAAGTTACCTGTGAATACTGTTACAATTAGAAGACGCCTATGTGAAGCCAAGCTATCTGCAAGAAGCCCCCACAAAGTCCCACTGTTGAAAAAAAGACGTGCTGAAGAGGTTACAATTTGCCAAAGAGCACATTGACTGGCCTAAAGAGAAATGGTGCAACATTTTGTGGACTGATGAAAGTAAGATTGTTCTTTTTGGGTCTTGTGGCCGGAGACAGTTTGTCAGACGACCCCCAAACACTGAATTCAAGCCACAGTACACTGTGAAGACAGTGAAGCATGGTGGCGCAAGCATCATGATATGGGGATGTTTCTCATACTACGGTGTTGGGCCTATTTATCGCATACCAGCGATCATGGATCAGTTTGAATACATCAGAATACTTGAAGAGGTCATGCTGCCTTTTGCTGAAGAGGAAATGCCCTTGAAATGGGTGTTCCAACAAGACAACGACCCCAAACACACCAGTAAACGTGCAACATCTTGGTTCCAGACCAACAAGATTGACGTTATGGAGTGGTCAGCCCAATCCCTGGATCTTAATCCAATAGAAAACTTGTGGGGTGACATCAAAAATGCAGTTTCTGAGGCAAAACCAAGAAATCAAGAAGAACTGTGGAATGTAGTCCAATCATCCTGGGCTGGAATACCTGTTCACAGGTGCCAGAAGTTGGTTGACTCCATGCAACACAGATGTACAGCAGTTCTCAGAAACAGTGGTTATACAACTAAATATTAATTAAGTGATTCAAAGGAAAGCAAAATCTTCAAACATTTTTCAGTTTATATAGTGAATGTTTGAGTTTGTAAAGAAGAATACAAACACTGCAATTTTTTGAACAGTCTAATATTCACTTTTCTTAAATTTTTTTAGAGGAACAACACAAATTTGATATATTTTTCTTCATGTTTTGATTTGGAATAGAATGTGTAGTGTTCCCAATGCATTTGTGTGTATGGAAATAAAAGCTATTAGACGGAATTTGAGCTTTATTCACTTTTTTCAACACACTGCTATTATTTTCAACACAACTGTATATACTTGATTTGCGCTCCTGTGGTTTTCATGCTCCTCCCAGATGGCAACAGATTTCCCGGCAGTACACCAGTATTCACATTGCCAGGAAGACACTCATATACAATAAATCTCCATTGCTAGTATACTGTAGTGTCTGAACGGATCAATATTTTTGATCAGATCAGCACTATACCAGCGTTCACATTAGTATAGCATCCCCAAAAACACAGTTAGCAGGATCAGCCCCGGCACCTGCCAACACCTGCGTTTACCCCTACGCTTACTCCCCCTTCTCCCCCAGCAAGCGCAGTGTCAGTAGGTCACTGTCACTTGATACATTGCACACAAAACTGCAGTGTCCGCAGAATCAGGCCTGATCTCCGTTAGCACTTGTCGGTAAATTTTGATGACTCTCATATGCAGCAGAGTGCCAGTACTAGTGCCACGCTTTTGATGAACTGGCGAGCACCAGCGGTCTAGTACATCCTGGTCTTTCACATACCTCTTAGATTGTAAGCTCCCAGGATCAGGCCCTTCTAACCCTCTTGTATTGAATTGTATTGTTGCTGTATTGTCTCCCGTTATATTGTAAAGCACTGAGCAAACTGTTGGTGCTATATAAATCCTGTATATTAATAATACCAGCATTGCAGTATGACTTGGCGAGTCCCATAAGTGCAGTACAAGCTGGTGCAGTGGCGAGCACAAGTATTGTTCGGATTTAATAGGGAAAAGATAGTCACGTGGAGCCCCCCAGATGTCCAGACTACATGGGGAGCAGTGGCAAGATAGTTTGGGACTTGGTGTCATCCTTCTCCATATGGGGTACTACTTATACGTGGACAATTACAGTCAGGTCCATAAATATTGGGACATCGACACAATTCTAACATTTTTGGCTCTATACACCACCACTAGAGATGAGCGAATTATTCAAAAATTCGATTCGGCTGATTCGGCGAATTCGCGGAATAAATTCGATTCGAGTCGAATATATTCGCTGCGAATTTAACTTATAAAAAGGGTGTTTCTAGGCTTCAGAGAGCCTTTATATTAGTGCAGAACACTGTACCTTTAATTTAAATGCCCTTGGAGTCTGCTGGGGAAGAGAAATAATACTGTCAGTCAGTATGACATGCAGATGAGTGCCGTCGATCTTAGAATCACCGCACACTTCACTCATTTGGGCAGTCACGGGGCCAAAACCAGAGTGTGGAGCCACAGTGTGGCGGTGGAGGCAGCAGCAATGGGAGGCCATACAGCACCCTATGAAAAAATGGAACCCACCAGCAGTGTGAGGAGACCTGAAAGTGGCACATGGCAGAGTGTGGCGATGGAGACAGCAGCAATGGGAGGCCGTACAGGGACCCATGACACACTCTGGACCTGGCAGCAGCATGAGGAGGCGGTGCAGGGGCCCATGACAGATTACGGGCCTGGCAGCAGCATGAGGAGTCGGTACGGGGGCCCATGGCAGATTACGGGCCTGGCAGCAGTAATGGGAGGCCCGTAATCTGCCAGCACCCTATGACAAAATGGAACCCACCAGCAGTGTGAGGAGACCTGAAAGTGGCACATGGCAGAGTGTGGCGATGGAGACAGCAGCAATGGGAGGCCGTACAGGGACCCATGACACACTCTGGACCTGGCAGCAGCATGAGGAGGCGGTACAGGGGCCCATGACAGATTACGGGCCTGGCAGCAGCATGAGGAGTCGGTACGGGGGCCCATGGCAGATTACGGGCCTGGCAGCAGCAATGGGAGGCCGTACAGGGACCCATGACACACTCTGGACCTGGCAGCAGCATGAGGAGGCGGTACAGGGGCCCATGACAGATTACGGGCCTGGCAGCAGCATGAGGAGTCGGTACGGGGGCCCATGGCAGATTACGGGCCTGGCAGCAGCAATGGGAGGCCCGTAATCTGCCAGCACCCTATGACAAAATGGAACCCACCAGCAGTGTGAGGAGACCTGAAAGTGGCACATGGCAGAGTGTGGCGATGGAGACAGCAGCAATGGGAGGCCGTACAGGGACCCATGACACACTCTGGACCTGGCAGCAGCATGAGGAGGCAGTACAGGGGCCCATGACAGATTACGGGCCTGGCAGCAGCAATGGGAGGCCCGTAATCTGCCAGCACCCTATGACAAAATGGAACCCACCAGCAGTGTGAGGAGACCTGAAAGTGTCACATCGCAGAGTGTGGCGATGGAGACAGCAGCAATGGGAGGCCGTACAGGGACCCATGACACACTCTGGACCTGGCAGCAGCATGAGGAGGCAGTACAGGGGCCCATGGCAGAGTGGCGAAGCGTAAGCAGCTTAAATTGAAGGCCATACAGAGGCCTATGTTAAAAATAACATGTTTGGGGCATGATTCATGGCGGATTTAGTCAGTTGTGTCAGGAACTGGTGGTTTGAAATCCAGACTAATCCACGCCTGATTCATTTTCACAAACGTGAGTCTCTCCACACTTTGGGTGGACAGCCGTGTCCTCCGCGGAGTTACAATACCTCCTGCCGCACTAAACATGCGCTCCGATGCCACGCTACTGGCCGGGCATGACAGCCTTTCAAGGGCAAATTCAGCTAGTTGGGGCCAAAGGTCAAGTTTCATTGCCCAGTAGTCAAGGGGATTGTCTACCTCGGTTGGCAGGGTGCTGTCCAAGTAGGCCCAAGCCTGTTTGAGGTCCTGCTCCAGGTCCACCTGATGCTGCTGCTGCTGCGGCTGGTTAGTAGTTTCCTCACTGCGCTGGTGAAGAAAGCTACTCATCATCGACTGCAGACTGAGGCAGCCGCTGCTGGTGGAGCTGCCACTGCTCCTACCACCCCACCCCTCCCCTGCTGCCATGGCAGTGGAACGCGAGCGCACAGGGCCCACAGTGTCTGAGAATGGACGTTGGCGCAGAAAGGCAGAGACCAACTGACTACATAGGTGGTTTTTATAGTACGTTATTTTGGCCTCCCTCTCAGTAGGTGTGAAAAAGGCCACCATTTTTGAACGGTAGCGAGGGTCCAACAAGGTGGACAGCCAAAAGTCATCCCTCTGTCTGATGGTTATTATTCGGCTGTCGCTACGCAAGCAACCGAGCATGCTATGGGCCATTTGTGCCAAGGAATGCGAGGGACTCCCTGCCTCCATCTCCACAGCATACTGCCACGGTGCGTCTGGGTCCTCTGTCTCCTCCTCCTCCTCTACCAGATGCTCCTGCTCCTCCACTCCTGTCCGCTGAGTGGAAAAACCACCCATTTCACTCAATAATTCCTGAGCACCAATGTCCTCCTCTACCTCCTCCTCTTCTTCCTGTCCTGCCCCCACAGGGGTCATGTGGCGTTGAGATCTGTGCGCCACGTCTACCGCACCCTGACCAGCCATTGTTAACAGCATTTGTTCCAGGACGTGCAACAGAGGAATGACGTCGTTCATCCCATAGTCCTGCCGACTCACGAATAGCGTGGCCTCCTCAAAGGGCCTGAGCAAGCGGCAGGTGTCACGCATGAGCTGCCAATGGCTGACATCTAAGTTACACAGGGGAGTACCTTTATCCGCTTGTAACATCAGGAAATCGGTGATGGCCTTTCGCTGTTCGTAAAGGCGGTCTAACATATGTAGGGTTGAATTCCACCTTGTTGCAGCGTCGCAGATCAGGCGATGCTGTGGAATTCCGTTCTGCCGCTGCAGCTCAAGGAGGGTGTGCTTTGCGGTGTAGGAATGGCTGAAATGCATGCAAAGTTTACGTGACATTTTAAGGATGTCTTGCAGTGGGATGGTGGATTTTAGGAACCGCTTGACAACCAGATTGAACACGTGAGCCATGCATGGCGCATGGCACAACCTTCCTTGACGCAGAGCAGACGCCATGTTCTTTCCGTTGTCGGTCAACATGGTTCCGATTTTCAGTTTGCGCGGAGACAGCCATCTGTCGATTTCTCTGTTCATTACACTGAGAAGTTCCTCCCCTGTGTGACTACGTTCGCCAAGGCATACCAGGTGCAGCACAGCGTGACACCGTTGCGCCCTGCACATGTGATATGCCGGTCGGGTAATGGGACTTGGCACGGGGGTGGCGGCTGAGGACACGGCGGAAGAAGAGGTGGTAGAGGCGGACATCTTTTGTGGACCAAGGACGTGCAAACGTGGAGGCAAAAGCGGCGTGACCTGTCCAAGTTGCTGGTGCGGCTGTGCCGGCACCACGTTCACCCAGTGGGCCGTAAATGACATGTACTGTCCCTGACCGTAGTTACAGCTCCACACGTCGGCGCTGCCGTGCACTTTGGCAGAGACCGACATGCTCAAAGACTGGCCCACCATCTCTTCTACATGTGAATGCAGGGCTGGCACTGCCTTTTTGGCGAAGAAATGCCGGCTTGGCACTCTCCACCGCGGCTCGGCACAAGCCATCATTTCTCGGAAAGGTGCTGAGTCCACCAGTTGGAAAGGGAGGGACTGCAGCACCAGCAACTTGGACAGGAGGACGTTCAGCTTTTGCACCGTCGGGTGCGTGCTCGCAAACTGTTGTCTCTTGGAAACGGATTCCAAGAAAGACTGCTGACGGAATCCGTGAAGAGGAGTAGCAGGAGAAGGAGCATCTGAACGAGTGGAAGATGCCAACGAGCGACAACTCCCCTCAGCAGAGGTGTTGGAGCCTTGACTGGCTGATAGAGGGCGATTGACGTCGGGTGACGGAGTAAGTAACGGAGCGGGTGATGGAGCGGGGGCTGGGGCAGGCAGAACCGCCGTATCTTTATCACGGTTTTCCCAGGCCATCGAATGGCGACGCTGCATATGCTGACGCAACGCTGTAGTCCCAACATGGGCCCCCTGGCCACGCTTGACTTTCTGGCCACATAGTCGACATACGGCTACGTTTACTTCCTCGGGCGGCTTGACGAAAAATTGCCACACCACCGAGTAGGAAACTTTGCCCCTGCTACTCCTCACTGGCTGACTTCTACTTCCTCCGTGCACACCGGCACCACTACTGGCCGTGGTGGTAGGCTGCAGTGGAGCTGGTGCTCTACTCCGTGGCCGTTTGCCTCCACTGACACTGCTGCGACCCTGCTGCCTCCTGGGCAACCCACCGACTGTTTTTCTCGCTGCCAAGCTGGCACCCTCTTCTCCTGATGATGCGGAAGCAATAGCCTGATGACGACGAGGCTGCCAAGTGCGATCAGCCTCATCATCATCAATTAGGGTCTCCGCCTCACTACTAGCCCCCTCAGCTGCGTGTGGGTCAGGAGACAGACCTGTCTCTAGACCGGTTACCGAGCCACTCTCCTCGCCAGTACTTCTTCGCCTGGCTGCTGAAGAGGCGGATGTCTCCCCCCGTTCCTGACCGCCCTCTGTTAGCTCTTCCTCACTGTACAGTGGGGCTGAGCCCACAGCATGCGATACTTCGCTTGGTGAGGGAACACCAAAGGACAGGGGCAGGTAGAGGACACGTGATTTCAGTGGGCTTGCTCCCGGGCCATGCCAACTAACGGTTGTGTCTGACGTACCCACCGACCGTTGGCTGTAGGTGTCAGAGGTGACCTGGGAAGAGGAAGACGACCGAGCCAACCAATCGATGACGGCAGGGTTGTCGGTGGAGACACGACCGCTGGATGACACCGGGAGCACTGGCCTCTGGCTGCGACTAGTGCTGCCTCGACCCCTTCCTCTGCTGCCACATCTGCTCGCTCCTGAAACATTGCCTCCTCTGCCACTCCTCTGCGTGTTGTCTGACATACTCTTTAATTCAACGATTCTGTGTCCCTGAGTAACGATTCTGTGTCCCTGAGTAACAATTCTGTGTCCCTGAGTACCGATTCTGTGTCCCTGAGTACCGATTCTGTGTCCCTGAGTACCGATTCTGTGTCCCTGAGTACCGATTCTGTGTCCCTGAGTAACGATTCTGTGTCCCTGAGTAACAATTCTGTGTCTGTCTCTGAGTAACAATTCTGTGTCCCTGAGTAACAATTCTGTGTCTGTCTCTGAGTAACAATTCTGTGTCTGTCCCTGAGTAACAATTCTGTGTCCCTGAGTAACAATTCTGTGTCCCTGAGTAACAATTTTGTGTCCCTGAGTAACAATTCTGTGTCTGTCCCTGAGTAACAATTCTGTGTCTGTCCCTGAGTAACAATTCTGTGTCCCTGAGTAACAATTCTGTGTCCCTGAGTAACAATTCTGTGTCCCTCAGTAACGATTCTGTGTCCCTCAGTAACGATTCTGTGTCCCTCAGTAACAATTCTGTGTCCCCGAGTAACAATTCTGTGTCCCCGAGTAACAATTCTGTGTCTGTCCCTGAGTAACAATTCTGTGTCCCTGAGTAACAATTCTGTGTCCCTGAGTAACGATTCTGTGGCCCTAAAGTCTCTCTGGCCCTAACTCTGTCTTTAATACAGACAGGTCTGTCTCTCTTGAATGACCGGAGGCTAATGGAGAATTGTAAGATGGCCGCAATTTATAGCTCCACCATTACACAGTGCTGGCTGTCTGGCTGCTGATTGGCTAATGCGATCACATGTCATGAATGAATGCATTATGGGTCAGCGCGCCTTGTCTGCGCGCCTTCCCAGAGATCCCCGCTCCGTCGCCACACATGTCGCCGCCATTTTTGGGAAAATTCGATTCGTGCATCCGAAGTTTGCTAATTTTCGGATTCGGCGCGAATCGAATTTTTCCTGAACTTCGAAATTAATTCCACTTCGCCATGTTCTATTCGCTCATCTCTAACCACCACAATGGATTTGAAATGAAACTAACAAGATGTGCTTTAACTGCAGACTGTCAGCTTTAATTTGAGGGTATTTACATCAAAATCAGGTGAACGGTGTAGGAATTACAATAGTTTGCATATGTGCCTCCCACTTGTTAAGGGACCAAAAGTAATGGGACAATTGGCTTCTCAGCTGTTCCATGGCCAGGTGTGTGTTATTCCCTCATTATCCCAATTACAATGAGCAGATAAAAGGTCCAGAGTTCATTTCAAGTGTGCTATTTGCATTTGGAATCTCTTGCTGTCAACTCTCAAGATGAGATCCAAAGAGCTGTCACTATCAGTGAAGCAAGCCATCATTAGGCTGAAAAAAAGAAAACAACCCATCAGAGAGATAGCAAAAACATTAGGCGTGCCCAAAACAACTGTTTGGAACATTCTTAAAAAGAAGGGATGCACCGGTGAGCTCAGCAACACCAAAAGACCCGGAAGACCATGGAAAACAACTGTGGTGGATGACTGAAGAATTCTTTCCCTGGTGAAGAAAACACCCTTCACAACAGTTGGCCAGATCAAGAACACTCTCCAGGAGGTAGGTGTATACCTACCAAAGTCAACAATCAAGAGAAGACTTCACCAGAGTGAATACAGAGGGTTCACCACAAGATATAAACCATTGGTGAGCCTCAAAAACAGGAAGGCCAGATTAGAGTTTGCCAAACGACATCTAAAAAAGCCTTCACAGTTCTGGAACATCCTATGGACAGATGAGACTGAAATCAACTTGTACCAGAGTGATGGGAAGGGAAGAGTATGGAGAAGGAAAGGAACTGCTCATGATCCTAAGCATACCACCTCATCAGTGAAGCGTGGTGGTAGTGTCATGGCGTGGGCATGTATGGCTGCCAATGGAACTGGTTCTCTTGTATTTTTTGATAATGTGACTGCTGACAAAAGCAGCAGGATGAATTCTGAAGTGTTTCAGGCAATATTATCTGCTCATATTCAGCCAAATGCTTCAACTCATTGGACACCGCTTCACAGTGCAGATGGACAATGACCCAAAGCATACTGCAAAAGCAACCAAAGAGTTTTTTAAGGGAAAGAAGTGGAATGTTATGCAATGGCCAAGTCAATCACCTGACCTGAATCCGATTGAGCATGCATTTCACTTGCTGAAGACAAAACTGAAGGGAAAATGCCCCAAGAACAAGCAGGAACTGAAGACAGTTGCAGTAGAGGCCTGGCAAAGCATCACCAGGGATGAAACCCAGCTTTGGTGATGTCTATGCGTTCCAGACTTCAGGCTGTAATTGACTGCAAAGGATTTGCAACCAAGTATTAAAAAGTGAAAGTTTGATTTATGATTATTATTCTGTCCCATTACTTTTGGTCCCTTAACAAGTGGGAGGCACATATGCAAACTGTTGTAATTCCTACAGCGTTCACCTGATTTGGATGTAAATACCCTCAAATTAAAGCTGACAGTGTACAGTTAAAGCACATCTTGTTCGTTTCATTTCAAATCCATTGTGGTGGTGTATAGAGCCAAAAATGTTAGAATTGTGTCGATGTCCCAATATTTATGGACCTGACTGTATTATTCAAGCGTGCCAATATTTATAAATTTGTACAATCTTGGAACTGGCGCAAAGTGTGACCTAATGTGTGCCCACAATTAGAAAAGGGTGGATGCAGTGCGGTATATTCCAATGGTGGGCATACCACACACTTTTTCTGGCAGAGATTTCTTCTCTTTTTTTCTTTCAGTCCACAGGCTGCAAAAAAAAAAAGAATATAGAATATACAGTAATGCCTCAGTTTACGAATGCCTCTGTTAACATAATTTTCGGTTTACGAGTGAAAATCCATTGAAAATAATGCCTCGGTTTACAAATTTTTTACTATTTTTTTTCACAATATACAGTGGGGTAAAAAAGTATTTAGTCAGCCACCAATTGTGCAAGTTCTCCCACTTAAAAAGATGAGAGAGGCCTGTAATTGGCATCATAGGTAGACCTCAACTATGACAGACAAAATGAGAAAAAAAATCCAGACAATCACATTGGCTGATTTGGAAAGAATTTATTTGCAAATTATGGTGGAAAATAAGTATTTGGTCACCTACAAACAAGCAAGATTTCTGGCTCTCACAGACAGTTACCTTCTTGTTTAAGAGGCTCCTCTGTCCTGCACTCATTACCTGTATCAATGGCACCTGTTTGAACTTGTTATCAGTATAAAAGACACCTGTCCACAACCTCAAACAGTCACACTCCACACTCCACTATGGTGAAGACTAAAGAGCTGTCGAAGGACACCAGAAACAAAATTGTAGACCTGCACCAGGCTGGGAAGACTGAATCTGCAATAGACAAGCAGCTTGGTGTGAACAAATCAACTGTGGAGCAATAATTAGAAAATGGAAGACATACAAGACCACTGATAATCTCCCTCGATCTGGGGCTCCACGCAAAATCTCACCCCGTGGGGTCAAAATGATCACAAGAACGGTGAGCAAAAATCCCAGGACCACACGGGGGGACCTAGTGAATGACCTGCAGAGAGCTGGGACCAACGTAACAAAGGCTACCATCAGGAACACACTACGCCGCCAGGGACTCAGATCCTGCAGTGCCAGACGCGTCCCCCTGCTTAAGCCAGTACATGTACGGGCCCGTCTGATGTTTGCTAGAGAGCAATTGGATGATCCAGAAGAGGATTGGGAGAATGTCATATGGTCAGATGAAACCAAAATAGAACTGTTTGGTAGAAACACAACTCGTCATGTTTGGAGGAGAGAGAATGCTGAGTTGCATCCAAAGAACACCATACCTACTGTGAAGCATGGGGGTGCAAACATCATGCTTTTGGTGCTGTTTCTCCGCAAAGGGACCAGGACGACTGATCCATGTACAAGACAGAATGAATGGGGCCCTGTATCGTGAGATTTTGAGTGCAAACCTCCCATCAGCAAGGGTATTGAAGATGAAACGTGGCTGGGTCTTCCAACATGACAATGATCCCAAACATACCGCCCGGGCAACGAAGGAGTGGCTTCGTAAGAAGCATTTCAAGGTCCTGGAGTGGCCTAGCCAGTCTCCAGATCTCAACCCCATAGAAAACCTTTGGAGGGAGTTGAAAGTCCGTGTTGCCCAGCGACAGCCCCAAAACATCATTGCTCCAGAAGAGATCTGCATGGAGGAATGGGCCAACATACCAGCAAAAGTGTGTGCCAACCTTGTGAAGACTTACAGGAAACGTTTGACCTCTGTCATTGCCAACAAAGGATATATAACAAAGTATTGAGATGAACTTTTGATATTGACCAAATACTTATTTTCCACCATAATTTGCAAATAAATTCTTTTCAAATCAGCCAATGTGATTGTCTGGATTTTTTTTCTCATTTTGTCTCTCATAGTTGAGGTCTACCTATGATGCCAATTACAGGCCTCTCATCTTTTTAAGTGGGAGAACTTGCACAATTGGTGGCTGACTAAATACTTTTTTGCCCCACTGTAAGTGTATGTCAGTGCTGTTTTTTAAATGCAATTGCCATCTTTTTTCTTCTTCAGTATAGCTCAAAACATTAGCTGTCAGTTTCCCAGAGCTAAAGGATACTTTGTATATTTTAAGAAACTGAAAGTAAACATTGTATCTTTTAACTCCTCTTTCAGCTGGAGGGGGAAAGTGACTTGAATTTCTGAACTACTGTATAGTGAAGGGAAAAAAAACTGTAATTACATTTAAAAACTGGCACCTGACAGCTGAGTGAATTGCCTGCAATTAAAATTTTGTTTTTAATTACCAGCAATTCTTTTACATTCATCTATCAGTGGGGAACCCCGCTGACAGCTGAAACATTAACACATGGTTGTCACTACTAAAATACTGAATGAGTTAATAAAATAACTCATGCGGTATTTTTGTAGCGTTTACTGTTTTTCTGACCTTCTGAACGGATTAATTGGTTTTCAATGCATTCCTATGGGAAACAGTGTTTCGGTTTACAAATTCTTCGCTATACGAAATGTCCTGCAGAACAAATTAAATTCGTAATCCGAAGTATTATTGTATACCCAACAAGGGCCAGCGACGTACTGGTACATCACTGGACTTTGAATGGTTATACCAGGATGATGCCTACAGCTGCAGGCATCATCCTGGTATTTGTTTTTTTCAGCCGGCTATTGTGTTTCATGTAAAAGCAATCCTAGTAGCTAATTAGCTGCAGGATTGCTTTTAGAAGCAGTGGAAGATGATGCCCACCTCCCCCACTGCCTTCCACGGCCTTCTTGGGCAGTCCCGTGCCATCGGGGCAACCTGAGAATGCAGCCGGTGTTTTTGCTAGCTGACCATAGAGCGGATTGGAGACTAGAATGGTGCCAATCATCTCTATAGCCTAAGAAATCGGATGCTACAAGGATTTCATCACTTTAGTTTCACAGGATATATAAACAGCGCCATTTGTAAACTGGGAAAGCATCTGATCACACCTGATCACACAGTCTGATAGAACCCAGATTTCTCAAAAAAGAATATATGACAATGCCCATTGAAGTTATAGGGGATATTTGCATTCCCTGTGATAGCATTAAAAGTGATAAAAAAAAAATGAAGGGGACAGTGTAAAAATAATTTTAAAAAATCAAAATAACTTAAAAAAAAAAAAAATCTGCATTCGTGAGCATTGACCCTGTGCCAGTATGGAAACAGCAGTTGCACCATGCATGTGAGGTATTGCCACGAATGTCAGATCAAGGGCAGTAGTTCTAACTCCTCTCCTCTGTAAATCTAAAATGGTTGCTTGTAAAGGCTTTTAAAACATTGCCTATGGATATTAAAAACGTATGCAGTTTGTCGCCATTGCACGGGGCATGCGCAGTTTTAAAGCATGTTATGTTTGGTGTCTATTTACTCGTCACACCATCATCTTTTATATTTTACCAAATAATTGGCCAATATTTAGTGTTTTTGTGCATTAAAAGTAAAAAAAAGTGTATTTTGTAAAAGAAATTTAATTTGCAAAATCACTGCGCGAGAACTATATGACATAAAAAATTGCAGCACCCACTATTTAGTTGTTTGGGGTTTAAATTAATTTCCTAGCAAAAAATACAGATTTTTTTCATATGAACAAAAAGTGTCAGAAAAGGCTTCAGGTGGTTAGAAGATATCCAAAAAAACTAAAATTTCGTCATAAATTTAGATCAAAATGTATTCTGATACATGTTTTTGGTTAAAAAAATCCCAAAAAGTGTATATTGATTGCTTTGTGTGAAAGTTATAGCGTCTACAAACTATGGTATAGATAATGGAATTGCATAGCTTTTACTTTCTGACTGCCCATCACATTCCTTGAGGTGCTAAAATACCAGAATAGTAAGGACACCCCCAAATGACCCCTTTTTGGAAAGTAGACACCCTAAGCCATCTGCTGAGAGGCATATTGAGTTCATGGAAGATTTATTTTTATACCACAAATTTTTGGAAAATGGCAAAAAATGTTTTGGGTTTTTTTTTTACACAAAATTATCACTTAAATGATTTATTGCTCACACATGCCATGGGTATATGTGGAATTACCGTATTTTCCGCTCTATAAGACGCACCTGACCATAAGACGCACCTAGGTTTTAGAGGCAGAAAACAGGAAAAAAAATTTTGAACTAATGGACTGCAGACATAGTACAGGAGATGACCAGAGACTGTGGACAGCACAGGGATGACCAGAGACTGCGGACACAGTACAGGGATGACCAGAGACTGCGGACAGTACAGGGACGGCCAGAGACTGTGGACAGCACAGGGATGACCAGAGACTGCGGACATAGTACAGGGATGACCAGAGACTGCAGACAGCACAGGGATGACCAGAGACTGTGGACAGCACAGGGATGACCAGAGACTGCGGACACAGTACAGGGGATGACCAGAGACTGCGGACACAGTACAGGGGATGACCAGAGACTGCGGACACAGTACAGGGGATGACCAGAGACTGCGGACACAGTACAGGGGATGACCAGAGACTGCGGACACAGTACAGGGGATGACCAGAGACTGCGGACAGCACAGGGGATGACCAGAGACTGCGGACAGCACAGGGGATGACCAGAGACTGCGGACAGCACAGGGGATGACCAGAGACTGCGGACAGCACAGGGGATGACCAGAGACTGCGGACAGCACAGGGGATGACCAGAGACTGCGGACAGCACAGGGGATGACCAGAGACTGCGGACAGCACAGGAGATGACCAGAGACTGCGGACAGCACAGGAGATGACTGCTGACCTTTGGGGAGGGGGGGAGCGGGTACCTGAATTTGACAGGTACCCGCTCTTACTTCTGCGGAGTTGTTCTTTGATCTTACCTGTTCCTCTATCCAGCCGCGCGCTGTCTTCACGGCTTCTGTAGTGTCGGCGCTCGGCATGACAGCCGGGTGCCCAGTGCGCATGAGCGAGAAGCACTTGCGCTTTGTGATAGGTCCGACGGCTTCTGGGATCTGTCATGTGTCCCAGGTACCACCTTACCATTCACAAAATGCACCGCTTCTTGCGCATGCGCACTTGGCACCCGGCTGTCAAGCCCAGCGCCCACACTACAGAAGCCGGGAAGACAGTGCGCCGCTGGATAGAGGAACAGGTAAGGTCAATGAACAACCCCGCGGAAGTAAGAGCGGGTACCTGTCAAATTCAGGTACCCGCTCCCCACCTCCCCAAAGGTCAGCAGTCATCTCCATAAGGTCCCGCTGCAGAGCTGAGCGGCCGGCCCGATATTCTGACACTGCGGAGGTGGAAATACCGGATCGGCCGCTCCATATTCGCTCCATAAGACGCACTGACATTTTCCCCCCTTTTTTTGGGGGAAAAAAGTGCGTCTTGTGGAGCGAAAAATACGGTACTCCCCAAAATACATTCTGCTACTTCTCCCTAGTATGGGGGTACCACATGTGAGAGACGTTTTGGCAGTCTAGCCAAGTACAGGACCCCAAAATCCAATAGGCACCTTCAGGCTTTTAAAGTGCTTTATTTCCTCACTACACTTCCTGACTACCTATCGCAGTTTCGGAGGCCCTGAAATTCCATGATAGTACCAAACCCCCCCCAAATGACCACTTTTTGGAAAGTAGACACCCCAAGGAATTTGATCAGAAGCATGGTGAGTATTTTGCAGAACTCGTTTGTTGCCACAAATTTTTGAAATTTGAAGAAAAAAAACAAAAACATATTTTTTCTTTTTTTATATTTCAAAACCTTGTGAGAAAAAAATGAGATCTGAAAAATACTCATCATGCCTCTTTTTAAATTTCTTGGGGTGTCTACTTTCCAAAAAGGGGTAATTTGGGGGGGGGGGGTTTGGTGCTATCCTGGCATTTCAGGGCCTCCGAAACTGTGATAGGTAGTGAGGAAGTGAAATAAGGAAGTTACACACCTTCAGGCTTTCCAAGTGGTCATTGGATTTCAGGCTCCTGTATGTGGCCAGGCTCCCAAAAAGTCTCTCACGTGGTATCTCCATACTCCGTAGAAGTAGCAGAATGTACTTTGGGGTGTAATTCCACATATACCCATGGCTTGTGTGAGAAATATATAATTTAAATGACAACTTTGTGTAAAAAAAAAAAGAAAAAAAAAGGTTTTTGGCATTTTCCAGAAACGTGTGGAAAAAAATAAATCTTCCATGGACTCAATATGCCTCTCAGCAGATGGCTTAGGGTGTCTACTTTCCGAAAAGGGGTCATTTGGGGGTGTTTGTACTATCCTGGTATTTTAGCACCTCAAGGATTGTGATGGGCAGTCAGAAAGTAAAAGCTGTGCAATTCTATTATCTATACCATAGTTTGTAGACGCTATAACTTTCACACAAAGCAATCAATATACACTTTTTAGGATTTTTTTTTTTAACCAAAAACATGTAGCAGAATACATTTTGATCTAAATTTATGATGAAATTTTAGTTTTTTTGGATATTTTTTATGACAGAAATTAGAAAATATCGTGTTTTTTTTTTAAAAAAAAAGTTTCTCAAAACTTTTTGTTTATAGCGCCAAAAATAAAATGTGCACAGGTGATCACATACCACCAAAAGAAAGCTCTATTTGTGTTAAAAAAAAGGACATAAATTTCATTTATGTACCATATTGCATGACAGCGCAATTGTCAGTTAAACTAGTGCAGTGCTGTATAGAAAAAAATGGCGTAAATTGCAATATCTATACCATAGTTTATAGACACTATAACTTTCACACAAAGCAATCAATATACACTTATTGAGAATTTTATTACCAAAAACATGTAGCAGAATACATTTTGGCCTAAATTTATAACTAACTTTGAGTTTACTATATATTTTTTATAGCCGAAAATAAAAAATATAGTTTTTTTTTCAAAATGTTCGGTCTTTTTTTGTTTATAGCGTGAAAAATAAAAAGCGCACAGGTGATCAAATACCACCAAAAGAAAGCTCAATTTGTGTGAAAAAAAGGACATAAATTTTGTTTGGGTACAGCATTGCATGACCGCGCAATTATCAGTTGAAATAGTGCAGCGCCAAGTAGCAAAAAGAGGCCTGGTCATTAAGGGGGGTAAATCCTCAGGAGGGCAAGTGGTTAATGCCTGCAGATGTTGTAATTCTAATTGCTCTGGTTAAACTCCCAAGCTCATATGTTGGCCACTTCTTCTATTGGCGTCAGCAGCTTTAACCTTCCACTAGGTTTGTGACTGTTAAAGGATTCACTGAATAATGGACAGCCATGTCTTGGTAATTGACAGGCCGGGCAAGGAGAGCATTAATCAGAGGAGCAGCCACGTGGCCCATGGTAACTCTGGAGGAGCTACAGAGATCCACAGCTCAGGTGGGAAAATTTGTCCACAGGAAAACTATTAGTCATGCACTCTACAAATCTGGCCTTTATGGAAGAGTGACAAGAAGAAATCCATTGTTGAAAGCCATAAGAAGTCCCATTTGCAGTTTGCGAGAAGCCATGCGGGGGACACAGCGAACGTGGAAGAAGGTGCTCTGGTCAGATGAGACCAAAATTGAACATTTTAGCCTAAAAGCAAAACGCTATGTGTGGCGGAAAACTAACACTGCACATCACCCTGAACACACCATCCCCACAGTGAAACATGGTGGCAGCATCATGTTGTGGGGATGCTTTTCTTCAGCAGGGACAGGGAAGCTGGTCAGAGTTGATGGGAAGGTGGATGGAGCCAAATTCAGGGCAATCTTTGAAGAAAACCTGTTAGAGTCTGCAAAAGACTTGAAACTGGGGCTGAGGTTCACCTTCCAGCAGGACAATGACCCTAAACATACAGCCAGAGCTACAATGGAATGGTTTAGATCAAAGCATATCCATGTTCTAGAATTGCCCAGTCAAAGTCCAGACCTAAATCCAATTGGGAATCTGTTGCAAGACTTGAAAATTGCTGTTCACAGACGCTCTCCATCCAATCTAACAGAGCTTGAGCTAGTTTTCAAAGAAGAATGGGCAAAAATTTCACTCTCTAGATGTGCAAAGCTAGTAGAGACATACCCAAAAAGACTTGCAGTTGTAATTGCAGTGAAAGGTGGTTCTACAAAGTATTGACTGAATACAAATGCATGCCACACTTTTCAGATATTTATTTTTAAAAAATTTTGAAAACCATTTTTAATTTACCTTCCACTTTACAATCATGTGCCACTTTGTGTTGGTTTATCACATAAAATCCCAGTAAAATACATGTACATTTTTGGTTGTAACATGACACAATGTGGAAAATTTCAAGGGGTATGAATACTTTCAAGGAACTGTCTGTGTGTGTGTGTGTGTGTGTGTTTGTGTATATGTATGTATGTATGTATATATATATATATATATATATATATACACACTCACACACATACTCTGCCATAAATCGGTAAAGACACCTTAATTTTAACAATGGCTTAGATGCAAAGAGGTCCCTTTAACTAGAAATAGCAGCGTGGGTCCTGAGATGTTTAAAGTTCCTGATGTGATAGTAGCTGTTGTCTTCTGCTAGCAATGGTAGGGCCCACATACAGTAGTGAGTAATTGTATTTCATTGAAGATAACAGGCTGTGGTAAATGCGCAAAGATATTTTGGTACTGAGGTGTAAAGGTGTCTGCATGCAGTGTCTCTAGATTGTTGTCCGAAAGACATTGGGCATCAGCCCACTCACCAATCCCATGGATAGCACAGCCTCCTAGGAACAGAGCTCTTGCACAGACTCTTGGCTGTTCGTAGATAAATACAGAGTTACTGCTTGACAGCCTGTCAGCACGGCAAGCAGAGATGTCTATGGGAAGACCGGACAGTGACAAGCTGATGCGATCTCGGTGTGGCAATCAGCGTCACCACTGCGGTGAACTGGTGTACAGAGTGCCACAGTAGTAGCCAGCAATCTGTCTCTGGAGGAGAACAGAAGTCCCCCTGTGTTCATCTTTGAATTCTGCACCAAGAGAGCCAACCTTGCAGTAGAATATATTGCTCTTCTCCCTGCAACCTTCTGGTTCCCCAGCTCTCTGGTAGTTGTAGTTCAGTTCTCACTCAGAAAAACGGTATGTATTGGCCATAGGACTACAGGTCTGAGGATCCTCTGCTGTTTGAAAAACCACTCTGCTAACAGGAAGTGATGTAGCTGTGCCAGTACTGAGCACTTTAGGGGGAAAAGGATTAACCATACTCTCATCTATAAATGCCCTGACTGGCATAATTTGTAGCACTACCCCCTTAGGAGTCGCTAAAGATTTTTACTTCCTATGATCCTGCACTGCTAGGCAACAGGCATTTTCCTCAGACCTTGCACACAGGAGATAGTAAGCAGTCCTTGAGCTTCTTTTTTTGGATTTTATTAAGGGGTATTGAACTTGGATGGGGTGGAGGGGTGTATTGGATGAACATGGTAACTGTAAACTGAGGACAAACTCCTTAACTATGTACAAGTCCATTTGACAAAAATCCAATTTTTGGAGAGCTATCCAGCCACTTTAGAATCAGCACTCTAGTCAGGTTTCCCACCAGAATGCCCTCTCCTCTTATCTGGCCCTGGGTTTCTGGGATTACTCAGTCCACCCTTGCAAGTTTGTGGGTTGGTGGCTGCCTTGAGGCTTTACGCTGGACTAGCTCTTTCCCTGCTTCTCAGGTTGTCCTTTCTCTGGGAACGACTGAGGATGATCGATCCTCCCTTCCAGCTGCTCCACCTGTAGGTAGGCCCCTCTCCCAGACCCCCTCCCAGGTTCCTTACTCCAGCCTGCTCACTCCATCTTCCACCCCAACTCTCCTGCTGCTGAGCAGGCTCGGTCAATCTTAAGGGCTGTTCTGACCCCATGCCAAGCCTCCTGCTTGGTGTTGGCCAGAATCCCTTAAGAGTGCAGACCACCCCCTCCTCACCCCTGCCCACTGAGTTCTAGAGACTCCTCCAAGTCTCTAGATTAGGGGGAGGTATCAGTGAACTGATCTGCAGAGCCTCTCAGCCCTGATCCAGATGTGACCCTCTGACTATTACTCCCTGGCTGCTATTCAGCCTCTAACTAAAAAAAGAAATAACTAGCTCCCCTTAGCTTAGCTAACTAGGAGGGTGCTACAAGTATAGCCAGCACCTGGCGACAAGTATGTATGTAGTATTAATGTGACTCATATTTGCCTCTATTCCAACTAAAACCTTTAGTTATGTTCAGGTTGAGGGGTGGAAGCTCTACCTAATATGGGCTCAATCCTAAGATTTCTGTCAGCTGGAGCTTCCTGAGTTACCCCACTGGATATATGTTTAATGCATTGGTAGCCAGAGACTAGGTTTTTTCCTGTGATATGTGATTAGGCCTATTGTCTGCTTTGTGGCATCAGCCTAAAGTGTCATGTATTGATGATTAATGGGTATCTGACAACTTGGGGGTTGTGTAGCTCAATGGTAGTGCATAAAGGTGAGTCCAGACCACTTCAGATGTGCCTTTTCAGGGATTTTTCTGCCCTCTTATTTAAAACAGAATAAAATTCACAAACAAATAGCTTCCCGCGCAGGGGTTTCCACCATCAATATGACAAAAGAACAGTATTCAGCCTCCTGACTCTCTTTGCAGCTCTACTGCTCAAGCCTAGTGCCTTGGTCCTCCAGACCATCTAACACATCCCAGTGCTCATATACAAATGCTGTACATCTGTCAGCTCTGTGTCTTTCTTGCAGCTCCCTGCTGCTCCGTCTCTCACAGGCTTTGGCCTTGGTCTGTCCTGCCCTGGACAGCACGGTGCAGACATACGCCTCTCTGCTCCCTAGCATACACACACTAACTCCAGGGAGGCTAAAACTCTGGCTCTACTATAAACCCCGCACAGTGCCATGGCCTCATCCTGCCACAGGTGTTTAACTGAATACACCTGACTCCAAACTCATGCTTCTGCAGTATGCTGCATCTCTATGTATCATTTTAATACACAGATTGTAGCTTATGCTTGTATTATTTTGTCTATATTCTTGTTGTATTCTTTGGTCATTAACATACACATGGAATAAATAAGTTGGGAGCAGGACCTCTAGTTGCTGAAATTCAACTAGGTTTTCTTTTTGTTGAGGAATATGGCTCATAGTGTATTTGAAATTCACTGGCTGTTACTCTGTATATCTGATATTTCTAATGGTCTGATTTTTGGCATATACCTCATTTGCCTAAATGGCCACATGTATTGGAAAGATTTTCTTACATACAGTATATACACCTTAAGGCTAGGCTCGCACTGTTGCGGGTGGTTGCAGGAGCTGTTCCGCACTTGCAACCACCTGCATTCAAAACATGCACCTCTTTAGAGATTCATTCTTAAGGGCACCCCCACACATCTAAAACTGCAGCATGTTTTCTGGAGCCACTGGGAAATTGTATGGTGCAGAAGCAGCATGCGATTTCCCAGCCGCTGATGACTAAAAATGGTTCAGGAAGCTTTTTCTTGCACGAAACACAGGCACAGCAGCCCATTCAAATGAATGGGCTGTCGTGCCTAAGCAAACGCATCTTGCAGAGCCACAATAGTGGGAACTTACTGTAGCCTTACACTGGCTCTGTGCAATCTGCAGTATGGTTGTCTTTATTTTATATATTTATTACAAGTACTTATGAAGCGGCCAAGTTCTCACCGAAACTGAGGACCGATACTTTGCAGTGGGTTTTGCGTCAATGCTGAATGTATAGATGCAAATTGCACTGCAAAGAATAGCATGGATTCCCACAGAAGCGGTGCAGGGAGGTTTCCTGCAGTGGAGAGTGGGTATGTGGGATGTATACTATGGTAGCCAATGCTCCATATTCTCAGTGGTAGGAGAGAAAGCGGCTGGGAAGGATGGTGTACGGTGGACCGTCACATGGACGGTGCTGACCAGTCAAATGCCATTTAGCCCCTATTGTCATCCCTACAAGGATAGGAGAGAAAGCTGCTTCACATGTCTGGGGATTTGAAAGCCATGTGGCTTTCTCTCCTCTCCTCCTTGCAGCGCTGACAGTATGGGCTACATGGCATCTGACTGGTCAGCACTGTCCATGTGAAGGTCCACTGTACACCGTCCATCTCAGTAAAGAGAGAAAATGGAGGGCATTTCACATCCCTCCATTGTGGCTGAATTAAAACAATTCTGCAAAGAAGAGTGGGTCAAACGTCCTCCACAGCGATGCGAAAGACTCCTTGCCAGTTATCACAAAAACTTGATTGCAGTTGTTTCCACCAAGGGTGGCAAAACCAGTTATTTGGTTTAGGGAGCAATTCCTTTTTCACATAGGGCCAGGCAGGTTTCAACAGCTTTTTTCGCCTAATAAATAAAATCATCATTTAAATAGTGTATTTTGTATTTACTCTTTGTGTAATAGTAAAATTTGTGTGTTAATTTGAATCATTTACCTGTGACAAAATTAAAAAAAAAAAAAGTCAGGAAGGGAGAAAATACTTTTTCACAGCACTTCTATCTATCTATCTATCTATCTATCTATCTCTCTATCTATCTATCTGTACATAAAATACCTTAACTGTTAAAATGGTTAAAAATTCCCACTTGCATAATGTCAGAGTAAACATGGACATTGAAATTGGACTTTTGTGTACAGTAGTGTACTACAGGATCAAGGTCCTGTACATGCTCTCTACTGACACTTAGGTTCAGAAGAGTATTTCTTTATACATAGGTAAACAAAAAATGTCACAAGAATGGACATGCACCAAATATATAACTAAAGCAATTGTATGAATTGGCACATAGGGGGTTGATTTAACTTACAGCATTTCTATTTTACAAAATTAAACAAATCTCCACATTAACACTATAATCTAATTGAAGAAAAAAAATATAAAACCTCCCTGTACATTTCTATGTATTAAATATTAAAAAGTAAATGTTGTATCTGGACAATTGTATGGTCATTTTTTTAAGCTGGCATCAGTTGCACGGGCAACTGTAGTAAAAGATAAATTCAGGTTTTGGGGGTAAATCTATGTGAATTACGACATAGATCTATGGCATGTAATACCAATCAGCTACTTCTAAACATAGCAAGATACTTTCTTGTACGGAATGAGGGAAACTCAAGAGAAAAGTGTGCAGTCATGTTGAAAGGTAATTATGCTCATGGATTTTTGTGAACATGCAAACATTAAATCTTTCTATAAATAGTGCCTACAGTAAAAGTGATCAATGTTAAGAGAAATATATTTTTCAAATATTTATTCAACAAAAGTATTAACAGATGCAATGAGTATTGTGGACACCCTTGGCCTCAGCAGGTAGCATTTCGCCTTCTAGCAGAAACTGCCCTATTAAACCCCACCCCACAATATTTAAATGGTCTTTCAATTAGGGCTTTGTCTAGGCCAAGCCATAATCCTCCATTTTTGAGCCATTCCTTGGTGGATTGTGTCATAAAAAAGGTATTATTGGTTCAGTTTTAATTTTTAGAAAGATAGGCTTGCATTCTCATTAAGCAAACATTACTATGATGCAGTTTGCATGGTTGATGTGATGACTGTAAAGTAACCCAAAGCCCTACCATTTCCACCACCATGCTTCACAGCTGATATAAGGGTGTTCTCCTGAAATGCTGTCTTTTGTTTGTGTCAAACGTGTATACTGTTACTGTGTCCAAACAACTCTATCCTTGATTCATCAGTACATAGTATGTTCCAGAAGGCCTGCTTTTGCCTTCTAGAATATTCAATAGAAAACTGTAGTTTTGCACTAATATTCTTTTTGAACAGGCTTTTTTTCCTGGCATACCTCCCATGCAGTTTAAATTGAAACAATCTTTCTGGTAATAGATGCATCCACCCTTACTAGACTCATATCATGGGTCTTTGGATTGCATGATGACACTTCACACATCAAGAGAACAACAGACCCTAGATATCTGAAGTTTAAATAAGGTTATGTGTTGGTTGTGCAGCTCGCATTTACACAGGTGCAGCAGCCCCTCCTACTGCTTCTAAAAGCAATCCAGCAGCTAATTAGCCGCTAGGATTACTTTTACAAAAAAAAGCCAACCACCAGCTGAAAAAAAAACAACATCAGGATGATGCAGCTATATCCATTGAAAGTCCCGTGACATACCCGTACATCGCAGGGTGGCAAGTGGTTAAAAACACATCCGCATGGAATCGCACAATTGTACAGCACAATGCGATTTTTCACACCCGAAAACGCACCATTCTTTCCAAAGCGGGTGCGATTAAGAAATAACGGCACCCTTGCATGTCTGCAAAAGTGCAGCGCAATTTGCCTGCTGGTCTGGGAATGCAGGTGGTTAGCACGTGTTCCCCCGACCAGCATATGTGAGAACCTGGCCTAAAACAGATTCTGTGTGCATACTCCCTAATGGGGGTCTAATCATTGGCAACTAATTTGAATCACTTGATTTTAGTTTCAGAAACAAAGAAAAAATGCAACTAAATTAAAGAGGCAGAAAGCACTTCAGCTTTGAGGAAAGATTAACTGAAGTGAATTTATTTCAGTTCAATGAACGTTTTTCACTCTAAGGTTACATTCACATGGCCGTAACAGAGCTGTAAACATTTTACTGATCATTAGGCAAGGAACAAAATATCCTGCGTGTAACAGATCCACTTTTTTTTTTAACGCGAAAAACTCCTTCTTTTTTTCAATGGTATGTGGGTATCTGCATGCCTCAGAAGCAGATTTTTGTATTCTGTGTTACAGATTCAAACACAGTGCATGTTTACGCACCTGTGTGAATGTCTCTGTTAAAAACAATGCAGCTGCATTCAGATCCTTAAACAAAAATGCTTTTAAATGCGAAAACATGGACACTTCCTCCATTGATCTCTCCTTCAAAAATATTAGTTAGTTCAGTTTGGGGCATTAACCTAAAGTATGACGATCAGGAGCCTTGACTGCAATCTTAAGCTGGCCATACGTGGATCAAAATTCAGTTTGTTCAACAGGAACCAGGAGAATTTAGAAACAAATATGCTTGTTCCCATTCATGAGAAGTCAATCTATAATTTTTTCATGAACAAGCTTGTTGGTATATATTTGCTTGATCAGCACATGCAGCCTACCAGCTGAAGCATTCTGTGTATTCTGACAGTGTCCTGCTATCAGGATACAATGACACTGCAGGAAGGAGTTCCCATCCATCACAAAAGTATGGATAGGGAAATCATTTTTTTTCCGTTTATCCGGCTAGCTGAATGAAAAAACTGGGCAATGTGTGGCCAGCTTTACTTTCTTAAATGCATGCTTATTTGAGATGAAAGATTGAAGTGAGGCAACTAGTGTCCTTAGAAGGAGATAGACAATGGAAGCCCTTATATTTCTCTCAAGACAGGTTTCCTTTAAAGGCATCTCAAAACACACAAGGGCACATCTTGCAACTGGAAGAAAATAATTCTATTTGCACTCATTCTGGCCAGGCACATGGCAATTTTCAGATAATTTCAGTTACGTTAAAACATCTTTTAATTGTAAAAGCAACATATTTGATTTTGACCTCTTACCACCTACATTTTAGACAACGTCATGGTGTAGTAAACAACAGTCTTCTGGTGGCAATTTGGTTCTTTGATTACAAGCTGGTTCAAAGCAATTGAAATTTCCTGATAAGGCCACTCACATTCTAGTTCCTTTAGAGGCAATGTCAACTACTTCAAGCCATCTTCAAATGCAAACAAAACTCAGCGAAACAAGGCAAGCTGCCACCAAAAGTTTTTACCTAACTGTGAAATTATCAAAACTGTAATGAAAATAATACATGATGAAAATTAAAGAAGACTGGAAGAATGAAAGTACTCTACCATTAATATATTTGGTAGACTGCCAAACCTTGACCAATATTACAGATTGAAAAAGGTTTACTAGATTATAAGAATGAATCAAATAGAATTCATTCTCATCAAGCAATATAATAGAAAGAAATTAGATTTTTTGCCAAGTTCAGTTGTCATTTCTTTAACTGATTGCCTACTAACATTTTAGACAGCTTCAGAGGACTTCTCAACAGACAAAAACGGCACCCTTTTTGGTAAAAGGTTGCTTTTATCTGTTTCTGCAATTCCAAATTTGTTGAAAGTATTGGAATTCTCTGGCAATGCTCCTCACACACTATGGAGATTAGTAGCAATTTAAAGTACTTCCAGCTAGCTTACAATTGCAAACATAGCTTAATGGAAAAAGACAATCTACCACAAACAGTTTTTACCAGAGATGACTGAAAGAATCAAAACAACCTACCATTAATGAATTTGGTGGACTGCCAAACCTTCATTAGTTTTACAAATTTGAATAGGTTTATTTGAAAGAATATTTGCAATCAAATCGTATTACAGGATTTATATAGCAGCAACAGTTTGTGCAGTGCTTTACAAAATGGAGGGAGACATTATAGTTACAATACAATTCGACACAAGAGAAATCAGAGGCCCCTACTTGTTAGAACGAATAATTTGTAAGGAAAGGTCAAGTGATATTAAGGGTAATAACTGTAGGGGATGATCTGATTGAGAAATTAAAAGTTCAGTTTATTACTTAGAGGTGGGATAGACCTCTCTGAAGAGATGGGTTTTCAGGGATCATCTAAAGGTGGATAGAGTAGGAGATAGCCAAACAGATTTGGGTAAAGAGTACCAAAGGATAGGAGAGGCTCTGAGTTGGAGGCGAACATGAAAAGAGGTGACAAGTGATCTTAGACAGCAAGAGGTCTCAGGAGGAGCAAAGATAATGGCTTGGTTGGCATTTTGAGAAGGAGTTAGTAATGTAGCTGGGGGCAGAGTTGTGGATGGCTTTGTAGGTTTTTGTTAGTATTTTGAATTTTATTCTTTGGGTGAGCGGACACCAGTGAAGGGATTGGCAGCTAAGGGTGGCAGACACCAAATGGTTGTTAAGGTAGATGAGTCTGAGAACTGAATTCATTATGGACTAAAGGGAGGATAGCCTATGTAAAGGCTGGCCAGTGAGGAGGGAGTTGAAATAGTCAAGAGGTAACCAGGGAGTGAATTACTAGCTTTGTGGTGTGATTGGTTAAGAAGGGGCATGATTTAGAGATGTTACGGAGCTTGAGACAGCAGAATTTGGGCAGTGATTGGATGTGGAAAAGAAGAGATCAGGGTCCAGGGTTGAACCTAAAACCCTGGCATGCAGGGAGGGAATTATAGTTGTGCTAAGTCTTGAGGGAGAAGTCAGGGGATGGGGTACGGGGGGGGACTAAACTGTGGGTTGAAAAGATAGATTTTGCTGTAAGCATAGAAATGGTATTGGAAGCCTAGGGAGGCTATTAGCTGATGCAGATAGACTATAGAAAAAGTTCAAGAACAGAACCTTGGGGGGTTCTGACTGTCATGTTTCACATGACTGTCATATACCTTTAAGTGTTCTTTTGTATTTTGTCTCTGCTCCTCCCTTTCCTTTGGTTTAGTTCTTGCTGTATAGATAGCCCACACCTTTTCCCAGAAATGCATTTCAGCTTCATGCCTCATGTCTTATGGAAGCAGATCACATTATGATCTTTTCACCTATCAGGTGTTCATTGTTGTAAGATTCTCTCAGTTTATGGAATATGCTTCACAAGATCTACAAGTTGTCATCTGATCGAGTCACTGCCTGTGTTGTTCAACTAAGATTGGAGTTATCGCTATCTCATCACAACTGTAATTTACAGAGATCACACTTTCAATGCTTAGATTGGAGAGACGGAACACTGACGGAAAGAGTAAGGAGGAGCAGAGCGTTCCAAGAGTAGGAGTACAGAATATTGAACATTGGTTTTAGCAGTTAGTAGCTTTAGGAGACCAGTTTCTGTAGAGTGTTGCAGGCAAAATCCAGACTGAAAGGGGTCAAAAAGGAGAGGTATTGCTCAAGCAGTTGTTGACTAGGCATTGTAGGATTTTGGAGGTATATGGGAGCAAGGAGATGGGTCTTAGGCTGTTAAGATTTGTGCAGTGTAGTGAGAGCTTTTTAAGTATGGGTGTGACCAATGCATGTTTTGGAGCAGTGGTCTCCACACTGTGGCCCCTTGCTTGGCTTTATCTGGAACTTTTCCTTCTACTAATACTGATGGGGCACCATTTCTTCCTGACACCAACAGTGGGGCATAATTCCTCCTACTGACTCCAATTATGGGGCACTATTCTTTCCAGTGAAGCAAATGATGGGGCACTGTACCTCGCACTGACACCATCAAAGAGACATTATTCCTCCCACTAGTACCTACTCCCACTTCTACCAACCACAGGTGCTATGTGATTTTTTTAATCCTACTCACGCCAAAGCCTGAGGCCTTGTTTACTCCCTCTGACGCTTGGGTATTTTCTACTCATGCTGGCCAAAGCCAATGCCACCTAAAACTGAAGGACTGTAAATTGGACCTTTGTTAAGGAAGTTTGGAAACCCCTGTTTTAGAAGGTTGGAAAAGAAGCCAGTAGAAACTGATAAATTGAAGATGTGCATTAGAAACTGTAGGTGGAGCAAGAGAGTGACCATAGTAGTTGCGAGAGAGAACAGAGTCCAGAGGGCAGGTGGTTTAGTGGGCATTAGAAAAGAGTTTTGCAACCTCCTCTAAGTGGACATAGAATGTTAAATGGGGGAGATATCTAGAGAGCGGAGATGTCATCACAAATTGCATCAGTCCTTTTTTTGAAATGATTAGCAATCTCCTGAGCAGCAAGTGAATTATTGGGTGAAGGCAGTGGAGGGCAAAGCAGAAAGTTAAAGGTAGAAAGAGTTAATGGGGACAGTGTGAGAGGGTGTTAAATGGGTGTGATAAAAAAGGTCTGCTTGGCAGTGTGAAGGCAGGAATTGCATATTTGGAGGGCAGATTTGTGTCTTATTTGTATCATTGAATTGGTGTTATTTCAACTTGATTGCCCAGTGGTGGATAAAAAAATAGCAGATTAGTCATTTGATTCATTTCAGTGGAATATTACATTGATATTGAGATTAGACAGTCAGATTGCTATACGTATGAATAGCATTAAGGTTCATTGCTATATCAAATGTTTTTAAGATCTGCCACTGTATGGTCAGCATTAGAGATGAGCGAATCGAAGTAGGCGAAGTGGAATTCGAGTCGAATATTGGAAAAATAGCCTACTTCAGACGCGCGAATCGAAATTTTTCCTAAAATGGCGGCGGACATGTGCGGCGACGGAGCGGGGATGTCTAAGAAGGCGCGCAGACAAGGCGCGCTGACCCATAATGCATTCCTTAATGACATGTGATCGCATTAGCCAATCAGCAGCCAGCCAGCCAGCACTGTGTAATGGTCAAGCTATAAATAGCGGCCATTTTAGACTTCTTCATTTGCCTCCAGTCATTCAAGAGAGGCAGACCGCTCTGCATTAGGGACAGAGCTGGGGCCACAGAAACGTTACTTGGGGACAGAGAAACGTTACTTAGGGACAGAGAAGCATTACTCAGGGACACAGAATTGTTAATGAGGGCCACAGAATCGTTACTTAGGGCCAAAGAAACGCTAGTTAGGGCCACAGAATTGTTACTCAGGGACAGACAGAATTGTTACTGAGTGCCAGAGAATTGTTACTTAGGGCCACAGAAACGTTAGTTAGGGCCACAGAATTGTTACTCAGGGACAGACACAGAATTGTTACTGAGGGCCACAGAACCGTTAATCAGGGACACAGAATTGTTACTGAGGGCCACAGAACCGTTACTTAGGGCCACATAAACGTTAATCAGGGACACAGAATTGTTACTGAGGGCCACAGAACCGTTACTTAGGGCCACAGAATTGTTACTCACGGACAGACACAGAATTGTTTCTTGAGGGACACAGAATTGTTACTGAGGGCCACAGAACCGTTACTTAGGGCCACGTAAACGTTAATCAGGGACAGACACAGAATTGTTACTGAGGGACACAGAATTGTTACTGAGGGACACAGAATTGTTACTGAGGGACACAGAATTGTTACTGAGGGCCACAGAACCGTTACTTAGGGCCACAGAATTGTTACTTAGGGACACAGAACTGTTACTTAGGGCCACAGAACTGTTACTTAGGGCCACAGAATTGTTACTCGGACAGACACAGAATTGTTACTCAGGGACACAGAATTGTTACTGAGGGCCACAGAACCGTTACTTAGGGCCACATAAACGTTAATCAGGGACACAGAATTGTTACTGAGGGCCACAGAACCGTTACTTAGGGCCACATAATTGTTACTCAGGGACAGACACAGAATTGTTACTGAGGGACACAATTGTTACTGAGGGCCACAGAACCGTTACTTAGGGCCACAGAATTGTTACTCAGGGACAGACACAGAATTGTTACTCAGGGACACAGAATCGTTGAATTAAAGAGTATGTCAGACAACATGCAGAGGAGTGGCAGAGGAGGCAATGTTTTAGGAGCGAGCAGACGTGGCAGCAGAGGAAGGGGTCGAGGCAGCACTATTCGCAGCCAGAGGCCAGTGCTCCCGGTGTCATCCAGCGGTCGTGTCTCCACCGACAACCCTGCCGTCATCGATTGGTTGGCTCGGTCGTCTTCCTCTTCCCAGGTCACCTCTGACACCTACAGCCAACGGTCGGTGGGTACGTCAGACACAACCGTTAGTTGGCATGGCCCGGGACCAAGCCCACTGAAATCACATGTCCTCTACCTGCCCCTGTCCTTTGGTGTTCCCTCACCAAGCGAAGTATCGCATGCTGTGGGCTCAGCCCCACTGTACAGTGAGGAAGAGCTAACAGAGGGCGGTCAGGAACGGGGGGAGACATCCGCCTTTTCAGCAGCCAGGCGAAGAAGTAGTGGCGAGGAGAGTGGCTCGGTAGCCGGTCTAGAGACAGGTCTGTCTCCTGACCCAGACGCAGCCGAGGGGGCTAGTAGTGAGGCGGAGACCCTACTTGATGATGAGGAGGTTGATTGCACTTGGCAGCCTCGTCGTCATCAGGCAATTTCTTCCGCATCATCAGGAGAAGAGGGTGGCAGCTTGGCAGCGAGCGAAACAGTCGGTGGGTTGCCCAGGAGGCAGCAGGGTCGCAGCAGTGTCAGTGGAGCCAAACGGCCACGGAGTAAAGCACCAGCTCCACTGCAGCCTACCACCACGGCCAGTAGTGGTGCCGGTGTGCACGGAGGAAGCAGCAGTCAGCCAGTGAGGAGTATCGGGGGCAAAGTTTCCTACTCGGCGGTGTGGCAATTTTTCGTCAAGCCGCCCGAGGAAGTAAACATAGCCGTATGTCGACTATGTGGCCAGAAAGTCAAGCGTGGCCAGGGGGCCCATGTTGGGACTACAGCGTTGCGGCAGCATATGCAGCGTCGCCATTTGGTGGCCTGGGAAAACCGTGATAAAGATACGGCGGTTCTGCCCGCCCCAGCCCCCGCTCCATCACCCGCTCCGTTACTTGCTCCGTCACCCGACGTCAATCGCCCTCCATCAGCCGGTCAAGGCTCCAACACCTCTGCTGAGGGGAGTTGTCGCTCGTTGGCATCTTCCGCTCGTTCAGATGCTCCTTCTCCTGCTACTCCTCTTCACGGATTCCGTCAGCAGTCTTTCTTGGAATCCGTTTCCAAGAGACAACAGTTTGCGAGCACGCACCCGACGGTGCAAAAGCTGAACGTCCTCCTGTCCAAGTTGCTGGTGCTGCAGTCCCTCCCTTTCCAAGTGGTGGACTCAGCACCTTTCCGAGAAATGATGGCTTGTGCCGCGCCGCGGTGGAGAGTGCCAAGCCGTCATTTCTTCGCCAAAAAGGCAGTGCCAGCCCTGCATTCACATGTAGAAGAGATGGTGGGCCAGTCTTTGAGCATGTCGGTCTCTGCCAAAGTGCACGGCAGCGCCGACGTGTGGAGCTGTAACTACGGTCAGGGACAGTACATGTCATTTACGGCCCACTGGGTGAACGTGGTGCCGTCACAGCCGCACCAGCAACTTGGACAGGTCACGCCGCTTTTGCCTCCACGTTTGCACGTCCTTGGTCCACAAAAGATGTCCGCCTCTACCACCTCTTCTTCCGCCGTGTCCTCAGCCGCCACCCCCGTGCCAAGTCCCATTACCCGACCGGCATATCACATGTGCAGGGCGCAACGGTGTCACGCTGTTCTGCACCTGGTATGCCTTGGCGAACGTAGTCACACAGGGGAGGAACTTCTCAGTGTAATGAACAGAGAAATCGACAGATGGCTGTCTCCGCGCAAACTGAAAATCGGAACCATGTTGACCGACAACAGAAAGAACATGGTGTCTGCTCTGCGTCAAGGAAGGTTGTGCCATGCATGGCTCACGTGTTCAATCTGGTTGTCAAGCGGTTCCTAAAATCCACCATCCCACTGCAAGACATCCTTAAAATGTCACGTAAACTTTGCATGCATTTCAGCCATTCCTACACCGCAAAGCACACCCTCATTGAGCTGCAGCGGCAGAACGGAATTCCACATCATCGCCTGATCTGCGACGTTGCAACAAGGTGGAATTCAACCCTACACATGTTAGACCGCCTTTACGAGCAGCGAAAGGCCATCACCGATTTCCTGATGTTACAAGCGGATAAAGGTACTCCCCTGTGTAACTTCGATGTCAGCCATTGGCAGCTCATGCGTGACACCTGCCGCTTGCTCAGGCTCTTTGAGGAGGCCACGCTATTCGTGAGTCGGCAGGACTATGGGATGAACGACGTCATTCCTCTGTTGCACGTCCTTGAACAAATGCTGTTAACAATGGCTGGTCAGGGTGCGGTAGACGTGGCGCACAGATCTCAACGCCACATGACCCCTGTGGGGGCAGGACAGGAAGAAGAGGAGGAGGTAGAGGAGGACATTTGTGCTCAGGAATTATTGAGTGAAATGGGTGGTTTTTCCACTCAGCGGACAGGAGTGGAGGAGCAGGAGCATCTGGTAGAGGAGGAGGAGGAGGAGACAGAGGACCCAGACGCACCGTGGCAGTATGCTGTGGAGATGAAGGCAGGGAGTCCCTCGCATTCCTTGGCACAAATGGCCCATAGCATGCTCGCTTGCTTGCGTAGCGACAGCCGAATAATAACCATCAGACAGAGGGATGACTTTTGGCTGTCCACCTTGTTGGACCCTCGCTACCGTTCCAAAATGGTGGCCTTTTTCACACCTGCTGAGAGGGAGGCCAAAATAACGTACTATAAAAACCACCTATGTAGTCAGTTGGTCTCTGCCTTTGTGCGCCAACGTCCATCCTCAGACACTGTGGGCCCTGTGCGCTCGCGTTCCGCTGCCATGGCAGCAGGGGAGGGGTGGGGTGGTAGGAGCAGTGGCAGCTCCACCAGCAGCGGCTGCCTCAGTCTGCAGTCGATGATGAGTAGCTTTCTTCACCAGCGCAGTGAGGAAACTACTAACCAGCAGCAGCAGCATCAGGTGGACCTGGAGCAGGACCTCAAACAACAGGCTTGGGCCTACTTGGACAGCACCCTGCCAACCGAGGTAGACAATCCCCTTGACTACTGGGCAACGAAACTTGACCTTTGGCCCCAACTAGCTGAATTTGCCCTTGAAAGGCTGTCATGCCCGGCCAGTAGCGTGGCATCGGAGCGCGTGTTTAGTGCGGCAGGAGGTATTGTAACTCCGCGGAGGACACGACTGTCCACCCAAAGTGTGGAGAGACTCACGTTTGTGAAAATGAATCAGGCGTGGATTAGTCTGGATTTCAAACCACCAGTTCCTGACACAACTGACTAAATCCGCCATGAATCATGCCTCAAACATGTGCCACTTTCAGGTCTCCTCACACACTGCTGGTGTGTTCCATTTTTGTCATAGGGTGCTGGCAGATTATGGGCCTCCCATTGCTGCTGCCAGGCCCCTAATCTGCCATAGGCCCCTATATACCGCCTCCTCATGCTGCTGCCAGGTCCAGAGTCTCTCATGGGTCCCTGTACGGCCTCCCATTGCTGCTGTCTCCATCGCCACACTCTGCCATGTGCCACTTTCAGGTCTCCTCACACACTGCTGGTGTGTTGAATTTTTTGACATAGTGTTAGGAATGGACTGGCCAGCAATGGTGGGACTCACCTGCCTTTTGATCTGCAGTACCAGGGCTGGCCAGCGGGTGCTCCCAGCAATCAGAGACTCAACCTTTCAGCCAGCTAACACCTGGAACTGATGATACTGGTGTATTTAAGGGATGGCCAGACTTGCAGACTCTGCCTTGGTGTTGTGTTTGTCCTGGGCCCTGTATCTGTCCTGCATCCTGTTTCTGTTCCTTTGCTGCTTGCTACCTGTTCTGATCCCTGGCTTGTGACCCGGACCATCCCTCTGCCTGACCCTCTGTACTATGCTGCTTGCTACCTGCTGAACCTGGCCTGTGACCCCGACCATTCTCCGCTTGCTCCCCCTGTACCTACCTGCCCAATTGATATTGACCCGGCCTGCCTGACGACGCTTGCTTGTATATACTGTTATCTGTGGGTGGTTTGGTTTGGTTTGTTTGCACCGTATTATGTTTTAGTATTGCACTGCGTTTATGTTTGTACTGTTAGTGTTAATAAATTATATTGTTTATAACATATCTGAGGTCTGCGTTTCCCTGCTTCAGTCACACACCTCTGGTCATACCTGGGAGCCCTGACACATAGGGTGCTGGCAGATTACGGGCCTCCTATAGTTGCTGCCAGGCCCCTAATCTGCCATAGGCCCCTATATACCGCCTCCTCATGCTGCTGCCAGGTCCAGAGTCTGTCATGGGTCCCTGTACGGCCTCCCATTGCTGCTGTTTCCATCGCCACACTCTGCCATGTGCCACTTTCAGGTCTCCTCACACTGCTGGTGTGTTGAATTTTTTGACATAGGGTGCTGGCAGATTACGGGCCTCCTATAGCTGCTGCCAGGCCCCTAATCTGCCCTAGGCCCCTATATACCGCCTCCTCATGCTGCTGCCAGGTCCAGAGTCTGTCATGGGTCCCTGTACGGCCTCCCATTGCTGCTGTCTCCATCGCCACACTCTGCCATGTGCCACTTTCAGGTCTCCTCACACTGCTGGTGTGTCGAATTTTTTGACATAGGGTGCTGGCAGATTACGGGCCTCCTATAGCTGCTGCCAGGCCCCTAATCTGCCATAGGCCCCTATATACCGCCTGCTCATGCTGCTGCCAAGTCCAGAGTCTCTCATGGGTCCCTGTACGGCCTCCCATTGCTGCTGTCTCCATCGCCACACTCTGCCATGTGCCACATTCAGGTCTCTTCACACTGCTGGTGTGTTGAATTTTTTGACATAGGGTGCTGGCAGATTACGGGCCTCCTATAGCTGCTGCCAGGCCCCTAATCTGCCATAGGCCCCTATATACCGCCTCCTCATGCTGCTGCCTAGTCCAGAGTCTCTCATGGGTCCCTGTACGGCCTCCCATTGCTGCTGTCTCCATCGCCACACTCTGCCATGTGCCACTTTCAGGTCTCCTCACACTGCTGGTGTGTTGAATTTTTTGACATAGGGTGCTGGCAGATTACGGGCCTCCTATAGCTGCTGCCAGGCCCCTAATCTGCCATAGGCCCCTATATACCGCCTCCTCATGCTGCTGCCAAGTCCAGAGTCTGTCATGGGTCCCTGTACGGCCTCCCATTGCTGCTGTCTCCATCGCCACACTCTGCCATGTGCCACTTTCAGGTCTCCTCACACTGCTGGTGTGTTGAATTTTTTGACATAGGGTGCTGGCAGATTACGGGCCTCCTATAGCTGCTGCCAGGCCCCTAATCTGCCATAGGCCCCTATATACCGCCTCCTCATGCTGCTGCCAAGTCCAGAGTCTGTCATGGGTCCCTGTACGGCCTCCCATTGCTGCTGTCTCCATCGCCACACTCTGCCATGTGCCACTTTCAGGTCTCCTCACACTGCTGGTGTGTTGAATTTTTTGACATAGGGTGCTGGCAGATTACGGGCCTCCTATAGCTGCTGCCAGGCCCCTAATCTGCCATAGGCCCCTATATACCGCCTCCTCATGCTGCTGCCAGGTCCAGAGTCTGTCATGGGTCCCTGTACGGCCTCCCATTGCTGCTGTCTCCATCGCCACACTCTGCCATGTGCCACTTTCAGGTCTCCTCACACTGCTGGTGTGTTGAATTTTTTGACATAGGGTGCTGGCAGATTACGGGCCTCCTATAGCTGCTGCCAGGCCCCTAATCTGCCATAGGCCCCTATATACCACCTCCTCATGCTGCTGACAGCAGCATGGGTCCCTGTACGGCCTCCCATTGCTGCTGTCTCCATCGCCACACTCTGCCATGTGCCACTTTCAGGTCTCCTCACACTGCTGGTGTGTTGAATTTTTTGACATAGGGTGCTGGCAGATTACGGGCCTCCTATAGCTGCTGCCAGGCCCTTAATCTGCCATAGGCCCCTATATACCGCCTCCTCATGCTGCTGCCAAGTCCAGAGTCTGTCATGGGTCCCTGTACGGCCTCCCATTGCTGCTGTCTCCATCGCCACACTCTGCCATGTGCCACTTTCAGGTCTCCTCACACTGCTGGTGTGTTGAATTTTTTGACATAGGGTGCTGGCAGATTACGGGCCTCCCATAGCTGCTGCCAGGCCCCTAATCTGCCATGGGCCCCTATACCGCCTCCTCATGCTGCTGCCAAGTCCAGAGTCTGTCATGGGTCCCTGTATGGCCTCCCATTGCTGCTGTCTCCATCGCCACACTCTGCCATGTGCCACTTTCAGGTCTCCTCACACTGCTGGTCTGTTGAATTTTTTGACATAGGGTGCTGGCAGATTACGGGCCTCCCATAGCTGCTGCCAGGCCCCTAATCTGCCATAGGCCCCTATATACCGCCTCCTCATGCTGCTGCCAGGTCCAGAGTCTCTCATGGGTCCCTGTACGGCCTCCCATTGCTGCTGTCTCCATCGCCACACTCTGCCATGTGCCACTTTCAGGTCTCCTCACACACTGCTGGTGTGTTTAATTTTTTGACATAGGGTGCTGGCAGATTACGGGCCTCCCATAGCTGCTGCCAGGCCCCTAATCTGCCATGGGCCCCTATTTTCCGCCTCCTCATGCTGCTGCCAAGTCCAGAGTCTGTCATGGGTCCCTGTACGGCCTCCCATTGCTGCTGTCTCCATCACCACACTCTGCCATGTGCCACTTTCAGGTCTCCTCACACTGCTGGTGTGTTGAATTTTTTGACATAGGGTGCTGGCAGATTACGGGCCTCCTATAGCTGCTGCCAGGCCCCTAATCTGCCATGGGCCCCTATACCGCCTCTTCATGCTGCTGCCAGGTCCAGAGTCTCTCATGGGTCCCTGTACAGCCTCCCATTGCTGCTGTCTCCATCGCCACACTCTGCCATGTGCCACTTTCAGGTCTCCTCACACTGCTGGTGGGTTCCATTTTGTCATAGGGTGCTGACAGATTACGGGCCTCCCATTGCTGCTGCCAGGCCTGTAATCTGCCATGGGCCTCCGTACCGCCTGGTCACGCTGCTGCTGGGTCCACAGTGTGACATGGGTCCCTGTACCGCCTCCCATTGCTCCCACTCTGCCATGTGCCACTTTGAGGTCTCCTCACACTCCTGCTGGTTTCCATTTTGTCATAGGTTGCTGTATGGCCTCCCATTGCTGCTGCCTCCACCGCCACACTGTGGCTCCAAACACTGGTTTTGGCCCCGTGACTGCCCAAATGTGTGAAGTGTGCGGTGATTCTAAGATCGACGGCACTCATCTGCATGTCATACTGACTGACAGTATTATTTCTCTTCCCAGCAGACTCCAAGGGCATTTAAATTAAAGGTACAGTGTTCTGCACTAATATTAAGTCTCTCTGAAGCCTAGAAACACCCTTTTTTAAGTTAAATTCACAGCGAATATATTCGACTCGAATCGAATATTTTCCACGAATTCGCCGAATCAGTCGAATCTAATTTTTGAATACTTCGCTCATCTCTAGTCAGCATAATAAGGTACATGTTTATTAAATGAATACCTTGAAAAAGAAGATTTTTCCATCTTGGTTGGCAACTGGGTTTTGCATCCTTATGGCAGCATCAATGGAAGCTGGGAGGTCTTTCCATTTAGAAGATATCAGCTGTGGGTATTTTTTCTTTGGTGCCATTGGCAGTTTCCCATGGCTAAGGTCCCAGAAATATTCACCTATAAAATATGTTGTCTGATGTTAAGGTAATTTGCACACCCCAAATAATGTTACATTACATTACATTTTACAACTCTTTTTTTTTTTTTTTTACAACTTTTGTGCTATGATCCAATAACACATAAGTTATTTATTTTCTTTTTTTTTTTTTTTTTTTTATAATTTTCTACCTCCAATAGATTTTTCAGTTTTTCCCCCCTTTTGGCAGACTTTCAAAATCATGATCATCATCAGTCCTAGTAACTATCAGTACAACTAAAATATGATAGTAGCTTAGTTTTACTTTGCACACAGTAAAGATCGCTACAAACAAAATGACTGAAAGAAAATAATTTTAAGTATTGATATATAAATTGGCAAATGTGCAATCAAAACATGGAACCCAGGTACAGTTACTGACCATTCAGTTTAAAATTGAAATGCAAGGCACATTGTGTGTGTGTGTGTGTGTCAGTGATCACGTTTATTCTCAGCTGCATAAGTGGCCTAGAGAGCTGGGGGGGGCAGGGGGAGGGGGGTAGAGGAAGGGACTGCAGGGGAGGAGGCTAGTCAGCAGGAGGAAGATAAAACAGCAGTACACTGATCTTCCCAGTAGAGTGCTGTTTGGAGGGGGCTCATAAACACAAGTCTGCCCACAGGAATCAACAAAGTTAGTGATTGCCAAAGGCGAATGTTCAAGGAATTGTCAAACAAATGGCAAGGGGGTGGATGGGGATGGGCACTGTCCTGGGGAACATGTGCCAAAGCAAAATGGAATAAAACATGTAAACAAAATCTGTTTGGCAGGGAAAAGCAATTTTTATAATGCTTAAAGGGTAACTTTCCTTCTGTGAAAAAAATATAGCAAATTAAAAAAAAAGTATATTTCATATATAATTGCTTCACCTTCAATTTAATGTTATTAAAATGACCTTTTTCAAGCTGCAACTACTATGATTTTCTGCAAATTCAATGCAGTATGGCCACCTGGAGGTCTTCCGTACACAGTTGGTGTACAGAGCGCACCCAGAAATGTTATTTTCCTCTTGTGTGAATGGCTCACTGCTTTTCCCAGAAGTTTGCACTAATATACAAGTAAAATTTTAGGCATCCTCTGCAAAAGGAATTCTTTTTTCGGTGAGATAATTCCTAAGGATTAATTACTTCTGAAGGAATGAAAATACTGCAAATTTCCTCATTAGAACAATGAGAGTGTGTCAGCTGATTAGAATGAAATACAGACACTGTCTTTCAGGAATCAGCCTTCCAAGGACATAGTTAAATATACAGCTTTTTCTTAAGAACAGAAACAAGCAGGACTCTGCTACAAAGTTTGGTGAAATCCTTGCAATATACAGTTGTGTTCAAAATAATAGCAGTGTGTTGAAAAAAGTGAATAAAGCTCAAAATCCTTCTAATAGCTTTTATTTCCATACACACAAATGCATTGGGAACATTACACATTCTATTCCAAATCAAAACATGAAGAAAAATATATCAAATTTGTGTTGTTCCTCTAAAAAAAAATTGAAGAAAAGTGAATATTAGACTGTTCAAAAAAATAGCAGTGTTTGTATTCCTCTTTACAAACTCAAACATTCACTATATAAACTGAAAAATGTTTTGCTTTCCTTTGAATCACTTAATATTTAGTTGTATAACCACTGTTTCTGAGAACTGCTATACATCTGTGTTGCATGGAGTCAACCAACTTCTGGCACCTGGGAACAGGTATTCCAGCCCAGGATGATTGGACTACATTCCACAGTTCTTCTCTATTTCCTGGTTTTGCCTCAGAAACTGCATTTTTGATGTCACCCCACAAGTTTTCTATTGGATTAAGATCCGGGGATTGGGCTGGCCACTCCATAACGTCAATCTTGTTGGTCTGGATCCAAGATGTTGCACGTTTACTAGTGTGTTTGGGGTCGTTGTCTTGTTGGAACACCCATTTCAAGGGCATTTCCTCTTCAGCATAAGGCAGCATGACCTCTTCAAGCATTCTGATGTATTCAAACTGATCCATGATCCCTGGTATGCGATAAATAGGCCCAACACCATAGTATGAGAAACATCCCCATATCATGATGCTTGCGCAACCATGCTTCACTATCTTTACAGTGTACTGTGGCTTGAATTCAGTGTTTGGGGGTCGTCTGACAAACTGTCTCCGGCCACTAGACCCAAAAAGAACAATCTTACTTTCATCAGTCCACAAAATGTTGCACCATTTCTCTTTAGGCCAGTCAATGTGCTCTTTGGCAAATTGTAACCTCTTCAGCACGTCTTTTTTTCAACAGTGCGACTTTGCGGGGGCTTCTTGCAGATAGCTTGGCTTCACATAGGCGTCTTCTAATTGTAACAGTATTCACAGGTAACTTTAGACCTTCTTTGATCTTCCTGGAGCTGATTGTTTGCTGAGTCCTTGCCATTTTGGCTATTCTTCTATCCATTTGAATGGTAGTTTTTTGCTTTCTTCCACGTCTTTCAGGTTTTGGTTGCCATTTTAAAGCATTTGCGATCATTTTAGCTGAGCAGCCGATCATTTTCTGCACTTCTTTATATGTTTTCCTTTCTCCAATCAACTTTTTAATGAAGGTACGCTGTTCTTCTGAACAATGTCTGGAACGACCCATTTTCCTCAAAATTTCAGAGAGAAATGCACTGTAACCAGCATGTACAACATTTGCTGTCTTCCTTCCTTAAATAAGGGCAATAATTGCCACCTGTTTTTCAAAGAATGAATGACCTCACTAATAGAACTCCACACTGCTATTATTTTGAACATGCCCCTTTCAATTAGTGATTCAATTACACAGAATCAGCAGCATGCATGTCATGACTGTTGGGTCTGTTGGATTTCTATTACTCTACTACACCTGCTAGTAAATTATTTGCCATGTAGAAATATAATTTCTACCAAAAACAGTGATTGATCAGGTTAGTGATGTCTGACTGCTATTATTTTGAACACAACTGTACATAGATCACCCAGAGGCGATTGTTTTCTCAACAAAAATAGAGTTACTCTTTAAAGTGAAGGGCCTAAAGGGAGGGACTCTGAGTTTAGGTGCCACACTACAGTTTCTGCATGTGAGAATCTGTGTTCCAGGCTGGATGGACAACAGTTGGAGGATCTCCCCATAACAGATCTTGTCTTCAGGACTCTGCCACATATGCTGCATTGTGATCATCCTCAGGGGCCCCTGTAGCTGGATTTTGCTGCAACGTTCATCTGTATCTCTATTAATAACTATATATACCTGGCTATATGTGCACAATTCCACCAGGACTGATTTTAAAAGCTGCACTGTGGTGAATACTGGAAGGATTAGGGAATATACAAATGTAAACTTTGCATGTGGGCAATTTGCCTTTAGACACAGGACTTTATATACAAATATTTGTGTAATGTCTTATATGAAATTGACTTTGTGATAATACTGTGAAATAAGTGTATATAGAAAGAAAAGGTTTCTTTTGCTTTTCACAGGATGCATAGAGGTTGGTATTGAATTTAAGGAAATCATAAAAACTAGGCATGCAACGAGTACAAGTACCGATACTATTTTTTTTTAAGTACTTAACGATACCAATTACGGATACCTATTGAGGACAATTAAGGAGATCATAATGAAGAGGAGGAGGAGTAGGAAGGTCAGAATGAGAGTGGGGTGTGGGTGAAGGGAGAGAGAGACAAAGGGGTGGGAGAGAGAGACAAAGGGGGGGGGGGGGGGGGACAAGGATAGAGAAACAGGCAAGTGATATTAAAGGCAGATTTTGTGTTTAAAAATAACAAATATGTCATGCTCTGTACAGTGGTTTTGCAGAGCAGACCCATCCTCCTCTTCTCAGGTAACCCGAAGGCATACTTCGAACATACTTGAGATGGGGCTCAAGTATGTTTTTGGGGGGCTGCTGCACACAGAAGGTTTTTTTTCCCTTCATGCATAGAATACATGAAAGTAAAAAACCTGGAGCCTTTACAACCACTTTAAGGCCAATTTCTGGTCAAGACCTTAATATAGGAAAGCCAGAATGCGAGGTACAAAGTAATCTCTGGGATTGAAGTGGCTGAGTTCACATCAGGCAAAAAATATAACTTTTTTTGAAGAGGCTTTTCTTACTTTTAGCAAGGTAGGAATCACAGAAACATGGCGGGTTGGGGGGAATCACATTTCTGGGAGAGCCGACAATCGGCTATAGCAGCTAGGAGTGCGTAAACCACCCACCCCCGATGCCACTGACAATGACTTATGACGGTGGCAGTAAAAAGATTAGGTGTGTTTTTTAGCAATAGGTTATCTGACAAACTTGTGAAAAAGTGCTATCTGCAGGCAAACAGGCAATGACTGGATATGCGTTAAATGTTTTAGCCTTTGTGTAGCTTTTAATAATAAAAATATTATACCAAGCGTGCCCTTATACTCTTTATTCTTTGGATATTACTACAATTTTTTTTAATATGTCAGCATTTCCATGGGGTATGCTTACTTTTTCACATGATTGTATAGTGTTCATTATAACAGTTGGTGGGAAATTAAGTGCAGTATCGTAAATTGGTATGACAGAAAAGATGGACATTCTATACAGTAATGTGTCAGTTCAAAGCTTTGTACTGAATGACAGCATGTAGGCAAACCCCTGCCCCTTTAAGTTAGAGATCTCATATATACCCTCCAGGAAGTCAGATGAGATCAATTCCTTTCCTAGCGTGACTTATAAATCTGTGGGGTGGAGCTTATGAGATAGAGTTGGGCAGATGGGAGTGGAACTGCCCAGATATGGGATGTGAAACAAAGACCTAGGTTTCTCAGCTCGAAAGTGGGCTCCCCTGATATTGAGTTGTAGCTGAGGTACACCAATGTATATGGGACAATGACGTCTGTAGCAGGTGCTAGCCGCCGCCTATGCCCCTGCTCGCTCCATTCCCCCTCTCCCCGTACTGTGGAGCAGTGACAGTGGGCTCTTCTCTCCTCAGCTCTGTGCATGCCACTGCAGAAGACAGAGCAGACCTATGTTCCTGCCCACTCTTTCTCACTCCTCCTGTTAGCAGCAGGGAGTCCAGGAGAGAGAGCTGGAGGTGCTGTGTGGTAAAGTTATGGGAGGACAGCTGCAGGCTCTGCACAATTCCTGCTTGCCAGCCTCCCTGTTTTCTAGCTGCAGAAAAGGATCAATCAGAAATGCGCAGAGAGGAGAATTGTGGGACATGTAGTCCAGGAAGAAAAGCAGCTGTGTTGGAATGGACAGCAAAAACATTAGAGCCCCCAGCATACCCTGGGCAAGAGAAGGAGGGGAAACCAGTTAGCCTAGGAAAGAGCTGAGGCAGGACAGTGTGACCGCTAGAAGAGAGGGAGAATCACTAGTTACCTAAGACAGAGGAGAGAGGACTGTGTGGAGGGGACATGGGAACCCCAGCTGCAGGAGCAAGAGGCTATTCCCCCCCCCCTTTTGACTGTTTTTGTGTGGTATCTACAGCTACAGAAACCTCATCAGCTGTGCAGCCACTTCGGGCTACCTCCAGATACACCCACATTGCTGAGTGATTTCTCAGCAAAATAAAGCATGGAGACAGGGATGGATGGGTGATTTTTCTTTGAATTTAAAAAAATGAATCAAGTAGTGTTTTTGGTTTGCGGTGCTCAGATACAGTCTAGTTCTGCTATAAGTTTATATTTATGTCCGTGAATCATTGCTAATGGTGAATTAAGGGTCTACAACCTGCTATTTATGCACAATTTGGCAAAAAAAAGGTGTTCTGCATGGGCTGTGTGATGAGTTTTGGTGGACAAGTTAGGCCCTAGACCAGGGGTGGGCAAACTTTTTGACTTGAGGGCCGCAATGGGTTCATATATTGGACCCGGGGGCCGGACCAAGAGTAGATGAATGATGTGTATGTGTCATCCATAGTAAGTATAGTAATATTCCCCCATAGTAAGCATAGTAATTAATCCCCCATATAGTAATTCATCCCCCATATAGTAATTCATCCCCCATATAGTAATTCATCCCCCATAGTAATTCATCCCCCCCATAGTAATTCATCCCCCATATAGTAATTCATCCCCCATATAGTAATTCATCCCCATATAGTAATTCATCCCCCCTATAGTAATTCATCCCCCCTATAGTAATTCATCCCCCCTATAGTAATTCATCCCCCGATGATGTGTATGTGTCATCCATAGTAAGTATAGTAATATTCCCCCATAGTAAGCATAGTAATTAATCCCCCATATAGTAATTCATCCCCCATATAGTAATCCATCCCCCATAGTAATTCATCCCCCATATTGTAATTCATCCCCCATATTGTAATTCATCCCCCATATAGTAATTCATCCCCCATATAGTAATTCATCCCCCATATAGTAATTCATCCCCCCTATAGTAATTCATCCCCCCTATAGTAATTCATCCCCCCTATAGTAATTCATCCCCCATAGTAATTCATCCCCCATAGTAATTCATCCCCCATATAGTAATTCATCCCCCATAAAGTAATTCATCCCCCATATAGTAATTCATCCCCCATATAGTAATTCATCCCCCATAGTAATTCATCCCCCATATAGTAATTCATCCCCCCTATAGTAATTCATCCCCCATATAGTAATTCATCCCCCCTATAGTAAGTCATCCCGCCTATAGTAATTCATCCCCCATATAGTAATTCATCCCCCATATAGTAATTCATCCCCCCTATAGTAATTCATCCCCCATAGTAATTCCCCCTCCAGATACACCCATATTGCTGAGTGATTTCTCAGCAAAATAAAGCATGGAGACAGGGATGGATGGGTGATTTTTCTTTGAATTTAAAAAAATGAATCAAGTAGTGTTTTTGGTTTGCGGTGCTCAGATACAGTCTAGTTCTGCTATAAGTTTATATTTATGTCCGTGAATCATTGCTAATGGTGAATTAAGGGTCTACAACCTGCTATTTGTGCACAATTTGGCAAAAAAAAGGTGTTCTGCGTGGGCTGTGTGATGAGTTTTGGTGGACAAGTTAGGCCCTAGACCAGGGGTGGGCAAACTATAGTAATATTCCCCCATAGTAAGTATAGTAATTAATCCCCCATATAGTAATTCATCCCCCATATAGTAATTCATCCCCCATAGTAATTTATCCCCCATAGTAATTCATCCCCCCTATAGTAATTCATCCCCCTATAGTAATTCATCCCCCATAGTAATTCATCCCCCATAGTAATTCATCCCCTATATAGTAATTCATCCCCCATAGTAATTCATCCCCCATAGTAATTCATCCCCCATAGTAATTCATCCCCCATATAGTAATTCATTCCCCATATAGTAATTCATCCCCCATAGTAATTCATCCCCCATAGTAATTCATCCCCCATAGTAATTCATCCCCCATATAGTAATTCATTCCCCATATTAAGTCCCCAAGTCCCCCCTGTGTCAATTCACTTACCTTTGCTCCGCGCGTTCCTCTCGCCGTGTTCCCGCGCCGTTCCAGTGTAGCATGAAAATCTGTCTCCTATGAGGATCTGTCCCCCTCGACGTATCTGCGCATGTGCCAGTTTCAGGTATTAGCAGCCGATCGGCGATCTCCGGCACATGCGCAGATACGTCGAGGGGGACAGATCCTCAAAGGAGACAGATTTTCATGCTACACCGGTCTTCAGGGCGGACTGTGAGAGGAGCCTAGCGGGAGCCTAGCTCCGCGGGCCGGATTAAAAGGTCCACCGGGCCGTATACGGCCCGCGGGCTGTAGTTTGCCCATTGCTGCCCTAGACTGTCATGTTCAGTAGCAGACCCCCTAGTGGAGTGATTGGTGATTTATTTGCCAGGAGGACCTTCCAACAAGCAGAACACATACTAGCAGTGTCACTAAGAAGAAAAGCTCAATGACTACAAGGGAGGAAGAGACAACTGCTGATTATGATAAAGTTATCTAACATACACAGAGCTATCTAACTGTATGACCAGCATAGTGCTGTCACATATGCCTCCAAACACAGAAGTGCCAGTTTTTTGTTCACACGTGAAAGCTAAATGTCAGGAATTGTAGAAAAGGTGAATATCAGCTGTTGTGAGGGATAAGATTTAAGTCACTTTGCTCATTCAGAGAAAAGTAACTGTGTGTAAAACTTGTGTGCTAGGTGCAGCATGGTGTGGCAGGAAGTAAGCTTCCAATTTGTCAAAAGCAATGAAATGTAGAAAAGTTTGGCAATTACAAACAGGCCTGGCGGGAAGGCCCAACCGTACGGAGCCACATATGTCGGTACAGGGGTGAGACAGTAGTCTGAAGATCCAATGATGACAGCCTCTGCCATGAGGAGCTGGCCCAAACCTAAGGGGAAAGATTCCTGTAAAGGTGGATGTAGTCCCTGCACTTTCCCTACTTCTCCAGAACCTCTCCCTATCTCTAAGCACTGTCCCTAACAGACAGGGAACCTGTCCCTATACTAGTCACTCGCAAAAAGTGCACCAAGCCTGGGAGTCAGAGTCTTAAATAGACTCTGCCTGACCCAACATGGCTCCCAGAGTCACATGGCGCACTAGTATCCAAATGTATAACTGCTCCTGTGCCATTGAGGAAATCATAGAGGAACCAAGTTCCTCTTAAGTTCCTCCCCCATCTACACTGCCATTGCAGTCAAACACTACCTACAGTGGAGAATACAGACTACACTTGCCTATAAACTGTCCCCCTAATCCTCTAATAAATTACAGCAGCAATCCTGGGCACTCCTTCATCCACTACAAAGAGAAAAAAATGCTAGGTGCTTTCAGGTATGCTGGAGCATGTGACCTCCTAGTGACTAATCACTGAAACTAAGGACTATCACATTCTACAAGAGGGAGTGACGTCATGGCTCCCTCTGGGCTCTGACAGACACCAACAGAAAACTGCTATTTTGGTTTAGGTTTCAACAAGGAGGACAGAACAGAAGGAGCAGCAGGAAATCACTAGAGAAGGGAGTATCAGTGGGTCTGTGGGGGGGAGATTCTGCTTCTCCCGCAGCACTTTTCTATGGAGGCCTCCTCTGGACCCACTCACCCAGACCAAGTGTTCGGAAAAGTGGAGTTGGTTTGCTTCTATCCCCACTCAGCACCTTTCAAGTTCTCCATAACTCTCCCTCTCTATCCTTCTTTTCTTTCGAGACTCACTGCATCCGGCTGTTTTATCCCATTTCTCTGAGGATTGCAGTGATCTATCTGCCTCCTGGACCGGTGTCCCGCTTTCTTGATGATTTCTCCACCTGGCTACCCTACTTTCTCTCCTCTGAACTACCCACTATCATTCTCAGAGATTTTAACATCCCTATTAATGTCAACAACCCGGCTACATCCCAACTTGAAGATAACTTCATCTTTTGCATTAGCACAATGTATACAGTCCTCCACTCACTCTGATGGGAATACATTAGACCTTGTTTTCTCCCGTCTTTGCACTCCCTACAACTTCACAAACACCCCCTTTCCTCTCTCTGATCACAATCTCATCACCTTCACAGTGTCCTCGTCTTCAAACACCTATCCCTCCAAGCAGCAAACAATTACCCTCAAAAACCTTCACAACTTGAACCCTGCTCCTTTCCACTCAGCAACTGACCAACTCTACGACAGAATCTCTCCCGTCTTGCCCTGACCTGACCACTGCTGTCTATAACAGTTCGCTTTCATACACATTAGACTTCTCTAACAACATGAAACATCAGGCCACGACTATTACAACCTTGGCAGACTGACGACACCAAAAATCTTAAACGACATAGTCATGCGCTGGAGCGATTGTGGCGTAAAACCAAATCTCAACAAGCACTCACCCTATATAAATCTGCTCTCTTAACATACAAGTCCTCCCTTCATGCTGCCAAACAAGCCTACTTTGTCACTCTTATTAATACCTTGTCATCCAGTCCTCGTCATCTCTTCTCTACTTTTAACTCTACTCTCTCCACCCATACCCAGTACCTCACTCACTGCTCACGAGATTGCAAATCATTTCAAAAACAAGATTGACGCAATTCATAGGGGCATCGCCACTGCACAGACATCCATCCCACTTAGCATACCTTATACTAAACCTCCCTCAACACTTTCCTCTATTGACCTTGCTACTACCGAAGAGGTCACTAAGTTTTTCTCAGAAGCCCATCTCACTACCTGCCCCCTGGATCCTGTCTCCTCACAACTACTACGGTCACCCTCTTCTTCCATCCTATGCTCCCTCATTCACATCTTCAATCATTCCCCTCCGCTCTAAAGCATGCGCACATCACTCCCATACCTAAAAAGCCCTCCTTGGACCCCACCAACCTGAACAACTTAAGACCCATTTCCCTGCTGCCATTTACCTCTAAACTCCTAGAATGCTTAGTCTACAATCGCCTGAGCTCCCACCTCACCGACAACAACCTTCTTGACCCTTTACAGTCTGGCTTTCGCTCACTACACTCCACTGAAACTGCCCTACTAAAACTCACTAATGATCTACTAACTGCTAAAACCAATGGCCACTACTCCGTACTCTTACTACTTGACCTTTCTGCGGCTTTTGATACGGTTGACCTCCGCCTAAAAAAACTCCACTCTCTTGGCCTCAGAGATTCTGCTCCCTCCTGGTTCTCCTTCTACCTATCGCAGTGCTCCTTCAGTGTTACCGATAACACTGCCTCCTCCTCTTTACTCCCTCTTTCTGTAGGGATCCCTCAAGGTTCTGTCTTGGACCGCTTCTCTTCTCCATCTACACCTCCTCCCTTGGTCACTTGATAAACTCCCATGGCTTTAAGTACCATCTTTATGCTGATGACACACAAATCTATCTTTCTACCCCTCACCTCACCCCTTCAGTCTTCTCTCGCATCACTTACCTACTAAGTGACATATCGGCATGGATGTCACTCCACTTCCTGAAACTCAATCTTTCCAAAACTGAGCTCTTAGTATTCCCCCCAGCCCGTGCCCCCTCCCCTGGCTTCTCCATCAAGATCAATAATACAATCATCAGTCCCTCCCCTCAAGCCAGGGTACTAGGTGTAATCCTAGACTCCCATCTGTCCTTTCAGCCCCAAATCCAGTCACTGTCTAAATCTTGTAGACTTCACCTCTGCAACATCTCCAAGATATGCCCGTTCCTAACCTCGGAAACCAGTAAGCAACTTATCCACTCCCTTGTTATATCTTGCCTTGACTATTGTAACTCCCTCCTCATTGGCCTACCTCATCGCAGGCTATCCCCTCTTCAGTCTATCATGAATGCTGCTGCCAGAATCATCCACCTTACTAACTGTTCTGTATCTGCCACCCCTCTCTGCCAATCCCTCCACTGGCTTCCCGTTGCCCAACGGATAAAATTCAAAACACTAACAATAACGTATAACATTTATAACTCTGCCCCAAATTACATCAATGATCTTGTCTCTAAATATCACCCAAACTGTACTCTCCGCTCCTCGCAAGACCTCCTACTCTCTAGCTCCCTTGTCTCCTTTCTCCCATGCTCGTCTCCAGGACTTCTCCAGAGCTTCCCCTATCCTCTGGAACTCTCTACTCCAATTTATTAGACTATCGCCTACTCTGCTCACTTTTGATGCGATCTCCGAAAACCTATCTCTTCAAGGAAGCCTATCCTGCCCTCAGCTAATACTGGAATCTTCTACTCTTCCAATCAGTCCATCCCCCACAGTTACTACCTTTTGTACCACTAGCCCCTCCCTCCTAGATTGTAAGCTCCAAGGAGCAGGGCCCCCAAATCCTTCTTGTATTGAACTGTATTGTTGCTGTATTGTCTCCCGTTATATTGTAAGGCGCTGAGCAAACTGTTGGCGCTATATAAATCCTATATAATAATATTAATAATCACCTGGAGATACACATAGACAACTAGGTAGTGGACCGGGTAGAGGCTGTGGTGACTCGCAGCTCAGTGAATTCAGCAGTACCTATTGTTCTGGGCATGAACATTCTGAAGGACCTGGACTTACCTTGCTTGCTGGCCAAGACTAAACATGTGGGCCAGCGTGCACTGGGCTATGGCCTGTGTGCTGTATGGCTCAACATGATCCAAACCTTTGAGGTCAATCAGTGGGCAGCTAGACAACAAGCAATTTGGGTGGGGGTTGCCTATACACCCCCCAAAGAAAAAGCTGCTCCTGGTGCCCCTCCAAGAGCTTGTCTGGTCCCTGCTTATCAGGGCTCACGAGAAGCTGCAAGGAGCCACTGTAATGTTGGAGCCCCGCAAAGACTTGGGATACCATGGGAGTAGTTGGCAGCCCGCACCTTGTGCCAAGTCCACAGGAGTGAGGTGCTAGTTCAGCTTATCAACTTTGGGACCTCCCAATTCCACTCCCAAACCACACCACCATCGCAAACCTCTACTGTATCTCCGGGGCTCAACCAACAGTGGAAGCTGTTTGTGCCACATCACAAGCTGTCATGACCTCCTGAAAGATGAACAATTAACCGTCCCCTTTCCGGATTATCCTCTACCTCAGCAGTGTCTTCTTCACCAGCTACTGGAGAAACACCAAGTCAGGAATGGGCTCACCTGCCGTGTGGGCTGCAGTACCGGTGCTTGCCAGTGGGTGTGTCAGGCATGGGCTCACCTGCTGTGTGGGCTGCAGTACCGGTGCTTGCCAGCGGGTGCTTTCAGCAGCCAGGATCTCACTCCTGCAATCAAGCCATCACCTGAGGCTGATTGCAGGAGGTATATTTAAGCAGAACCAGGCCTGCAATCAGTGCCTTGGTGTTTTCCCATGTGCCCTGTTGTCCTGATCCTGTTTCCTGTATTCTGTCTTCTGCCTGCTTGACTCTCCTGCTTGACTCTGACTCTGCTAGAACTCTGCCTGCACCGACCCCGGCTATTCCTGACCATTCTCCTGCCTGCTCCTTTTTTACCTTGTCTGCTCGATTGTTCCTGACCCGGCCTGCTTGACCACTCCACCTGTCCAGCCCTGACTACAATTGTACATATCTATTATTAGTTGGAGGTTTGGTTTTTGGTTGCATGTGCGTTTGTATATTTGTGCTCCTAATAAATTTTATGATTATTTCATCATTTCTGAAGCCTGCTGTTCCCTGTGTCAGTCCACACATCTCTGGTCATACCTGGATCTCTGACACACCTACTGGTCTTTTCTGTTGTAATCTTTTTATTGAATTTTAAATAACAAAACAGTACAAAATCACCGAAACAGTAATCAAAATGAGGTGTTTACAGAAGTTAGTCTTGTTCATAGGTGACCAGAATGATATTACCTCAAAGTGAGAGATTCAAGGGACAACAGGGGGAGAGGAGGTAATAACACTACAATCAATTCAATCTTCTCTTCCATCTGGAGGGTGGAATATAACTATATATAAACTACACTATATTCTTAAACCCTGAGTAGAGGTCTGTAATACAGACCAAACAATAAAAAATTTCACAGAGGAAAGTCGAGAGAAGAAGCTGAGAAGGAAGAAAAGGAAAAAGAAAAGGAAAGTAGTAAAGGAGGTATACACCTATCCGAGAAGTCTGCCCTGCCATCAACTCAACCTACTAGTCTTTTCACCAAGCCCTGAGGTCTATGGCTGCACTGAGGCAATAGACCACCGGATCCACACAGGGGAAGCTCTGCCCATCTGGAATTGGTACCGTCATATTCCCTGGCCCTTTGCCAGGAGATCAAGGACTTATTCCATTACATGCTACAGAGTTGGGTCATCTGGGAGAGCCACAGCCCATGGGGTGCCCCTATTGTCTTGGTACGGAAGAAAGATGGAAGCCTGCGGTTCTGTGCAGACTATCACAAGCTGAATGCCTGCATCCACTGAGATGCCTACCCCCTGCCCAGGGAGGAGGAAGCAATTATGACTCTGGGCCAAGCTAAATACTGCTCTATGCTCGACCTGGTGTGTGGCTACTGGCAAGCCCCAGGGAACAAGACAGAGAAAACTGCCTTTACCATACCCCTGGGGCTGTTTGAATTTAACTGTATGCTGTTCGGGCTGAGAAACGCCCCTGATATACTCCAGCTTTTGATGGAAAGGGTTTTTTATTTTGGGGGGGTAGTTACAATTTTGAGACTGTACTAGTCTACCTTGGTGACATTTTTATTTTCTCCAAATCAGAATGGAGAAGCAGCCTTTTCCACTGACGTCAGTGTATGACATAGTTCAGAAAGCCCTGAACCTGTCAAAGATGGCTCCACCGTAACTTGAGACCCTGTGTGCTGAGTGGGGATTGCCCCGCCAAGCCTGTCAGAGACAGAAGGGACAATGAATTCCATTGATATTCCACCAGTGCAGGACGTTCCTGTTGAACGATACTTGCTTCCCATTAAACTTGGTCCTCTGGCCCCTGTGGATCCTGAGGAAGGAAGCTCCATCACAGTCCCTATGGATAATCCAGACGTCTTGCTCCAGGAGGTTGCCAGTCCTGATGACTCCTTGGACTCTTCTGAGGGCTCGGCCCTCAGCTTGGGTGAAGGGGGTTTCACTGACCCCCAGCCACCTGAGGCTTTGGAGTCCCATGTAGATGATGATGATGACTCTTAATGGTGACCCCACAGATCTCTTTGACACTTGGCTTGGTCCAGCCCAAGATAATCATGGAAAGATTGCCGAAGTCTGTCAGGACACTATCCAGAACAGAAGGTGTGCATGTTCCAATATGAAGGCCAAGAATGCCTGCATGGGCACAAGCATTTGCCCCTCAACATGTACAAGGACATTGCAAGAATGTTTGCACACATCGACACAAGACCACACACATCCAATTTCAGAAGTGGTGACAAATGCCCTATTTAGGCCCCCTGCATGTGGGCATCATAATTTACTGATGTTTACTCAGGAACTTGTGATGCCCTTGTGCAAGGGGTAAAAAACTGTGTAAAGACCTGAGTGTTGTTGAGTATAGCAAGTAAAGGTGTGTAAGCATATAGCTTAGGGAGTTTAGACAAGTTCCTGAGTAAACAGTGAATTATGACACTTGTGTGCAAAGAGCCTTAACAAATAAACACACAAGTAAATTACTGCACTCAAATGAAGAATTTTCTATTTTTGTTTTACTGCTCTGTACTCAATGCTGTACAGTATTCCTGTTCTTTTCTCAGCTGCATGCCCTGTCCCCTAGATAGCAATGCAGGAGTTAAGTAATGATCAGGTATAACAGGAAGAAAAAAAAACACAGTGAAGGCTATAGCCATAGCAGCTGATATCAAGGATTGATTCACATGGGAAATAACTGAAAGTACAAGTAACCGTAAATCATATTCCCAAAGCCACAGTATGGTCTTCCCCGAGGGGAGCCAGCCCCAGGGAATCATGACCCTTCACATGAAAAATAGTGAGACCAGAAAGGAAATGAAAAGAAAGGAAAGTTGTGGCAGAAAGAGAGAGGAGGGGAAGAGGGAAAGGGGAGAGCATTTCAGACTCGAGAGCCTCAGCGGCAGCAATCATGTGTGGCCCAACCAGACCATGTGGAGTGTAGAATATTCATAAGATATCCAGAGCTCCCACACCTTAAAAAATTTAGAATGTGAATCTGTCAGAATGCTGGACATGTGCATCTTCACTCCCTGGAAGACAACACATGGGGTCTTTTTGGCCTGAGCTATAGTCTGTTTAACTGAAATAAAGAGGTACATACCCCGTGTAATATTCCACTTTTTGTCGTGTTACAACCAAAAACATACATTTATTTTATTGGAATTTTATGTGATAGACCAACACAAAGTGGCACATAATTGTAAAGTGGAAGGAAAATTATAAATGGTTTTCAAAATGTTTTACAAATATCTGTAAAGTGTGGTGCGCATTTGTATTCAGCCCCCCTGAGTCAATACTTTATAGAACCACCTTTCACTGCAATTACAGCTGCAAGTCTATTTGGGTATGTCTCTACCAGCTTTGCACATCTAGAGAGTGAAATTTTTGCCCATTCTTCTTTGCAAAATAGCTCAAGCTCTGTAAGATTGTATGGAGAGCGTCTGTAAACAGCAATTTTGAAGTTTTGCCACAGATTCTCAATTGGATTTAGGTCTGAACTTTGACTGGGCCATTCTAACACATGAATATGCTTTAATTTAAACCATTCCATTGTAGCTCTGGCTGTATGTTTAGGGTCATTGTCCAGCTAGAAGGTGAACCTCCGCCTTAGTCTCAAGTCTTTTGCAGACTCTAACAGGTTTTCGTCAAAGATTGCCCTGTATTTGGCTCCATCCATCTTCCCACCAACTCTGACCAGCTTCCTTGTCCCTGCTGAAGAAAAGCATGGTGTGTTCAGGGTGATGTGATCCTTGTCCAACCTGTCAGTTAAGGTGGATGGCAATGTTTTGATAGGTTTGCATTTGTGCAAACCTTTCCATTTTCGGATGATGGATTGAACAGTGCTCCGTGAGATGTTCAAAGCTTGGGATATTTTTTCATAACTTAACCCTGCGTTGCTTATCCACAACTTTATCCCTGACCTGTCTGGTGTGTTTATTTGCCTTCATGATGCTGTTTGTTCACTAATGTTTTCTAATAAACCTCTGAGGGCTTCACAGAACAGCTGTATTTATACTGAGATTAAGTTACACCCAGATGGAATCTATATACTAATTAGGTGACTTCTGAAGGCAATTTGTACCACTAGACTTTTTAGTTAGGGGTATCAGAGTGTCACGATATAAGGTCAGGTTCAGAGACCAGTTGCTACAGCAGTTGTAAGGCTTACCTGAAACCAGCAGGATTGGTACACCGGCGCCCCACCCTGGGAATGACGCAGGCTCACCTGAGGTGCGGGGTCTAAGCATCCACCGGTCTTCCCCAGAGCTCCTAATGGTGGAGATGGATTTGGCTGCGTGTGAATGCCAGGTCGCAGATCTCAGGATCACCCCACCAGGGAATGAGTAGGCTGGAAACCAAAAGCGGATCAAACAGTTCAGGGATCAAACAGAAGTGGAGTCAGTCACAAGCCAAGGGTCGGTCACCAATGGTAGTAGATAGGATGAGGCAGAATCGTAGTCAGTAGCAAGCCAAAGGTCGGTACCGTAGATGAAGACAGCAGCAGGAACAGTAAGTGGGATATTGGCTGGTAAGGCACAATAATATAAGGAGGAAGTGCATGGACATGGCTTTTAAAAAGGAAGTTCAAGGGAGGAGCAAGGAGTTCAAGGTTCAAGAGAAATCAAGCCACAAGGCAGGATTATCCAAGAATTGTCAAGGGAGCTGTCCAGCCGGACAAAAACTGGATGATACCCCATATGGAGGAAAAAGGGGCTTTGGGAAGCGGAGCTATGTTTAGCATTGTTATAGGCAAACTCTGCCGTAGGTAGATAATCCACCCAGTCATCCTGAAGATAACTGACGAAGCACTGAAGGTACTGTTCCAAAGTTTGATTGGTCCTCTCAGTCTGACCATTAGATTGTGGATGAAAAGCTGAGGACAGGTTAACGGTTACCCCTAAAGCTGAACAAAAGCTTTTCCAAAATTTAAGTAAATTGTACTCCTCTATCAGATACCACATCATCAGGTATTCCATGTAATTTAAAAATATCTTGAACCATCAACTCCGCAGTTTGTTCAGCAGACGGTACCCCCTTAACCGGTATGAAATGAGCCATTTTAGTAAGGCGGCCGACAACTACCAAGATTGTAGTCATTTCTCTTGAAGGAGGTAATTCGACTATAAAGTCCAAAGAAATTGACCCCCAAGGCCTTGATGGAACAGAAAGTGGTTGGAGCAACCCCAAAGGAGAAGCTCGGGGTGTCTTATGACGTGCGCATGTCAAACAAGAGGCCATGTAGCTTTTGATATCTTTCTTATAACAAGGCCACCAGAAGGAATGTGCCAGAAGATCCCAAAGTGTCCCGCCAGTTTGGAGTCATGCACTAATTTGAGGACTTCCACCCGAGCCGAATCAGGTACATAGAGACGATGCTCTAGAGTCCAAAACCCGTTCTTGTACTCAAGGTTAATGTCTCTAGGAGGATCACTGAGAAGTGGGTCGTTCTCATACCCCTCTTTGAGAAGACTCAAGAATGTCTTTGCACTTGTGGCCCCTAGAAAGTTCTTTTGAGTTAGGATCGAACATTCGGAATTACCCTCCTGGGGAGGCTCAGACAGCATCCTTGATAAGGCATTGGCCTTATCATTCCTTGATCCAGGTCGATATGAAATGATAAAATTGAATCTAGAAAAGAATAGCGACCAACGTGCTTGTCTAGAAGACACTCTCTTGACCGAGCGAACAAATTCCAGATTCTTATGGTCAGTGAGAACAGTTACAGGGTGATTAGCCCCTTCTAGCAAATGCCTCCATTCTGAAAAGGCTTCCTTAATTGCCAGTAGCTCTTTATTCCCAATGTCGTAATTTCTTTCGGCTGAAGACATCAAACGGGAAAAATAGGCACAAGGATGAAGCTGCATCTTTTCATCACTTCGCTGAGACAGGATCGCTCCCACGGCAGAATTGGAAGCATCTACTTCCACTATAAAGGGTAGTTCAGGATCGGGATGTACCAAGATTGGTGCGGAAGTGAAAAGAGTTTTCAGCTTTTCAAACGCAGCTTGTGCCTCAGAGGTCCACAGGAAAGGGTACCCCTTTCTTTGTAAGTTGTGTGATTGGAGCTATCACTCTAGAGAAGTTTCTTATAAATTTTCTGTAGAAGTTGGCAAACCCGACAAAACATTGAATTTCCTTAACATTTCTGGGTGCTGACCAATCTACCACTGCTTTGACCTTCTTGGGGTCCATGCTCACTCCCTCCGGAGAAATGATATAGCCTAAGAACTGGATCTGGGTTTGCTCAAACTCACATTTCTCCAATTTATTGTAAAGTCTATTTTTCCTTAATCTTTTGAAAACTGTGCAAACATGTTTGCGGTGCTCTTCCCAATTATCAGAAAAGATAAAGGATATCATCCAGATAGGCAATTACAAATTGGTCCAACAGATCACAAAAGACATCGTTGATAAAATGTTGAAATGTTGCAGGGGCGTTGCAGAGTCCAAACGGCATCACCAAGGATTCAAAATGCCCATACCTGGTTCTGAAGGCAGTCTTCCATTCGTCTCCTTGACGAATGCGGACAAGGTTATATGCCCCTCGTAGATCAAGCTTGGTAAAGATCTTCGCAGAACGAAGTCTTTCCAACATTTCCGAGATTAAGGGTAATGGATAGCGGTTTTTAATAGTGATTTTATTTATGTCTCGGTAGTCAATGTATGGACGCAAGGTGGAGTCTTTTTTTAACGAAGAACAGGGCTGCCCCCGCAGGAGAAGTTGAGTGTCTAATAAAGCCTTTTCCCAAATTATCATCGATCCACTCCCTGAGTACTTTTAGTTCAGGTTCTGACAGATTGAACAGACGGCCAGAAGGTATTTCTGCCCCTGGGAGCAGCTCAATGGGGCAATCATATGGGCGAAGAGGGGGCAATTTATCTGCATTTTTCTTGTCACAGACATCCTGGAACTCATGGTAATGTGGGGGCAAATTGTCATATGACTGGATAGCCACTATATCACTTGGTGACGGACTTGGTTGGCAAGGTTTTTTGCAATATTTTTTACAGTGGGAGGACGTAAAATCTATAGTTCGTGCTCCCCAGTTAATGGCAGGATTGTGAGTGGAGAACCAAGGAATGTCCAGGATGATGGGAAACTTGGGTGATGTAATCAGCTGAAAGCTGATGGTCTCACAATGGTCAGCCTCAAATAACAGAACCAGGGGAACCGTTTTATGGGTAACAGGTCCTGAAGATAAGGGTGACCCATCAACTGTCTCCATATCAATAGGGGTAAATGTATCTCTTGCTTGAATATTATTGCTGTTGGCAACTCTATATCCATAAAGTTCCCCCCGCCCCGGATTCCAGCATAGCTGAGCAGGAGATTTCACGGCCCTCAGATACAAGCTTAATAGGGATAACAATGTGAGAAAGTAGTGAGTTCGCTTTATTCTCTTCAGGAATCAGTGGGGAGACAGACTGGCTTATGGAGTTTATGTGTTCAGGCTCAATCACATCAGTCACAGCAATAGTTCTTTTAACCTTGTTAGGACAATTAATTGTATAATGACCAGAATCCCCACAATAAAGACATAAGTTTTCTGAACGTCTTCTCTCTTTCTCCTGGATGGAAATGGATCTCTTGATCGCATCAACCTGCATAGGCTTAGGAGTGTTAGACCCAGAGAGACTCTTGAATCCTGCTGAACAAATGGACTAGCAGAGAGATACATGCCCCTATTACTTCCAAACATTCCCAACCTCTCCTTCCTCCTTTCTGTAAGCCTTTGATCGATTCGGATACACAATTCGATAAATTCCTCAAGATCATTAGGAATATCTACTCTGGCAAGCTCATCCTTTACCTGTTCAGAAAGCCCTTGGCAGAACTGGCTCTTTTGTGCTGCAGGGTTCCAAGTGGTATCTGCCATCCAACTTCTGAATTCGGCTGTATATTCAGTGACCGAGCGTCTACCCTGCCGCAGACTATGCAATTTTGTTTCGGCAGTAGCACAATGGTTGGGATAATCAAAAACCTGATTCATTGCGGTCAAAAAGGTATCAAAATTATTCAGAATGCTATGGTTCTGCTCTATATAAGGGGAGGCCCAAGCTAGAGCTTCCCCAGTCAGAAGCCCAATAATAAACATTACCTTCTTTTTCTCTGAAGGAAACGCAGCAGGGTACATTTGGAAATATACACAACATTGATTAAGGAAACCCCTGTAGTGGCGGCGGTCTCCATTAAACTTAGATGGTTGGGGCTGGGGCATATGTGAACTAGTATCATCTCGGTTCAGCAGTTGTCTCTGTAGAGACTGAATCTCTCCCTGTTGCCTTTCTACTATACCTTGCAGTTCAGAAAATTTCTCTTGGTAGGTAACACCAAACTCTTGCAGCTCTGAAATTTGCTACCTGACAGGAGCCATGGCATTTGCTATAGCGGCCTCCATGTTTTGGGCCAGATTCTTCTGTCACGATATAAGGTCAGGTTCAGAGACCAGTTGCTACAGTAGTTGTAAGGCTTACCTGAAACCAGCAGGATTGGTACACCAGCGGCCCACCCTGGGAATGACGCAGGCTTACCTGAGGTGCGGGGTCTAAGCATCCACCGGTCTTCCCCAGAGCTCCTAATGGTGGAGATGGATTTGGCTGCGTGTGAATGCCAGGTCGCAGATCTCAGGATCACCCCACCAGGGAATGAGTAGGCTGGAAACCAAAAGCGGATCAAACAGTTCAGGGATCAAACAGAAGCGGAGTCAGTCACAAGCCAAGGGTCGGTCACCAATGGTAGTAGATAGGATGAGGCAGAATCGTAGTCAGTAGCAAGCCAAAGGTCGGTACCGTAGATGAAGACAGCAGCAGGAACAGTAAGCGGGATGATGGCTGGTAAGGCACAATAATCTGGCAAGGAGGAAGTGCATGGACATGGCTTTTATAAGGAAGTTCAAGGGAGGAGCAAGGAGTTCAATGTTCAAGAGAAATCAAGCCACAAGGCAGGATTATCCAAGAATTGTCAAGGGAGCTGTCCAGCATTCCAGATAGCTCAGTGAGAAGAGACATTGCCTCCCACTGCAGAAAGACCAGGTTCAATCCCAGGCTCTGACACAGAGTAAAGGGGGTTGAATACAAATGCATGCACGTACGCTTTTCAGATATTTATTGATAATACATTTTGAAAACCATTTGTCATTTTCTTTCCACTTCACAATTATGTGCCACATTGTGTTGGTCTATCACATAAAATCCCAATAAAATACATTTACATTTTTGGTTGTAACATGACAAAATGTGGAAAATTTCAAAGGGTATGAAAACTTCTTCAAGGCACTGTAGGTAGCCAGTTTCTGCTGCTGCTCATTTAAACCAGGAGAAGGACATTGCAGCAGAGCCAGCTTAGCATCGCTATGGACCATTAGGTGGAATAGGGTCTGGAGCAGGACAAAAACCCTTGACCAGAACCCCACCAATCACATACAGGACCTCTAGATGTGCAGGCCTCCACCCTCCCCCCCCCTTCCCATTATCCACAGTTGCAAAATCATCTCTTCCACATCTTGCTGGCTGGAATCTGAAGAGTGGGATATTTAAGTGTAAAGTGAGAAACAGTTTTGCTTTTAATTGATGGTGGCTTGTGGCTGCAGTTGTTTTATTTTCTGCTTTTTAAAATACCTTTTCTGACACTGTTTAAATAATTTTTTTTTTCTTTTCTTCCTTCAGTCTGCTAATTAAGGGGAGGGGTTAATTCTTCAAAGGTGCTCCAGTTACTATATACAGTGGATATAAAAAGCTACATACCCCTGTTAAAATCTCAGGTTTCTGTGATGTAAAAAAATGAGACAAAGCGAAATCATTTCAGAACTTTTTCCACCTTTAATGTGACCTATAAACTGTACAACTCAAAGGAAAAGCAAACTGAAATCTTTTAGGAGGGGGGGGGAGTAAACATTGAAAACTAAAATAATGTGTTTGCATAAGTGTGCACACCCTCTTATAATTGGGGATGTAGCTGTGTTTAGAATTAAGCAATCTTATTCAAAATAAAATTGGATATACCATGGAACACAGTGAAGACCGTCATCATCAAGTGGAGGGTTTATATTGTAAAGCTCTGAGCAAACTGTTGGTGCTATATAAATCCTACATAAAACTGGGCGAAGCGCTGATCATAAATAAATATATGTACAAAGGTGCTTAATTGCAGAAATTTGAACAATGACTTATTCAAATTAAACCATATAAAGTGCTGATGGTATGAAATAAAGTGACATAAAGTGTTAAAACATATGTAAACACACTGAATAAAGTGCACAATAAGAACCACATATAGTGGTTAAGGTGATAAGTGAATGTCCAATGTATTGAACGTGACGATCACGGGGGATCTCAAAATAGGTATTCCAATTCCTTAATCCGGAGTGGTAGATGGTGTGACTGATATTAGGTAAATTGCGCACTCACCAGATGCACAATTTAATCACGCATTTGAGATATAACTGTCTCATCAGGTCAGCCAGATCATCCACTCTGGTGATAGCCAGGTTCCTGTTCCCTTCAGAGTCCTCCAATTAGTACCAGTAACGTCAGGTTTCCTCTAAGATAGGCTCTGTGAATGGTGAGACAGATCTGCTGCTACTGGCTCATTCTCATCCTTACCATAAGGATGAGAATGAGCCAGAAGCAGCAGATCTGTCTGTACACTGTGCACCAGACAGAAGACACTGACAGTGTGAGCAGTATCACGCTATGTGGCATCCTTTTTTGGGCTCTCTGTGAGTCTCACCATTCACAGAGCCTATCTTAGAGGAAACCGAATGTTACTGGTACTAATTGGAGGACCCTGAAGAGAACAGAAACCTGCCTATCACCAGAGTGGATGATCTGCCTGACCTGATGAGACAGTTATATCTCAAATGCGTGATTAAATCGCGCATCTGGTGAGTGCGCAATTTACCTAATATCTGTCACACCATCTACCACTCCGGATTAAGGAACTGGAATACCTACAGTTGGAAGAAAAAGTGTGTGAACCCCTTGGGATTACGTGGAGTTTTGCATGAATTGGGCATAAAATGTGCTCTGAACATCATCTAAGTCACAACAATAGAAGAACACAGTCTGCTGAACATAATACTACACAAACATTAGATGTTGCCATGGTTTAATTGCACATAACATGTAAACATTCACAGTGCAGGGAGGAAAAAGTATGTGAACCTTTGGACTTAATAACTGGTTGATCCTCCTTTGGCAGCAATAACCTTAACCAAACGTTTCCTGTAGTTGCAGATCAGACCTGCACAACGATCTGGAGTAATTTTGGACCACTCCTCTTCACAAAACTGTTTCAGTGTAGCAATATTCTTGGCATGTCTGGTGTGAATCGCTCTCTTAAGCTCATGCCACAGCATTTCAATCGGGTTGAGGTCAGGACTCTGACTGGGCCACTCCAGAAGACGTATTCTGTGCTGTTGCAGCCATTGTTTTGTTGAATTACTTGTATGCTTTGGGTCATTGTCCTGTTGCATCACCCATCCTCTGCGGAGCTTCAGTTGGCGGACAGATGGTTGTACATTTTCCGGCAAAATGTCTTGATAAACTCTGGAATTCATTTTCCCATCAATGACAACAATCCTTTCAGGCCCTGAGGCAGCAAAGCAGCCCCAAACCATGATGCTCCCTCCGCCATGTTTTACAGTGGGGATGAGGTTTTGATGTTGGTGTGCTGTGCCTTTTTTTCTCCACACATAGTGTTGTGTGTTCTTCCCAAACAACTAAATCTTGGTTTCATCTGTCCACAGTATATTTTGCCAGTAGTGCTGTGGAAAATCCAGGTGCTCTTTTGCAAACCTCAAACGTGCTGCAATATTCTTTTTGGACAGCAATGGCTTCCTCCGTGGTGTCCTCCCATGTACTCCATTCTTGTTTAATGTTTTCCTTATTGTAGATGTGTCAACAAAAATGTTAGCATGTGCCAGAGATTTCTGTAGGTCTTTAGCTGACACTCTGGGATTCTTCTTTACCTCATGCAGCATTCTGCGCTGTGCTCTTGCAGTCATTTTTACAGGACGACCACGCCTAGGGAGAGTAGTAACAGTGCTAAACTTTCTCCATTTGTAGACAGTCTGTCTTACCGTGGACACATGAACATCAAGGCTTTTGGAGATACTTTTGTAACCCTTTCCAGCTTCATGCAAGTCAACAATTCTTGATCGTAGGTCTTCTGTGAGCTCTTTTCTGCGAGGCATGGTTCACATCAGACAGTGCTTCTTGAAACCAGTAAACCCAAAACAGGTGTGTGTTTTTTAAGGGCAGGACAGCTGTCAGCAACACATCCAATATCATCACACTGATTGGAGTCAAGGTTGGCTCACTCCTGGCTCCAATTAGCTCTGGGAGAAGTCATTAAGCTAGGGCCTCACATACTTTTTCCTCCCTGCACTGTGAAAGTTTACATGTTATGTGCAATTAAACCATGGCAACATCTAATGTTTGTGTAGTATTATGTTCAGCAGACTGTGTTCTTGTATTGTTGTGACTTAGATGACGTCCAGAGCACATTTTATGCGCTATTCATGCAAAACTCCACGTAATCCCAAGGGGTTCACATACTTTTTCTTGCAACTGTATTTTGAGATCCCCCGTGATCCTCACGTTCAATACATTGGACATTCACTTATCACCTTAACCACTATATGTGGTTCTTATTGTGCACTTTATTCAGTGTGTTTACATATGTTTTAACACTTATGTCACTTTATTTCATACCATCAGCACTTTATATGGTTTAATTTGAATAAGTCATTCAAATTTCTGCAATTAAGCACCTTTGTACATATATTTATTTGTTGCAGTGCTTGCTTAGTCCATTTTTTTTGCTATATAAATCCTGTATAATAATAATAATAATAAGTGGAGAAAGTATGGTGCAACAGGGACATTACCAAGAACTGGACATCCCTCCAAAATTGATGAAAAGACTAAAAGGAAACTGGTGTTGCAGGCTGCCAAGAGGCCTAGAGCAACATTAAAGGACAAAGGAATGGCTTCACCAGATTAAAGTTTTGGAATGGCCCAGCCAGAGCCCAGACTTGAATCCAATTGAAAATCTGTGGGGTGATGTTAAGAGGGCTGTGCAGAGGAGATGCCCTCGCAATCTGACAGATTTGGAGTGTTTTTACAGGGAAGAGTGGGCAAATATTGCCAAGTCAAGATGTGCCATGCTGATAAATCATACCCAAAAACACTGAGTGCTGTAATAAAATCAAAAGGTGCTTCAACAAAGTATTAGTTTAAGAGTGTGCACACTTAGGCAACCATATTATTTTAGCTTTTTATTTTTACTTCCCTCCACCTAAAAGATTTCAGTTTGTTGTTCAACTCAGTTGTACAGTTTCTAGGTTACAGTAAAGGTAGAAAAAGTTCTGAAATGATTTATACAGTATTTGTCTCATTTTTTTACATCACAAAAACTTAACATTTTAACAGGGGTGTGTAGACTTTTTATATCTACTGTAACTTTGTTGAACTCACTCTGAGCTTGCCCACCTTTTGCTTGCTGGAAAGCTGACTAAGTTGAGTTAAAAACCGAAATTTATAACAGGAGTCTGCAGTAACATCTGAAATTTCCTGTTAGTAATATTAATATTGTAACTGGAAAAATGAGTGTTAGGAAGGTTGAAGGTTTCATGCAGTGTACAGTGTGCTGCTTGTATACAACAATGGAGCAGCAGCTCCAGGATGGATACCGCTGTGACAGATGTGAGCAGGTTGACCTTCTGGAAACTCACATTAGAGATCTGGAGGAGCAAGTTGCAACACAGAGCAGAACTGTCAACCTTTAAAGGGGTCTTCTGCTCACTGAGCAGGTAATTAATGGGGTTGATGTGGAGGGTGGAGGGGTAATTCAGGATTAATCCGGTAGGAAGATGAGTTACTGTAGTCAGAAGGAGTAGTAGGGGCTCACAAAAAAGGAAGGCCAGTCATGGGTTTGAGCACCTAAACAGATTTGCCAAGTTGGGTGAAGATGCGGGAATGGCATGCTCAGAGGCGGCAGCCCTAGATGTCACTGCTGTCCCTAACAGCCAGGAGAGCAGCCAATCTAGCACGGATGGTGAGGGTAGTGTAGGAAGGCTCAGACAGTTGGTGGCAATAGGGAAATCTATAATCAGAAGGACTGATAGAATAATTTGTCAATTTAAAAAACTGGACTGCAAGTTGAAGGGAAGGACCTCCAAGGTGATATTCTCTGAAATATTGCCTGTGCCATGTGTAACACAGGAAAGGCAGGGAGATTAGAACTGAATGCATAGCTAAAGACTTGGTGTAAGAAGGAAGGATTTGGATTTCTAGAACACTGGGCTAAATTTTCACTGGGGTACAACCTATATGCTAAAGATGGTTTGCACTTAAATGGAAGGAGGTCTGCTGTGTTGGGGGAGAGGTTTATGGGAAGGCTGGAGGAGTATGTAAACTAGGATTGAGGGGGGAGGGTGAATTAGATTATAATGGGGCATACATCTCAGACAGGGGTCAGTCCCTATTAGTGGGTGGAATGGGGAAAGATGGGGGGAGGGCTATGGCAGGTGATAAGAAGGTTCCCATGTTACAAACCACATTTGGAAATGGTGCTCTTTGTACTAAAATAAAAAATATGCAAAATGCGTGTGCAAAATGTGACCATGAATGAATGTGTTTGTTCACCATTGCCAGAAGTCAAAACAATACAAAATAGGTTAGTTGGAAGCTTTGATGCATGAACAGAACTATGATTTAATTGGTATTGCTGAATCTTGGCTTCATTCTTCACAAGACTGGGCCTATTAATATTCCTGAATATGCTGTCTTTCAGAGAGACAAGGTAAAAAGGAAAGGTGGTGGTGGTGTCTGTCTCTATGTGAGAAGTGATCTCAAAGCGAGTGTGAAAGAGGACCTAGTTGATGGAGAGTGTGATGAAACCAAAGCATTATGGGTGGAACAACATGGGGGTGCGTACTACAAAGGTAATCATTGGAGTTTGTTATAGGCCTCCCAACGTTAATGAGGAGGTGGAGATTCAGCTGCTTGCACAGATCAGAAGGGCTGCAAGGACTGGCACAGTGATAATATTGGAGGATTTTAACTACCCAGAAATTGACTGGAGTAATGGCACTACAGGAACAGTTAAATGGCAAAAATGTATGAACCTATCACAAGACAATTTTATGGTACAGTTTATAGAGGCCCGACTAGGAATGATGCTCTGCTGGACCTGGTAATCTTAAACCATGCAGAGCTTATTACAAATGTTCATATAAAAGAACACCTGGGTTGCAGTGACCAAAACATGATTTCATTTAATGTTCACTGTAAACAACATGCACATACTGGAAAGATAAAAACACTTTACTTTAGGAGAGAGTAGTGGTTAATGACTCACACTCTGAATAGTCTAAGGTTATTAGTGCTGTGCCCCAAGGTTCAGTGTTGGGAACCTTACTTTTTAATATTTATAAATGGGGCTCCCGGCCCGGTCCTTCCTAATGGGCACTTTTCCTCCCTCACGGGCTGCTCTACTCACCCCACATGGGGAAGAATCATCTCTGGACCCCCTGGGGAGCAACGGGGAGCTGGCCCGGCGGCAATATAAGCCAGTTTGTCACCAGATCCGGGGCCGAGGCCTCGGGTGCCCCGGCCGTCAAGATGGCGCCAGCACCTCTTCCCTCCTCGTCCCCCGTGGCTACAGGGCACCTGACAGATGAAGGGCAGGTAAGCCCTCAGGGCTCTCTCTCTCTCCTCCTGGGGATCCTGTTACAGGGACACAGCACACACAGGAGTGCCACAGCCCCTCCCCAGCATCTCTCTGCTCTGAGGATGGCTGGGATCTGCAGTCCCACATGAAATCCCTGCACTCCTACCTAAAATACCTACCTACAAAGGCAGATTTTGAGCAATGTGTGAATCGTATTGAAAGCACATACAAGCAGGAATATTCTGATCTTAAGCGGGACATTTGTGTGCGCATGGAAGACATTGAAAACACTGCTGATGGTCTGTGTAATGCTTTACAATCCCACGAAGAGACCCTTAACTCCCATAGGGTTCTTATACCACAGCTCATGTACCAGCAGGATGACATTGAGAACAGGAACCACCGTAACAATATCCGTATCAGGGGTATAACCGAATCTGTTGAACCTAAAGATTTGGCTGCGGCAGCCACCGCCATCTTCAATCAACTTCTCCAGCAACATAAAGACACCGACATTGAGTTGGACCGCGTACATCACACAATGGGCCCAAGACACCATGATCCATCTTTTAGTCCATTACTTTAAGGTCAAGGATGCCATTATGCATGCGGCCAGCATGCAGGACACCATCCTATTCAACAAAGTACCAGTGATGCTCCTCCCTGATCTTTCCCACTAGACTTTAGCTATGCGCAGGGCTTTGCGCCCTCTCACTCAGATGCTGCAAGAGAGGCATATCCGCTACCAATGGCGGTTCCCGTTCCAGCTTCATGCCTTGCAGAACGGTAAGTCTGCCCAATTCTGCACCCTTGGAGACCTACCTACATTTCTCGGTGTGTTCGAGCTGCCCCAGGTGTCCCTCCCGGACTGGCCCCTTCAACTTCCAACCCCTGGCCTCCCTCTATCCTCTTCCTGGCAGCGGTCCAATCGCAAAAAGAAGAAGCATTCCAGATTCTCCTCTGAACAGATCCCGGCGGGATAACCCCTTATTTCCGTTCATTGGAGGGCTTCTCTCTTTACTCCTTTTCTACAGTTTCTACACCTGTTGATGGTTACTGCTGCTGGTTCAGTACCTTGTATTTGTGCCTTTTATTTGTGCCTATTGGTTTTCTGGGGTTTTTTTTAGGTTCTGAGGCTGTGGCATGTGGCTAATCCCCGCGTATCGCCACAGCAGTTTTTTCGTGATGGGTGGGGACGCCTTCGGCCCTAGCCTTAGGGGCTTTGGGCCCTTTCTTGTTTGTTTTATTCACATCCCGTTTTTTACCATATTTTGTTTTTATTTGTTGGGGGCGGGGGTTTATTTTCTCATGCCTGTTTGAGGGATTATTGAATACGTTCTGTAAGAGGCGGTCGCCCTTATTTGTGGGTGACCTTCCTCATGTTACCATTTGCCTGTGGGAGGCTTGGGTCAGGATCCGATATATGCACCTTTGACATTCCCCACCTAGGCCTTCAGTGTACTGCGTAGTATTACACTGTATGTTATTTTGACATCTTGTCTGTCTAGTAGTTTCTCTTTCTCCTTTTTCCTCCTTTTATCTCTGCTCGATTTCTCCCCTCTCCTCCCCCCCCCTTTTTTTTTCCTCTGGGGTTGGGGGCGATCCGGCAGAGCTCTTTTGGTGTTTCACCTTTTACCAGTTTGTTATCCCACAATTAGATATGACTCCGATAAAATTTTCTTCTACTAATTGTAGGGGATTTAACACTCTTGAGAAGCGGAGCCAGATGCTCTACCATTTCCATAAATGTGCCGCACAGATCTTACTACTGCAGGAGATTGATTTTCGCTCCGGTGGTATCCCAGTCCTCCGCAATCGTTACTATAATCAGTGGTATCGTAGTACTAATCCGCAGACTAGGTCTAGGGGGGGTGTCAGTAGCCTTTCATCATACCTTCGGCCCAGAGGTCTTGGACTCTTTAATTGACCCAAATGGACGTTACCTTTTCCTTAAATTGGAATACCAAGATTTTGTTTTTACAGTTGCCAGCATCTATGCTCCCAACCTTGATCAGGCTCCGTTTCTTATGGAGGTCCTTTCCCAGTTATCCGGTTTTGGGGGTTCTTGTCTCATTGTTGGAGGGGACTTCAATGTGGCTCTCTCTCCAGTTTTGGACACTTCAGCGTGTAAATCTTCTCTTTTTTTCTCGACCTTATCTCAACTTAAGTCACGCTTGCATGATTTACACCTAGTGGATATTTGGCGTATTCAACATCCTTTGGAGCGAGACTATAGCTATTACTCTGCAGCTCATGCATCATACAGTTGTATAGACTTTTTCTTTGCTCACAGTCTTTGCTAGATTGCCCGACTTCATCCTCTCTTGGTCACTTTTTGTGGTCGGACCATGCTCCAATCCATCTTACGATTCAAGACAGGCCTTCGCCTGTACGTTGTTTTTTGTGGCACCTGAATGACACCCTACTCAAAGATTCTCTGTATCGCGGAGATGGAGAAGACTATCCAGGACTTTATTCTGGATCACACGATGGACACTACTGGCCCTCTTACTCAATGGGAGACCCTCAAATGTGTTCTTAGAGGGGTTCTCATTAAACATGGCTCTCATCTAAAAAAGGCTCGTACGACGGAGATGCATCGATTATTTTCACTTATTGCGTGTTTGGAACCGTCCCACAAACGTACGTTAGACCCAGTGCTTGCAGTAGAACTTTCCAACGCTCGCAGAGATTTACTCCAACTTTTACATTCCTCCTCCCTTATTGTGCAAGACAAAGCACGCAACACCCATTACTCTCTAGCTAACAAATGTGGCCAACACTTGGCACGTGTACTACTTCCCCATCCATCCCGTCATCCGATTCAGTACATCACAGCACCTGATAATTCTAAACTCTACCACAATAAGGAAATCTACTCTGCATTTGAGCACTGTTATTTTCAACTGTATAATCACTCTTCGGCAAGTCCTGATAGCCCCCCTATTTCCCCCCTGCTGGCTATGTCCAAATATATTGCGGAGATGGCGTTACCTGTCCTTGATGCCCAAAACGCTTTGGATCTAGAGGAGCCCTTCTCGGTTATAGAAGTTCTTGGGGCAATCAGGGTCTGAAAAATGGTAAGTGCCCGGGTCCAGACGGATTCACCCCTCGCTTTTATAAAACATTCACCGCTCAATTGGCTCCGCTTCTGGCTCGAGCATTTAATATCATCGACGATTCGAATGTGCCTTCGTCAGCCTTTGTTTCCGCTACCATTTCGGTTATCCCTAATCCGAGTAAAGACCCCTCTTAATGCAGTAGCTACCGTCCGATTTCTCTACTTAACCTGGACGTTAAGCTTTTTACCAAACTTTTAGCGAATTGTCTATCCCCTCTTCTCCCAACCTTGATCCATCAAGACCAGGTCAGCTTTGTTCAGGGTTGCGAAGCACGGGATAATACTTCCAAAACGATTCATCTTATCTCTTACATCAAACAGCATGGTTTAAAGACTTGCCTTCTCTCATTTGACACCCAGAAGGCGTTTGATCGCATCGACTGGCGCTTTCTCCGTCTTACCTTGGAGCAGATTGGTTTGGGCTCATGGACCCTCGCTCGGATTATGTCCCTCTACTTTCGCCCCTCAGCGTCTGTCCTGGTTAACAGTACGACCAGACAAGAATGTCCCCTCTCGCCTCTTCTCTTTGTTTTAGTAATGGAACATCTTGCGTGCACCATATGAGCTAATGACTCCATACTGGGCATACCTACTCCCTCCGCGCACCACAAATTATCCTTGTACACCAACGACCTGCTGGTTTATGTTCAACAACCACTTGTTTCCCTCCCCAGTCTTTTCCATAAATTCCATAGATTTGGTTCCTTCAGTAGTTTTAAACTTAATATCTCTAAAACGGAAACCCTAAATGTTTCTTTACCTGCCCATGTACTGGCGAACATTCGGCCTAATTTTTCCTTTCAATGGCGACCTAAGGCCATCACATACCTGAGGGTTCTGATTTTGGCTGATCTTAATGCTTTATTTTTCCTTAATTATTTACCTTTACTTTCCCATATTCTAAAAGGGCGGAGTGGGTTTAGCAGACTTTGAGCTTTATTACAGAGCTGCGTTGCTGGCCCGGATGCTTGATTGGTTCCCTAGACCTTTTCGGAAAGCCTCTTGTATGATTGAACAAGATCTTTCTCAGGTGGAAATTCGGGCATTACCATGGGGTTACGATCGGGACTATCAGCGTTTTTCTGCCCTGTCTCCCTTGACCTTAGCTGTGCTGCGGCTGTGGTATAAATGAGGCATGGTTACTCTCTTGAATTCCAATCCCTCTCCTTTGTCATCCCTATTTGATAACCCCACTCTTCCTCAAGGGTTGGGCTCCTTTACACGTGCCTCCTGGCCCGTAGCTCAGGACTTTATTTGCCCCCAATTGGGTCTTCCGCTCCTTCAAGGTGGGTCTAGGGATTGGTTGACCACTCTACACCTATCCTCATTTTGCAAACACTTACACTCTTCCTCCACCGTCCACTCTCTAAGATTGAGCGGCTGTGCTCCTTCCCTGAACCTCCGAGACATGTCCTTGCCTCTCTCTATAAAATGCTCCATAATGCTCTTTATTCTGAACTCCCTTCCTACACCAAGGCTGGGGCTTGGGTAGGGAGGTGTCAGAGGAGGAATGGTCCACATCATTCCACTTCACCCATAAATTGTCTATTTCTTGCTACTCACAAGAAAAGAATTTTAAGCTTCTTTCCCGATGGTACAAGGACCCCCTCTCTCTACACAAAATTTTTCCTTCTACTCCTGATCTTTGTTGGCGCTGTGATAGAGCTGTTGGTACACAGCTCCACATTTGGTGGGATTGTGATCGAATACAACCCTTTTGGTGGCAGGTCTTTGCTGTGTATAATGAGATCTACGGAGAGTCATTGACCCCTTCGCCGGATATTGCTCTTCTTTTTATATTACCAGGCTCACGGACATCACAGAGGAAATGTCTGTTGCGTTTCTGCCTTCTCTTTTGGAAATCGGCTGCCCCCCCCTCTCCCGATGTGGGTTTCCGTGCTCAATGATACCATGCGTATGGAGGAAATGCTGGCAATTACTAATGATACCTATGATAAGCATAAGCTGTTGTGGTCGGTCTGGCCTCACTTCTCCTCCTCTACGATTCTCCGTGATATGTGTGCCCCTGCTGCGCTCTAGTGGAGTTGTGCTTTGTCCTCCCGTCTCAATCTCATTTTGGCTTATCCGCTGGTTGGACTCTGTGACGCATGTTGTGCTATGTGCGTCAGGGTTGTTTCCATGAGACACGTGTGGGGAGCTATTCCATTGCTGCTTACTGCCATCCCCGTTCCCCACCCCTTTCTTTTTTTTCCTTCAATATCCTTTCCACTGACCCTTTCTTTTCTTTGTCTGTTTCCTCTCCCCCCCTTTTTTTTCCCTCCCTTTTTTTCCCTCAGCTACGATTTATCACCTGCAGAGTTCTTCCATATTGGTCCATACATTGTGCTGACAATCTGTTATGTTTTGCCTCCGTAATAGGGGCTATTGATCCTTCCTCTTACTGTTATATTGCCCTATCTTCATTTCCCCTCTTGGATCATAACCGCATCGCTGATGTTTTTCATTTGTTTATGTACTTGTACTCGCTTTCTTTTTATATACTTCCTATGCTTTGTTTGTTGAACTTATGTAAAATAATAAAGACAAAATTTGCCTTTATTATTTATAAATTATATAGGGTCTGGGATTAAAAGTACCATTTCAGTTTTTGCACACAAAAGGTTTTTACCTTTATACATGAAATGCATGAAGGTAAAAAACCTTGAGCCTATACAACCACTTTAAGGCCTATTACACACAGGAGTAAAAAATGAATTTTTTACTGATCTGAAATGAGATGCGTTACATAGTTAGTATGGTTTGAAAAAAAAGACACAAGTCCATCTAGTTCAACGAATAAAAAAAATATACAATACCATATACACAATTCTATACCCACAGTTGATCCAGAGGAAGGAAAAAAAACCAGCAAAACATGATCCAATTTGCTCTAGTTGGGGAAAAAATTCCTTCCTGATCCCCAGGAGGCAATAGGATATTCCCTGGATCAACTTTACCTATAAATATTAGTATCCAGTTATATTATGTGCCTTTAGGAAAGAATCCAGGCCTTTTTTTTTTTTCAAAGTAATCTATTGAATTGGCCAAAACCAGCACTTGAGAGAGTCTATTCTCATTAGTGCTTATTGTGAAAAAGCCTTTCCGTTTATGGAGATTAAATCTCTTTTCCTCCAGACGTACAGAATGCCCCCTTGTCCTCTGTGATGACCTTAAAGTGAATATGGACCACTTATGTATTTGTATGATCATATCCCCCCTTAATCTCCTCTTCTCAAGAGATAATAAATTCAGTTCCTCTAATATTTCCTCATAGCTGAGCTCCTCCATGCCTCTTATCAGTTGGTTGCGCTTCTCTGCACTTTCTCCAGTTCTCCCAATATCCTTTTTGTGAATCGGTGACCTGACCTAAACTGCATATTCCAGATGAGGACTTACTAGTGATTTGTAAAAATTCTATCTCTCTCTGCAGTCTATAGCTCTCTTAATGCAAGAAAGGATTTAGCTTGTTTTTCAAACTGCAGCTTGGCATTGCATGCTATTATTAAGCTTATGATCTACCAGAACTCCCAGATCCTTCTCCAACATTGATTCCCCCAGTTGTACTCCCCCTAGTATGTATGATGCATGCATATTCTTAACCTCCAAGTGTATAACTTTACATTTGTCAACATTAAACCTCATTTGCCACATAGTTGCCTAAATAAACAGTGAATTGAGGTCAGCTTGTAAATTGGAGACATACTGTAAGCACGTTATTCCACTGCATAGCTTGGTGTCATCTGCAAAGGCTGAACTGTATTTGTATTCCCAGACCTTCTATCATTTATAAATACAGTGGGGATCGAACGTTTGGGTACCCCAGCTACAAATTTGTATTAATGTGCATAAAGAAGCCAAGGAAAGATGGAAAAATCTCCAAAAGGCATCAAATTACAGATTAGACATTATTATAATATGTCAACAAAAGTTAGATTTTATTTCCATCATTTACACTTTCAAAATAACAGAAAACAAGAAAATGGCGTCTGCAAAAGTTTGGGCACCCTGCAGAATTCATAGCATGCACTGCCCCCTTTACCAAGCTGAGACCTGCCAGTGTCATGGATTGTTCTCAATCATCGTCTGGGAAGACCAGGTGATGTCAATCTCAAAGGTTTTAAATGCCCAGACTCATCTGACCTTGCCCCAACAATCAGCACCATGGGTTCTTCTAAGCAGTTGTCTAGAAAACTGAAACTGAAAATAGTTGACGCTCACAAAGCTGGAGAAGGCTATAAGAAGATAGCAAAGCGTTTTCAGATGTCAATATCCTCTGTTCGGAATGTAATTAAGAAATGGCAGTCATCAGGAATAGTGGAAGTTAAAGCAAGATCTGGAAGACCAAGAAAAATATCAGACAGAACAGCTCGCAGGATTGTGAGAAAAACAATTCAAAACCCACGTTTGACTGCACGATCCCTCCAGAAAGATCTGGCAGACACTGGAGTTGTGGTACACTATTCCACTATAAAGAGATACTTGTACAAATATGGTCTTCATGGAAGAGTCATCAGAAGAAAAACTCTTCTACATCCTCACCACAAAATTCATCGTTTGAACTTTGCAAATGAACAGTACAGACAAGCCTGATGCATTTTGGAAACAAGTTCTGTGGACCGATGAGGTTAAAATTGAACTTTTTGGCCGGAATGAGCAAAGGTACGTTTAGAGAAGAAGGGGCACAGAATTTAATGAAAAGAACCTCTGTCCAACTGTTAAGCATGGGGTTGGATCAATCATGTTTTGGGGTTGTGTTGCAGCCAGTGGCACAGGGAACATCTCACGAGTAGAAGGAAAAATGGATTCAATAAAATTTCAGCAAATTTTGGATGGTAACTTGATGCCATCTGTGAAAAAGCTGAAGTTAAAGAGAGGATGGCTTTTACAAATGGATAATGATCCTAAACACACCTCAAAATCCACGGGGGATTACATCAAGAGGCGTAAACTGAAGGTTTTGCCATGGCCTTCACAATCTCCTGACCTCAACATAATTGAAAATCTATGGATAGACCTTAAAAGAGCAGTGCGTGACAGACAGCCCAGAAATCTCAAAGAACTGGAAGACTTTTGTAAGGAAGAATGGGCAAAGATACCTAAAACAAGAATTGAAAGACTATTGGCTGGCTACAAAAAGCGTTTACAAGCTGTGATACTTGCCACAGGGGGCAGTACAAGATATTAACTCTGCAGGGTGGCCAAACTTTTGCAGACGCCATTTTTTTGTTTTCTGTTATTTTGAAAGTGTAAATGATGGAAATAAAATCTAACTTTTGTTGACATATTTCAAGAATGTCTAATCTGTAATTTGATGCCTTTTGGAGATTTTTCCATCTTTCCTTGGCTTCTTTATGCACATTAATACAAATTTTTAGCTGGGGTGCCCAAACTTTCGATCCCCACTGTATATTAAAAAGAAAGGGTCCCAACACTGAACCTTGGAGTACACCATTAACAACCCTAGACCATTCAGAATATGAATCATTAACCACTACTCTCTGAATACAATCTTTTAGCCAGTTTTCTATCCATTTACATACGGATTTTTCCAAATCTGTAGACTTTACCTTTTACATTAGCTGTGAGTGGGGAACTGTGCCAAACGCTTTTGAAAAATCCAAGTATACCACGTCCACTGCCACCCCTCTGTCCAAAGTTTTGCTCACCTCCTCATAAACAGAAATCAGATTTGTTTGACAACTTCTATCTTTCATGAATCACTTCAGTACTGCTCACTGGTTACTAGATGTTGCTGCGCATCATTATTCATTACATTACATTACATCGTGTTTATATAGCGCCAAAGGGTTTGCTCAGCGCTGTACAATACATGGACAATACATGAAACATTACAGCAACTACAAACCGCACACGAGGGGTTATAGGGCCCTACTCTTTCGAGCTTACAATCTAGGAGGGAGGGGGTAGTGGTACAGGAGGAAGTGGCTGTGGGGGATGGAGAGGTAGGAGGAATGAAGGAGAGCAGCAGTTAGGTGAGGGTGGGGTAGGCTTCCCTGAAGAGGTGGGTTTTCAGGGAGCGCCTGAAGGTGAGGAGGGAAGGTGACAGTCTGATGGATTGGGGTAGTGAGTTCCAGAGGATGGGGGAGGACCTGGAGAAGTCTTGCAGACGTGCGTGTGAGGAGGAGACCAGGGAGCAAGATAGGAGGTGCTGTGAAGAGCGAAGGGTACGGGTAGGGTGGTACTTGGGAATCAGGTTGGTTAGGTAGTCAGGGGCAGTGTTGTGAACGGCTTTGTAGGTCAGAGTGAGTAGTTTGAATTTGATGCGTTGGGTGATAGGGAGCCAGTGGAGGGATAAGCAGAGGGGGGTGGCAGAGGTGGAGCGGTTGGTGAGGTGGATGAGTCTAGCCGCTGAGTTCAGGATGGTCTGAAGAGGGGAGAGCCTGCACTGGGGTAGGCCGGTGAGGAGGGAGTTGCAGTAGTCAAGGCGTGAGATAATCAGGGAGTGTACGAGTAGTTTAGTGGTGTCTGGGGTAAGGAAGGTGCGTATTTTGGCGATATTGCGGAGGTGGAGCCTGCATGTGTTTGTAAGTGATTTGACATGAGGTTGGAAGGAGAGGTTAGAGTCCAGAATGACTCCACGGACTTTGGCTTGCGGGGCGGGATTGATGGTGGTGATGTTAGTAGTGATGGATAGGATGGGGGGGGGGGCGCGGGCAGGGGGGAAGACGAGAAGCTCGGTTTTGGAGAGGTTAAGCTTGAGGAAATGGAGCGACATCCAGTCAGAGATGTCGTTTAGGAGGTGAGTGATGCGGGTGGAGAAAGTGGGGGTGAGGTGGGGGGTGGAGAGGTAAATTTGAGTGTCATCAGCGTAGAGGTGGTAGTTGAAGCCGTGGGAGTGTATGAGTTTGCCAAGGCAGGAGGTGTAGATGTAGAAGAGAAAGGGTCCAAGGACAGAGCCCTGGGGGACCCCAACAGAGAGGGGGAGGGAAGGGGAGGTGGCACCATTGTAGGAAACGCTGAAGGAGCGTCGGGATAGGTAAGAGGAGAACCAGGAGAGAGCGGTGTCTCTGTGTCAGGAATGGACTTGCCAGTAATGGTGGGACTCACCTGCCTTGTGGGCTGCAGTACCAGGGCTGGCCAGCGGGTGCTCCCAGCAATCAGAGACTCAACCCTGCAGCCAGCCAAACACCTGAAGTTGATTATGCAGGTGTATTTAAGGGATGGCCAGACCTGCAGTCTCTGCTTTGGTGTGTGTTTTTCCTGGGCCCTGTATCTTGTTCCTGCATCCCTGTCCCTGTCTGATTCATTGCTGACACTGCCTGATCCGGACCTCTGCTGACTTCTCCTGTTTTATCCCTGGCTTGTGACCCCGACCATTCTCTGCCTGACCCCCTGTACCTACCTGCCCGATTGTTATTGACCCGGCCTGCCTGACGACGCTTGCATTGTATGTACTGTTATCTGTGGGTGGTTTGGTTCGTTTGCACTGTTATGTTTTAGTATTGCACTGCGTTTATGTTTGTATTGTTAGTCTTTAATAAATTATATTGTTTATAACTTATCTGAAGCCTGCGTTTCCCTGCGTCAGTTCACATACCTCTGGTCATACCCTGGAGCTCTGACACTCTGATGCCAAGGGAGAGTAGTTTATTAAGGAGGAGGGGGTGGTCAACTGTGTCGAAGGCCGCGGAGAGGTCCAGGAGGAGGAGGACAGAGTAGTCGCCTTTGGCTTTGGCAGTTAGTAGGTCATTGGTGATTTTGAGGAGGGCGGTTTCGGTGCAGTGTAGGGGACGGAAGCCGGACTGTAGGGGATCAAGGAGGTTGTTGTCAGTTAGGTGGGCGCTTAGGCGGTCGTAGACTAAGCGCTCCAGGAGTTTGGAAGTGAGTGGCAGCAGGGAGATGGGTCTGAGGTTGTTTGGGTCAGAGGGGTCCAGGGAGGGCTTTTTGAGTATGGGGGTGATGTGCGCATGCTTTAGGGGGGAGGGGAATACGCCGGTAGAGAGGGAGAGATTGAAGATGTGGGTGAGGGAACAGATGAGGGAAGAGAGGGGTGACCGGAGGAGTCGAGAGGGGATAGGGTCCACGGGGCAGGTAGTGAGGCGGGCTTCTGAGAAGACCCTGGTGACTTCCTCAGTGGTAGTGGGGCTGAAGGAGTGCAGAGCTGGGGGGGTTACGATAAGTGGGGTCTTGGGTGTGGAGGGGGGCAGTGCGGTTGCGAGGTCAGAGGAGGGAAGAGATAAGGGGGAGATAGGGGGGGAGGCTAGGTGGGGAGGTAGATTGCGAGTTGACTATGTCCTGACGGATTGCATCAATCTTGTTGTGGAAATGAGTGGCAATTTCGCTGGTGGTGAGTGAGGTACTGAGTGGAGGAGGGGGGGAGAGAGTAGGGAGTTGAAGGTGGAGAAGAGTCGGCGAGGGCAGGAGGAGAGGGTGTTGATCAGGTTTACGAAGTAAGCCTGCTTGGCGGCGTGGAGGGAGGAGGTGTAAGTGAGGAAGGCAGATTTGTAGAGGGAGAATGAACGGGGGGTCCTGGTTTTGCGCCATAGTCTCTCTAGCGCGCGACTGCGGCGTTTGAGGCATTTAGTGTGGTCGCTCTGCCATGGTTGGAGCGGTCTAGGTTTGATGTAGCGTGTGGTTAGGGGTGCCAGAGAGTCTAGGGTAGCTGATAGTGAGTCGTTGTACGTGGTAGTGGCTAGGTCAGGACATGACAGTGGAAGGATGCTGTCGTGTAGGCGGTCGGCAGCTGAGTGGAGGGGGGCCGGGTTCAGGTTGCGGAGGTTGCGGCTGGTGATGGTTTGGCGCTCTGGGGGGGGGGAGTTAGGGGAAGGGGAGATGGAGAACGTGAGGAGGTGGTGGTCGGAGAGAGGGAAGCTGGTGTTAGTGAAATGGTTGAGGGTACAGAGGTGGGAGAAGACGAGGTCCAGGGTGTTCCCAATGATGTGGGTAGAGAATTGAGTGTGCTGTGTGAGCGCGAAGGAGGAGGTTAGGTGGAGGAGTTGGGAAGTAGCCGGGCTGTTGTCGTTGATGGGGATATTGAAGTCCCCAAGGATGATGGTCGGTAGCTCAGAGAGGAAGAAGGGAAGCCAGGTGGCGAAGTCATCCAGGAAGCGGGGTATGGATCCGGGAGGCCTTCAGATCACTGCGATCCTTAGGGGGGTGGGGGTGAAGAGCCGGATACAGTGAGCCTCAAAGGAGGAGAAGGTTAGGGAGGGGGGGTTAGGGAGGACCTGGAAGGTGCTCAGCGGTGATAGGAGCAGGCCGACACCACCACCTTTGTGACCGCTCAGTCTTGGTGAATGGGACCAGACGAGACCTCCATAGGAGAGTGCTGCAGAGGAGGTGGAGTCAGTGGCCTGTACCCAGGTTTCGGTGATGGCTAGGATGTTAAGGGAGTGGGAGATAAAGAGGTCATGGATGGCGGTAAGCTTGTTGCAGACCGAGCGGGCGTTCAGGAGTGCAACCGAGAGAGGAGGGATGGATGCGGGGAGAAGGGGCACAGGTATGAGGTTGAGGGGGTTACGGCAGCTGGCGGGAGCAGGAAGGTCCCTAGAGGGGTGAGGTGGTGAGGGGCCAGGGTTCGGGAGATGTCCCCAGCGGATAGGAGAAGGAGAAGGGTGAGGAAGGTGGCATGGGGATGGGAAGTGCAGGAGCGTGTGGGTCTGATAGTGGTAGCACGTGGGTCGACGGGGGAGTGGAGTAGCAGGAGGAGGTGGTGAGTGCCGTAGTGGGGAGAGGGGAGAAGTGAAGGGGCAATGTAGAGCTGTTTTGGGGGGGTAGGCGGGTAGAGGGAGGTGATTTTTGGGATGGTGGAGAGGAAAACGAGGAGGAGGAATGCAGGTGGCATGTTGGGGTGGGTGGAGTGACGGTTGGGTCAGGGGAGGTGAAGGGATACAGGTCAGGGCAAGGTGGTGTGGGGAATCTGTATCACCGTGGGAGAGTCATTTGAGTCCTTCTGTAGGGGTAGAGTGAGGGTGGAGGGTGGTATTCCTCACTACATTGCTTGCTAGAGATTACAGCAGATCACTACTGTTTACTGATTGGTTGCTAGAGGTCACTGCACATTATTACTGCTCACTTATTGGTTGCTATTGGTTACTGTGCATCATTACCACTTATTGATTGCTAGAGGTTACCGCACACCATTACAGCTCACTCATTGATTGCTAGAGGTTACAGCACTTATTACATCTCCTGATTGGTTGCTGAAGGTTACAGCAAATCATCTCCTGCACACCATGGACTGAGAAGGTGAGGGGACCCACCAATACACAGAAAACTCGTCAGGATTCCAGGCCTCCTGGGATCATGGCAGTGCTGGCTGGGGGCGGAGGGGGGTAAATGGCAGTGCTGGGGGGTTGATGGGATCAGTGGGGGGGTGGGATAAGTGGCAGTGCTGAGGGTATGGGATGAGTGACAGTGCTGGTGGGGGGGGGGGGATTAAGTGGTAGTGCTGTAAGGGGGATTTACACTGACCAACAGTGTAAGGGCAATTCTGCACTTACCACCAATGTAAAGGGAAATGTACTCGGACCACCAATGTAATGGGGAATTTGCACTGACCACTTATTTAACCACTAGCCTACTGGGCACTTATACCCCCTTCCTGCCCAGGCCAATTTTCAGCTTTCAGTGCTGTAGCACTTTGAATTACAATTGGGCGGGCATGCAACATTGTACCCATATGAAATTTTTAGCTTTTTTTTTTTTTTAGACAGATATTTCTTTTGGTGGCATGTAATCACCTCTGGGTTTTTCATTTTTTGCTAAAGAAACCAAAAACAACAGAGAATTTTGAAAAAAAAAAGTTTTTTCTTAGTTTTTGTTTTAAAAGTTTGTAAATAAGTGATTGTTCTCCTTCACTGATAAGCACTAATGAGGCTGCAGTGATGGGCAATGATAGGTGGCACTGATGAGGAGGCATTGGTAGGTGGCACTGATGGGCATTGGCAGGCATCACTGATGGGCACTGAAAGGCAGCACTCATATAGGGCGCTCATATATGGCACTGATAGGCGGAACTGACTGGCACTGATAGGCGGCGCTGACGGGCACTGATAGGTGCCAATGACTGGCACTGATAGGTGGCACTGACTGGCACTGATAGGTGGAACTGATTGGCAGCACTGATAGGTGGCACTGACTGGCACTGATAGGTGACACTGGAAGGCAGCTCAGATGGGCACTGATATGTTGCATTGATGTGTACTCGTAGGCACTGATAGGTGGCATTGATGGACACTGACAGGTTGCACTGCTGGGGCTACACTGATCATCAGGGCACACTGTGTACATGTTCCCTCCGAGGAATGCCGATTACCGGCTTTCCTCTCCTCTCAAGCTGTCAGCGTGACAGATCGTGAACAGAAAAATGCCGGCATTACCCTACTTACATGTGATTGGACACAGCTGATCACATGACCGAGCCGAAATCTTCGGCTCTGTCCGTTGATCCGCTGTGTCCGAGGGAGCCGTGCATGCACGGTTAGAATGGGAAGACGTCATGTGACGTCCTCCCAGAACGAGAGAACTGCCTTGTGCCCATCATTGCCATATATGGCGGGCGGGAGGTGGTTAAAGGGGTTTCTACAAGGTCCACCATTGTAAGGGACGATTTGACACTGACCACAAATGTAAGTTAGGATTTTTTACCAGCTACCAATATAAAAAGGAATTTCTACACTGGCCACCACTGTAAAGGGGATTTACATTAACCACTAATGTAATGGGAGCATTCACAGTGACTACCAATGTAGGAAGGAATTTGCATTGATCACCAATGTAAGGGGGGCATTCACACTGACTACACCACACATGAAAAATCACTTTCTTGACACCACAGAAATGTTCTGCCCTTTAGTAGATACACAGGAGTGCCATTAATTGTTAATGACACCCTCACCCATCTGCTGACCTGCACCAAAATTCACAGTGCTGTGGCACTGTAAGGCTCGGTGTGAAAAAAGGGCCAGAGACTTTTCATCCACATTTTTCCTACACATGATGTATATCTTTTTCCACCCCGTCAGTACACCTTTACATCCTAAATTTCCCTGCTAACCTCTGCACCCCAAGCCTCCCCCATCCTCTCCACCCACCTTCTTTACCTCTGTATATTCCTTCCTTGCTCACCTGTGCACCCCAAACTGTAATTCCTTTTCTGCCTACCTCTACACCCCCCCCACACCTTCCCAGTGGGCACCATTCAGCAGAGGTGATGGTGGCTGGAACCTCAGGGGGGCATAAGATGCATATGAATACCAACGCTATTTGCATATGAATGCCACAATGCCACCACTATTTACATATGAATGCTGGTTAATGATATGTGAATGCTGACATGGTTTGCACACATGAGTCATCTGTACATGGAAATAGGGCAGAGCTGGGCAACATAAGTGACAGCACTTCACACTGAGATATCAGGACAAAGCCTTCAAGGTGCAAGGTTACGTAAAGCGGGACAGCTTTCCAGTATGGGGCAGCTGCTTTGGTCCCTTGCTGGCATGGACTCTTTCTAGCTCTGACACTTTGCTGACACAAAAAACTTTGCCACTGGCAATGATCAATGCCTCTGCTCCTGCCTGCCACTATTATTATTGTTGGCTGGACTGATGCTTTTGTTTGCACACAAAAGCAAATGGTGTTACCACATGGCTGCCACAGTTGCTGGAGCTGCACTGTCCTAGTTCTCTGTTATTTTCCAGTCCATTTGGTACACAGGGACTTCCACTTCCTCTCCAGTGCCCAGCTAACACTTTATAAATGCTTCAGTATTGCGCCTTAAATGCTACAGACACAGTTTTGACGCTCTAACATTGAAATGAATGGAGGTGGCTGACAAGCAGCAATGCATGTAAGTGACATGCTGCTTCATTTTTAGCACAGCACAACAATACCACACCTGTCTGTACTGCTCTGTGTGGTGCCAATCGTAATATGCATGACAGGTATTGAAGGGCAATTAAGAGGCTTTAACTGCTTCCCATCCACCCTATAGCAGAAATACTGCTACAAGGTGGCACGGGTGTGCAAAATCACGTATATACAGTGGGGCAAAAAAGTATTTAGTCAGCCACCAATTGTACAAGTTCTCCCACTTAAAAAGATGAGAGAGGCCTGCAATTCAAGTTGTTTCAGTGTAATCACCATTGTTGCATAATCATATGGTTTGGATGCTTTTTTTGTTTATAGCAAAAAAAATTTAAAATGTACAGGTGATCAAATACAACTAAAAGAAAGCTCTATTTCTGGGGAAAAAAGGATGTAATTTTAATTTGGGTGCAGCGTTGCATGACCGCGCATTTGTCAGTTAAGATAACGCAACAACGTAACACAAAAAATGGCCTGGTCAGGAAGGGGGGTAAATCCTCTGGAGGGCAATTGGCTAAATACACTGCTTAAAGTTGAACTATACTCACCTTCAGTCAAGCATTGTGGCATCGTGGAGCTCCCTGTCGGCCACTGACATCTTTGAGTGGCAGGCTTCCAAGTTGTGATCACTGATTGCTTTTATTTGCTAGGCCATTATGACGTTATTCCCATGAGTGAGCGGGAATTCAGTTAGCTTCAGAATTGCCAAATTTCTACAGTGAGCTGCATGTGCACAGCTCTCTTGTTCAAATATTTTATTGGAAGGCTTCAAGCCAGTTACAATTCCAATGCAGTAATAAAAAAAAAAAAAATTAACAAGGGTAACATAAGATCGGGACAGAGTATGAGATCAACAGGCAGAGATCGATTATGGTAATTTGTATCACATACAGGTACAATCAAGAAGGATGCCGGAATTCTTCCACCCGGCAGTAAACAATACATGGGTATGGGTATAACGCTCAACAGGAAAATGAGAAAACTGAAAAACAGGTATTGAAAAAACGTAGAGGACAATGAGATAATGGCAACAGGAGATACAAACAAAAAACGTCAGAATACAAAGAGCAGCGTGTCAATCTATATTAGGCTGGGGGTCATAGTATGGGTTAGGTATCTCGTGATCAGCTATGGGTAGCTACCACCTGAGGCAGCATGTAGAAAGGCAAGTAGGTGTACTAAGTATGACCAGGTTATACATAGGCTTGAAGAAAATTTAAGAGAAATAAAGAGGAGAGAAAAAAAACAAAGGGGGGAAGCGAGGAACAGGGACAAGGGGGTATGGGACAGAAAAGAGGGAGGGGGAAGGGGAAACAAGGAGTGATAGCATGTGGAGACATGGACAGGTAAGGGCGAAGGGAAGGAAAAGAGTAGTCAGAGAAAAGGAGGGGAGGGCAGAGGAAGAGAGGGAACAGGGGGGTAGCCCCAAGGGAAAGCTAGATCCTGTGGTTGAAAGGGGACCTAAGAGCATAGGTGGACTCAACATGGATAAAGCAAGGAATCATCAAAGTCGGGAGTGTGACGGATGCGGCGTGAGACCCTCAGCCCTTCTCACCAACTCGTGGCTGAAGGACTAGCCAATCTAAAACCGCGCTGTCACGTGCGTAACAACACCATGCTCAGCTGCACCCTGCACAAAGATTTTCCAGCTAATGGACCACAATCTATGTACCGCAGCCCGAGAGCGATTGTTTCTGGGTCAGGTTAATTACGTAATAATCGTCTGTATACACACTGTCATCGCAGGCAGATGTATATACACAGTAGTGCTCTTCAGAAACAGGAATTCTTAGTTTGCATTAAAGAGCTTTAGAAACAGTTCAACACTTTTCAGAAAATAGGATTTATTACTAAAAAAGGTCAAAATGGTGCAATAAAAATATTTAAAGAATAGATGTAGCCAATATATGTATATAAATACAGAGAGCAATACCACAGCAGAGAGATAACATAAAGAAGTTTAGAGAGGTAGGATACTTGCCGTCAGCCTTGGTTTAAGCAGCTTCAAGGGTCCTGAGCAAAAGATTGCCTTTTCTCCCAAAGTTGGTTCCTGATGTTAAAAGGGAGAATTCTTCAACTTACTGCTCCAAGCATAACAGCCTTTTTTCTAGGAACTCAGCAGGGTGTCTCCTTAAAGCAGAGAACCAATCGCCTCATTTGGGGAGGGGTGTTTTAGGCGGGGAACTCAGGCTATGACCAAATCCCTCGCAAGTTATACCATGGTCAATAACCTTCCCTAGGCACATTTAGCAGCCTAGCCACTAGTAGATTAATATGCAGAATGATATCCTGAACGTCCAGACATCAAATATGTCATATCTTACTATTTCAGCTAGAAGTATATGGCTTTCTGCTCTCCTGTAGACTTTAACTATGGGTGTAAGATATCAGGCGACTCGCATTAAACTGAGCTATCCGAATATATGCTTTGTTTCATTGTAATTATTTCCTATCTTAAGATATGAAATTATATGGAAAAGGGGTTTTAAATAGGATGTCTGTTTTACTGTTATCTCAGAATGTCTTTCATGTTCAGTGAAGGACTGGTTTATAGCTTTACGATCCTCTCCAAGCAAGAGTCTCACAGACATACTGGGCCCAGGCTAATTGTGATTTATAACCATGAAGCTATCCCGCTGTGCCTGATGCCTGTGATCTCATCATACATACAGACCACATTTCTGAGGGAGGGGGATTGGAGGGAGAGAGAATGATACAAGTTGGAGGATCTGTAGCAAGATGAATGACCGCGTCCATCTCGGTACGTACAATTGCTACAGGGAGGTAAACAGTGTTCCATCCAGGGTTTCCAAAGACGTTCAAAAGTGCTCACTGTGCCTTGAATAACTGCCTCAAGTTTAGCATGAACCAAGGCTCTCGTGACCCTATGTTTGACTTCCAGAATGTGGAGGTGAGGGGTGTTCCATGCTTTAGCAATAGTTTGTTTTGCCGCAGTAGTAACTTGCAAGAATAGTTTATAACATACAAATGGGACATACCTTGTGGCTTCCTATTTAGGAGGGCAGTGGTTGTATCTGTATAAGAGTATAAGGGAGCATTGAGGACAGGATACTGAAAACCTCCGCCCATAAAATACAAACCAGGGGGCAGTGCTACCAAATGTGATAATAAGTGCCAGGATCCGGGCAGCCTCAAAAGCAAGAGGAGGGGTAGGAGGGGGGGAATTTAGTTATCCGAGCGGGAACCATGTACCAGCGCATGAGTACTTTATAATTTGTTTCCAAGGCTACTATATTTTCTGATGCTGATTCAGTATACAACCATATATCCTCCCATTCTGGAGGGTCTAAAACCAGGCCAAGGTCTCTCTACCAACTCTTAACATAGGATATGCGTGAAAGTGGGCGTGGAGATAGAAGGTGGGTGTAAAGTGTAGAGAGCATACCTCACGCGTGAGGATCACTTTTACATAGCCGTTCAAACTTGGTCATGGATGGAGTAGTAGAGTCACTCAGTAGATTGGGGGCGAAGAAATGTTTAACTTGTAGATAACAAAAGATCTCAGATCTCGGGAGGCCAAGGGATTCACATAAATGAGCAAAAGACTTGAAAGTATCTGGAGTTGTTAAACTGTGAGCCTGTATAAGGTCTCTACACGACCAATTGTGGAACAAGGAGGGGGAGGTCCAGGCAGGAGCGAATGAAGGGCTGCAGAGAAAAGACAGCATGGGGTTATGGGGGGAGCGTAGAGTAAACCTCGTCTTGAGGGTATCCCAAAGGGATAAACTGTTGTTGGTGATTGGGTTATGGATTGTGCGATGTCTCGTGGGTGAAGCCATAGTTAATTTGCTATGGACAGAGGGTCACAGTCCAATGCTTCTAAAATGACCCAGAGTGGGGTTTCTTGTACTGTGTGGTATTTAGGTAGTTGAGCCAGGTGTGCTGCGGCGATAGTACTTAGTGAAGTTGGGGAGGCCTAGCCCTCCAGCCAGTTTAGATGAAAAGAGAGTGGTCTTAGCAATTCGTGGTCTAACTTTGCCCCAGATATAGGTTTGGGTTTGGCGTTGGAGAATTCTGAGGAAATGTGAAGGGACCGTTATGGGGAGAACTCTAAAAAGATAAAGAATTTTGGGTAAGATAGATATTTTAATGACAGTAATGCACCCCAGCCACGTCAAGGGTAGAGAGGACCAAGAGGACATGAGGTTGGTTTGGTGTGTCAGCATAGGAGGATAATTAGAAGAGAACATAGATACTGGATCAGCCATGAGTTTAATACCCAAGAAGGGAAGGTGGTGTGGGGCCCAAGAAAATGGGAGAGCATCGCGAAGATGTGCAAGGGTGGAGGAGGGGGCCGAGATATTCAGTGCCTGAGATTTTTGAGGGTTGATTTGGAGGCCGGAAATAATAGATAACCTGTCAAGGGTGGACACAAGGTTAGAGGCTGAGACAAGGGGGGAGGTCATAAATAGAAGGATATCATTAGCAAATAACATTAATTTATGGTGGTGGGCCCCCAGTTCAAGCCCCCAGATATCTGGGTTATTACATATTGATTGAGCTAGAGGTTCAATGGCTAGAGCGAAAAGAAGAGGGGACAGGGGGCAGCCCTGTCGTGTGCCACGTTGAATAGGGAAAGGGTCAGATTTGTGCCCCACACATTTCAAGCTAGCTGTAGCTAAGGTGTAGAGTGAGGACACCCAGGCTACAAAAATGTGGCCCAAAGCCCCATTTACGCAGAGTGAATTGCAAATATGGCCAGGAGACCGTTTTGAAAACTCTCTTAATGTCCAGCGACACATAACACTCTGGGATATGACGATTCCTAGCCACATGGGCAAGTAGGACAGCGCGCCAAACACCATCGCCGGCCTGTCTAACGGGAATAAAGCCCACTTGGTCTTTGTGTATAAGGGAGCCTATGACCTTGTTCAAAGGCATGGATAGGATTTTGGCAAGAATTTTGACATCAATATTGCTTGAGGTGATTCAACATCAATATTGAGAAGAGAAATGGGTCTGTAGTTGGACCAGGAGGTGTCGTCAGAATAAGGCTTAGGTATCATGCTAATTATTGCTGAAAGGCAGTCTGGGCCTAGTGCATGACCATTGAGTAGAGAACTGAACACTTTGGCAAGAAGTGGGGCAAGAAGGCCCACAAAATGTTTATAATAGGGGAATGTGAAGCCATCAGGTCCAGGGCGTTTGTTGGATTTAAGAGATTTAATCGTTTGGATGATCTCCAGCTGAAATAACGATAATGTGGGAAGGTGAAGGTCAGAAAAGAAGGCTACGGCATTAAGTTCTACAAAGGGGTTTTTAGCTGAGTAGAGGTCTGCTAGGCATTTCTAAAATAATCGGAGAACATTCACCGCGTTACTGGTATAGGTGTCATTGGAGGTTTTTAAGCGAATGGGCTTGCACGGGCGATCGAGATTCTGGACAGTCAAAGCAAGAAAAGTATCTGGCTTATTGGCTTTCATATAGTATTTGTGTCTGGATCTATGTAGTGTTTTTTTCGACAGTGTTAGTTAGAAAAGATCAAGCTCCAGGTGGGCTTTCTTATATGTCTGCTTATGTGCGGGGGAAGGATCGCTCTGAAAGTCTCTGTGGGAGTCATGAAACGCAGTGTCCAGATGTCTATGGAGTAGTCACTGCTCCTTCTTTAAGTAAGAGGCTTGGCTGATTAATACACTGCGCAGAACCAGCTTCTGAGCTTCCCATAACGTAACCGGTGAGATATCCGGAGAATCATTATGAAGTAAATATTCCTTAATTGCAATCTCAACCTGGGCCCAGTGTGCCGAGTGGGCCAATTGGGTGTCATTAAGGCATCAGGAAGAGTCCTTAGACCTAGGGATTAGAGAGGCTATTGTAGTAATGACAGCGTTATGGTCCGTCCAGGAGCAAGGTTCAATTACAGAGAACAAAAAATAGTAGGTGAAGAACCCACCGTTAAAATGATATGATCAATTCGCATGAAAGTGTTGTGCGGATGGGAAAAATGGGTGTACTGCCGTCTAGCCAGGTTAGCTTCACGCCAGGTGTCTAGGAGAGAGTGTTGCTGAAGAAGGGTTTGAAAACTGCATTTGGAGGGGCTGGTTAAATCTGAGACAGGAGATTTATCTAGGAATGGATAGATCACCTGATTGGAGTCTCCACAAACAAGCAAAGTACCCTGTTTATGAGAGTCAATAACGGTCAAGAGATGGGAAAGAAAAAGGGTGGGGTTGCGGTTTGGAGCATAGTAGGATACCACAGTGATTTCTGTATCTAAGAGGTGGCCAGAGAGTATGATATAGTGCCTTTCAGGGTCTTTGATTTGCGCTCGGGGGGGTAAAGGGAGTGGAACGGTGAAACGCAACCCCTGTATTTCTTGTCAGCGGAAGCTGCATATATTTGAGGATAAGAGGCACTAAAATATTTCGGGCAACAAGTTTAGGTAAAGTGTGTTTCCTGCAAGCAAACTACATGAGTTTTAGCAGAGAAAAAGGACTTGAAAGCCTTGGTTTGTTTGTGTGATGAGTTGAGGCCTTGGACGTTCAGGGTAAGTATGTTTAATGGAGCCATGGCAGCCTATGGGTCCGTGTGGCTAGGATGTGATTGGTCTGACCCTCAGAACTATGGAAGAAAGAGAAAGGAAAATGAGTATAGGAGAGAAAGGGAGGAGGGGTGAAAAGGGGAAAAGAAGAGGGAAAAAGGGATAAAAGAAGGTGGGAGGAAGAGGGGATAGATAGGTGTGCCACCAAGGTAAAACAGTACCAGGGGGTTGTGGTAAATTGTCTAACCGGAAGAGGCTAAGAGCCCCTATGCGGGAGGCTAAATGCTGTCCCAGGGGAGCCCTACAAGGGTTACCCGGGGGCAGGGGTGGGGGTAGCAGTGACGGCCACTCCATAGCACAATGGCCATGGGATATTATATGAGGAGAACTGACAGATAGTAGCAGCAGCTGAGGTGGGTGATGGACCCCGGGAGCAGGGTCTTGGGTGAGTATAGAAAACATAGAGCGAAATACTATGGGGTATAGAATACTCCTAGGGGGAGCTCGGTATATTTCGGGGGTGTTCGTTTAGTGCAGGTAGGTAACTTTAATACAGAAGAGACCAAGCATGTCTCTTCTGAATTAAAAACCCTACATATTTACCCATTTTTATTTTTCACATAACGTTTTGTTTTTAATGCAGCTTAAACACAGGGTAATGCCACATGTTTGAACAAGCCTAAAGGGTGGAGTCATCCAGGATTCAAAGCTGAAAGTTGAATTTTTTCTTTCAAGATTTTATTTTCTCCTTTTGGTAAGGCCACATAGCCTTAACTTTATCGAACAGTGTAGGTTTTATTTTCAAGGTGCACTCTTTACAATTAAAATAGTGAACATTACAATCATTAAAAGGCATTATATAGTATATGCAGCTTTCATACCGGTTATCCCCAAAATGTTAGCTTTTGGGACCTGGATGCAAAAGGCATCAAACTATTAAAAAAAAGAAAAGTTACCTTTGAAAAGATAAATTGAGCCATCTTTGTTAGATACAAATGTATCAATTGCCTCATCTCCACATAACTTAATTATAGACTGCTTTTTAGGTTCCTTATTTTCTGTTGATTTTGGACTGGCAGTGATATTCCATTTCCCAGGAGCAGGTGTGACAGTTTTGGAACTGCCTTCAGAAGAACCTGAGCTTGTTTTTTTCTTTCCTGTAGGTTTTCCATACAAAGCTTGAATGGCTTCAATATCATCTGTATGAAGCTGAAATGATGGTTTGTATCCCTTGTACGTTGGAGCCATCAGAGCACCAGGAATAGTGGAATGGTCAAGTCCCAAGGAATGTCCAAATTCATGTGCAGCAGCTTGCAGTAGGTTCACACCTAAAACATGAGACAGAATAAAGCAGGTAAACATTTATCAGACAAAACTTGCTGTTAGAAATTCTGTATATAGCCCTACAGAACAGACAATGCACAGTCAACATGTGCTTTTCTGCTTCACTGCAGCAAGGAAACGGGAAACTTTTATTCAGAGAAAAGAGAGAGTATACCATAGATGCAGCTACAAACTTATGAATACTGTCATCTACTGGTTGAACAATATACAGTATCTATACTGAATAATGATGTAGTTGTTGCACAAAATACATGAACACTGAATTCCAACATTTACACATGATTTACACACATACTCTACACTCAATGTGTGTGTCTACACAGTATATAGCCCTATAGATGGCTTGAGATCACTAATCACTAGCAAGCCGCTTGCAAAAGTAAATAGTCTTTACTGGTCTCTCAAAGCACGGAAACACAAATAGCTTTTCTCAGCAAAAAGTAAAGCAAACAGATCATAGTCCAGATATCAAAAATGCATACAACAGGCTCATTGCTAGTCTCACGGTTCCGCGCCAGATTTAGTGTTCCCTCGTGTTTCAGGGTACCACAAAAGCTGTAGGGGTTCAGCAACCAGCATCTCAGTTGCCAGGAAGTTCACACTTGCTCACAGCTTGTGAATTTCGCCATTCGGCCTCTCTGACACAGTTGCTGAGACTTCCCTGCTGCTTTTCAAGAAGCCCTTACAGGTGTCTTATCCCCCTAAGTTCTTAAACTGCAAAAAAGTCACCCCCCTTAATGGAACCATAACTCAAATAAAGGGGAAATATACCTTTACACATTCCTGGTGTCCTGTACAATATGTGTGTGTGTGTATGTATATATACTGTCTCTCACAAAAGTGAGTCCACCCCTCACATTTTTGTAAATACAGAGCTGAGTGAACTATTGGCGCTTTATAAGTACTGTATAATATTTTAATATATCTTTTCATGTGACAACACTGAAGAAATTACACTTTGCTACAATGTAAAAGTAGTGAGTGTACAGCTTGTACAACAGTGAAAATTTGCTGTCCCCTCAAAATAACTCAACACACAGCCATTAATGTCTAAACCGCTGGCAACAAAAGTGAGTACACCCCTAAGTGAAAATGTCCAAATTGGGCCCAAAGTGTCAATAATTTGTGTGGCCACCATTATTTTCCAGCACTGCCTTAACCCTCTTGGGCATGGAGTGCACCAGAGCTTCACAGGTTGCCACTGGAGTTCTCTTCCACTCCTCCTTGACTACATCACGGAACTGTTAGAGACCTTGCACTCCTTCACCTTCCATTTAAAGATGCTCCACACATGCTCAATAGGGTTTAGGTCTGGAGACATACTTGGCCAGTCCATCACCTTTACCCTCAGTTTCTTTAGCAAGGCAGTGGTCATTTTGGAGGTGTGTTTGGGGTCGTTATCATGTTGGAATACTGCCCTGCGGCCCAGTGTCCGAAGGGAGGGGGATCATGCTCTGCTTCAGTATGTCACAGTACATGTTTGCATTCATGGTTCCCTCAGTGAGCTGTAGCTCCCCAGTGCCGGCAGCACTCATGCAGCCCCAGGCCATGATGCTCCCACCATCATGCTTGACTGTAGGCAATATATATATATATATATATATATATATATATATATATATATATATATATATATATGGCTAACACATTTCCAAGGGCACAGGAGTGACGTAGCAGTATAGCTAGGCAGCTGATAGTTTAGTGCAGTTGTACAGCAGTATATCCTCAGAGACAGTGAGTCACAGCACAGACTGAGTTGGTCATACTGGGGTGGCATCTGCTAGAGGGGTGGTAGACTGGCAGGTAGCTGACACAGGTGGCGACTCAAGACTCAAGAGGAAGTCCAGATGATATTTGGTCATTCTATATATAACTTAATTTAAAAAATGTCAACATAGGTTGTACAAAAAAGTATACATACTGTATGTAATAAATACAACATCCATATTTCATGATACATTAAAAAGATCAGAGATGATGAGGCTTCTTAGAACTGTTGTGGCCCTACAACTAGAAAGTAATTTTTGTGTTGGGGTAGCTTGTACATGGTGCGTAGAGAATGGAGTGGCTCAGTATTTTTAGATATTTTGGATGTGTAGGTAGGGTAATTGTCCCACCTTTCCCAGGAAGAGAATTAAATGAGGGAACTCGAAAGAGAGTGGTAATCAAGCAGTTCATATTCCCCTTTACATCTTAGGAAGAAAGATAAAGGCTAAACAACATACAGTATTTAAGGGGGGCAAAAATTAGTATATTGCATGTCTTATTCCAATTAGTAAATGGTATTTGTGTGAGTGTAAAATTATTCCAGCAGAGCCATTTCGCCTCAGAGTTCCATTAAATGACAGAGGGAGGATCAGTATTTTGCCACTTTTGAGATATGCAGGCCTTGGGAGTGTTTAGTAATGATTAACCACTTCAAGTCTGGCATTTTTTGTTGGCTGATAGCTAAAAAGAGTGGGAAATTTCAGTGGAGACTGAAAAAGTTTTACTTTTGACTGCTGGTGCTTGTAGTTGTTTGATTTAAAAAAGTAAAAGCTTTTAGCTAGACCCAAAGAAGAAAATAACTTTTTCTGTCACTTTTTAAATAACATTTTTTTTCTTCCTTTCCTTGTCTTCCTTCAGTCTGCTAATTAAGAGGAGTGGTTATTTGGTCACAGGTGATAAAGGTCCTATATAATATGCTGTAGAGCTCTCTCTGAGCTTGCTCATTTTTTAACTTGCCTGTATATTGCTTGCTGGACCTTTGCTAAGTGGACATTTGATGAGCGGGGCTAAAAACAGGAGTTGTAAACAGGAGATTATAACAGGAGTCTAACATGAGTCTACTAACCTGTAAGTGACAACTGATATTTCCTGTTAATATTGTAACTGGTATAATGTGTGCTAGCAGGGTGGAAGGTTTTGTTCAGTGCACAGTGTGCCGCATGTATGCAGCAATAGAGCAACAGCTCCAGGATGGATACTGCTGCAACAGATGTGAGCGGGTTGCTCTTCTGGAAACTCGTGTTAGAGATCTGGAGGCGCAAGTTGCAACACTGGGCAGAACCGACAGCCTTCAAAGGGGCCTTCTGCTCTCTGAGCAGGTAGCTAATGGGAATGATGTGGAGGATGGAGGGGCTAATCAGGATTATTAGGTAGGAAGATGGGTTACTGTAATGAGAGGAAGTGGTAGGGGCTCACAGAAAAGGAAGGTCTGCCCTGTATTTGTGCACCCAAACAGATTTGCCAAGTTAGGTGAAGATGTGTGGGTGGCAGACCTGGATGTCACTGCTATCCCTAACAGTTGGGAGGGCAGACCAGCTGGGAGGGGTGGTGAGGGTAGTGCAGGAAGGCCTAGACAGCTGGTGGTAGTAGGGGATTCTATAATCAGAAGGACTGATTTGTTGCCTGGATTGCTTCAACCAAATGGTTTTCTGTCTCCCTGGCGCCAGGGTTCGTCATGTGGTGTACCAGGTTGAAAAATTACTGGGAGGGGCTCGGCATGACCCGGCTGTCTTGGTTCATGTTGGAACCAATGACAGAATACATGGAAGGTGGAGGCTCCTTAAGAACCAATTTAAAGAACTAGGCTGCAAGTTGAAGGGAAGGACCTCTATGGTGATATTCTCTGAAATATTACCTGTGCCATGCTCAACTCAGGAAAGACAGGGGGAGATTAGAGAACTCAATGCATGGCTGAAGACCTGGTGTAAAAGGGAAGGATTTGGGTTTCTAGAGCACTGGGCTGACTAAATGGAAGGGGGTCTGCTGGAGAGGTTTATGTGGAGGCTGGAGGAGTATTAATCTAGGATCAAGGGGGGAGGGAGAAGTAGATTATAATGAGGTAGACAGATCAGGCAGGGGTCAGTACTTATTGGTGGGTGGAATGGGGAAAGATGGGGGGAAGGCTATGGCAGATAAGAAGGTTCACATGTTCCAAACAACCAGTGGAATTGGTACCATTTGTATGAAAATAAAAAATATGCAAAATATGTGTGAACAAGGTGTCAATGAATGAAAGTATTCACCAATGCCAGAAGTCTGCCAAGCAAAATAGGTGAGTTGGAAGCTTTGGTGCATGAAGAGAACTATGTTTTAATTGGTATTGCAGAATCTTGGCTTCATTCTTCACATGACTGGGCCATTAATATTCCTGGCTATGCTCTCTTTCAGAGAGATAAGGTAACTAGGAAAGGTGGTGGTGTCTGTCTCTATGTGAGAAGTGATCTCAGAGTGAGTGTGAAAGAGGACCTAGTTGATGGAGAGTGTGATAAGGCTGAAGCATTATGGGTGGAACTGCACATGGGGGTGCGTACTACAAAGGTAATCATTGGAGTTTGTTATAGTCCTCCCAGTGTTAATGAGGAGGTGGAAACTCAGCTCCTTGCACAGATTGAAAGGGCTGGGACAGTGATAATAATGGGGGATTTTAATTATCTGGAAATTGACTGGAGTAATGGTACTGCAGGAGCAGTTAAAGGGCAAACATTTTTAAATTTTTACTACAGGACAATTTTATGGTACAGTTCATACAGGCCCCAACTAGGAATATTCTCTGCTGGACCTGGTAATCTCAAACCATGCAGAGCTTATTACGAATGTCCATATAAAAGAACATCTGGGTAGCAGTGACCATAACATTATTTCTTTTATTGTTAGCTGTAAACAGCAAGCACATACAGGAAAAATAAAAACGCTCAATTTTAAGAGCTAAATTTCCAAGGCTGAGAGATGCTCTCCAAGACTTAGATGGGAGGGAATATTGGCATCAATGAACACAACACAGAAATGGGAGTTCTTCAAAAAGATTATGTGAACACACTACAAAATATATTCCCATGGGCAACAAGTTTAAAAGGCTAAAACTCAAACCTCTGTGGCTTACAGCCAAAGTTAAAAAAGCTATAGATAATAACAAAAGAACTTTTATTGAATATGAAAATGAAGGAATGCGATCATCATTTAAACATTACAAAGAATATAACAGAATATGCAAAAAGGAAAATAAGGCCACAAAAATTGAAAAGGAACGACAGATTGCAAAAGATAGCAGGACAAACCCCCAAAAATTCTTCAAATATATTAATAGTAAAAAGGTCCAGTCCGAGCATGTAGGCCCTTTACAAAATAATCTAGAGTGGGTGACTGGGGACAAATAGAAGGCAATTTTATTAAATACCTTCTTCAGCTCTTTGTACACAAAGGGGTATGGGGGAGCTCTTGTCCATAATGGGCATGGTATTGACACAGCTCCAGATGATCCACATTGGCTTACAATTGATATGATCCAAAAACATTTAGACACAATAAAGGTGAATAAAGCACCTGGACCAAATGGCATACACCCATGGGTCCTTAAAGAATTGAGCTCTGTCATTTCAAAGCCATTGTTTCTAATTTTTAGGGACTCTTTAATGACTGGATTGACGTAAGGCAAATGTGGTGCCAATATTTAAAAAGGGGTCAACATTTTTGCCAAGTAATAATAAACCTGTTAGTTCAACTTCTATAGTTGAGAAGATACTGGAGAGTTTAATAAAAGACCACATAGATGAGTTATTTCTGGAAAAAATATTTTAAGCAACAGACAGCATGGATTCATGAGAGACATAAGTCGTCAAACAAATATGATTTTTTTTATGAGGAGGTGAGCAAAACCTTGGACAGAGGGGTGGCGGTGGACATGGTATACTTGGATTTTGCAAAAGCTTTTGACAGTTTCCCACACATGGCTAATGTGTAAGGTGAAGTCTACAGGCTTGGAAAAATCCATATGTAAATGGATAGAAAACTGGCGAAAAGATTGTATTCAGAGAGTAATGGTTAATGATTCATACTCTGAATGGTCTAGGGTTGTCAGTGGTGTACCCCAAGGTTCAGTGTTGGGACCCTTACTTTTTAATATATTTATAAATGATATAGGGTCTGGGATTAAAAATACCATTTCAGTCTTTACAGATGACAGCAAGCTGTGCAGTGGAATAACATCCTTAAAGGATGTCTCCAACTTACAAGTTGATCTCAATGCACTGTTTAATTGGGAACTATGTGGCAAATTAGGTTTAATGTTGATAAAGGTGATGCACTTGGGGACTAAGAATATGCATACATCAGACATACTAAGGGGGGTACAATTGGGGGAATCAATGGTGGAGAAGGATCTGGGGGTTCTGGTAGATCACAAGCTTAATAATGGCATGCAATGGCATGCAATGCCAAGCTGCGGTTTCTAAAGCGAGCAAAATCCTCTGTTGTATTAAAAGAGGTATAGACTAAAGAGAGAGAGATATCATTTTACCCCTGTACAAATTATTAGTAAGACCTAATTTGGAATATGCAGTTCAGTTTTGGGCACCAATTCACAAAAAGAATATAGGGGAACTGGAGAAAGTACAGAGAAGGGCAACCAAACTGATAACAGGCTTGGAGGAGCTCCGCTATGAGGAAAGATTAGAGGAACTGAATTTATTGTCTCTTGAGAAGAGATTAAGGGGTGATATGATCAACATGTATAAATACATCAGTGGTTCATATAGTGAACTTGGTGTAGAGTTATTCACCTTGAGGTCATCACAGAGGACAAAGGGGCACGGTTTATGTCTGGAGGAAAACAAATGTAATCTCCAAACATGGAAAGGTTTTTTCACAGTGAGAGCTGTGAAAATGTGAAATAGACTCCCTCAAGAGTTGGTTCTGGCCAGCTCAGTGGAGTGCTTTAAAAAAGGCCTGGATTCTTTCTTGGATACACAGAATATAACTGGTTACTAATATTTATAGGTAAATTTGATCCAGGCAATATCCAATTGCGTCTTGGGGGATCAGGAAGGATTTTTACTTCCCCTGCAGGAGCAAATTGGATCATGCTTTGCTGGTTTTTTTGTCTTCCTCTGGATCAACTGTGGGTGTAGAATTATAATTTTTTTTTTCCATGGTCGAACTGGATAGACTTTTGTCTTTTTTAAGCCAGATTAACTATGTAACTATGGTGCCCAAGAAAAAGATTGTGGGCAGGTGTCTTTAATACATATAATGAGTTGTTGTCAGGAGCACCTTCTTAAATGACAGGACTAATCTGTGTACCACATGAGCACATAGCCAGTCTGTGGGAGCTAGAATTATTGTTGGTTGGTAGGGGATCAAATACTTATTTTACTCACTGAACTGTAACTAAATTTATAACATTTGTATCATGTATTTTTTTCTGGATTTTTAGTTGATATTCTGTCTCTATCATTTAAAATACACCTATGATAAAACTTATAGACCCTTCATTTCTTTGTAAGTGGGCAAACATACAAAATCTACAGGGATTCAAATAATTATTTTCCCCACTGTGTGTGTAAAACACACACACACACACACACACAGACACACACACACACACACACACACACACACACACACACACAGACACACACACAGACACACACACAGACACACACACAGACACACACACAGACACACACACACACACACACACACACACACTGGACTTCGAGCATCTTGCAGTGTGTGCGCCTCTCCATTCTTCCTCCATACTCTGGGTCCTTGGTTTCCAAATGAGATGCAAAAGTTGCTCTCATCAGAAAAGAAGAGTTGTAAGTGGGCAAACATACAAAATCTACAGGGATTCAAATAATTATTTTCCCCACTGTGTGTGTATGTACGTACACACACACACACACACACACACTATTGGAAACTTCACACTGGACTTCGAGCATCTTGCAGTGTGTGCGCCTCTCCATTCTTCCTCCATACTCTGGGTCCTTGGTTTCCAAATGAGATGCAAAAGTTGCTCTCATCAGAAAAGAAGACTTTGGACCACTGAGCAACAGACCAGGTCTGTTTTTCTTTAGCTCAGGTAAGACGCTTCTGACGTTGTTTGTTGTTCAGGAGCGGCTTGACAAGAGGAATACGACATTTGAAGCCCATGTCCAGGACCTGTCTGTGTGTGGTGGCTCTTTGATGCACTAACTCCAGCCTCAGTCCACTCCTTGTGAAAGTCCAACACTTTTGAATGGCCTTTTCCTGACAATCCTCTCCAGGCTGCAGTCATTCCTGCTGCTTGTGCACCTTTTTCTTCCACAGTTTTCCCTTCCACATAACTTTCTATTTATGTGCTTTGATACAGCACTTTGGGAACATCCAACTTCTTTTGTAATTACCTTTTGAGGCTTTCCTTCCTCATGGAGGGTGTCAATGATGGTTTTCTGCACAACTGTCAGGTCAGCAGTCTTTCCCATGATTGTGATTCCTACTGAACCAGACAGAGACCATTTAAAGGCTCAGGAACCCTTTGTAGGTGTTATGGCTTAATTAGCTGATTAGAGTGGGACACTTTGAGCCTAAAATATTGCACCTTTTCACAATATTCAAATTTTCTGAGATTGCGGATTTGGGGTTTTCATGAGCTGTAAGCCATAATCATCACAATTATGACAAATCACGGCTTGAACTATCCTGATTTGCATGTAATGAGTCTATCTCATATATTAGTATCCCCTTTTAAGTTGCATTACTGAAATAAATTAACTTGTGCACGATATTCTAATTTTTGGAGTTTCACCTGTATATACTGTGTGTAACACACACACACACACACACACTTGCATAAATTGACTGCAATATAAATGTACCTGTAATAAATAATAATTCCTTTAATAGGATGGGTAACAAGAACAAAACCATCTGTGCTAGCATGAACACTGTCTTGAAAACCCCAAGAGAAAATCTTCTACAATATGAGGAAAAAACAAATTACCGTGTACCTCTTGTAACCACATACAATCCAGCTTTAGAAGGGATAAAAAAAAGTTCATCAAAATGCTGCAACCTAATAATAACAGAGAATCAAATGCTCAAACATATACTCCAACAGCCCCTAATGATGGCCTTCAGGCAACCACCGAACCTCAGAAATTAAGTGATAAGTTCACCTTTCTACAAAAGATAATAAATGCATTTTTTTTGCAGGTAAAAAAAGTGTACTTATTATTTTTTGTAGTAGGAGCCCATAAAGTATTGCAGCAGCAATCAGCAGATTGCTGATACCATGCAGGTCTCCTGCAGACCTGTTCATTTATTGGCTTGCTTGTACATCCCATATGGGCAAGCCGATACTTCTGAAAGGAACACTCAATGAACTAACCAAAGCATTCACAGCACCATGGTTGTTCATTGATGACTACAAGGCAACAGCCGCTAATGCTGTCAGGATTTGTAGTCCATTCATTCACAGAACACTGTGAATAAATGATGTAGCTGTGTGGGCGAAGCCCCGCACGGCCGTGCTATATTTAAAAAGTGACAGCTAGTACTGGGAACGTCTGTCATGGGGGGGTGGAATTGGGTGGGGCCTGCAGGACCAGGAACATGTTACATGTTCCACCCTAAAACAGGTGGAGCATTTAACGTGTTCCTAAAGGTGAACTTATCCTTTGATCAGGAGGAAACTTCATTCTGATTACTGGGAGGGAAATAACGGGACCAAACCTTGCAACATCAAACACTGCAAGTTGTGCAACCAAATCAATCCATTAAAATGTTTTGCACATGCAAAAGGGACCTTCAGTATTACAGAATCATATAGCTATACCTATTCAATACAATAAAATGCAAAAATCATATATTGGTGAAACAAGAGAGAAATTACAAAAAAATACATTTTTAAAGCTATTTTCTTTGCCTCTGTCTTATACAAGGGGATTGAAATACTAAACACAAATATGCTGTTCACTTTGCAAAGGAAGTTGCACTTTGCAAGGGAATTTTCCCCACAGCTTAGTGAATGTGGTGAAGCTTCACTTTGCAAAAATGCCCAGTCACATGCAAGCAACAAATAAGCAGCATTTTTGTTTGCACATGATTTGTTGATGGAAGTCAGCAGAGCTTCACCTCATTCACTATGCTCTGGGGCAAATTATTTTGCCAAATGCAACTTCCCTTGCAAATTGATCAGCCTATTTACATTTATCAAATATCATGTTCTCTAAAGAAAGAATGAGAGATGGATAGCTCTTGGCTGGAGATAATTCACAAGCAACTGGTTTTCCTCAGCACATTTGGTGCATTCTCACCTGTGAAAAACAGATGGCCACTTTCTTTCCCAAGTTCCCTTCTCATTCCCTTGTTGGAATGTGTACACAATAAAGGGCAACACGACAAGCAATTTGATCCCTTGCCAGTGGATGTAATATTCATGTAATGCTCATGATCAGCTTGCCCATTTTGAAAAAGTCTACTTAACAAGCAGAGCACCATGGTGTGAAAGGACATTGGCTTTGGGATTTGTTAGAAGTGCACCAACTGTTGGATCATAGTTAAATGGAGCTCCAGTCTTCCCCCAAAAATTAAGTCAGCAACTGCAAATACTGTAGTTGCTGACTTTTAATATCAGGACACTTACCTGTCCAGGGATCCAGCGATGTCCTCACCGAAGCCTGTTGTTCAATTGGTTTTAGGTGCAGGAGCTGGCATCTTGGGTAAAGGAACCCAGCAGTGAATCCATACTGTGCATGCACGTGCCGCGCGATTGGTCCCGCAATCTTCTGGGACCTGAGTCCCAGAAGGCTGTGGGAAGAAGGAGGAGGGGACCAAAAGATTACTGCTGCTATCTTACCCTGAAGTGGGAGTGAGTGCCTGTCAAAACCAAGTAACCGACCCCCCCTCCAAAAAAAAGTGCCAAATGTGGCAGTGGATGGGGGAAAGAGGCAACCAAGTTGAACTTCCACTTTGGAGTGGAACTTCCACTTTAAGTATGAAAAATGTATTCATACAGTGATTCATGCAGTATATAAACAAAGCTATACTAATATATATATATATATATATACACACACACACACACCCACACACACTATAAAATCATATATCCCTGTAAGTATATACAGTTGTGTTCAAAATAATAGCAGTGTGTTGAAAAAAGTGAATAAAGCTCAGAATCCTTCTAATAGCTTTTATTTCCATACACACAAATGCATTGTGAACACTACACATTCTATTCCAAATCAAAACATGAAGAAAAATATATCAAATTTGTGGTGTTCCTCTAAAAAAATTGAAGAAAAGTGAATATTAGACTGTTCAAAAAAATGAGTCAACCAACGTCTGGCACCTGTGAACAGGTATTCCAGCCCAGGATGATTGGACTACATTCCACAGTTCTTCTCTATTTCTTGGTTTTGCCTCAGAAACTGCATTTTTGATGTCACCCCACAAGTTTTCTATTGGATTAAGATCCGGGGATTGGGCTGGCCACTCCATAACGGCAATGTTGTTGGTCTGGAACCAAGATGTTGCACGTTTACTGGTGTGTTTGGGGTCATTGTCTTGTTGGAACACCCATTTCAAGGGCATTTGCTCTTCAGCATAAGAGCATAAGGCAGCATGACCTCTTCAAGTATTCTGATGTATTCAAACTGATCCATGATCCCTGGTATGCGATAAATAGGCCCAACACCGTAGTATGAGAAATATCCCCATATCATGCTTGCGCAACCATGCTTCACTGTCTTCACAGTGTACTGTGGCTTGAATTCAGTGTTTGGGGGTTGTCTGACAAATTGTCTCTGGCCACTAGACCCAAAAAGAACAATCTTACTTTCATCAGTCCACAAAATGTTGCGCCATTTCTCTTTAGGCCAGTCAGTGTGCTCTTTGGCAAATTATAACCTCTTCAGCACGTCTTTTTTTCAACAGTGGGACTTTGCGGGGCCTTCTTGCAGATAGCTTGGCTTCACATTGGCGTCTTCTAATTGTAACAGTACTCACAGGTAACTTTAGACCTTCTTTGATCTTCCCGGAGCTGATTGTTGGCTGAGTCCTTGCCATTTTGGCTATTCTTCTATCCATTCCAATGGTAGTTTTTCGCTTTCTTCCACGTCTTTCAGGTTTTGGTTGCCATTTTAAAGCATTTGTGATCATTTTAGCTGAGCAGCCTATCATTTTCTGCACTTCTTTATATGTTTTCCCCTCTCCAATCAACTTTTTAATCAAGGTACGCTGTTCTTCTGAACAATGTCTGGAACGACCCATTTTCCTCAGAATTTCAGAAAGAAATGCACTGTAACCAGCATGTACAACATTTGCTGCCTTCCTTAAATAAGGGCAATAATTGCCACCTGTTTTTCAAAGAATGAATGACCTCACTAATAGAACTCCACACTGCTATTATTTTGAACATGCCCCTTTCGATTAGTGATTCAATTACACAGAACCAGCAGCATGCATGTCATGTCTGTTGGATTTCTATTACTCTACTACACCTGATAGTAAATTATTTGCCATGTAGAAACATCATTTCTACCAAAAACAGTGATTGATCAGGTTAGTGATGTCTGACTATTATTTTGAACACAACTGTAAATAGAATTTATGCTTTACATTTTTAACACAATGGTTCTGAACAAAAAAATTAATCATTATATATTACTTTTAATGGACTATTTTATTTTATTGCAATGATTATAAATCAGATTTTAAAAAATGAAACCCCAAAGACATTGCCTTGTATTCTAGTTAGACATGTGCAAGCTGGAAATTTGAATTTCGTTACATTTGCTATGTTGAACTGGTTTGTTTATTGAATTTATTTCATATCTTCGGCTTTTGTTTTGTATATTCGTTGGTCCGGGTGGATTTGAACAATTTTGCATTTTTTTCCAGAAGATTTCTATATGTTCAATATATTTTTGAATCGGACAGATTCGAATTTGAAGGATTTTTCAGGCGCAAGTTCAACCCACCAAGAGAAATGATTGGACAATATCAACTAATGTCATGTCCATATGAATAAATGAGTGGAACAAAACTTGGATCTGAATTCTAATTATTGATGGAAAATGAACCACAATAAAACGCACATGTTTTGTAATTCTAGCTTCTGTTTCCATAGATATTCTGTGACGTGGTGTTATGCTAGTAAGTGCATCTTTCAGTGTGGACAGCCTTGTTGATTAACCCCCCTAGTGGTCTGATTATGTCAGTATTTCTGTGCTCAAAGCGTTACATTGTTTTCAATGGAAATATGTCGTTTTTTTTATTGTAGGCCTATAATTCTTAGGAATAACTCACTGAAATCTGTCTGAACAAGAGTCTAGTAAACATCCCAGGTATGATAAAATTTGAAACACAAAATCATAAATTATAATATAATAAATAATCATAAAAAATAATATTATAATAAATGTAATTCAATAATGTAATCAAACCAAAAACACTGAAATTTGAAATAGAGCGCCAAGTTTGCACATCACTGAGCTCAGTCGCAAAATTGTTTTCAGTGTCTGATGACGAATTTCCCCACAAATCATTATCACTCAATTCTGCAAGTGGTTCTAATTTACTATCGCTGTTCTCTAGCTGGTCTAAAACCGCTTTTGACCTAAAGGGACGCTTTTTGGATACCATGGACTTTTCTAAGTTTCCAAGCAGAAAGAACAGTAAAAATGCAGGCAGGGCTCAGGACAAAGCTCTCGTGACAAAATGTATGTGAAATGGTTTGATACGGTAATGGAATACTATCAGATTTTAGTGTATTGAGATTGAGTGAATGTCAAATTTTTACATTTTTGAATTTCCCGCCGGTTCTGTCCCCCATACGTCCAGATGCTCGCAGGGAACAGAAACCGGAAGACAGATGCTGGCATCGGCCAGAGGACATGGCTGGGGATGCTGCAGGGGGGACATCACGGGAGCGCAGGACAAGGTAAGTGCTGGAGGGATCCCTGAGCAATGATGCAGGGTAATCCCAAGTGTAGCTCGGGGTTACCGCATCTGGTACTAAAAGAAAACCCCGAGCTACACTTGAGAATACCGCCAGGGCGGTTAATGGAACTACAGTTGTAAAATCAAAACACTAAAATTTAGCAGTATCTGCAATTGTTGATTAAAATATAAGAAAACATTATCGCTGCTAAGACTGAGATTTGTATAATTTTACATAAAAAGCCTTTTTGAATAAGCATACCTTTTTTTTCATTAATTGTCCACTTTTCATCATTGTCGAGGTGTAAGTCCCCATCAATAGATTTCTTGCTTTTGCTGAATGGTGGCATGAAGGCATGGCCTAGAACACGGCCTGGGCCATCAAAAGCATTCCTTTCACCGTCATTATGCAAACCAGACACGAAAAATATGTCAATGTCAGCTGTTTGATTGACGTTCACTTCTACAACTTGGAGTGATGTTACAGCCTCCCAAACCTGTAAATGAAGTAATAATATTCTTTTAAACATTCAAATATATTTTGTTATTTAGCTGGCCAAGGTGCAGTTAAAATTGTATTTTAGAAATTAAAAAATACTCTGTTTAGCATTCATTTTGAGAGGTAATTGTTATAATCCAGCTATGCCCTGCCATAAATGACAGATGTATCCCAGATAGCAGTAAGCAAGAAAAGTGACCATTTTCATTTGAGTCACATGCTGCTTTGGTTTACAGTGACTTTTGCTGCCACCCTGTACAAGTACTCTGCATATATGGAATGTGACTGTCACTGTTCTTTTGTCAATGAATAGTGGTAAAGAGATCACTGAGTGACTGCAGGAATGTCTTAAACCATGGAAAATGTCTGTGTGGGATTAAGGCCCTGTTCACATTTGCAAATGGGGCTACATGGAATTCAGCAGGGTTCCCTGCAATTAGCTGCTGGCAGGAAGCCCCATTGAAAGCAATGGGAACCTGACAATGCCCACAGCTATTTGTGGCTATTCACATTTAAATGCTCATGCAGCAATTAGCTGAAAATGAGAAGCCCTAGATGCAGACTGCACCCAGGACTGTTTATTTGCAGATGACTACTGCATAAGCAAAAACACATGAATGGCTATGAATAGCTGTGGGTGCTCTCAGGCTTCCATTGCTTTCAGTGGGTCTTCCCACCCACAGCTAATTGCAGGGAAAACCCCGCTGAGTCTTACATAGATACATAGTTAGTCTGGTTGAAAAAAGACATTCGTCCATCCAGTTAAACCAACAGAGAAAACACACACACATAGAAAACCTTCATACATACATTCCTATTCCCACAGTTCTTCCAGAGGCAGGCAACCCCCCCCCCCCCCCCATGAAACATGATCCAATTTGCTTCAGCAGGGAAACAAAATTCCTTCCCAACCCCCCAAGAGGCAATTGGATATTCCTTGGATCAAATTTACCTAAAAATATTTGTATTCAGTTGTATTATGTGCATTTTTGGAAATAGTCCAGGCCTTTTTTTATAAGCAATCTACTGAGCTGGACAGAACCAGCTCTTGAGGGAATCTACTGCACATTTTCACAGCTCTTACTATGAAGAAGCCTTTTCGTGTTTAGAGATTAAATCTATTTTTTTCCTCCAGACATAAAGCGTGCCCCCTTTTTCCTCTGTGATGACCTTAAAGTGAATAACTTTACACCAAGTTTACCATATGGACCACTTTTGTATTTATACATGTTGATCATATTCCCCCTTAATCTACTCTTCTCAAGAGAGAATAAATTCTGTTCCTCTAATCTTTCCTCATAGTTGAGCTCCTCCATGCCTCTTATCAGTTTGGTTGCCCTTCTCTATATTTTCTCCAGTTCCCCAATGTTCTTTTTGTGAATTGGTACCCACAATTGAACTGCATATTCCAGATGAGGTATTATTATTATTAATTAGGTATTACTAATAAGTTGTACAGGGGTAAAATTATATCTCTCTCTGGAGTCTATACCTCTTTTAATACAAGAGATGATTTTGCTTGCTTTAGAAACCGCAGCTTGGCATTGCATGCCATTATTAAGCTTGTGATCTACCAGAACTCTCAGATCGTTCTCCACCATTGATTCCCCCAATTGTACCCCCCTAGTATGTATGATGCATGCATATTCTTAGTCCACAAGTGCATAACCTTACATTTATCAACATTAAACCTCATTTGCCACATAGTTGCCCAATTAAACAGTGCATTGAGATCAACTTGTAAGTTGGAGACATCCTGTATGGACGTTATTCACAGCTTGGTGTCATCTGCAAAGACTGAAATGGTATTTTTAATCCCAGACCCTATATCGTTTATAAATATATTAAAAAGTAAGGGTTCCAACACTGAACCTTGGGGTACACTACTGACAACCCTAGACCATTCAGAGTATGAATCATTAACCATTACTCTCTGAATACAATCTTTTAGCCAGTTTTCTATCCATTTACATACATATTTTTTCAAGCCCGTGGATTTTACCTTACACATTAGCCATGTGTGGGGAACTGTGTCATAAGCTTTTGCAAAATCCAAGTATACCATATCTACCGCCACCCCTCTGTCCAAGGTTTTGCTCACCTCTTCAAAAAAAGAAATCAGATTTGTTTGAGAACTTCTGTCTTTCATGAATCCATGCTGTCTGTTGCTTAAAATATTTCTTTCCAGCAAGAACTCATCTATGTGGTCTTTTATTAAACTCTCCAGTATCTTCCCAACTATAGAAGTTAAACTAACAGGTCTAAAATTACTTGGTAAAGATTTTGACCCCTTTTTAAATATTGGGACTACATTGTCCTTATGCCAATCCAGTGGTACTATGCCAGTCATTAAAGAGTCCCTAAAAATTAGAATTGATGGCTTTTTTGATTGCCCTTCTCTGCACTTTTTCCAGTTCTCTGATATCTTTTTTGTGAATTGGTGCCCAAAACTAAACTGCATATTCCAGATGAGGTATTACTAATGATTTTTACAGGGCAAAATTGTATCTCTCTCTCTGCAGTCTATACCTCTCTTAATACAAGAGAGGATTGTGCTCGCTTTGCAATTCACAGCTTGGCATTGCATGCCATTATTAAGCTTATGATCTATCAGAACTCCCAGATCCTTCTCCACCATTGATTCCCCCAGTTGTACTCCCCCTAGTATGTATGATACGTGCATATTTTTATCCTCTTAGTGCATAACATTTATCAACAAAATTCCACCAGTATTCCACCGCTAATGGCAAACAACTCTATTCACAAGTGTGAATTTGGCTTACGGCTTTTACAACTAGAGCCAAATTTTATTACAGATTAGCATATACAGCTGAATCAATGCACATAATACTTGTACATGAGCACTGCGTGCAAAACCTGACCGTGCATGGCAAGTTTCATGGGTGCAATTGACCTCAGCTGATACTAGTTTCAGGAAAAGTTTACTGGATGTGCACATTTATTGTGGATTATCACTGACTTCTGTGAATGCAGAGATAACCCTGTTTTAATATTCAAAGCTTGTACACCTTTCCTACATTCAGGTGATAAAATCATTTTTTGCAATCTGGCAACAAACTTAGAGTAACTCCACTTGTTGAGAAAAAAAAAAAACTTTTCCCTCTGGGTGATCTATGTATATTGCATTGATTTTAACAAACTTTTGTTGCTGCATCCTACCTTTTGTTATTCTGAAGAAAAAGCTGTTTGTCTGTGTCCATGTGCAGAGTGAATCTGTATGGGAGTGGTTTCATAATTATCAGTCAACTGCTGCACCTACAGGGCTCTAATGAGTTAAATTGCAGGGTCTGTAGAGCTGATTTCCTATTAGGAGTATCTCACCAAAAATGACATTTTTGTTGCAGGGGATGCCTGAAATCTGATTTGTATCTTAGTGCAGACTTCTGGAAAAATCAGTGAGCTAATCACACAAGCAGGAAATGATGTTTCTGGGGGGCGTTCCATACTCATTCTGTGTACAGAACACCTCCAGGTAACCTGATTGCCTGGTAGCATTGTATTTTACAGAAAAGTACAGTGTGTAAATTGAAAAGGAAAGGTAATTTTTAATAATATCCAATTACAATATGACTTTTGTCACAATTGTATACTCTATATTATTATTTTTTTTAGTTGCGTTTTTTTCCACGAAAGTGGAGTTACCCTTTAAGTCTGACTTTAAGTCTGACTTCTGGTATATTTGTGGTCCAACTGCTTTAATAGGATGAACACTATTTGTTACATTGTTAGTCTGGCTGAAAAAAGACAAAACTCCATCCAGTTCAACCAAAAAAAAAAAGTTATAATCCTACACCCACAGTTGATCCAGAGGAAGGCAAAAAAAATACCCAGCAAAGCATGATCCAATTTTCTCCTGCAAGGGAAATAAAAGTCCTTCCAGATCCACCCGAGAGGCAATCAGTTATTCCCTGGAATCTGCATGCCAGGCGACCTGAAAATCGCAGGTCAAGTCGCACCCTATTGTCCGCTATTAGAGCGGTCATATCGGTGCGGTTCTGTTACATAGTTAGTTAGTCTGGCTGAAAAAAGACAAAAGTCTATCCAGTTCAACCATTAAAAAAAAAAGTTATAATCTTATGAACACAGTTGATCCAGAGGAAGGCAAAAAAACCCCATCAAAGCATGATCCAATTTGCTCCTGCAGGGAAAATAAAATTCCTTTCTGATCCCCCGAGAGGCAATCTGATATTCCCTGGATCAACTTTACCTATAAATGTTAGTATCTCGTTATCATTTTTTAAAAGGTTTTTTTATCTCCAGTCAGGTCCAGAATTTGGGAAAGAGTTGGGGGGAGGAAATAAATTGGGTGATTTCCCAATGCACTCAAGCTCCTAGTGCTACACATGCTGGTGCATTAAAACTCCATACCCCCCTCTTAAAAAGCCAGTGCATTGCACTGATAGAATGGGCAGCATCATGATGCTTTTTGGTTGGTTCTTGCTCTCTGTGACACTGTTTGCACACTCTACTTTCTTACAGTGTTGGTTGGCCGCTTCATTCTACTGTCTGCAGGCTGCACTACTATGCTACAGAGAATAATACACTATGTACATATAGAGCATATGCCCTTTGCAGGGGATCAGCATATAGCTGGGTCAGTGGGATAGATTTATTAAAGGCAAATAGGCAGTTCACTTTTGAAGGGAAGTTTCCTAAGGTCTTAGTGAATGAGGTGACGCTCTGACTATCTGATTTACACTTTTATACCCCAAGTATAGTAAATTTGTTCTCCTAAAAATCAGCACAAGGGGTGGTACTTACATTCAATGTTAAGTATCTCTTATGTTGCTGGTTGCAGTTTTACTTGAAATTTGAAGTCCTACACCCCACACAGACGTAACTTCCGGTGCTGCAGGGGTTTATACGAGCCGAGGGCTCAATCAATGAAAAGCAATCTATAAATCCTGTACTATGGATTCTATCAATGAAAAGCAATCTATGAAAGGTGTTGCTTGGGTATGAGATGTGCAGAGAACTTCATATTTCAACTAACTCACCGTCCAGCAGCACAAGGGGCATTTTGCATTAAAAGTACTGTCCCTTGTGCTGATTAATTTTTTTAATTTAATCGTCTAAACTTTGGCTTTAATACAATCACACAATAAAACAGAAGTACTCCAATTGGGTGCTATTAAACTATAACATACAGTTTTCAGGTAAGATATTATAATATATATATATATATATACAGTATATATATACACACACACACACACATACATATACATACACACAGTGAAGAACAGAAGTATTTGAACACCCTGCGATTTTGCAAATTCTCCCACTTAGAAATCATGGAGGGGTCTGAAATTCACATTGTAGGTGCATTCCCACTCTGAGAGACACAATTTTAAAAAATAATTCAGGAAATCACATTGTATGATTTTTAAAGAATTTGTCTTGCACTGCTACCATAGGTATTTGAACACCTAAGAAACAGCAAGAATTCTGGCTCTCAAAGACCTGTTACTGTGCCTTTAAAAACACAAAGTCCACCTCTACTCCACTCATTAATCAAACTTAGTAGCACCTGTCTGAGCTCTTTAAAGACACCTGTCCACCCCACAGTCAGTCAGACACCAACTACTACCATGGGTATGACCAAAGAGCTGTCAAAAGACACCAGAGACAAAATTGTGGACCTCCACAAGGCTGGAAAGGGCTACGGGGCAATTGCCAAGCAGCTGGGTGAAAATAGATCAACTGTTGGAGCAATTGTTAGAAAATGGAAGAGGCTAAAAGACGACTGTCAGTCTCCCTCAGACTGGGGCTCCATGCAAGATCTCACCTCGTGGGGTATCACTGATGATAAGAAAGGTAAGGAATCAGCCCAGAACTACAAAGGAGGAGCTGGTCAATGACATGAAGAGAGCTCGGACCACAGTTTCAAAGGTCACTGTCGGTAGAACACTACGCCGTCATGGTTTCAAATCATGCATTGCACAAAAGGTTCCCCTGCTCAAGTCATCACATGTCCAGGCCCGTCTGAAGTTTGCCAATGACCATCTGGATGATCCAGAGGTGGCATGGGAGAAAGTCATGTGGTCAGATGAGACCAAAGTAGAACGTTTTTGGTCTAAACTTCACTCGTCGTGTTTGGAGGTAAAAGAAGGATGAGTTGCATCCCAAGAACACCATCCCTACTGTGAAGCATGGGGGTGGTAACATCATGCTTTGGGGGTGCTTTTCTGTGAAGGGGACAGGACGACTGCACTGTATTAAGGAGAGGATGAATGGGGCCATATATTGTGAGATTTTGAGCAACAACCTCCTTCCCTCAGTCAGAGCATTGAAGATGGGTCGTGGCTGGGTCTTCCAACATGACAACGACCCGAAGTACACAGCCAGGATAACCAAGGAGTGGCTCCGTAAGAAGCATATCAAGGTTCTGGAGTGGCCTAGCCAGTCTGCAGACCTAAATCCAATAAATCCAACATCTTTGGAGGGAGCTGAAACTCCGTGTTGCTCAGCGACAGCCCCGAAACCTGACAGATCTAGAGAAGATCTGTGTGGAGGAGTGGGCCAAAATCCCTGTTGCAGTGTGTGCAAACTTGGTCAAGAACTACAGGAAACGTTTGACCTCTTTAATTGCAAACAAAGGCTTCTGTACCAAATATTAACACTGATTTTCTCAGGTGTTTAAATACTTATGTTCAGCAGTGCACTGATGGTAATACGGAATCATGTCAGAGCTTACTGAGCCTCAAAGAGGGCAAATTGATGGTGCTCACTTAGCTGGGGCTGCTTTGATTGAAGTTGCCAATTTATTTTTGGTGTCATCAGGTACAGTATCAAAGCTTACAGTTTCCCTGAAAACGTCTGATAAGCATAAGCGACATCAACATAGTCAACTGATCGAAAAAGACAAAAGGACATTGCGCAGGATTGTGACCCAGAGTAAGAAAAAAACTTCTGCAGAAGTGACTGCAAAGTTCAGTCTCAGTCTTCCAAAGCCCACGTCAACAAAACTGCGTGGAGGGAACTCCGTAAGCAAAACATTCATGGGCGAGCTGCAATCGCCACACCACAAGTTATCGATATAAATGCTCAGAAGAGAGAGTGGTGCAACACCTATATGAATCGTTGACTATTGATCAATGGAAGATTGTAATATGGTTCAATCGAGCTTCACACTGTTCCCAACCACTGGACATGTTTAGGTGTGGCAAACTAAGATCTTGTTGTTCTGTAGGCCCTGTCATTACCTTGAAAGGTAGTCACTGCCAGTGACTATGTATAAATTTTGGCCAACCATGTGCACTTCATGATGCAGACAATGTTTCCGCATAAAAGCGCTATTTACCAGGATGATAATACTCCGATTCACACAGCTGGTTTTGTCAAATTGTGGTTTGATGAGCATGCAGGCGAAATCTCGCACCTTCCCTGGGCACCGCATTTGCCAAACCTCAGTTTCATAGAGCCAATATGGTTAATTTTGGAGAACAAGGTTCGGGCTCATTTGCTGCCTCCAGCATCTCTGCAAGTACTGGAATGATTTTTGCATGAAGAGTGGTATCAGATTCTTTATCCAACATCCAAGACTTATATTTGTCAATTCCCAGGAGAATTCAGGCCGTCTTGGATGCCAGAGGCGGTCCAACACCTTATTAGGTACTGATTTTATTCTTTTACCTGGTGTTTCAATAATTTTGTTCAACTTCTTTATACAAAACAGACTTGTTCTGGGCAAAGTTTCAAGATAATTGCCACCCCTCTGCTATCGTTTCAGCATCAGCATCATCATGTTCTGGAAGGAAATAGAAGTGTTCTCCTCAGATCACAATGGCTACAGTGAAGGAAATAAGTATTTAATCCCCTGCTGATTTTGAATGTTTGCCCACTCACAAAGAAATGATCAGTCTAAAAATCGAATGGTAGGTGTATTGCAACACTGAGAGACAGAATAGCAACAAACAATTCAAAAGAAATGCATGTCTAACAAATTATGCACTGATTTGCATGTTCATGAGGGAAATAAGTATTTGAACCCCTATCATTGAGCAAGATTTCTGGCTACCAGCTGTCTTTCATACAGGTAGCAAGCTGAGATTAGAAGCAGTCTCTTAATGGGAGTGCTGCTAATCTCATTTTGTTACCTGTATAAAAGACACCTGTCCCACAGGAGCAATCAAACAATCAGATTCCAAACTCTCCACCATGGCAAAGACCAAAAAGCTGTCCAAGGATGTCAGGGACAAGATTATAGACCTACACAAGGCTGGACTGGGCTAACAAACTATCGCCAAGCAGCTTGGTGAGAAGGTGACAGCAGTTGGGGCAATCATTTGCAAATGGCAGAAACACAAAACTGTCAGTCTCCCTAGGTCTGGTGCACCATGCAAGATTTCACCTCGTAGAACAGTGAGGAATCACCCCAGATGATACCTACTATTCGATTTTTAGACTGATCTTTTCTTTGTAAGTGGGCAAACAGTCAAAATTAGCAGGGGATCAAATACTTATTTCCTTCAATGTAAATGGTAGGGTAGTGGAGAGTAGCGTACCTGGGCATATACCTTACCTCAATACTGTACGTTATAGTATAACACCCAGTGGGAGTACTGTTGTTTTTCTGCAATTTTATTAAATAGGCTAAAATTATTTTGTATCATTATTGTATTTCAAATCCCCAGAACGCTAGACCGGCTGCGTGGGCACTTACAGCAGCCCCAAAGGTAAGAACAGCGGGGACAGTGTACGTTGTTAGTTCACCTTTACATTTTTTCTGTAAAAGTGAACTAACACTTTAAGCTATTTTAGACAAAAAGTAAAAAAAAATATAACTTTCAAAATTTAAAGAGGCATCAACACAAGCATGCAGCCAGTGTTAAAATGGTAAAAAAAATGCTATTTTCCCACCTTATTTTTCTTAACTTATTAACTGCTAAATACCTGATTCATAGCTAGGTTGTAAGCTCGAAAGAGTAGGGCCCTCTAACCCCTCGTGTGCTGTTTGTTGTTGCTGTACGGTTTCATGTATTGTCCCCCCCCCTCTATTGTACAACGCTGAGCAAACCCTTTGGCGCTATATAAACTCGATGTAATAATAATATGTGATCTGACATAACTAACCCATTGTTTCACCCTAATCTCTGCAACTACATACTCCACTGTGACTGGTATGCATGCTCTGCCTATTGTTGTTGCCTCTGGCCAGTCCACTGCGGAGATAGCTGCAAAGGATGTTTTTTTGGTGGCCTGGTCAGTTTGAAATGTATGGAAACAATAAACATCTCCGTTGTAGCAACACAACAAGCAATCACAGTGACGCCGTAGTCTGGTCAGCTAACCATTTGGACCACACTCTCTCATATTTTACTGGGCAGCCTCTGTTAATGTAGGTATCTTTATATAATGGGAGGCTATTCACAGACTTTTTTTAAATGGCAAAATCATTGGAATATGCCTGAGAAAACTGCATCGTCACATCAGTGTTTAATTTGATTTCGGAGAACATTTGACAAGGCGATTTATAGGCAGAAGATTGTGGGAGGTGGAATGAGTATTGCCACCTCTCTACACAGCGTGTCCAAAAAAGGACCTTTATATCCATATCACCAGCTGTTACATATTCATGAACGCTAAATTAAAATAAAAGTAGGCTTCCCCTGTCATATTATTAAGGTAAAGCTTATTTGAGATATTAGTTGTTGGGTTTATACTGTAGCTACTTTAACAAGCTATGCTTGAGTTCTTTGAATTGTATTACTGGGGTACATTTTCTGGTGCCCTGCTTTTTGGCACAGATCTGTATAATTTAAAATGCTGTAATTCTTTTAGAGACCAATCCTTTTACAAGCAGATCAATTGGCATGAAATTCCTTTAGTCTCTCAAAGGCCACTCAGGGGTGATTCCAATCATCAAATTGGCACAGTGCAATCTCAGCCAAACATCAGCAGTGTGCATACTGGGACCAGAGTACACCTTGGCTGATACAGCCTTGGATATTAGCAAGGATATCTTACTGACCTACTAGCACCCTATACATTACTAAGATGTACAGAGTGGTAATGGAAAAATGGGGACAGCCAGAGATAGAATTATTTTCATCTCCCCAGAGCACCAAGGTGTCCAAGATTTTACAGTGATCAGGCAAGTAGCAATTGATGCCTTAATTACACCTTGGCCAGCTTGCACCTTTCTTCCTGAGCTGTTGATTCACAAGTTACTGAGCAGGCTATCCAGCAGTCACTGACTACTACAACTGTAGAGCTACTCTCATAGGAGCAACTGGAATACTGTACAGGTCCTCCCCAGTTACTTTGCCCTGCAGCGGTTGCGATGTAAATTGAGCCCATACAAAATGAATGTGCATAAATCGCACTGCAAACAATTATATAATTTAAGCAGGAATGTGGTGCGATTCCTGTTCAAATCACATGCGATTGCCCGTACTGCAAACCCAGGCTAAAGATTGAATAGTGAGATCACTGTGAAAATCCAGCAAGATAGTGTTTTGTTTTTTGTTTTTTTTTTAGAGATCAATGAGATAGTTTCCAAAAATATCCATGTACAGACATATAATGTAAAATACATACTTAACAGATCATAATGCTGTATTTATATTACAACCACAACTGCTCAAGTTTTGTTCAAAATTGTATATATTGGTAACAATAATAATCAAGTGATTTAAAAATGGCATTTAAGCTTCACCCAGCATGAGCCTTTGAGAAAGCCAACTGGGGTGCAACGCGTCAAAGGGCAGTAACCTCATCACGCTGGGCGAAGCTTAGATGCCATTCTGGAATGTCAAGTATGCTAATAACCTATGGCATGCCTCTATGAACTTTTTAACATGTGAGTTGAATTCTAACTTTCTTATGGAAATAAATTAGCAATCTGCACTATTGGATGTTTCTTTGCTTCCTTTTAACATATCTATTCCTGGGAGATCGGTAATGAACAGGTGAATGCTGAAGAAGATCGTGGTCTCTAATATAAAAGCGTAATTGACCCTCTTTTTGCAGTGGGGTCCATGATGTAAGGAGAGGAGATACCCATGAGGTGTGGTGAAGGGCACTTTGGTGTTTGTTCACAGTGAAGAAAATCATATTGTTGTTCTGACAAGAATTGATATTGATCAAAGATTGCATGAAGATTGGTTGGTGTATTTGACTCTCACGTTGGACTATACATTTTTATTTATTTTTTTATGCTTTAAGAGCTATACTGTGTGTGTGTGTGTGTGTGTGTGTGTGTGTGTGTGTGTGTTTGTGTGTGTGTATATGTGTATGTATGTGTATATATATTTTTTTTCACAGTAGGATACTGAATACTGAGGGGATCTGTTTATGATAAAGGGTTATGGTATGAGGTTATATGATATTTGATTTGTTATGTCACATTGGAAGTGCTTCACCAGTATTTGATTTTGATTCAGGTCTGAGAAGGGGTCAAGTCCAGGTCAGCCCAGGTTAGGCTGGATGACTCAGCAGGTTGGGCCTCTATTGCCTCCACCTAATTCTGGAGGTCCATGGAAGCTTCCAGAAGCTAGTGGGTGGATGGGTGGATACCTGGATCTGCATATTCATGGAGGTCTGACCAATCCCATGCGGGAGCTTCTGGTAGTGTGGCAGATCCTGGATATAAGGAGCCATCTCAGCAGGGGTCTAAAGTCAGGTGGAAGATGAATTACTGAAGGTGCTGCTGTGTAGCCTGGGAGGGGACCCTGGGGAAGGGGGTTCTTCCTCCAGGCTGCAGGCTGGAGGAATGGAAAGGAGGCTGACTGTGGGAGCTCCACTGCCTTACAGTCCATCAGGGAAGGACAGCCTGCAAGCTGGGACAGAAACTGGTTCAGTGAGATGCCTGAACGCAGTTTAACCAGAGCTACAGGATACAAGGACAGTGTGAGTACCTCTACACCCTGGGGCCTACAGGAGAAAGTGCTGCTAGGTTAAATACTTAACCAGTTCTCCCTGGGACAGTGCTGCATGCCTGTCTTGGAATCTCATTCTCAAGGATATTCTTCACAAGACATCCAGGTGGATGGGCATTTCCTAGCTGAGGTCTGAAGAGATTTCACTTAGAGGAGACCAGGTGCTCCTCACAGAGACTGTGCTATTGGTTTACTAAGATACTGCCACTCCGGCTGGAGTAGAAAGTTCAGGATCTGCCTTTTTGTATAGAATTAAGAACTTTGCCCTCAGAGTTATTACTGCAAGTCAAGTTGGGCACCTCTTTACCATTAAACTCTATCCAAGTTGTTATCCTCCAAATAAAACAACAAAAAAACAAGCTCATGTGGAGGTTGGAAAATGCATGTTGCCTGTCTGTGTAGGATATATGGGGATCCAATACTCCTTCGGGGGTGATCGCTACACATAGTAGATTAAGTGGAAAAGATTAACACATAGCATGCTTTACCTTTAACTAGGTACTTGGAAGAAATAGAAAATACTGTGTTATCTAAAGGTTACATAATGAAGTAAAGTGAAAAAGCACTGGTTTAGAATACCTTTAAGGCTTTAATCAGTTCATCTCTGACTAGTCTACTTGGCAATTGGGCTGTAGTGTTAATAATTTTGTAGGTTAACATATCTGTCTTCCACTTGGCTCCCCTATTGTAGGACATTCGCTGTTCATGCTTTCCGCAGCGTGGCAATTTCATTGTTTCAGCAGTTTCTTCATCTAATTTACCTGAAGGAACAATAAAATGAATAATTAACAGCATGTATGTTGTTAGCTGCTCTTTGACACTATGGTCAATATACAGTGAAAACACCGCATTTCTTCCTTCTTAAAAAATATCACCTTCTTGATTTTTTTTCTTCCCTCACAAGTAACATTTTATAGTGTACCACAAATGTTTGCTTTTTTTTTTTACAAAGAAATGTTAATGTAATATAGTTTGGAATTACATTTTTAATTTTTGTGTGGGGCCTCAAAAGATCAGTGAAATAGCTGGCATATGTCAAAATCCAAAGACCGCAAATATCAGTTATGGGTCCTGTTTTTTATATAAATAGATTTTTGATTTATCGTAAAATTCTTTTCTTGCAGTCCATCAAAGTGGTTGTAAAGGCTCAGCTGTTTATCTTAACATAATAAACATGGTATACCTGCGATAGTATTGCACCTCCTCCCAAACCTCCTTTTCTTGCCCCCCCAGCTCTCTTGGCTCCTCCTCTTCTGTGTCTGCCCCCATAGCAATGTACTAGGTGTGACGGAGGTTGGAGAAGAAAAGTATTATTAGGTATATGGATTTATTAAGACAAAAAAATCTGTGTATAACACCCAAAACGACACCATTAGTTAAAGCAGAACTTCACTAAAAAAAAATTTTTCTCACCATTCAGTGGGGGCACGATCAGCTGCTCGTTTTTTCAAGGGGTGAGCACAAAGCTCACACTCACCTGAACAATTAAAGCTTCTATGAACAACAAACCAAATCATGATAAATAGTGAAAATTAATATATACAATTATGTAGCAGCTTATGCACAAAACCCCTATCTCATATAAGACAAAATGAATAAATGAAGTGAACCAATGCGTAGCGCTGCATTGGTTCACTTAATTTATTCACACTCACCTGACCTGCTTATCCTCCGGAAAACCACGCTCCCCCACGGTCCAGGGGGGACTGTCCTGTCTGAGGAGTGTGCTGACATCAGGAACAGTATGTTTACAAGATAGGGGGAGGATCGGCAGGTCAGGTGAGTACATGTCCACTGTTCTCTCCCCTATAGCAAAAGATTTTTCCCGGAATTCTGCTTTAACCTCTACCCGCCTGACCTATGGCCGAATGGCGGCCGGCAAAAACACTCACCTTTCCGGGTGGACACCATATGGCTTCCTTTTGGGCATGCACAGTTTGCGCGCCTGCAGAGCCGCGCATTGGCGCGATCTGTCACCGGCCGTGTACCTCGGACACGGCCGATGACAGATCTGAGTACTGGCCCCGTTGCCAGTACCATGTGACCTGCTGTGACCAATCACAGCAGGTCACATCACATGACAGTTGTATACAATGGATGGCTTCATTCATGCCATCCATTAGATACTAGTGCCTAGCTGTGAATGGTCACAGCGATCACATGCACAAGCTTGGTAGGAACATCTTGTGTTCAGTGTTTTGTCCATCTGAGTACCTTGAAAATGCTTTGCATGCATTTTTCATTATGAAAAAAGGCTCTGGACAGCATTGGGAACTGGAAGAGTTAAAAAAAATTTTTTAAACCGCAAGCGCTTATAAACACGATTTGCAGCGTTTAGTCGTGTTTACAAGCATTTTGTGTATGAAACGCTGATAAAATCGGCTGCTGAATGCACATTTTCTGGGTTCATAAAAATGACTGTAAACTCAAATGCTTGTAAACGAAGATGTGTACATGGACACTAGGAAAACATTAGGGTGAGTTCAGGGGCTGCTGAAAAAAAACACTGAACAGCTCCTAAACGTGAATTATCAGCTGCAGTATACATGAGCCCTAAGGCTCAGGTGACTGCTTTGGCCCAGACAGCCAAGAGAGATCGACAGGCCTTAGGCCCCATGTACACGGGACGTTTCTGAACGATGGAAACTGACTGCTGGAAAACGTAGGTTAAAAAAGTCTGTTTAGCTGCATTTGCATAACACGTTTCTGCGCGTTTGCGTTTAGAAGCGCTTTTTAAAGATAAGCACAGGAGAACCTCCCAAATGCCCAGAATGCACTGAAAAGGGGTAAATTATTAACTATTTCAGACTGTTTCAGAGAAATACAGACAATAGAAGCAGACATAGCAGTATGCACTGACATTAGCTAAGTGTGAGTTGCTCATTAACATTTCTTTTGTTTCCAAGGGTGGGACAGCTGTCAGGTGGATGAGAAAAGGAGAGAAATGCCTCTAAGTGCAATAAGTCTTTTTATTCAAGTCTAAATGTAGAAACACTCACATGTGTGAAGTAATCATAAGCTTAAAAACCGTGGTTAACAATAGCTCCTTTTTCGATCGCACTTCCGCCTTCCACAGCCAGCACATGCTCCGAAACGCGTCGCAGTGCACCCTGGGATCTCACGTCATCACGCCGCCGCTGCGTTCCAGCGTGCGTTCCATCCGGCTCTGAGGGAGGATGTGCACGCCGGCTGGCCTTACCGCTGTTCCCCTCCAGCCACCACGCTGTTCCAGCCGAGAGCTGACCTCCCCACATCGCAGTAAGATGACGGCTCTTCACCCGGGTTACCACCCCACCGTTAACTATTATTAACCATGGTTTTTATGCTTATGATTACTTCACATGTGAGTGTTTCTACATTTAGACTTGAATAAAAAGACTTATTGCACTTAGAGGCACTTCTCTCCTTTTCTCATCTACAGAGGTTGCTACAGCTTATTTGGAAGCCTTGCCCTCAGTGCCACACGGAATCCTACGCTCTTCATACAGTAGCCACTAATACCACAATCACCCCATACTATTTCCCAGGACTTTGCAGTGTTTGCGCTGTTACAACCCTTCCTCATTTTTTCGGAATCAGGTGTCAGGTGGAGTCATTAAGGCCACCTGGCAGAGGGTCTTCATGAGGAATTTGAGGTGTGAATGGTCATTAACATATCTTTTGTTTCCAAGGGTGGGAGAGGTCTGAGGTGTGAATTGGTCATTACAATGTGTGACAAGCTTGGTAGGAACATCCTGTGTTTTGTCCATCTGAGCACCTTGTAAACTCTTTGCATGCATTTTTCATGATGAAATAAGGCTCTGGACAACATTGGGAACTGGAAAAGTTAAAAAAAAATTTCAAACGCAAATGCTTATTAACGCAATTTGCCGCATTTAGACGCGTTTAGCCACGTTTACAAGCATTTTGCATTTGAAACGCTGATAAAATCGACATCTGAACGCAAGTTTGTTGCGTTCAAAAAAACGACTACACTCAACTGCCGATAAACAACTGTAAACGAAGATGTGTACATGGACACATAGGATAACATTAGGGTGAGTTCAGGGGCTGCTGAAAAAAACGCTGAACAGTTCCTAAACGTGAGTTTAGCAGCTGCAGTGTACATGAGGCCTTAGCAGACGTGCTACAGCAGCTGCCAGCTTGGACATGAAGTGTTTCCACTGTGTCACTGGTGACACCTTTTCAGGCACAAAGAGCCACCTCCCACAAAAGATGACATCCCAAAATGATATGGATGCCTTCTTATGCACTTTTGAGATGAACCACAGAGAAGCAGGCCTGAACTAAAGATTGGTGGGCTGCTGTCAGGAATCCAACCGCGGTAGCCTCTAGCACTCCACAGACCGGAATCCCCCAAGGCACGGAATCTAAGCTCCGACCTGCTTGTTTACCCCTGAGCCCCTGATGGTGGGGATGGACTTGGAGCAGGCCGAGACCAGGTCGCGGCCCCTGAGTTCACCCAGCTGTGGTAGAGGCACCGTTGAAGGTGTATAGCGGTTAAGAGTCTGATGTGAGGAGGTAACTGAAGCAGCGTCGGGCAGGCCGGGTCGGTAAAATGGGTGGCGGTGTAGTACAGAATCAGCAGGCAGAGGGATAAACAGGTCACAAGCCGGGTTCGTCAACAGGAAGTCAGAACGTATGGGGTTAAGCCGGAGAATGGTCAGACAAAGCCAGGTATCAGAGCAGGAGACGGACAGCAAATCAGGATCAGGCAGGGTCGGCAAAAAAACAATCTACTCACAGGAACACAGGTAAGACCATATGGCACTTGAGCATTGCAAGAGCCGGGTTTAAATAGCCCGCCTGACTCCTGACAGGTGCTCCTGGGTCCTAGTGCTTGCCCGGCGCCGTCATTGGTGACAGGCGCGCCTGGGTCCTAGTGCCCGCCTGCCTATACATTTTGTCAGGTTTCTACGCATGTGAAGATTCAATCGCCGCAGCGATCTTCCCATCCCCTGACAGCTGCACTTGGTGCACTTCTATTTGCAGGGGTCTCCCAAAAGGGGAACATCAACTTGACCGTTGAGGAAAACTGAGATTATGACAATCTAAAAGCTGAGATCTTCAGGCATGTAAAGGTATACTACTCCACTGAAAAAGTGCTTTCCCTCCTACCCTTAAAGAATGGGTGGAACACATGGGCACAACCCTCAGATATGAGGGAGTTATGTACCAGCATAGGGGTTGTCCAGCTAAATTTAACAGTGTCTGGGGTCGCTGGCTGGACACTCCTGGCCTAGCTCTGGCAGACCTAGTCCTAGTCCTAATCATGAATTAGAATATTGACGTCTTTGTATCTATATAGACTGTATCTTACCATCTGCAAGCGTAGCCTGTCTCAAGTGCGCAGCAGGATGGCAGAATGACTGTGCGTTAAGGCATGGATTTTGACTAGTATTTCCTTGGTATGCTGGTAGTTACTGTACAGTGGGGCAAAAAAGTATTTAGTCAGCCACCAATTGTGCAAGTTCTCCCACTTAAAAAGATGAGAGAAGCCTGTAATTGGCATCATAGGTAGACCTCAACTATGAGATATAAAATGAGAAAAAAAATCCAGACAATCACATTGGCTGATTTGGAAAGAATTTATTTGCAAATCATGGTGGAAAATAAGTATTTGGTCACCTACAAACAAGCAAGATTTCTGGCTCTCACAGACATGTACCTTCTTCTTTAAGAGGCTCCTCTGTCCTGCACCCATTACCTGTATCAAAGGCACCTTTTTGAACTTGTTATCAGTATAAAAGACACCTGTCCACAACCTCAAACAGTCACACTCCAAACTCCACTATGGTGAAGACTAAAGATCTGTCGAAGGACACCAGAAACAAAATTGTAGACCTGCACCAGGCTGGGAAGACTGAATCTGCAATAGGCAAGCAGCTTGGTGTAAACAAATCAACTGTGGGAGCAATAATTAGAAAATGGAAGACATACAAGACCACTGATAATCTACCTCGATCTGGGGCTCCACGCAAGATCTCACCCCGTGGGGTCAAAATGATCACAAGAATGGTGAGCAAAAATCCCAGCACCACACGGGGGGACCTAGTGAATGACCTGCAGAGAGCTGGGACCAACGTAACAAAGGCTACCATCAGTAACACACTACGCCGCCAGGGACTCAGATCCTGCAGTGCCAGACGTGTCCCCCTGCTTAAGCCAGTACATGTCCGGGCCCGTCTGAAGTTTGCTAGAGAGCATTTGGATGATCCAGAAGAGGACTGCGAGAATGTCATATGGTCAGATGAAACCAAAATAGAACTGTTTGGTAGAAACACAACTCGTCATGTTTGGAGGAGAGAGAATGCTGAGTTGCATCCAAAGAACACCATACCTACTGTGAAGCATGGGGGTGGCAACATCATGCTTTGGGGCTGTTTCTCCGCAAAGGGACCAGGACGACTGATCCATGTACAGGACAGAATGAATGGGGCCATGTATTGTGAGATTTTAAGTGCAAACCTCCTTCCATCAGCAAGGGCATTGAAGATGAAACGTGGCTGGGTCTTCCAACATAACAATGATCCCAAACATACAGCCCGGGTAACGAAGGAGTGGCTTCGTAAGAAGCATTTCAAGGTCCTGGAGTGGCCTAGCCAGTCTCCAGATCTCAACCCCATAGAAAACCTTTGGAGGGAGCTAAAAGTCCGTGTTGCCCAGCGACAGCCCCAAAACATCACTGCTCTAGAGGAGATCTGCATGGAGGAATGGGCCAAGATACCAGCAACAGTGTGTGCCAACCTTGTGAAGACTTACAGGAAACGTTTGACCTATGTCATTGCCAACAAAGGATATATAACAAAGTATTGAGATGAACTTTTGATATTGACCAAATACTTATTTTCCACCATAATTTGCAAATAAATTCTTTCCAAATCAGCCAATGTGATTGTCTGGATTTTTTTCTCATTTTTGTCTCTCATAGGTCTACCTATGATGCCAATTACAGGCCTTTGTCATCTTTTTAAGTGGGAGAACTTGCACAAGTGGTGGCTGACTAAATACTTTTTTGCCCCACTGTACCTTTGAAACCCCATTGCAACAGTCTAGTCTCTTTATGACTCTGAATATTTTGGAGCATGCTGTTTTGTATATATATATATATATATATATATATATATATATATATATATACACAATTGTTTCAATAAATTATTTTTGCAATAAAAAGCTGAGATCTTGTGGGGGTCTGGGATCACAATCTTAGTGAGTACACAGCTGGAGGTACAAGACAGATGAATCCCCCTGCTCCCAATTGTTTGACCTAATCAGCCTGGTCAAACATTGGCTGCAGCCTGAACTGCTCACAAGGCCTAAAATAGTAGAGAGAGTCATGGACCCATTTCTGAGGGCTCTACCTCCAAAGCTACATACATGAATGAGTCAGGCTGATCCAAAGTAGAATGATGAACTGGTTGAGCTGCAGGAGTGCTACTCTGCTGTGGAGAACCTCTTTGCTGGGTCTGCAGTTTCAAGGTCTCTAACATCCAAAAGACGAACTCTCATAGCAACCAGTTCAAAACCTTATAGAAATCATGCATGAGCCCAGGACATTAGGACACAAAGAGATATAATGCTTTACTATTCAAGATCTCATGGATGGTCAGCTGTTATAGCCTATAAATAAAGTAGGTAACCTCAAACATGTAATATTACAGGTACTCTAGACCCAAATTGGAATATTTTAAGGATGCCTACTACTCAGAATTACACATCCACAGAGTTCAGAGGAGTCCATTTCCTCTCCAGAAATGAAAGGTGTGCCATATCTCATACTAAGAAACAACAATGATCACCTGTAGAAACAGCAGACCAGACAGCTAATTGACCCTAGGGGGTTTATTTACTAAAGCTGGAGAGTCCAAAATCAGACTCCCTTCTGCATAGAAACCAATCAGCTTCTAACCTCAGCTTGTTCAATGAAGCTTTGGCAATGAAACCTGGAAGCTGATTGGTTTCTATGCAGAAGGGAGTCTGATTTTGGACTCTCCAGCTTTAGTAAATAAACCCCTAGATGTCTCTGTTTCTAAATAGGGGATGTTTGGTTAAAAAAATGCATATTTTGTGAATTATTTTGCTGACCAGCATTCTTTTGTGGAGTGAGAAAAATAATCCCTACTATCAGAGGCCTTAGAGTTCATAGTCTTCTCAATTTAACTAGAAGGCTTCACAATATAACATCACAATATGTTTGGGGCCATAACCTATTGGTAGCACATGCAGGTCTGAAGTCAAAAAGATACTGGGTGGGGCTCACCTGAACGGTTTGCATATAGAGTCAGATATCCAGGTTGATTGATGAGCTAGAAGTGTCATAATGGCTTATGACAAGGTAACCCTGGTCCTTTGGTTGACCCTCAATGTTGTCTTGTGTGAATGCTTGATGTCCAAAGCTGCCATGGTTCTTGACATCACGCCATAGGAATATCCTCCACTATGCGCCAGTCAGGATAATTAGATTCAAGCAGGTCCAAATGGCTGAGAAAGAGGGGCAAATCAGTTTTGTCCCACATAGATGCAGTCTTCTCCTTCCTCTGAGCAATCAAGCAAAAGGGGAACCCCCTGTAGCTGTCAGGGCCTGGATTTGAACCTGGGATCTCAGCTATGTCTGGCAATGACTCTTCTTACTGAGCCATCAGAGATGCTGGACAGTTCTCTTTGGATCTGTTAGACAATCGTGCATTGTACCTTGTTTTTCATGAACCTTAAACTCTTTGCTCCTCCCATGAATTTCCTGATTTAAGCCATGTCTCTGCATGTCCTGTTTTCCAGATTATTGTGCTCTCTCCAGCCAACATCTTGCTCTTGCTTCACCTGCAGACATCCGTGTCTTCTCTATCACTTTTTTCTTACCTTTGGCTTGTTCCTTGACTACGCTTCTGCTTAATCCCAACCTGAATCATTCCTCACTGACGTTTGACCGATATACTGACTATGCTTCTGCTTGATCCCTGTCTGCTTATCTGCTACTGGACCATGGCTTGCTCACCTCCTGGTGGGACAATCCTGACGACCACAACCTGCTACTAGCATGCAGCAAAACCCATATCCACCATCAGGAGCTCTGGTGAATACCAGTTAGTACTTAGACTCTGTATCTCAGGTGAACCTGCATCATCCGCCAGGGTAACCTGCTTACCTGTCCCTATTGTCGGTCGGTGCTGCTCTACTGCTATAGCTACTGGCCTCCCAGCCTGACTCCAGACCGTAACAATAGTAACCAGTTCTTTCCCAGCAGGGAACCTCTAGTAAGAGGCACAAGGCCCTTAACATCATTGGGGATCTTCCAGAGAAATCAAGCAAAAGACATAACTGTGCCCTGTGAAAGTCCACATGCAGCTTGCTGCTCATAGCTTGATATTCATAACAACCTCTTTAACGGAAAACCTATGCAATTTACACATAACATTTTGGGGCCACTCTGGGTAGATTGTATGAGGGCTCTATTTCTATTTCAATGGTTTTTATTAAATTTTTTAAACAGTATAAAAAGAGGCAATAAAACACGCCCACGCAGGGGCTATCAATTGCACAGATAAACAAAATGCAAAATAAAAAAAAGGGAAAAACAATGCTCTAATGCCAACAGGGCAAAAGGTATGCCCACGCAGGGGCTATCAATGGCACATAAGTTACAAAACATTAACGTAACTGATTATAACAACTAAATGCAGCTGTCCAGTCACACCAAAAACAGAGAGAGAGAAAAAGGAAAAGAAAAAAAAAGGGGGGGGGGGCAAAGAGCAGGGATTCAAGAGCGCCAATACCAAATGCCATTACATCCCCAGACTAGCCGGGGGGAGTGAGGGAAGGGCATGTATGAGGGCTCTATTTCAATGCGTATGGGCTTTATCTATTTCAATGAGCACCATGGCCCAGTATTTGCCTGAAAACTCTCTGCAAGATCAGTACCAAGTCTTGTGCTGGTGTAGTCTCTCTAAGTCTGTTTCCTGTTCTGATTCTCACAGTTGTCAAGTATAAAAATTAGCATTTTAGTCATAGCACCTTATGATTAGATTCCAAAGTTTCTAATCTATTACCCATATATGTGCACTCTACCATAGGGTTATCAATTTTTTTAAAGTGTTTCCCACAGAGTTTAATAAATAACTTTATATCCGATTCGGTAGTGTAGTGATACCCCCAGAGGAGCCGCTGAATTGTTTTGTGATTTCTCAACACACCTGAAGATGACACACCTCACTTACCCAGCACATACCAACACATCTTGAGGTGTGCCAAGGAAATCATTAGACCAAGCCTGGCCTAAAAGGAAAAATGATTAACAAGTGTGCTTATATAAACAATCAATAACATATCAACAATAACTTTACTCTGAGAGATAAGGTTAAGCACCTGCAGTATTGGGACTAACAGTAATTAACAGAAATGAACTGCATTTACCTGGCAACAGTATATAACGACAGTCCTTACTTATTATAACAGTCCCAGTTTTATCCCACTGGCCAGTAACTGATCAAAAAAAATGTTGGCCAGCAAGATTGGGGCCCTTGAACTAAGCACAACTGTTCCCAGCAGGCAACAGATTAACTTGTACAATGTTAATCTCTTACCAGACCCAGGGTGCCCTCTTCTGGGTCTCCAAACACATGCTCTGATTAAGTAAAAGTCAGACAGGGTTAAACATTGTTGTGATGTCTTTCAATTCTTCTGAGACAATTTCTCTTTTCTTTCCCTAAAACTGGTTCTCTCTTGTACAGTCTGAATTCACCAGGCATCTCAATCTCCCCCTTTCAGGAAGAAGGTTTTCAGTCTCTTTACTTCTGAGTTCTCACCCATTTTGGGTCAGCTCTGGCAGGGATCCTTTCATCCAGCAGCAGTTCAGACGTATCTAACAGCAAGTCTCTGGGGGGCTTTTGCGCATAGATCTAGCTCCCTAACCTCCTCAAAGGAAGGAGGTAGGAAGTTCTTGAAAAAGGGGATCTTACATCCCTGAAACATTGTTTTTTCCTCCTTTTTTGCACAGGGTCTGGCTCAGCTATCCTTTTCATTGCTGTATTCCGGGTACTGAACTCCTGCATGTACTTCTACATATCTGCTCTTATACGTTTTAATTTTAGCTCATTGTACCTATATGCATGCATATATTTTGCTGTTGTAATTCAACAGCAGAGCGAATACCTTTGTTGTATTATGCTTGATGTGAGAAGACATACTTGGATATTTGCACCTATTTTATACCTGTATGTATAGGCCTAATACAAATTCATTGCTAAAACATTTTTGTTATGTGGTGTATTTACTCTATATATTCAAAACATAAACTGGTAATTAAAGCAGAACTCAACCCACAAGGGGAAGTTTCACTTGTCTGCCTCCTCTTCTCTCCACTGCCACATTTTGCAATTTTTGGAGGGAAGCGGGTACCTGGTTTTGACAGTTACCCACTCCCACATCCGGGTCAGATTACCGCGGCAATCTGAGTTGGAAGTTCAGCCCTCCCTCCTAACCCACTCTGCTTTCTGGGACACTTCATGTCACGATATAAGGTCAAGTTCAGAGACCAGTTGCTACAGCAGTTGTAAGGCTTACCTGAAACCAGCAGGATTGGTACACCAGTGGCCCACCCTGGAAATGACGCAGGCTCACCTGAGGTGCGGGGTCTAAGCATCCACCGGTCTTCCCCAGAGCTCCTAATGGTGGAGATGGATTTGGCTGCGTGTGAATGCCAGGTCGCAGATCTCAGGATCACCCCACCAGGGAATGAGTAGGCTAGAAACCAAAAGCGGATCAAACAGTTTAGGGATCAAACAGAAGCGGAGTCAGTCACAAGCTATCTATCTATAGATAGATAGATAGGTAGGTAGTAGATCGTAGTCAGTAGCAAGCCAAAGGTCGGTAACGTAGATGAAGACAGCAGCAGGAACAGTAAGCGGGATATTAGCTGGTAAGGCACAATAATCTGGCATCCTCCCGCACATGCGCAGATTGCGCTCCTGCAGAGCGGCGCAGCAGCGCGATCTGTCACCGGCCGTGTACCTCGGACACGACCGATGACAAATCTGAGTATCGGCCCCGTTGTCGGTACCATGTGACCTGCTGTGACCAATCACAGCAGGTTACATGACAGTTGTATACAATGGATGGCTTCATTCATGCCATCCATTGTATACTAGTGTCTAGCTGTGAATGGTCACAGCTAATCACATGCACATGTCATGTGATTAGCTGTGGCCAAATCACAGCTAAGCACAAAAAAAAAAAAACCCTGAATGTCATTCAGGTAAATGCTTGCCTTTAGCAAAGTAATTCTTTGCTATAAACAAATTGTGTAAGAAAAAAAAAAATACTGATAATTTCCCCAAAGTGGTACAATGTTACTATGGTAACATTGTACTACTTTGGTCATAGTGAAATATGAAAAACAAATCTTAAAAAAAGAAAAACAATTTAATAAAATATAAAAAAAATAAAAAAATATATATAATTTTTTTTTTCATACTGTCACCAGTCAGTGTCCCTGATCACCGCCATGCCAGTTATATGATGACGCTGTACTGCACTGGTGATAATATGTAAAAAAAAAATAGTGAAACTAATTTTTTTAAATTTTTTAATTTTCCGAAAAATTATGACAAAAAAAATACAACTTCAAAAAACTCGCCATGCCTCTTATGAAGTACGTCGGACTGTCTACTTTGCAAAAAGGGGTCATTTGGGGGATATCTGTATTGTTCTGACATTCTTGGACCTCAAGAAATTAGATTGGCTGTCAGTACTTCAGGATTGATCAATATTCAGATCTATACCACAGTTTGTGAACTCTACAACTTTCCTACAAATTAAAAAATACATCCTAATTTGGGTTATTTTCACCAAAGACATGTAGCAGAATACATCTCAGCCTAAATTTATGAAGAACAATTATTTATTTGCAAACTTTTATAACAGAAACAAAGAAACGTTTTTTTTTCAAAATTTTTGGTCTTTTTTTTGTTAATTTAGCAAAAAATAAAAACCCCAGTGGTGATTAAATACCACCAAAAGAAATCTCTAGTTGTGTGAAGAAAATGATAAAATTTTAGTTTGGGTACAGTGTTGTATGACCGTGCAATTGTCATTCAAAGTGTGAGAGCTGAAAACTGGCCTGGGCAGGAAGGTGTAAAATTGCCCAGTATTGAATTGGTTAATGGCATCTTAGTCTTAGTCCGTAGGGTTCAATATTGAGTTGGCTCACTCTTTGCAGCTATAACAGCTTCAACTCTTCTTGGAACCCTGTCCACAAGGTTTAGGAGTGTGTCTATGGGAATGTTTGACCATTATTTCAAAAGCGCATTTCTGAGATTAGGCACTGATGTCAGTCAAGAAAGCCTGGCTCGCAGTCTTCGCTCTGATGCATCCCAAAGGCGTTCTATTGGATTGAAGTCAGGACTCTGTGCAGGCCAATCAAGTTACTCTACCCCAAACTTGCTTATCCATGTCTTTATGGATCTTGTTTTGTGCACTGGTGCGCAGTTATGTTGGAGCTGGAAGGGACCATCCCCAAACTTTTCCCAAAAAGTTGGGAGCATGAAATTGTCCACAATGTCTTGGTATGCTGACATCTTAAGAGTTTCCTTCACTGGAACTAAGGGGCCAAGCCCAACCCCTGAAAAAAATCCCACAGCATAATCCCCCCTCCACCAAACTTTACACTTGGCACAATGCAGTCAGCCAAGTACTGTTCTCTTGGCAACCAAAACCCAGACACATCCATCGGACTGCCAAAGCGTGATTTGTCACTAAAGAAAACACGTCTCCACTGCTCTAGAGTCCAGTGGAGGCATGCTTTACACCACTGCATTCAACGCTTTGCATTGCACTTGGTAATGTAAGGCTTGGATGCAGCTGCTCGGCCATGGAAACCCATTCCATGAATCTCTGTACACACTGTTGTGCTAATCTTAAGGCCACACAAAGTTTGGAGGTCTTTAGCTATTGACTCTGCAGACAAATGGCGACTTCTGCGAACTGTGTGCTTCAGCATGCACTGACATGGTCTACCACTTCGTGGCTGATTTGCTGTTGCTCCCAGTTGCTTCCACTTTGTTATAATACCACGAACAGTTGACTGTGGAATATTCAGTAGCAAGGAAATTTCACGGATGGACTTATTGTACAGGTGGCAATATGTCACGGTGTTAGGAATGGACTGGCCAGCAATGGTGGGACTCACCTGCCTTTTGATCTGCAGTACCAGGGCTGGCCAGCGGGTGCTCCCAGCAATCAAAGACTCAACCTTTCAGCCAGTTAACACCTGGAACTGATGATACTGGGGTATTTAAGGGATGGCCAGACTTGCAGACTCTGCCTTGGTGTTGTGTTTGTTCTGGGCCCTGTATCTGTCCTGCATCCTGTTTCTGCTCCTTTGCTGACTTCTCCTGCTCTGATCCTGGCTTGTGACCCTGACCATCCTTCTGTCTGACCCTCTGTACTACGCTGCTTGCTACCTGCTGAACCTGGCCTGTGACCCCGACCATTCTCTGCTTGCTCCCCCTGTACCTACCTGCCCATTGATATTGACCCGGCCTGCCTGACGACGCTTGCTTGTATATACTGTTATCTGTGGGTGGTTGGTTTGGTTTGTTTGCACTGTGTTATGTTTTAGTATTGCACTGCGTTTATGTTTGTACTGTTAGTGTTAATAAATTATATTGTTTATAACATATCTGAGGTCTGCGTTTCCCTGCTTCAGTCACACACCTCTGGTCATACCTGGGAGCCCTGACATTACACCAAGGCCAATCCTGACCAGAAGTGGCTGCACAGGGAAGCCATCTTGGCTTGTTGATGGGAAGGATGGATCTGGATGAGGTTGAATATTTATATCTGCTAGTGTTTGATGACAGGGAGTATGCTTATCAGACTCTGAAGGAGTATACCCGGGATGAACTGCTAGATTGTATACGGCTCGCTCATGTTCTAGTAGATCAGGGCATAGAGTTCTCTGAGGTGCAGCCTTTGATTGAAGTTTGTGCTGAATTGGTTTCATCTGGTTCCCCCGAATGCAGGGATGAATTTTTGCCACCATTTAGTGCAGACCAGGTAGAGTCCCTGGTGTGGTTATTAGAGGATGATGTGGGTTACTTTCTGGAGCGTTATTCCACATGTTCACCACAGGTACTAAGAGACTGTATAAACGCAGTGCAGTCATTGACCAGACAGGCTTTGTGTAAGCTCAGCTTTGTTCAACCCATACTGCAGACATGGACAGATTTGTTGCACCCAGCCTCAGTCAGCTTACAAAGACCCAGTCCTGCTTCTAATCTATTTCCTCAAAACTCTATTCCTGCATTCCCAACAGCTCCTCCTGCCCTGCTATCTACCGCATGTCAGTACCCTGTTCCCACTCGCTGCACCTATCCTGCCTTTAACCCTGTAAAAAAGCCCTCTGTAGCAACCGCTCCCTCTCCTGTTCCATCCTCCAGTTCTTCTCTGTCTCCAGCTGCTCCATTCGTTTGCAGACCTGCGTTTACTTGCAGTGCTCCAGTAGTTAAAACCAGAAAAAAGCGAAAATTCTTTCCAACCAATACCATCCTGCCAGTATCCAAACCGGTGAGCCTGCCTTCCGTGGTTCAGCCTGAAGCCTCTCTTCAGCCTGATGCCGGTACGCAGCCTGATGCCTCTCTTCAGCCTGATGCCTGTACGCAGCCTGATGCCTCTCTTCAGCCTGATGCCTCTACTCGGCCTGAAGCCTCTACTCGGCCTGATGCCTTTACTCGGCCTGATGCCTCTACTCGGCCTGATGCCTCTACTCGGCCTGATGCCTCTACTCGGCCTGATGCCTCTACTCGGCCTGAAGCCTCTACTCGGCCTGAAGCCTCTACTCGGCCTGAAGCCTCTACTTGGCCTGATGCCTCTACCCAGCATGATGAACTGATCCAGCCTGACGATCCTATTAGGCCAGTTGACTCGATGCCCGCTGTTGATCCAGATGATCCGGTACCTGATCCGGTGCCCGCTGTCGAGCCAAATGACCTGATGCCTGGTGACCCAGTGCCCGCTGTCATACCTGGTGACCCGATGCCCGCTGTCGAGCCAGACAATCCGGTACCTGATGACCCGGTGCTCACGGTCGTGCCTGTTGACTCGGAGCCCACTGCCTTGCCAGATGACGCGGTGCCCGCTGTCAAGCCAAATGACCTGATGCCTGGTGACCCAGTGCCCGCTGTCCAGCCAGACGATCCAATGTCTGACCCAGTGCCCGCGGTCATACCAGTTGACTCGGAGCCCACTGCCTTGCCAGATGACGCGGTGCCCGCTGTCGAGCCAGACAATCCGGTACCTGATGACCCGGTGCTCACTGTCGTGCCTGTTGACTCGGAGCCCACTGCCTTGCCAGATGACGCGGTGCCCGCTGTCAAGCCAAATGACCTGATGCCTGGTGACCCAGTGCCCGCTGTCCAGCCAGACGATCCAATGTCTGACCCAGTGCCAGCGGTCATCCCAGTTGACTCGGAGCCCACGGTTGTGCCTGGTGACTCGGTGCCCGCCGCCCCGCCTGGGGGCCTGAGACCTGTCGTTCCGCCTGGGGGTCCGGCACCCGCCACTCCGCCTGAGGGTCCGAGACCTGTCGCTCCACCTGGGGGTCCGGCGCCCGCCGCTCCGCCTGAGGGCCCAAGACCTGTCGCTCCGCCTGGGGCTCCGGCGCCCGCCGCTCCGCCTGAGGGCCCGAGACCTGTCGCTCCATCTGGGGGTCCGAGACCTGTCGCTCCGCCTGGGGGTCCGGCGCCCGCCGCTCCGCCTGAGGGCCCGAGACCTGTCGCTCCACCCGGGGGTCCGGCGCCCGCCGCTCCGCCTGAGGGCCCGAGACCTGTCGCTCCATCTGGGGGTCCGGCGCCCGCCGCTCCGCCTGAGGGCCCGAGACCTGTCGCTCCTCCTGGGGGTCCGGCGCCCGCCGCTCCGCCTGAGGGCCCGAGACCTGTCGCTCCGCCTGGGGGTCCGGCGCCCGCCGCTCCGCCTGAGGGCCCGAGACCTGTCGCTCCATCTGGGGGTCCGGCGCCCGCCGCTCCGCCTGAGGGCCCGAGACCTGTCGCTCCGCCTGGGGGTCCGGCGCCCGCCGCCCCGCCTGGGGGCACGATGCCCGTCGCCCCGCCTGGGGGCACGATCCCTGTCGCCCCGCCTGGGGGCACGATGCCTGTCGCCCCGCCTGGGGGCACGATGCCTGTCGCCCCGATGCCTGTCGCCCCGCCTGGGGGCACGATGCCTGTCGCCCCGCCTGGGGGCACGATGCCTGTCGCCCCGCCTGGGGGCACGATGCCTGTCGCCCCGATGCCTGTCGCCCCGCCTGGGGGCACGATGCCTGTCGCCCCGCCTGGGGGCACGGTGCCTGTCGCCCCGCCCGGGGGCCCGGTGCCTGTCGCCCCGCCCGGGGGCCCGGTGCCTGTCGCCCCGCCCGGGGGCCCGGTGCCTGTCGCCCCGCCCGGGGGCCCGGTGCCTGTCGCCCCGCCCGGGGGCCCGGTGCCTGTCGCCCCGCCCGGGGGCCCGGTGCCTGCTGCTCCGCCCGGGGGCCCGGTGCCTGCTGCTCCGCCCGGGGGCCCGATGCATGTCGCCCCACCCGGGGGCCCGATGCATGTCGCCCCGCCCGGGGGCCCGGTGCCTGCTGCTCCGCCCGGGGGCCCGGTGCCTGCTGCTCCGCCCGGGGGCCCGGTGCCTGCTGCTCCGCCCGGGGGCCCGGTGCCTGCTGCTCCGCCCGGGGGCCCGGTGCCTGCTGCTCCGCCCGGGGGCCCGGTGCCTGCTGCTCCGCCCGAGGGCCCGGTGCCTGCTGCTCCGCCCGGGGGCCCGGTGCCTGCTGCTCCGCCCGGGGGCCCGGTGCCTGCTGCTCCGCCCGGGGGCCCGCTGCCTGCTGCTTCGCCTGGTAAACCGATGTGCCGCTGCCCGGAGTCCTGCCCGATGTGCCTCTGCCCGGAGTCCTGCCCGATGTGCCTCTGCCCGGAGTCCTGCCCGATGTGCCTCTGCCCGGAGTCCTGCCCGATGTGCCTCTGCCCGGAGTCCTGCCCGATGTGCCTCTGCCTGATGTGCCTCTGCCTGGTGTGCCTCTGCCCGGTGTGCCTCTGCCCGGTGTGCCTCTGCCCGATGTGCCTCTGCCCGGAGTCCTGCCCGATGTGCCTCTGCCCGGAGTGCTGCCCGATGTGCCTCTGCCCGGAGTCCTGCCCGATGTGCCTCTGCCTGATGTGCCTCTGCCTGGTGTGCCTCTGCCCGGTGTGCCTCTGCCCGGTGTGCCTCTGCTCGATGTGCCTCTGCCCGGAGTCCTGCCCGATGTGCCTCTGCCCGATGTGCCTCTGCCCGATGTGCCTCTGCCCGATGTGCCTCTGCCCAATGTGCCTCTGCCCGGTGTGCCTCTGCTCGATGTGCCTCTGCCCGGAGTCCAGCCCGGTGTGCCGCTGCCCGGAGTCCAGCCCGGTGTGCCGCTGCCCGGAGTCCTGCCCGGTGTGCCAGTCTTTGATATCCCGCCAGTTACCAGACCCGGGCGGTGGAACATTTTGCCCAGCTAGGACTGTTTGGAGCGTCCTGAGGCCGCTCCTTGAGGGGGGGGTACTGTTAGGAATGGACTGGCCAGCAATGGTGGGACTCACCTGCCTTTTGATCTGCAGTACCAGGGCTGGCCAGCGGGTGCTCCCAGCAATCAAAGACTCAACCTTTCAGCCAGCTAACACCTGGAACTGATGATACTGGGGTATTTAAGGGATGGCCAGACTTGCAGACTCTGCCTTGGTGTTGTGTTTGTTCTGGGCCCTGTATCTGTCCTGCATCCTGTTTCTGCTCCTTTGCTGACTTCTCCTGCTCTGATCCTGGCTTGTGACCCTGACCATCCTTCTGTCTGACCCTCTGTACTACGCTGCTTGCTACCTGCTGAACCTGGCCTGTGACCCCGACCATTCTCTGCTTGCTCCCCCTGTACCTACCTGCCCATTGATATTGACCCGGCCTGCCTGACGACGCTTGCTTGTATATACTGTTATCTGTGGGTGGTTGGTTTGGTTTGTTTGCACTGTGTTATGTTTTAGTATTGCACTGCGTTTATGTTTGTACTGTTAGTGTTAATAAATTATATTGTTTATAACATATCTGAGGTCTGCGTTTCCCTGCTTCAGTCACACACCTCTGGTCATACCTGGGAGCCCTGACACACGGTACCATGCTTAAATTCACTGAGCTCCTGAGAGCGACCCATTCTTTCACAAATGTTTGTAGAAGCAGTATGCAAGCCTAGGTGCTTGATTTTATACACCTGTGGCCATGGAGGTGATTAGAACACCTGAATCCAATGATTTGGAGGGGTATCCCAATACTTTTGGCAATATAGTGTATATTGTACTCCATTTAAGGGCAGCAGTGACCCATATATCACAAAAATATTTAACTTTGCACAAGTGTATTTTTACATACATCACACTGCAGACCCCTGTTCCCTGTGTCCAATGAGGGCACTTCTGCCCCCCCCCACACACACACACATACCCACGTGCCTGGCTGCTCTGTACTTTGTGCTCCCAGTGAGTGCTCAGAGGATCATAATTATACCAGGGAGGAGGGGACCAGAGATGACAGGGACAGTGTTCCTTGGACCAGTAACAGGTGAGCTTATTGTTACTGTAATATATCCTTCTAGAATGCTGGGCACATGGGTTAACTCACATGTGGGCGAGATCGGTGTCATGCGCTGCCCATTGTCAGTGGCTCTGTAATCCATTGTCTTGGAAATTCGCTTTGAACAAATTTTTCCTTACCATGAGTACCCGCAGCTGGATGCGCAGAAATCCCCCATAAAGCTGTGCGAACTTCGCTTACCGCGACTGCAGCTTAGCTCCACGATTCCTGCACCTCCAACTGGGTTAGCTATCTTGAGATGTGGGGAAATGGAGCTTCCATTACCCAGGAATGATCAGGCGACACTCTCTGGTTGCAGTTGGAATTCACATAGAGCAAGTTTTCATTCTCAGCCTCTGGTTTTATTACAAACACACACACGCCCCCCCCCCCCCACGCAGGGGGGGAAGGTCAGGTCAATCCCCTCCCACAGAACAATTCAATGGGGAGTGTCTATACACAGAATGTACATCCTGATTGGAGCATAGCCTTTCCTTTTATCTATACTGGAAACCAGTTCTCCCCTCCCCCTTTCCCATGGTGAGCTCTCTGTGGAGAGCAGGCTTCCCACCCTATCAGCTCCTAGTAGTATGTCCATTCTCTGTACAAGCATCCCCTAGATTAAACAGTGTCAGTCTGTATCTGAATGTGCCCGATACGATCTTTATTAAAACACATCCATCCAGATACAGTTCAGGTCGGTAATGGCTTGTAAGATATACATGAGCCTACACACGGAGTTCACACTGCTTGGCGCCTTGCGGTACGAAGTCCATGTGGTACTATGCTGCTGATATGTGGATACAGGCTCGCGGCCTACCGCCGGCGGCATTCGCATCAAATGCCGTGGTGGTATACACGCCGGTCTATAAGCGCAGATCTGCCATCTCATCCATTACCGAGCTGAGTACTGTAATACATACATTGTAAATGCGCATGGCCCAATTGCAGCCTTCAGAGCTTTAATTAAGCCACATGAGAGACATATGAATAACACTAATATATCACACATTTAAAGTTCAACCTGTAAATACAAAATTTCCATGACATCCATCATTGTCTTTGGGAGCCATCTAGTGTGTGCTGGGGCAGAGTGAATCCATGGGAAGAGAGACCTGAAGTGTAGATATGGGGTGGGCATTTCTGGTTACTACTCTCTTATCTATGTGCAGTATGTGGGGATGAAGGGTTATGTACAGCTTGGATTTGGCTTACTGCTTGTACTGTGACTGAGCACTACCTGCAAGGTGCTGGATAGGAAGCTATAAATTGTGTGCACTGTCCTGATTTCTGTGATTGGTAAAGATATGCCAGAAGTCATATAGCTTGTTTTTATTGGTGGGGCCTCTAGCCTAATGTTGGGTCCCCAGTATTCGTCAAGCTTACTGTGATCGGTGGAACCTTAGGCAATTTTGCATCCCCAGTAGTCATATTTTTGTTGTGATTGGTGGAGCATTTTGTCTATCTTTGGGCCCCCAGTATTTACAGTGGATATAAAAAGTCTACACACCGCTGTTAAAATGTCGGGTTTCTGTGATGTAAAAAAAATGAGGAAAGATAAATAATTTCAGAACATTTTCCACTTTTAATGTGACATATAAACTGTACAACTCAATTGAAAAACAAACTGAAATCTTTTCGGGGGGGAGTAAACATTAAAAACCTAAAATAATATGGTTGCATAAGTGTGCACACCCTATTATAACCGGTGATGTAGCTATGTTCAGAATTAAGCAATCACATTCAAAATCCTGTTAAATAGGAGTCAGTACACACCTGCCATCATTTAAAGTGCCTCTAATTAACCCCAAATAAAGTTCAGCTATTCTAGTACGTTTTTCCTCACATTTTATTAGTCACATCCTACAGCAAAAGCCATGGTCCGCAGAGAGTTTCCAAAGCATCAGAGGGATCTCATTGTTAAAAGGTATTACTCAGGAGAAGGGTACAAAAGAATTTCCAAGGCATTAGATATACCATGGAACACAGTGAAGACAGTCATCAAGTGGAGAAGATATGGTGCAACAGTGACAATACCAAGAACTGGACGTCCCTCCAAAACTGATGAAAAGATGAGAATAAAACTTGTCTGGGAGGCTGCCAAGAGGCCTACAGCAATATTAAAAGGAGCTGCAGGAATATCTGGCAAGTACTGGCTGTGTGGTACATGTGACAACTATCTCCCGTATTCTTCATATGTCTGGGCTATGGGGTAGAGTGGCAAGACGGAAGCCTTTTCTTACAGAGAAAAACCTCCAAGCCCAGTTCATTTTGCAAAAAGACATCTGAAGTCTACCAAAAGCATGTGGGAAAATATGTTATGGTCTGATGAAACCAAAGTTGAACTTTTTGGCCATAATTCCAAAAGATATGTTTGGCGCAAAAACAACACTGCACATCACTCACAGTGAAGCATGGTGGTGGCAGCATCATGCTTTGGGTCTGTTTCTCTTCAGCTGGGGCCTTAGTCAAGGTAGAGGGAATTATGAACAGTTCCAAATACCAGTCAATATTGGCACAAAACCTTCAGGCTTCTTTTTTCAGCATGACAATAACCCAAAGCATACATCCAAATCAACAAAGGAATCTTCACCAGAAGAAGATTAAAGTTTTGGAATGGCCCAGGCAGAGCCCAGACCTGAATCTGATCAAAAATCTGTGGGGTGAATTGAATAGGGCTGTGCGGAGGAGATGCCCTTGCAATCTGACAGATATGGAGTGTTTTTGCAAGGTAGATAGCAAATATTACCAAGTCAAGATGTGCCATGCTAATAGACTCATACCCAAAAATACGGAGTGAAGTAATAAAATCAAAAGGTGCTTCAAAAAGTATTAGTTTAAGGGTGTGCATGCTTAAAGATTTCAGTTTGTTGTACAGTTTATGAGTTACATTAAAGGTGGAAAAAGTTCTGAAATGATTTATCTTTGTCTCTTTTTTTTACATCACAGAAACCTGACATTTTAATAGGGATGTGTAAACTTTTTATATATACTGTATATGGCTTGCTGTAAATATTCAAGCCTCCTTTCCGATGTTTGGTCCCTAGTATGCAGGCTGCTTACTGTGTTTGAGGGATCCTCTTGCCTAATGTTGGTTCCCTAATATTCAGGCTGTTTGCTGTGATTGCTGAAGCCTCTTGCCTAATACTGGTTCCCTAGTATTCAGGCTGATTCAGGCTGCATGCTCTCAGAACTGGAGTCTGCATATGGCTCCTTAAGCAGTCGTGTTAGGGCTCCAGGATGGGGGGGGGGGGGGGGGGGGTTGTTTGTGGTCAAATGCACCTTAGTCTGTATGGGCAAAAAACCTTGCACTGGCCTTGTCCACAGCCTTTCCACTGAAGGGGCAAAGTAGGGAGCTGGTGACTGGCAGTCACTGGCTCTCTGCTCACCGAGAACTGAGCAATCAGCGGTCTTTGATGGCTCAGTTCTCAGTCTTAGAAGTGGCAGGGGACAAAAACGCAATACAGTCCATTTAACATGGTTTCCTATGGAACATGTTCACATCTATGCTTTTTTGAGCTGCTGCATTTTTGGAAGGGGTCAGGGACTTTTTTAAAAGTAAAAAGCAGTGTTTTTGCTACATTAGAGTTCAATAGAGAAGCTGTTGAAATGCCCCCCCCCCCCCCCCCCAAAGAGCTGAAACTAATGCAAAACGTGGTAAAAATACATAAAAAACGTGTGTTCAAAAACGCAAAACAAACTGCAAAAATGTACTGGAGAAAGCATCAAACACATAATGCATATATGTGAATGGAGCTTAAAACCCAAGGCCACTAATACCGACATTCTTCTGGCTAATGTAATTGCCACCAGGAAAGCAGTTTAACGAGAGGTACCACAGAGGGGCACTTTGACTGAAGGCATCTGATGCAAAAAAGTCCAAAACCAATGGGAGATCCCACTTTGAGAACAACATTCCCATAGAGAGGTTTCAACCAAATTGAAGCTTGAAGAACAGTATAATTAAATGTTGGGCTGTATCCCAGTGAAGGCAGATATAGCCAAAATTTGGGCCTATAGTGTACTTATGCATAGACCTAAATCAAGCCCCACCTGAAGAAACTTTGGAACGTGACAAACTTGTGAAGAGCCCAGTTTAAAACCTTGATCAGCAGAAATACTGTGAATTTATGCTATATCCTACTGTAGGCACTGTTAGTGCTGTCCGTCCTTGCTTTATAAGAATATTCACAACCTTTACAGAGCACCCAAGATCTATTAGCTTCTGCCTTTCAAGACCCAAGCCATCAGCTTGAACCTGTCGGGTGCTGGACGAATGGGACTTTGGGGAAGATTCAATCTTACCGGCAGAGGGAGTGGATCCTTGACACTAATTATGAGGAGCAGAGGGTACCAAGGCTCCTTCGGCCAATCTGGGATCACCACCAGAACTGTCACCTTACCCCGCCACAGCCTCAGCATGTAGCTGAGAAACAGAGCGAGTGGCAGGAAAACATAAGCTGTCTTGGAGATCTACTCTGCAGTCAACACCTCCACCCCACTTGCCTGCAGAGGCTGGACCCTGGAATAGAACTTCTGCAACTTGGTGTTGACTTGGGATGTGAACAGGTCTACTTCTGGAAGAAATTACCAAGCTCCACTAGTTCTCAAAAGAATTGCAGCAGTCTGGACCATTCATTGTTGTCCAGGATTGTCCTAGACAAATAGGTCTGCCTGAAAATTCTTCTGACTGGACACATAGGCTGAAGATAGCCGCAGAAGATTGACTTGGTCCGACTCTAGAATCAGAGTTTCCAGATGTAGGCCACAGTTGTGCTGTCTAACTTCACCAGGACAGATTCACCCCAGATGAGGTGACTGGAGGCTAGGAGAGCCATAAATGCTGCTCGCAATTGCAGGATGTTGGACACCATCTTGGACCCTTGAAAACGGTCGTTAACACTTGCTCCTGAAATAGAGCTTCCCAACTACTCTGTTGGTGTCTGACTGCACCACCAGCCACTAGATCATCAGAAAAGAATTACATTGCAGAAGATTCCGCTTCTCGAACCACAAGTTTAGGCTCACGTTCATACAGGGCGTAATCCATATCTTCTGAGCTAGGTCATCTGACTGCCACTGGTCCAGAAACCCAATTTGAAAGGGGGCAAGAGTTCAACTGAGCTTAAGGAAGGAGATTTATTCCCCGGTTAATATCCACTAGGATGGAAAGGGCACCACATCCCTAGAATCAATATATGAAAAAAGGTTGGAGCAAAGAGAGTAGGACTTTACAGGTACCAATGTCATTAGGACCATAAAGTTGTAAAAACTTTATTTTGAATTATTAAAAAATAGATAAAATGCCATACATGTAAGAATAGATAATTAGTAGCATCATGAGACAATCAACACTTAACATTTGACATGGCATCATTCAGATAGAGAGAGATACATATATTCCCCTCAAATATAAAGACCCAATTCAATCCAATTCTTTGAGAATTTTCTTCAGGGGGATATGATGCAGAAGAAATTTTAGAGAAATAAAAATGTACATAAATACCATATAACAAATCTATATCACAAACAATATATTATATACAATTGATAATAACAATAAATGACTTGCAAAACCATTCATCCCTGCAGAACCCAGTTTCCATAGGAAGCTACAGGGGACATTGAGACAAATGGAAGCTGCAGAAGTATCTGCACAGATGGAAACTCGTGGTACTAAAAAGGAATATTTATATATATATATACCAAAGCAGGACCTCAAATCAAATTTGGAAAAAGAAGCAGCATAGTGAACGCCTACATTAACTATTTGTTCATGGAGGATATCATGCTGAGGGCAGATCCATGTAGCTGAAAGAAAGATTGCCTAAAAAAACAACAGTCATAGAGCAAAGGAAGAAACCTTTATGGTATTAAACTATTAAACCAATGTCACTGCCTTTGTATATAGTTAACCACATTGGCCAAAAGATCTTCACCAAATAATGCCTAAATACATGTCAGGATCCATAAATCAGGTGGAGACAGAAAGTGCAGTTAAATTCACACCTTTCACGAAATAGCAAAAATAACAGTTCAGGAACATAGTCAGAACAGAAGCCAGGATTTGGATGCCAGAGCAGGTAATCAGACAAGCCTGGGTCAGGAAACCAGAAGTCAGCGTAGTCGGAAGCTAAAAATCAGGAACAGGAATCAGAAGAGAAGTCAGCCAGACCGAATTGTACACAGGAACACAGGCAGGAACACACTGGAGATCATACACCACGTAAGGGTAAAGAGGAAATGAGTCAAGCTGTTAAAATAGAAAAAAGGGCTGGCTGTAGGCTGGACTAATGAGGCAGTTAATGGTATCCAGATGAGTTACTGTGGAGACAATGAGTGGCTGGTAATTAACCGACTGCTGAGCAGTTTCTGAGCACTGAAAGAAAAGCTACTTGTTAAATAGCAGGAGCCCAGCCCTGACAATATACACTGCTCAAAAAAATTAAAGGAACACTTTTTTTAATCAGAAGATATCATCAAGTCAATTAAACTCCTGGGGTATTGATCTGGTCAGTTAAGTAGCAGAGGGGGTTGTTAATCAGTTTCAGCTGCTTTGGTGGTAATGAAATTATCAACAGGTGCACTAGATGGGCAGCAATGACATAATCCCCAAAACAGGAATGGTTTTACAGGTGGAGGCCACTAACATTTTTTCTCTACTCATCTTTTCTGACTGTTTCTCCCTAGTTTTGCATTTGGCTAGAGTCAGTGTCCCTACTGGTAGCATGCATCAATACTTGGACCCTACAGAGGTTGCACAGGCAGTCCAACTTCTCTAGAATGGCACATCAATACATGCCATTATCAAGATACTTAACCCATCAGCAGGACCGGTATCTGCTTCTTTGTGCAAGGAGGAAAAGGATAAGCACTGCTGGAGCCCTACAAAACTACCTCCAGCAGGCCACTGGTGGGAATGTCTCTGACCAAATAATCAGAAACAGACTTTATGAGGGTTGCCTGAGGGCCTGACATCCTCTAGTGGGCCCTGTGCTCACTGCCTGGCACCATAGAGCTCGATTGGTATTTGCCATTGAACACCAGAATAGGCAGGTCCACCACTGGCACCCTCTGCTTTTTACAGATAAGAGCAGGTTCACCCTGAGCACATGTGACAGATGTTAAAGGGTCTGGAGAAGCCGTGGAGAATGTTATGCTGCCTGTAACATCGTTACAGTTTGGTGGTGATTAGTGTTGGTCTAGGAAGGCATATCCATGGAGGAAAGCACAGACCTCTACAGGCTAGGCAATGGCACCCTGACAGCCATTAGGTATTGGAATGAAATACTTGGACCCATTGTCAGACCCTAAACTGGTGCAGTGGGTCCTGGATTCCTTCTGGTGCACGACAATGCCCGGCCTCATATGGCCAGAGTATGCAGGCTGTTCCTGGATGATGAAGGAATTGATACCATTGAATGGCCCCCATGCTCGCCTGACCTAAATCCAATAGAACTCCTTTGGGATACCATGTTGCAGTCCATACGAAACACCCCCAGATTGCACATCAGACTGTCCAGGAGCTCCGTGATGCCCTGGTCTAGATCTTGGAGGAAATACTCCAGAAAACCGTCCATTGCCTCATTAGCAGCATGCCCCGACATTGTCAAGTATGCATACAAACATGTGGGGGCCACACAAACTGAGTACCATTTTGAGTTGCTGCAATGAAATTTCAGCAAAATGGACTAGCCTGCTGCATCATTTTCTCACAGATTTTCGGGGTATCTTTAAATTCAATCCTCTGTAGGTTAATAATTTTCATTTCCATCAGAGTGTTCCTTTTTAATTTTTTTGAGCAGTGTATATACTGTATATCTCTCTCAATCTGAATGATGCAGTATCATATGTTAAGTGTTGATTGTCTCATGAAGCTACAAATTATCTATTCTTATATGTATGGTGTTTTATTTATTAGTAATTCAAAATAAAATTGATTTTTTTTTTACAACTTTGTGGTCTTAATGACATTAGTGCCTGTAAAGTCTTTGATCCAACCTTTTTTCATATACGTTCAAGTGAGCCTACCTGAGCTGCTGAAGTGAGGCGAATTCTACAGTAGGAGCTGAGACGTGAAGGATGAAAGACCTCGCAAATATGACTGGAAATGCTTGACTTGAGGGACCACACGTCCATCACCAAAGCTGTACCTATGTCCAAAGAGGAGCCACCAGGTGCCCATAAGACATGCATAGGTGGCATAATACCTAAATTACCAGAAAGCACCCTGACATTGAGCTCTTCACTGACTTTTTGGATTATGTGCTGGCTTACCAGTTTTTCCTGGACTCCCAGCCAGAAATGCAGAAGCAAACCACTCTGGTGTGAGTATGGAAACTGACTCTTGGACTTTTATCTCCCTTAAATCAACATATGTTCATCTTGAAGCAGGAAGCCAAACTGACCACTATTGATTTCGGCTTCACTTCTAAGATCAAGTGGAATGCAATGATCGAGTATGTCCTTGAAGGTCACAGCATCTTCTAATGGTAAGGTCATGTATCTGGCAAATCCCATAAGGAACACACCACCCAAAGGGGTGATTCCAAGCCCTGGCCACCTTCCTGTTCAAATGGGCATAATTTTGACATCTTGCTGTGACAACTGAATGAGCACTTGATTCAGTCACCATAAGGGAATTATCAAGCAGTGCTCTGCAGGAACTGGCCACCAGGCATTTGTAAGGCATTTCACCAACCTTACAAAAGGAAGAATGAAAGAATGAAAAACCTGTACAAAAATTGTCCTCATCTTCAATATGGCCCTTGCAGAATTCAGCAATTCCTTTAGAGTGTCTTGACCACATGCTCAATTGTGACAACTTTGTCTCTATAATCTTAATCACTGTTTGCTTGAACAAAGCAGGAATCATACAGTCATGTTTATCCATATCTTCTTTGGAAGAATCTGACAAGGGTTAATTTGCCTGAGAAGGTTCTGAGACTGCTCATTGGCAGAATATATGACCCCTTCACAGGGTGAGTGGAAGCAACTCCTTCCACACATGTATTGACCACGTATTCAATGAATGTGACAACCTGTTAGGTGTCGACATCTTTATCCCTGGCTGCTTGGAGCAGCAGGGCTCATACAGTCAAGCACATCTGTACCTTCTTTTTGGAAGAATCTGAAGAGAATTGTTTACCTGGAAGGCTAGGAGACTGCTCATTGATTGAATACGGGGTGGGTGGAAACATTCCTTTACTAGCCTCATGTGACAACATGTTAAGTGTCGTCATCTTTATCATTTGGTTGCTTGAACAAAGTAGTATTTATGCAGTCATGTCCATCTGCGTCATCCTCTTTGGAAGCTTTGAAGAGGGCTGCTTCACCTGGTAGTAGGAACCACTCCTTTAGAGTGTACTGACAATGTGTTTATTGAATGTGAAATCCTGTTAGGTGTCATCATCTCTATCCCTGGCTGCTTGAACCAGCAGGATACAGTCATTCTCATTTGCATCTTCCTCTTTATAGAGTCTGAAAGTCTGTTTTGCCTGGGAAGGCCATGCTCATTGCCAGATCATATAATCCTTTCACAGGGTGAGTGGAAACACTCCTTTTGAGTGTATTGGCCACTTGTTTAATGAATGTGACAACCTGTTAGGTGTCATCATCCTCATCTCTGGTTGCTTGAACAAAGCAAAATTCATAAAATCATGTTCATTTGCATCTCTTTTTTTTTGAAGAGCCTGACGGAGCTGTTTTGCCTGGGAAAATACTGAGACTGCTCATTGCCAGGGTTTTACCTGCCGCTTAACAAAGCAGTTAAAAAAACGATTCAATGCAGTTGAAAATAGCTTGCTTAGTAAACCCAAAAGGGTTAACTACTGTTAGAGGGAGGTTGATACTACAACTTTCAACCACAGCCCTGAGATTTCACCAGGTGGTTAATAAATCAAACCTTGCCCTGCCAGGGAGGAGGGCATGATGAAAAACTGAAGTCAATTACAGGTTTGCTGCATCTCACGCCTAACAGTACATACTAACCGCAGGTCAAGATATGAGATGCCAACTGCTGCACTGCTGGGGCTCTACTAACCCCTCATCTGCCGCACTGATAACGCTGTCCTGTGGATGAGAGGGGTGACGTGCGCAGATGCAAAGTCACTCCCCATTGACTGACAGGCGGAGCTCCAGAAGGGTTACGCAAGAGGTGAGTGTCACAGGGCTCTTAACACTGCCTGAGCACAGCAGCGTTAAGGTCCACTGTCCCTCAAAACTGGGGTAATGCTTTAGGCCAGTGTTTCTCAACCTTTGTCTTTGAGGAACCCCAGTCAAAAAGTTAGAAATCTCAGAGAAGCCCTGAAATAATGTTCACATCTATAGCAAATGGAACATTGGAATCATCAGCGAGCTGTTAATAGCAATTTTTAGAAGCAGCATTAAATAAAATGATGAATATGAAAACGTACCTATTTCATGTGAAACTTGTCCTTTCTTTTTCTGTAGAAATACTCCATTCTCAGTCCAACTTGGGATAAACAGTGTGTGTGTGTGTGTGTGTGTGTGGGGGGGGGTGGGGGGGGAGCAACAGGGCAGGGTACAGGGGTACAAGGAGGGAACACTACATGAGGGGGAAGCAGGGCACATTATGTGGGAATAGGACACATTACACAAGAGCAGGGCAGTTTACGTGGAGGCGGGGCATGTTACACGGGGCAAGGCACATTAAGTCGGAGTATGGCACATTACATGAAGGCAAGGCACATTATGTGGGAGCAGGCCACATTACACAAGAGCAGGGCAAATTACATGGAGGCAGGACACATTACATGAGGGCAGGGAACATTACTTGGAGGCAGGGCACATTACATGGGACAGGGAATATTACATGGAACAGGGCACAGGGAATATTACAGGGGACAGGGCACATAGCATTGGAAAGAGAACATTACATGGGACAGAAACACATGGCGCATTACATGGGACAGGGTACATTACATGAGACATACTGTAGTGCATTACTTGTAACAGGGCACATTATGTGCGACAGGAAACAGCACATTACATGGGACAGGGCACATTACATGGGACAGGGCACTTTACTTGGGGCAGGGCACATTACTTGGGACAGGGCACATTACATTGGACAAAGCACAGGGCACATTACATGGGACAGGGAACATTACATGGGACAGAGCACATTACATGCGAAAGGGCACATTACATGGGAAGAAGCACATAACATGAAACAGGGCACTTTACATGGGACAGGACACAGAGCACATTACATGAGACAGAGCACATTACATGGAACAAGGCACATTGCATGGGACAGGGCATAGAGCACATGACATGGCACAGGGCACATTACATGAGACAGGGAACATTACATGGGAAAGGGCACAGAGCACATTACATGGTACAGGGCACAGATTACATTACATTGGGACAGAGCACATTACACGGGACGGGGATCAGGGCACATTACATGGGACAGGGCACATTACATAGGATATACTGTAGTGCAATAATTATAACCGTGCACATTACATAGTACAGAGCACATTACATGGGACAGAGCACATTACATGGGACGGGGCCCAGGGCATATTACATGGGACAGAGCACATAGCATGGGACAGGGCACATTACATGGGGCAAACTACAGGGCATATAGCATGGGAAAGGGCACACTACATGGGACAAATCACAGGGCACATTACATGGGACAGAGACACAGGGCAAATTACATGGGAAAGGGCACATTACATGGGACATACTGTAGTGTGTTACATGAGACAGGAAACATTACATGGGACAGGGAACAGAGCACATTACATGGGACAAAGCGGATAGCGTGGGACAGGGCACATTACATGGGACAAAGCACAGGGCATATAGCATGGAAAAGGGCACACTGCATGGGACAGAGACACAGGGCACATTATATGGGGCATACTGTAGTGCATTACTTGTAACAAGGCACATTACATGAGACAGCAAACATTACATGGGACAGGGAACAGAGCACATTACGTAAGACAGAGCACATAGCATGGGACAGGGCACATTATATGGGACAGAGCACATTACATGGGACAAAGCAGAGGACACATAGCATGGGACAGGGCACATTACATGGGGCAAAGCACAAGGCACGTAGCATGGGACAGGGCACATTACATGGGGCAAAGCACAGGGCAACGTGGAGCTCCGGCGGCCATTTTAACATTGGTATGTAACATTGGCCATGTTAACATTGGTATGGAAGGCTTTTATTATTAAAGATACATCAGGGTACATCTGGGTAAATTAGGTTGCAGAATAAAAAAATCGTTGCAGACAGTAGTCTGAAAAAGCACTGACCAGCTGGTGCTGGTCAGTGCTTTTTCAGACTACTGTCTGCAACGATTTTTTTATTCTGCAACCTAATTTACCCAGATGTACCCTGATGTATCTTTAATAATAAAAGCCTTCACAACATACTACACTATGGGAGTGTTTTTGTCACCCCCTGGGGGAGTGTTCTAGCCCACAGATCCACTCTAAGGAAGGAATACCACCCACTACCCAGACTATTCGGAGGGACAGCATCCATCAGGTTTACACAGGAGGACCCCTTTGAGGAAGAGGACCACCTACCTCGAACCCCATAGAGGGAGGACCACCTATTTCCTAGCATCAGGATAATCACACATAAGGCGCATTTAATATGCACGTCCGGTGAGTGCGCATTTCATTACCACTACCACACGGATACCCAAGTCACCTCAATTTTTTATATTCATCTATATATTTGCTGGACTATTCTATAATTCTATTAGTCAGGCACATTACATGGGACAGGGCACAGAGCACATTAAATGGCACAGAGCACTCTCCATGGGACAGGGCACATTGTATGGGACAGACTGCTATGCACAGTGTGGGGGACACAGCTGGGCACACTACTGTACTGGCTTCCTTCTTCTACCCAGCTTCACAGGTGGCTTTCAACAGTCCTTCAGTGGCACACTGTTCCCGCCGGCCCCTCCCCCCCCCCCTTCTCCTATCCTGTCCATTCCAGATGATGTCAAATCAAGCAACCAAGATGGTTAGGAAGGGAGGAGGGACCTGCGGGAAAAAGCACACTACAGCCAATAGTATGCCAGCAGCTTCCCTGCACGTGTTTCCATGCAATCTACCTGTCAGCTGCCTGCGACTGACAGGTAGATCACAATGGATGTCTGGTTGAAAAACACTGCGTTAGACCATTTATGTGGCCATGAGGTGACCGCCTAATTTTCCTAATTAAAGAGCCACCTCTGTGAGAAGCCACCAATGGGTTAATGTCATGTGTGAACAGACAAAGTAATACTTTGTGCACCTGTTATGCAGAGTACTACCTGTGGGGGAGCTCAGGATATACACAGCGGCTGCAGGGAGCAAGACACCGCAATACTTAGCAATTCAGCATTAATTTGGATAAAAACATTTTTTAATTTAGCTCACCCAACCTCCACCGTCCAACTGTAAACACTGGCACTGCACGTACGTGCCTAGTGGAGACTCTGCTGACACCGTTGCCCACTTCACATGGACCAAGTGGACCCCAGACAAGGCTGTTAGTCATGATAAAATCCGCCCCGAGGATCAGCAGCTGGGCTCCCTGGATTATGGGTCATTTAGCTGGTACACAGGGACCGCGTTCAGCCTAAACCAACACACATGAACAGACAACCAGCCCTTTAGACCAGCCAGATAGAGGAGCAACGCCTAGGTCGTGCACATAGGAGGAAAAAAGAAGAATGCTGAGGCTGTAAGTGGGCTCAAATTTATGAGTATGGGGGAGGGGGGCCTATACTGTGCTGACATGGAGCCATCAGGAAAATGTGATTTATTGCCTTTGATTTAGGGAAAATGTCAAACTCTTTTGAAATAAATTGTTTTTTCTGACCATTGTCAGAAATGATTTCCAGTGGTAGTCCCCACCTTGAAAACAATCCTTTCAAGGCAGTGATGACATTAGTGGTCATGACATTTTCTGTATCCAGCTCTGGCCATTTGGAGTAAAAATCGTAAGCTAGCAAACACTTTGATTAATTAAACGCAAACATACTGTGTACTGAAAATTCAGCATTTTATCTTGCTAATGATTGGATGATAGAAATCAGCAGAGCTCCCCCTCATTCCATAGCTTACACTTAGATCTAGAACAACTGCACTTGCAAGGCACAGACTATTTGCCTTTATTAAATCAACCTCACTGTCTTTGATTTCTCATTGCTACTGTATATTCACCACATAGTGTATATCTAATTGAACTATATTCCACAGGCCTTTTGGGGTATACTGTACATAACTTGTAATGGAGCAGCTGTGTTTTTCTGATTTTTGCCTAATTGCAAACTAAAGCTTCTATTAGGTTGTCCATACAAGGGCACCCTACTGCTTTTCAGAAAAACTGTTTTATTCGTACCACACCTAGCTGACCTTCATGAGCCATTTTTAAAACTGATTATTGCCGTGCTATGTGTGGGATCACAAATGCCTGCAGGATGACAATGGGGCTCCAGTTTTGACGTTGTTGGAAGACTCTGAAAGGTTGTAATATACTCTACCGGTGGCTTATTTCCAGTGAACTATTTGGGGCTGATTAAACTTCCTTTATACATAGACTTTTGGGATAGTGTTTTCCTGTGGTCCCTGGTAGCATCTCCTCCTGTTCCCGCCTTGTAAGAGCTGATCTCTAAATGATTGAATATGGATGGTTTTTATCATGTCTTTTCTTTTTGTATCGTAAACTTTAGATTGTTTGCCCCCCATTAAGTCCTAAAGAAGTTGGAAACCAACAAAATGTGTAGAGTCGATTGTTCATCTTTCTCCAATAGTGTTATGGTTATGCTATAAATGGACATTTAGAAGATGGTGTTCTCATTATTCAGTATAATAGATGGGCAATGTGGGGGGCTATGAGCACAGTGGTGCAGTTTTTTATTATTTTTGAATCTAGTTATATCAGGCTCCATTATGTTCTATTTTATGACTGTTTAAATAAAATTGTTTATTATACTATAGGCACTTTGTCTCTTTCTGGTACCTTATAAATCCTTTACTCTTTCTCTCTTGCACAGACCGTCATGTCATAAAAATTCTGATCCGCCTTCTTTAGTTATGAATTTGGGGTGGAACAACATTTAGCAAAATGGTTTAGTTTGTTACAGCAACTGCATTTCTTGACTTGTGCACTGCACAGCTTCATGCCTCCCTTAAGGCCTCCCACAGCTTCATGGCTCCATACCTCTACTTTTAACACAATGTGTGTTTTTGGTGTGCTGTCATTCAGGTTGTTTTTACTTGAATAAGAGCTTAATTACCCTTTATGAGGCCCAGCATATTACTGGCCTCCTGTACAGCAATTTACATGTGGCACCCCAAACCCACAGCTCTGTGCACAGAAGGTGTTACTGGCTCCATAAGTAGGCTCTCCGTAAATTTAGGGTTTATAGTCTTATCAGTAAGTTGGTCCCTAATCCTGTAAATCTGCAGGGTGTTGCTAACTGGCTCAGATGTACAGACAGCAGGTCAACAGCTTTATTAATCACACAAACTTCCTTCACTAACTCCTCCTACTATTACTTAAAGCTCTTAAAGCAGGAATGCCATAACATTTTCTTAAAAGGGTAATGTACAGAACTTTACAAATATACAGCACAGAGAATTACTAGTAGGTCTCTGAAAAGAGAGGAGAGCTATTTTTATCCCATTCAAGCAAGAAGTGCAGGTATTGGTCAATTTCAGGAGCTCATTTAAATTCTGAAATCATCTAATAGAGTTCAGGTCCATATAACAATAATAATAATAATAATACATAATGTAAGAAAAATAATCATGTAGATGAGATTACTGCAGAATGAGGCCCTGAGTCAGCTTAACCAGGATGCAGCATACAGAAGGCTAGAATAAAATACTACTACCGTGTTTTTTAAAATGTGATATTTGTCAAAAGGATGGGAGTTACCCCAATGTTTCATAATTTTCTCAAGGTGCATATGTCTGCCAGATCTCTGAAAATGTTGTTACACTATGGTGGGCATGAGCTTGTTGGAGAGATAGGGTTGACTCCTTTTTACAACATCTGGTACACCATCTTCCTGGTTATATCTAGATCACAAAAAATGGTTCTATATCAAATGAAGAACTTTATAAAACACCAGTGTCTTTAACTTCTTGATTCCAGATCAATTGACTTTAGTGACATCACAACATCATTTGTCTTGTTGCTATTCATATACTGCAGAAAGAGATCTTTTTTTTTTTTTTTTTTTTTGGCTGTTGAATTTTTGTTGACCTTCTGTTTTTTATGTTTGATGGGGTTTTCTTAGCTCTCATCAAAGCTCTGCATCCATGCAAGTGCAAGGATGCAAAGCTTCAGTGGGAGCTAAGTTCTCCTGATCAATTGCCATGGTTATATGGAATGATGGGAGGAGCTCCACATCATTGCAGGTAGAAATCCTATAGCAAATTTTGTGGTATACTTGTTATCTTGACTATCTTGTAGTTATGACAGGGAACATCAAAACAGGTGAGGGATTTTGTTACCTATATAATTTGAATTTACATATAATTCTTATTTGATGTTATTGACTATTTGAATATTACTTTCAGAGGCAATCTGGATACCTAAAGTGTTGGTACAGAAACATTTAGAAAGAAATACATAGGTAAAACCGCATTGAGAGCCAACAGCTGTCACACTTTACATACAATTAAAGTCATATGTGTGGGAGAATTTGTGAGAGCACAACATAATTTCACTGATGATGTAGCACTTAATATAGAATTGAACATTGTTGCAAAAAATTATGATATGGGAGGCGGGGGTACTCTGGTTGAATTGGTTTGGAAGAGTACCCACTTGGGGCAATTAATTATCCCCCCATCTTTTCAGAGATCTACAAATGTTATCCCCAGATGATTAAAGGATAGTAATTTCAGTGGTTTCAGGAACGAATTACCCTTTCAAACAACACATTAACTGTAATTCAAACAATGTCGTCTACTTAATAGCTTGTTATAGTGTTTGTTGGATGAACATTACAATGTGTCTCGATAAATTCAGGTCTCTGAAAGGGTTTTACCTTAATGTAGAGCTGATGATTAAAGGATGATCTTGCCTAAGACACAAGCCTCATAAATTGTAAAGTTTAAAGCTTGAGTTCTGTTGGGTCTGAACAACAGGTTGTCTTTAGATTTCACACTTAGTTTATAAACTTTTTTTTTATCATCCTAATTATATTTTATTACATTATAAGTTCTGTTCACATGTCTCTTTATTCCAACGTTTCATGTTTATAATGTCAGTACAAAGTTATGCAAGGTAAAGCAGTAACAAACAAGAGGGAGTGGGAAGAGGAAGGTTGGATCAGGGATACTCAGGATGCAGTGGTCATAACACTGAAATGCATAATATTGTATCTAACCAGAGACAATATAGAGCTTTTATTTATTTGAGAGAAAGGCATACCTAACCAGACACAACATAGAGCATTGGTTCATCAGGGAGAAGGTTTGTAGATCATAGCAAGCAAGTAAAGCAGGTAAAATAAACCCGTTGTACATGAGTGACAGACTCAAGTTTCCTGAGTCCATATGAATTAGTCAGCAGGACCAGGTTCAGAAGGCCTCCACGGGTTGTTTGGGTTAGATTCAGTCTCTATGGTAATTATGTTGTTTAGCATCTGTATCCATTCCTCAAGATGGGGTGGATGGGTAGATTTCCAGTGTTGTGGGATTGCCAACCCGGATGCTAAGAGGCAGTGTTTTTTAGGATGCCTTTATTGATCATATCATTGACAGGGCAACTACCTTTGGGGGAAGCTGGAGTATTTGGTGTCCACATACTGTTGTAGGTGGAGAATACATTTCTCCAAAAGGGATGTAGCCTAGCAAATCGTGTCTGTGACTAGGGGCTTTGACAGAGAAGCCCACATTGCTGATCTGCTGCCATTACTCCCTCTCCCCTGCCATGACCGGCCTTTGTGGCCATGAGCAGAGATATAGAAGAGTAAATACAAGCAACAACACATACATAACAGTGATTCAAAGTTCATGAGTCCTCAATATTGTGATTGAGATATGATTAATGTTGTGAAATCCTCTTCTCAAACCTATATCTGTATTCCTACGGAAACATGCAAATCTTCATGTTCCAAAAATGAGTACTTCTTCACCAAACCCCACAATTGTACTCTTGTTTTAGTCAAGGACATCCATCACACTCTCACCTGGATATTTTGACCTTACATGTAATGCTTGGTCATGATTCGCCTGTGTCCCTTTATTTTCATAGGAATACGGATATAAGTTTGAGAAGAGGATTTCATACCATTAATCATATCTCAATCACAATATTGAGGACTCACTAACTTTGAATCATTGTTATGTATTGTGTTGTTGTTTGTATTTATTAATGTATATGTAAGGTACATGGGGTTTTGAGAAGTGTGGCATTATTATTTTTATTTTATATTTTGGCACAGTGATATGGGTATGTGTAGATGTTAGCTGCTTCTCCATTGAATTATTGTTTGTAATATCCTGTGTGGTTGCTCGCACAATTTCTTGGTTATTTGTTATAGATATAGGAGAGACACTGCAAGGCCAGTGGGAAGGTAATAAGGAGGAGCTAAGACTTAAAACCTCTACTTGTGCACATCCTATGTTTAGGGCACCCAGTTTAGTAAGGGCCTGGGAGGTAAAGACTTTGCCCCCTCCCCCCCAAACCAAGTTATGGGAACCCATTATAAGTGATTTTGATAATATCCTGTTTGCCATTGATTGTTATTTTTGTCATGGTTGTTTGCTATGCTGGGCTTAAAACCTGAATAAACAACCTTTCCTTCAGCCTTGGTGCGTCAGAGGGTGCCATACTGCCAGTGCCTAAAGGTCATTATCACACTGTTGTTGGGAGAGCTTGCTAGAAAGCTCTCTGTGTACTGGATAAGCCATCTCACGGCTGGAAAGTGAGGTGTGTGCTGGTAGTAGGATATTCAAGAGAGATCATTTTGTGTGGTAGAAATGATGATGCTCTATTGGGCACAGTTTACTACTCGCGAATCCTTTAGCAGAGAAAAAGCACTTTTAATTTAACATAGGAATAAGGATATACTGTTGGATGCTTAAAGCAGAACTATGGCTTCTTGATAAGAAAATGTGTAGCAGCAGTTATTTGTTTGTGCAACCGCATTTAACATTTTCCCTTAGTCTCCATGTAAAGTCCCCTAAATACTTGTTTATCCTACCAGTGAAGGTCACCTCATGCAGCTTCCAGTGATGGGGGAACAACGCTGCTACACATATTACTAAATTCAGAGCAGCATTGTCCCTCATGTAGGCTTTGCCTGTATGCAGTACAGTGGGATTAGATTTTAACTCTTGTCTCACATAGTGGACTGTTTAGAATGCCACACAGGAGCCTTCAGATATACTTTTTCTGGAAATTTGACTTTTGGAAATTTGCAATAGCACTTTTATTTATAAAGCTATAAAACACAAGTTAGTTATTTTACCTGTTACTTTCAGTCCATTTTGTCTCTGAAACCATTCCAGACCACTAATAAACTCTTCAGGAAGTTGATGTTCTGAAATAAATGGTGTGTCAGGAACAGCATAGTCAGTGAAGTTTTCATCAGGAAGATATCCAAACTCTATCAGATATTCCTGGTGGAAAGAAATGTGCAAACTAGTCAAATGAGTAAGAACCAGGTTCAAAACAATAGAAATATGTCAAGCTGTATTGTTTTACATTTTTTACTGATAGCTGAACAAGACTGACACTTTTGTGATTGTTTTTTTTTCTTTTCCTTTTGCATTGAGTGCTAGCCCCCTGAAAGGCCTACTAGTTTGTCACAGGTTCCTCAAAAAACACCCCAAGTCTGATCACTGAGCTGTAACATTGTCTGTGCTGCTGTTTGCCTGGCTTTTTCTATACCAAAGTGAGAAGACTTTGGTGTAGAAACAACCAGGTAAACAGCAGCACAGACAATCTCATAGCTCAGTGATCAGACTTGGGTGTCTTTTGATGCTTTATTTCAAGTTAAACTTGTTTGGGGTGCAGGGAGCTGTGGAATACTCTAGAACATGGTCCAATATTCAGAGGATGTTCTGCTTTATCTAAACTTCTTAGGATAGTCCCCTTTAGCAGACACTAGGAGAGTGAGCAACACTGGGACCCCAAAAAGGGGGAATGTCCCAATCAAAGCTAACACTGGAACCAATGCTCAAATGGATAGTAGCAGTGGACAGTCACTAGGATTCTACACTCAGGCCTGTACTCACAATATCTCTGGATGCTTGGATGCCTTAGTCCAATATCAGCCAGACACTTCTACCATGAATTCCCAGACAAGATCCTCAGTGAAATCCCTTGGTATGGCTACAGTTATTCTCAGGAAATAGGCCTCCCAGCCCCCCCTGAGCTGGGACCTCAATGAACGTCTGCAAACGTCTGCTGCTCTGCGCTCCTGGGAAAGAGCCCTGCATCTTCAGGCCAAGACTATTTAAGCATTCCTCAGCCACCTACTGCACATCACCCCCACCCCCCAGGGATTGCCTGGGGCTACATAAATATTCAGACCAAGGGTCTGCCTCTTCCAACCCACTACATTCTAGAATCCACAGCAGTTGAGCCTGCAGCCAGTGAGACCTAGAAAAACCAAAATAGTCACACACCGCTCCAATGATTACAGAGGCGCTAAGCAATTAAATTTACCTAAACCTTTTTAGCAACCTAGATCTAGGAATAAGGTCAGTAGCAAAATTAATTGATCTTAATAAATCAATTAATTTTGTTACTGACCTTACTTTAGAGTTTCTTTAGACAATCCTTAATGTGACACTAAATGATATCCTTATTCTCCAAAAATAATTCTCTGTTTTTTGTCTCCCTGTAATGTCCTCTGTGAGCTCCTGAACCTCCCTTTTCCCTCCTCACTTCTTTTTGTTTGGAATGAGCAGTGCACTTTAGTTACCATCATGTGCACTGCTCTAAGCACACTACATATCCCATAGTCAAAAGTTCCTAGTACATTTTGGGAAACAAGCAGGTTCGCAACCTTGTAATCCATTTTGGGAACAAGCAAGAGTGGCGCATACAGTGGGATCACAGGGACTGAATGTAGCCACCCTCTAACAGCATGTTGGATCACAGCAGCAAAAAAGGAATTTGGAGATAGAGGAGGCTGTGAGCAATAGAAGGTACATTCTATGATCACAATAAATACCTGAATAGAATTTTTTCAAAACCAGAATTTAAGGTCACTGAAGTTTAACTTTTTTATACTGTGCCTTCCCTGGTTCACCTCTTGCCTGCTAATGAAGTTTTTAAATATAACATTACCTTTTTCACTATATATCCTATTTTTTATGTTTAATCTCTTTTAATCATTTTTCAAGGATATACATATACAAGCAAATGATATGCAAAAGAGAATAAGGGCAAATATACTTTATTAGTATCAAAGAGATTGCAGTTCATACAATGGAAATAAAAAGGACATGTACTCATAGACTTTTGAACGAACGTGTATTTTAAACAGAATACAGTTTAGATATGAGGAAAGGTGTAGCTGTGTAAATATTTCTGGTACTGTATTAATACACATCAAAGAAGCAAAATGACTACAGGAAGCCCATGTCTGTCAGGCTTAAGGATTGGTGATGGTCCATAGGCAACCCATGTCTTCAGCTTTCTTGCATATACCTTATATTTTGACCCACTGGCCCTGATTTACTAATGTTCCTAAGTGCATTTCCGTGGGCTAACGTCTACTATTCAATAGCGACCGTCTACTTTTAGACGGCAAAGACATTTACTAAAGAAAGCGTCTAACAAGTAGACGTGAAATCAAATTTACGAACTAGGCACAATCCAGGAATCAGTCTAAGAAAGCAGACGTGCTAAGAAGCACATATAACACAACGGAAAATCACTGCAGAGACATGTTCACATTGAAATTTGCTTTCACAAATATCGAGACTTAACTTTAACCACTAGCCTACAGGACACTTATATCCCCTTCCTGCCCAGGCCAGTTTTCAGCTTTCAGTGCTGTCACACTTTGAATGACAATTGCGTGGTCATGCAACACTGTAGCCATATGAAATTTTTATCATTTTTTTTAGACAGATAGAGCTTTCTTTTTGGTGGTATTTAATCACCTCTGGGTTTTTTATTTTTTGCTAACCAAACCAAAAACAACTGAAAATTTTGAAAAAAACACTTTTTTTTCTTAGTTTTTGTTATAAAATTTTGTAAATATGTGATTTTTTTCCTTCACTGATGTGCGCTAATGAGGCTGCAGTGATGGACACTGATAGGCTGCACTGATGGGCACTGATGAGGAGGCACTAGTAGGTGCCACTGATGGGCACTGAAAGGCAGCACTCATATATGGCACTGATAGGTGGCACTGACTGGCACTGATAGGCGGCACTGACTGGCACTGTTAGGTGGCACTGACTGCACTGTTAGGCGGCACTGATGGGCACTGATGCACACTGATAGACGGCACTGACTGGCACAGAGGCGGCACTGACTGGCACTGATAGGTGGTACTGATAGATGACACTGAAAGGCAGCTCAGATGGGCACTGATATGTGGCATTGATGAGGCACTGATGGGCACTGGCAGGTGGCATTGATGAGCACTGACAGCTGGCATTGATGGGCACCTGATGATCAGTGCCCATGTCCCCTCTGAGGGATGCCGATTACCGGCTCTCCTCTTGAGCTGTCAGTGTGACAGCTCGTGAGGATAGAAATGCCGATAACAGGCATTTCCCTATTTACATGTGATCAGCTGTGATTGGACACAGCTGATCACATGACCGAGCCGACATCTTCGTCTCTTTCCGTTGATCGGTGATCCGCTGTGTCCGAGGAACACAGCACACTGCCGATCGCCATGCTGCGCATTCCCAGAGTCGCGCATGCGCGGTTAGAGTGGGAGAACGTCATATGACGTCCTCCCGGAACAGGAGAACCGCCTTGCGCCTGTCATTACCTTATATGGCGGGCGGGAGGCGGTTAAACAATATCTTACATTTAAAAAAATGTTAAATGTGTAAAAAATAGTTTTTTAAAGGAATTCATGACAGTCAAGAACTAGACGCTTTTACAGCGTCTATGCACGAATATAAATGCGTATGTGCAGAACACATTTTAGCCGTCTGCCGTGGGCGCTTTCCTTGTAGACGCTGTTTAATAGTAAATTTCTTTGTGGAGTCCTCTGACAGACGGCACTTGATCGCATCTACTGTGTTTAACAAACAGCACTATTTGTAGCTAGGCATATATTTATGTATTCTAATTTGATTTCCTTAGTTCTATTGATTCTGTTTTTGTTTCTTATCCTTTATAATTATTTCTGTAATAGTTTTACATATTTCAAAGGTCTAGATAATATATTATATGACAGCTGACAAGGTCGGCAATTAAAAATAATTTTAAACGACGTGGGGTCCCCCCTCCCATCCATACCAAGCCCTTCGGGTCTGGTATGGATCTTAAGGGGTAACACCAGGCCAAAATAAAAAAAAAATGCTGTGGGGTCCCCCCGAATCCATACCAGACCCTTATTCGAGCATGCAGCCCGGCAAGTCAGGAAAGGGGGGGACAAGCGAGCGCCCCCCCTGAACCATACCAGGCCACATGCCCTCAACATGGGGGGTGCTTTGGGGCAGGGGAGGCTCCCCCCCAAAGCACCTTGTCCCCATGTTGATGGGGACAAGGGCCTCTTCCCCACAACCCTGGCCGGTGGTTGTGGGGGTCTGCGGGCAGGGAGCTTATCAGAATCTGGAAGCCCCCTTTAACAAGGGGGCCCCCAGATCCTGCCCCCCCACGTGAATGAGTATGGGGTACATGGTACCGCTACTCATTGACAAAGAAATAAAAGATGTAGTGTAAAAAAAGACAGGACACGGTCTTTGACAAGTCCTTTAATAAAAGAAAAATCCAAACGAATGTCCCCCGAAGTAAATCCAACATCAATCACAGTGTAAGCCGCCGCCGACCCAAAAAAAAAAAAGTTTCCGTTCCAGGCGATGGCATCCAGATGATGGCATCCAGCCCTATGGTGTTGGCTGGGTTGACAGCTCTTAAATATGTATGTATCCAAGTGACCCCACCCCATGTGACATCATTGATGTCACATGGGGTGGCATCACATGCGTGATGTCCCCGGGTGGCCCCGCCCCTTACATATTTAAGAGCTGTCAATCCAGCCAACACCATAGGGCCGTTTTTTTTTCTTTTTTCGGGTCGGCGGCGGCTTACACCGTGATTGACATTGGATGTACTTCGGGGGACATTCTTTTGGATTTTTCTTTTAATAAAGGACTTGTCAAAGACCATGTCCTTTCTTTTTTTACACTATACTTTTTGTTTTTTGTGAATGAGTAGCGGTACCATGTACCCCATACTCATTCACGTAGGGGGGGCGGGATCTGGGGACTCCCTTGTTAAAGGGGGCTTCCAGATTTCGATAAGCCCTCTGCCCGCAGACCCCCACAACCACCGGCCAGGGTTGTGGGGAAGAGGCCATTGTCCCCATCAACATGGGGACAAGATGCTTTGGTTTTGGGGGGAGCCCTCCCTGCCCCAAAGCACCCCCCCATGTTGAGGGCATGTGGCCTGGTATGGTTCAGGAGGGGGGGGGCACTCACTCACCCCCCCCTTTCCTGACCTGCCAGACTGCATGCTCGGATAAGGGTCTGGTATGGATTTTGGGGGGAGCCCACGCCATTTTTTTTTAAAATTTTGGCATGGAAGTTCCCCTCTAAATCCATACCAGACCCGAAGGGCTTGGTGTGGATGGGAAGGGGGGACCACCCGCCTTTTTTTATTTATTATGGTGCCAGTTTTTAAATTTAATTCTCTCTTTTTTTTTCTTCACTATAGCTCAGAAATTCATCTGCCACTTCCCCCAGCTAAAAGAGGAAGTTTTCTTTGAGTTTTTATCCCTAGAGGAAACAATGTTTACTTTTAGTTTATTATAAGATACAAAGTTTTCTGTAACTTCGGGGAAAGTGATAGATCAGCTTGTGAACTATAGTGAAGAAAAAAAAAAGGCTGGCATTTGCATTTAAAAATCAGCGCCGACATACACTTTGTATTGAGAAAAAAGTTATTAACAATTGTGTAACCCGAGGCATTATTTTCAATGGATTTTCATTCGTAAACCAAAAATCACGTTAACCGAGGCGTTCGTAAACCGAGGTACATCTGTATTAGTATTGCAGTCCTTTGTATTGGGATACATAGAACCAACATACATCTGAATTGGCAACATAGTACAACATTTGTGTCACATTTGAGATATCTGGCTAGCTACATTGACCTTGCCCAGGGACTTAGGGTTGATTCACACCACAGAAATACAGGCTGGATTAGTGTCACAGCTCAATGGATAAGTGGTTAGCATTGCTGCCTCACAGCGCTAGCGTTGTCCCAACCATGGCAATGAAGTTGTATGATCTCCCTGGACGGGGGTATTCACTCTGGTGAAGTCTTCTCTTGATTGTTGACTTTGACACACATACACCTACCTCCTGGAGAGTGTTCTTGATCTGGCCAACTGTTGTGAAGGGTGTTTTCTTCACCAGGGAAAGAATTCTTCGGTCATCCACCACAGTTGTTCTCCATGGTCTTCCGGGTCTTTTGGTGTTGCTGAACTCTCCGGTGCGTTCCTTCTTTTTAAGAATGTTCCAAACAGTTGTTTTGGCCACGCCTAATGTTTTTGCTATCTCCCTGATGGGTTTGTTTTGCTTTTTCCGCCTAATGATGGCTTGCTTCACTGATAGTGACAGCTCTTTGGATCTCATCTTGAGAGTTGACAGCAACAGATTCCAAATGCAAATAGCACACTTGAAATGAACTCTGGACCTTTTATCTGCTCATTGTAATTGGGATAATGAGGGAATAACACACACTTGGCCATGGAACAGCTGAGAAGCCAACTGTCCCATTACTTTTGGTCCCTTAACAAGTGGCAGGCACATATGCAAACTGTTGTAATTCCTACACCATTCACCTGATTTTGATGTAAATACCCTCAAATTAAAGCTGCCAGTCTGCAGTTAAAGCACATCTTGTTCGTTTCATTTCAAATCCATTGTGGTGGTGTATAGAGCCAAAAATGTTAGAATTGTGTCGATGTCCCAATATTTATGGACCTGACTGTAAATGGGTTGAATTTTCCTGGGAAAAGATTTAGGTTACTTAAAGAGTTACAACACAGAGTATCATCAGTGGTGTTTTTGCAGGAGACACATTTCAAGATAGGGTCAAATGTTAAGTTGAACTCTAGACATTATCCAACATGGTACTACGCGGATTCCCCGATTAAGAGAGCAAAGGGAGTAGCAATAGGGTTTGCAAAGAATATTAAGTTTGAGTTGGAGGACAGAAAGACAGATCCTGAAGGGAGATTTTTGTTTTTGAAAGGTAAACTACAAGAAATTGAGTGTACAGTAGCTAGTATTTATTGTCCAAGAAATTGACTACCTACTTGTTGCTGCTGTCCAAATAAATGTGGAATATGTATTTGATCAATAAACGTTTGGACTATGTATATTTTTTTGGGGTGGGGGTTATTTCATGTTCAAGTTAAATATACTAGCACCCCTAACACTTATATTTTGCAAGCTATATAATATGCCCAAATCTAGCTTGTTAGAGTGCACATATGCAAGTATGTCCAAACTAACAAACCAAAAGCTCCCTATTGCATCACAAGACAATGTTATGTACCAATGAATAGGTCGTGTTCAATGTGCAGATAGCTATTCTTTTTCTACAATCCTCTTAACAGTAATAAATTAGGCCCCCAATTTATGTTGACTTTGAGCCTTTACTGGCAAACATATATTGACCAATGTCATATATACAGTAGAGCTGCAAACATACATTCACCAATGCCAAATACACAATAGAGCTGCAAACATATATATTCGCCATTGCCAAATCCACAATTTGGGGGCAAAGGGGGCAGTGCATGCTATAAATTCTGCAGGGTGCCCAAACTTTTGCAGACGCCATTTTTTTGTTTTCTGTTATTTTGAAAGTGTAAATGATGGAAATAAAATCCAACTTTTGTTGACATATTATAAGAATGTCTAATCTGTAATTTGATGCCTTTTGGAGATTTTTCCATCTTTCCTTGGCTTCTTTATGCACATTAATACAAATTTTTAGCTGGGGTGCCCAAACTTTCAATCCCCACTGTACATTGAGGTACATAGCAGAGGTTCAGGGTATTCCATAGAAGTTATTGTTCTGCCTAACTATACAGATGGCACAGACACAAGCATACACCCAGGGCCACTGTTAGATATCACGGGGCCCCGTACAGCATACCTGACAGCCCCCCACCGCCAGATAAAATATCCAACTTATATTTATGGTAAATATACACTAAAAACTTTATTAATGGACATAGTCCCAACCATATTCCTGTTAAATCTAAATGATAAAAAACTGTACTAATAAATCTGTGTGTGTAATTGAGGTCTTGGGGCTCATTCACATGGGTGCTGTGGCCTGTAGAGTGGGAATCAGTGGTTTGTTTTTGTGGCTTTCGCTGTTTGCAGGCAACCTATGTTACATTATGGAAATGCTGCAGGTCCTAATTTGACAAGCATATGGGTGAAGGTGTACAGCCCTGAACACAGTGAGCATTCAGGGCCACTTCCCCACGCCTTCACACCTGTCAGATTAAAACCTGTGTTCATACAGCTGCTGTGTCCCCATACTGTAACAGGTGGCTCCAGCCACATGAACAACCCACTCATTCATATAGTATATATATATATAGTGCAGCGCTGTAATGTAATTTGATATAAAATAATTCAAGTCTTTAGTTACGATAAAATCAAATATGTGCAGGCCTTTTCCTCATTAGGTGACTGGAAAACGATAGAAATGCGCACTCACCGACCGCACATTTTAAATGCGCCTGTGTGTAATCTTATCCAGAGGACCAGCCAAGCATGCAGCTCCAGAACACATATGGATCCTCCCTCTCAAGTACTGACATCAACCTTGGGTGTAGTAATACCTCCAGATCCAGAGACCCTCTCGCCCCAAATAATAGGCAGGGATCCCCCTCGTGACTCCAGGCACCCCAAAATCGAAGGTGTAGATCTGCAACCCTCCAATAGGAGAGTCAAGGAAAAAAGGGGAACGCCAATAGTGTGGTAGGTTCAAAACTTTATTGTAGCAACACTCATAAAGCCAGGGTCACATACACATACATACACTATTAGCCAGTAAGCGGACAGGTAAGAATGAAAAAATAGGTACTAACCCGGCAGTGGTATAGATTGGAGACCACTGGACCTCCTCGTGGTCTCAGTGGTCAGGAAGTCACACTTGCTAATGGCTCCTCCTGAGGCCTTTCGTGCCAAATGCACTTCATCAGAGGATGGACGCCACTAGCAGTGTGACAGCAAGACTTCCTATTTAAACGCGGTTCGCGCATGCGCGAAAATCCCGCTCTATCGTCCAAAGTCCGAAAAGCGGTACTGCGCATGCGCGAATAGCCGCCATTTTGCCGTGGATCGCGGCTGTGCAGTATCGAACTGCGCATGCGCCGCCCGATCGCCGCCATATTGCCATGGATCATCAGCAAGCTCATACAGATGAACAGCTGCTGCCAAAAAATAGGGAGAGATAGTACAAATTACCAGCTGCTGCCCAAAAAAGGGGAAACAGGCCCATACTTAAGCCCTATTAAAGAGGTATATGGATATCCCCTCCACCAACAAAGAGACCTAACTTAGAGTCCCTTGTTCCAATACAAAGTATATGAAAACGCACCAATAAGGTGCTATAAGCGCCAGCACCCCTATTTATAATATTAATAATATCCATGGCATAGGGCAATCATCGGTTACCCATAGATAAAGATATACAAATAATTATCAACCATGAGAAATGTACATTTAAAACACACATTAAAAATTCATTAAAAAATGCATATAAAAGGATGCACCCCTATTGAGTTGGGATACCCAAATTGAGTCATACCATCCTGGTGCCCTATAATCCCATACTAAGGGCTAATGTAAAAAAGTTAATTAATACGGACTGATGGTCCTAAAATGCGAAGAGATATATATATATATCCCGTTACACCATATTGTAGCTCTCTGTGTTACCCAAGACCAGAAAGACCCATTTTGGTGCTACATAAAGACATACACTGGTCTGCCAGAAATAATAAGCCATAAAATTATCTAAACCGTCAGAAATACCCTACACGGATAAAACCTGTACCGCACTATTTCCTGGAATAATGGGAGAGGTACCTAAGTCCTAGCTATTAGCAATGAAGCAATTGATATCCACCTCCACATTGTGTCCATGAGGGAAAAGAGTGCGTAATTCGTAGACCCAACGGGTCTCCGCCTGCGAGACTGTCCTGGTCTTATGAAGTCCCCTCCAATGCGGTGACACCACCTCTATACCCACAAACTTTAAAGAGGTGGGGTCACTATTATGAAACAGTCTGAAGTGATTGGATAGTGAGTGGTCCTTGTAGCCTTTTCTAATATTGGCCACGTGCTCCCGTAGACGGTCCCGCAGGCGCCTGGTTGTCCGCCCCACATACTGCTTGTTACAGGGGCAACTGAGGAGGTAGACAACAAATTTGCTATTGCACGTTATACATTGCTTGATACCATAGGATTTCCCGGTTGATGTTGAGACAAACCCGTCAATTTTCCTTTTACGGGTATTGTCACACCTGCATATAATACATCTGTTACACGGGTAAAATCCCTTTATATCCCCGAAGAAAGAAGTTTTTACAGGGGGATTCACAACATTTGGTGCAATACGATTTCTCATAGCTGAAGCCCTCCTAAACATAATCTCAGGCTTGTTGGGTAATATTTGTGAAAGGACAGGGTCCATCTTCAAAATATCCCAGTTCTTCTTTATAAGTTTTCCTACCTGTTTATACTGCACTGAGAACGTTGTTACAAAGGGACATATTTTCTCATTTTTTCTTTGTGGTTTATGTAAAAGCATCTCCTTTCTGTCCAGGCCCGCAACCTTTGCCAAGGACTCATCAAGCTCAAGTTCTTTATATCCTTTCTCAAGGAACCTGTTTTTGAGGATATTAGTTTGAGACCAATACGTCCCTAGATCCGTGCAATTTCGTCTAATCCGAGTGAATTGTCCCTTCGGTATGTTACTAAGCCAATTTGGATGGTGACAGCTACTCACAGGGATATAGCTGTTACGGTCGGATACCTTAAAGAAGGACTCAGTTACTATCCTCCCATTATCTTTCTTAAGTGTAAGGTCCAAAAAATCGATCTGGTGTCGACTGTAAGTATAGGTCAGGTGAATATTTAAGGTGTTATTATTCAATGTCGTGAAAAAGTTGTTAAGTGCACTTTCCTCTCCATTCCAGAGGAGGAGGATGTCATCAATATATCGCTTGTACAAAACCAGTTCAGGCCAATCTCTGGCATAGATGACATCCTCCTCCCATCTAGACATGAAGAGATTGGCAAGGCTGGGGGCAAACTTTGCCCCCATTGCGACACCCTTAATCTGCAGGTAGAAAGTCTGGTTGTACCAAAAATAATTATGGTGCATGGCAAAATGTAACAGGTCCAGAATAAAGTGCCTCTGTGTTCCCGATAAGTGGCTGTAATTTGTTAAATAAAAATCAGTAGCCTCCATGCCATCTGTATGATTGATGCTGGTGTATAAAGAACTGACGTCTGCTGTAACCAGAAACATACCAGATGATATGCTTATTGTGTCAACTTCATTCAGGACCTGCTTGGTGTCTCTAAGGTATGAAGGAGTCCCAGCAACCAATGGTTGCAGGTGGAAGTCGATATATTCCCCAATCCTAGATAGTAATGACCCTATCCCACTAATTATGGGTCGGCCTGGAGGGTGTACCGGGTCCTTGTGTACCTTTGGAAGGATGTACAATATAGGAAGTTTTGGGGCCACCGGGCATAGAAAAGCCTTCTCCTTCTTATTTATAATACCATTAACATAACCTCCCTTAATGATGGCTAGGAGCAACTTTTTATAGCCTGTAAGGGGATCGTTGGGTAAAGGTCTGTAAGTGGAATCATCCTCCAACAATTTACTGACTTCCCCCATATAGTCGGCCTTATTCCAAACCACAACTCCACCACCTTTATCCGCTGGCCTGATCACAAGATCTCTCTTTTCCAAGAGGGTCTTAATGGCCAACCTGTCACTAGGGTTATCGTATACCCGTTTTACAGGCATATCATCCAAATCCCTTAGAACTTTCTCCTTAAAAACATTTAAGTAAGAATGTGATTGTGGAGGGGGATTAAAGGTGGATGCGTTTCTTAAATTGGAGTGAATCATACCCGAGGGAGACTGGTTCCCTAAACTAGGTTTGTTAAAAATATTTTTTGAGGGACAATTGTCTAATAAACTTGTGCACATCCACATAAGTATTAAATTTATTCATCCGTGTGGCAGGGGTGTATTTTAACCCTTTATCAAGAAGGTCAAGCTCTTCATTAGTCAGCTCAAGGCCACTGAGGTTAAAGATTCCCTGACCTTTCAAACCCGTCTCTTTTTTGGGGTGTCCTCTCGTTCTCCTTCCTCCTCTCTTTCCCCTTCTATGTCTCTCCTTTTTCGTGGTTGACCTGTCCCTAAAAAAGGCTGCTTAACTTGATTATGTTGTTGGGAATTTTGATGTACTGGAGGTTTGGTGTTACCCTGATTAGCGGAATTGTTGCTCGGTCTATTATGTTCCTGACGCTTAGGATAATGGGGACGGTTATGATTGTAATTATGGTGATCATTCCGATGATAGTTCTGGTTATTGTTATACCCATACTCCCGAGGGGGGTATGAACGGGCTCCCCCATTAGAGTAATATTCCCTAGGGCTCCGTGGTGGGTAATACTTGGTGTGATAGTATTGTGGATTCCCCATGGGCCTCTGAGGGGTCCTTGGAGGAAGCGGGTGTTGGTAATAATTATCCCTTGGAGCATTACCATTCCTATACGTCCCATCCCTGGTTGGATGTGCAGGGATATAGGGGTAATACTCTCTAGATCCTATATTTTTGTCCTGAAGGGGGATACCCTGGTTGTTGAGCGGGCCCTGTCTTCCTGAATTAGGACCTTTCTTTTTCTTTTTCTTTTGATTATAGTTGTTATTCCTATTCCCATTTGTGCTAAGGTTCGGATCCTGAACCCGAGGCACAGAATCCTGCTCTGGGGGGAGTGCGTCCTTAGTTTTCTGCCAATCAAAGACCACCTGATTAGAGTAATCATTAAAATCCCTCAGGAACTTCTTCTTTTTCTTACTTTGTTGTTCCTTCTCTACTCCTTCTAGATGCAATTTTAATTTATCAGATTCGATTTTATATCTGTCATTATCTTTCAGGGATACTAGTTTTTCCCTAATAAGATTGATCTCCCTATCCAGACGCGTTAATTTCTTCCTCTTCCTGGTTACCAAGAATTTTAGGAGGTCCAGTCCTGCGTTATTAAAGAATTGGTACCACTCTAATAAGTTAGTTTTATCCTCCGTGTCTGGACGTACATCCCACCTCAAAGATCTCGGAACCATTTGTTCCTTTAAATATTTGTCCAAAAAAGAAATATCCCACAGACTTTTGATCTCTGCTGTAGTAACATTTTTTAACTGGACGAATAATCCTTTTAAGTCCTCAGTCTCTTGATTCAAGGTATATATATCTTCTGAAATATCTATTCGAGATAGTCTAAAATCAAAAATATCTCCCATTTCCAAGAAATGTATAAGAACACGTATATATATCTCAACAAATATATACTCAATTCAGATAATATCTCATATATAAACAGAGACGCTCCAAGCTAAAATGTGATAATAGACCAAAATTTAAATAGTAGATATATAGCGAGCGCTCAGAGAAATCAGCAGCTAGAACACTTCAAGGAATTATCGGACCTCATAACAGAAATATAGTATATATATATATAGTGCAGCGCTGTAATGTAATTTGATATAAAATAATTCAAGTCTTTATTTACGATAAAATCAAATATGTGCAGGCCTTTTCCTCATTAGGTGACTGGAAAACGATAAAAATGCGCACTCACCGACCGCACATTTTAAATGCGCCTGTGTGTAATCTTATCCAGAGGACCAGGCAGTGGTATAGATTGGAGACCACTGGACCTCCTCGTGGTCTCAGTGGTGTAACGGGATATATATATATATCTCTTTTCGCATTTTAGGACCATCAGTCCGTATTAATTAACTTTTTTACATTAGCCCTTAGTATGGGATTATAGGGCACCAGGATGGTATGACTCAATTTGGGTATCCCAACTCAATAGGGGTGCATCCTTTTATATGCATTTTTTAATGAATTTTTAATGTGTGTTTTAAATGTACATTTCTCATGGTTGATAATTATTTGTATATCTTTATCTATGGGTAACCGATGATTGCCCTATGCCATGGATATTATTAATATTATAAATAGGGGTGCTGGCGCTTATAGCACCTTATTGGTGCGTTTTCATATACTTTGTATTGGAACAAGGGACTCTAAGTTAGGTCTCTTTGTTGGTGGAGGGGATATCCATATACCTCTTTAATAGGGCTTAAGTATGGGCCTGTTTCCCCTTTTTTGGGCAGCAGCTGGTAATTTGTACTATCTCTCCCTATTTTTTGGCAGCAGCTGTTCATCTGTATGAGCTTGCTGATGATCCATGGCAATATGGCGGCGATCGGGCGGCGCATGCGCAGTTCGATACTGCACAGCCGCGATCCACGGCAAAATGGCGGCTATTCGCGCATGCGCAGTACCGCTTTTCGGACTTTGGACGATAGAGCGGGATTTTCGCGCATGCGCGAACCGCGTTTAAATAGGAAGTCTTGCTGTCACACTGCTAGTGGCGTCCATCCTCTGATGAAGTGCATTTGGCACGAAAGGCCTCAGGAGGAGCCATTAGCAAGTGTGACTTCCCGACCACTGAGACCACGAGGAGGTCCAGTGGTCTCCAATCTATACCACTGCCGGGTTAGTACCTATTTTTTCATACTTACCTGTCCGCTTACTGGCTAATAGTGTATGTATGTGTATGTGACCCTGGCTTTATGAGTGTTGCTACAATAAAGTTTTGAACCTACCACACTATTGGCGTTCCCCTTTTTTCCTTGACTCTCCTATTGGAGGGTTGCAGATCTACACCTTCGATTTTGGGGTGCCTGGAGTCACGAGGGGGATCCCTGCCTATTATTTGGGGCGAGAGGGTCTCTGGATCTGGAGGTATTACTACACCCAAGGTTGATGTCAGTACTTGAGAGGGAGGATCCATATGTGTTCTGGAGCTGCATGCTTGGCTGGTCCTCTGGAAAAGATTACACACAGGCGCATTTAAAATGTGCGGTCGGTGAGTGCGCATTTTTATCGTTTTCCAGTCACCTAATGAGGAAAAGGCCTGCACATATTTGATTTTATCGTAAATAAAGACTTGAATTATTTTATATCAAATTACATTACAGCGCTGCACTATATATATATACTATATTTCTGTTATGAGGTCCGATAATTCCTTGAAGTGTTCTAGCTGCTGATTTCTCTGAGCGCTCGCTATATATCTACTATTTAACCCACTCATTCATGCTGTACAGGCCAGGGGACCTGTGCGAATGTGGCAGTTTTTAATTTTTTTTCCTCAGCTCATTAATTTCAATGGGCTGCCTAACGTGTGGGAACATGCAAAAATACTGCAGGCATATTATTTTCAGTGTGTTGCACCTAACCACACAGTAGCGTGGTGCCATGCGTTTTGGTGGCTGTAAATACGTCTGTGTTTACTAGACGTTTTGAGGTGCAATTAAGTTTTCATCATGGTACCTGTGCAAATCTGCAAAGGGCATTGCATTTCATTGCTGTGCAGGAAAATGCGTGCTCTTGCATGCGTTTCTGCACCACAAATGATGTGATCAAGTCCTACGGGCCAGTTCACACTATAGAAACACAGTCTAGATGTGTCCCAGATGCATTTTTGCATGCACTTTTTTGATGCATGTTCAGCATGTTCCAGTACATTTTGGATGCGTTTTTTACATGTTCAAGTGCATTTTGGATGCGTTTTTGATGTATTCCAGTGCATTTCGGATGCGTTTTTGACGTGTACCAGTGCATTTTTTTATGCATTCCAGTTATTTTTTTCCCCTCCCTTTTCTTCAATTTAATTAGGGACATATGCGTTTTAGTGCATTCCAGGGCATTTTACCAAGTTCCAGTACAGTTCTATGCATAAACAATGCAGCTGTTCGACTTTTTTTGGCAGCACCTGCAACGCACTGGAACTGCAAGCGCTGATGTGAACTATGACATTGACAACCATATAACCTTCTTTCTGTGCGTTTTGGATGCAAAAAAAGCAACTGAAACACATGTAGTATGAATTGGCCCTAAAGGTTATTATAGGTAAGGGAACTGGACTGATCAGGAATTGTGAAAAGAGTGGGGCTGTGATACATAGATTTGCAGATGGAACAGGTGATGACAGGGGGGGTGGGGGTCAAGTTGTATAAGGAGAGAGGTTTAAGGGCTCGTTCACACTTGACTTTATTTCTAACTCTTGCCAAATGGCCCTATAGCATTTGACAGGTGTTTGGGAAACGTTTTTAACGCTCCTCAAAATGCTCCCCAAACACCCTATGCACGGTTTTGAGGCATTTAATAGGCGTTTGCCAAGCGTTAAAAACTGCACCACAAATGCCTGTAATGAAGTTGAATGGTATTAATGCTCCACAAATGCCTCGCAACCGCACTGCAAACACCTGCCAGGCATTTGAGGAGCGGCACCATAGACTTGAATGGGAGGCTTCAACTCCTGACTGGACATGAGGCGCCAGTTTTGCCGTGACGCAGTGCTAAAGCTTCAGTGTGAACAGCACTGTGTGCTGCCATGTGCAGAATTTTCATAGGCGTTTGGGAAGCGGTTTTAACGCTTCTCAAACGCCTGTCTGATGCCTGCTGACAAAGCTAGTGTGAACATAGCTGAAGAGAAACAAAGTTGTAATGAAATATAAACAGAAGGAAAATTGAAAGTTTCAAACTTGTCAGAAGAACAGGATGCAAGTAAGATTCACTCCCTTTCCACTTAGTAGCCAAAATCTTAATTGATTGATCAATATTCCTGGCACTGACACAACCTTGAAAATTGATCTCCATATTTTGGGCATTCACAAATGTCAAGGAGCTTACGATCCAAGGCCAGAAACTCAGACATATACTAGGCCCAATTAACCTAACAGCATGTCTTTGGAGTGTTGGCAGAAACACACCCGTGCAGAGAAAGCATGCAAATTCCAGACAGGTGTAGCCATGACTGGGATTAGAACCCATGACCCAAGTGCTGTAAGTCCTGAGTACTAACCACTAAGCCACTGTAGGAGAGTTTGAGCTGGAATGTAGAATAGTTACATGATTAAATAGAATGAAGATATATCATTATATTGGGAAATTAGAACTAGACATTCAAATTATTTGAGATAAAAGTGTGAAAATGTTTGACATTTGAAAATAGAATGTATGACATTCCTTAGGAAATGCATTAGTTGGCCATTCATTTTTGGAGAAACAGCAAAAAAAAAAAAGTGTGCTTTTTATTTTAAAATAAGTATTCTCCTATGCAAACAGAAAAACGCCAATGGGACAAAGCCCTCAGTTGTGCACCACCTAGCGAACATATCCGGAATTGCATCTAGAAATGTGCCTGACGCGATTCTGTATTTACTAACAGAAAAGAGTCTACAAAGTAGACTTTTCAATGCGCTTGCTAGACACCTTTCTGAAGATTCTGCCTGAGTCTGCCTGAATGTTCTCTGTTTCTTTATGAAATGCAGGCAGGTCATAGTTGTTGGGAGTGGATGTACATTGCTATCTGAAAACAGCAGACTGTCCTAAGTAACACCCGCATGAGCATCCATGATTAAAGCCTAACTCCAGGTTTCTTGTGGATTTAAATAGTTTGCTTGGACCAAGTTGGTACAAACAAGCTATTTGCCTCACTAACAGATTCACCTGCTTGGAGAAAGGTATACACCCTGTTCCAATTTATTAGGCAAATTATATTTTTCTCATTTACCTAAATAATTGATGTAAATAACAGTCAGCATAAGAAGAAATGTATAAAATATAGTAAGCGCTCTCAGTAATTTAGCAGCTGAACATTCAAGGAAAACGCATAAAAAGTCCCCAAATTAATATATATACAAAATGCAGCGCTATTAATAAATCATAAACAGTAGTGATAAAACACAGTCCAATAAAGGTGCTCCTTGATTCCCAGTGCAAATGATAGGAATACGCACTAACCAGAAAGCGTATAAGTAATACGCATATGAATCAATATCCTGAAGGTTCCCCTCTCCTTTCTGGTCTGGTCATGGGAATAGCTGGAAAAGATGGAGATCAAGCGCCCTCATCTGGTGAAGGAGTGGTCCAACGGGTCAAAGAAGAATCAATCAAGATAAAATTCCCCCTCTCAGGATCTGACACAAGGATCACTCGGAGCTGTGAAGGTTGAAGAAGCTCAGAATGCCTTCAAAAATGTCATGTTCTGCTTTTGTGATTGACTCACTGATTTTCCCAGTAAATTTTCACACTTTCAGGTCTAAAGACAGAACTTGTCTGATCCCCAGGCTCTTTATCTTGATTGATTCTTCTTTGACCCGCTGGACCACTCCTTCACCACATGAGGGCGCTTGATCTCCATCTTTTCCAGCTATTCCCATGACCAGACCAGAAAGGAGAGGGGAACCTTCAGGATATTGATTCATATGCGTATTACTTATACGCTTTCTAGTTAGTGCGCATTCCTATCATGTGCACTAGGAATCAAGGAGCACCTTTATTGGACTGTGTTTTATCACTACTGTTTATGATTTATTAATAGCGCTGCATTTTGTATATATAACAGTCAGCATAATTCTCATGTTATCAACTATTAAGAGAACAATTCAAATTTTATTGAACAAACCACCTAATGATAACAGTATTTTTTTTAAACATAAAAAACTTACAATGCACTGTTCCAAATTATTACACACAGTAAGTTTCAAAACACTTTATAGGTTGTAAAGAACTGGAAATTGTCATTTGTTGTGTTTGCAGCATATTTACTGAAATCAAAAGCTATTTCAAGCAAACATTTAACAACATTTTAACTTTTTAAACATTTTAACAGGTCATGTTACATTTTATCATAGGACCCCTTATTTGATAGCAGCTTCACAAGTCTTGCATCCATTGAACTTGTGAGTTTTTGGACAGTTTCTGCTTGAATTTGTTTGCAAGATGTCAGAATAGCCTCCCAGAGCTGCTGTTTGGATGTAAACTGCCTCCCACCCTCATAGATCTTTTGCTTGAGGATGCTCCAAAGGTTCTCAATAGGATTGAGGTCAGGGGAGGATGGAGGCCACACCATGACTTCCTCTCCTTTTATCCCCATAGCAGCCATTAATGCAGAGGTATTCTTTGCAGCATGAGATGGTGCATTGTCATGCATGAAGATTTTATTACGGAAAGCATAGTTCTTCCTTATGTACTAGGGAAGAAAGTGGTCAGTCATAAACTCCACATACTTTGCAGAGGTCATCTTTACACCTTCGGGGACCCTAAAGGGGCCGACCAGCTCTGTTCCCATGATTCCGGCCCAAAACATGACTTCACAACCGCCTTGCTGATGTCGCAGCCTTCTTGGAACAGGGTGGCTGTCCACCAACCATCCACTACTCCATCCATCTGGACCATCCAGGGTTGCACGGCACTCATCAGTGAACAGGACTGTTTGAAAATGAGTCTTCATGTATTTTTCTGCCCAATGCAGCCGTTTCTGCTTGTGAGCATTGGTTAGTGGTGGCCGAATAGAAGGTTTATGCAAGTTGCAAGATTCTGGAGGACTCTACACCTTGATGTCCGTGGGACTCCAGAGGCACCAGCAGCTTCAAATATCTGTTTGCTGCTATGTAATGGTATTTTAGCAGCTGCTCTCTTGATCTGATGCATGGATCTGGCAGAAATCTTCCTCAATGTGCCTTTATCTGAACAAACCTGTCTGTGCTCTGAATCAGCCACAAATCTCTTAATAGTGCGATAATCATGCTTACGTTTTCGTGAAATATCTAATGTTTTCATACCTTGTCCAAGGCATTGAACTATTTCACTCTTTTCGGCAGCAGAGAGATCCTTTTTCTTCCCCATATTGCTTGAAAATGGTGCTCTGCTTAATAATGTGGAACACCCTCCTTTAATAGTTTTTCCTTAAATTGGGCACACCTGCCAATCTAATTATCACAGGTGTCCGAGATTAATAAGTGTATATAACTTGTGAGCCAAAAACAATAAGCTTCTATGGATTGCTAACATTTAACACATACTCCAACTGTGCAATTAATCCATATATCAGTAAATGTTGCGCTCCCAACTACCAAGATAAAATATATAATGAGTGACTACAATCAAAAACTAATTAATCAGAATAAATATTGACAGATAATTAAATACAAATTGTGTGATCGTGATTTAAAAAAGAAGAATCAAAATAATAGACCCATTATTCAAACATAAGTTGTGACTTCAGCTGTGTCAGTGGTCTGCACACCTGTAGCTTTGACACTTCCCATATGAACAACAGTCTATCTCACCTTTTCCAATGTTTTCGTCCTATATTTTTGTGGCCTTCTTCTTCCTTTCCATGGAAATAGACCCAGGGAACTACTTCTTCTCTCCTATATACCTAGTAATGGGAAGTGACTCCTAGCAGGTACATCTGTTAGTAAAGGTATTAGTTTGCTTGGACCAAACAAACTACCGTATTTTTCCCTCCATAAGACGCACTTTTTTCCCCCCAAAAAAGGGAGGAAAATGTCAGTGCGTATTATGGAGCAAAAATGGAGCGGCCGGTCCGGTATTCCCGCTGCCGCCGTGTCAGAATACTGGGCCGGCCGCTCATCTCTTCTCTGCAGCAGGACCTTACATGTTCCTCGGCCCAGCACTGCAAAGGCTTCCTGCGTCTGCATCTTTAGTGTGAGCTCTTGGCTGTGACAGCTGGGTGCCCAGTGCGTATGCGCGAGAAGCGCTGCACTTTGTGAATAGTACGGCGTCTTCTGGGACACATGACAGGTCCCAGAAGACGCCGGACCAAACACAAAGTGCAGCGCTTCTCGCACATGCGCAGTGGGCACCGGGCTGTCAGCCCACACTAAAGGGAGGACAACTCTGCGGAAGTGGGAGCGGGTAACTGTCAAATTCAGGTACCCGCTCCCCCTCCCTCCCCAAAGGTCCGCATTCTCTTAGTCATCTGCTGCACTTTCTGCAGTCTCTGGTCAACTGCTGCACTGTCTGCAGTCTCTGGTCATCTCCTGCACTGTCTGCAGTCTCTGGTCATCCCCTGTACTGTCTGCAGTTTCTGGTCATCTCCTGCACTGTCTGCAGTCCCTGGTCATCCCCTGCACTGTCTGAAGTCCCTGGTCATCCCCTGCACTGTCTGAAGTCCCTGGTCATCCCCTGCACTGTCTGCAGTCTCTGGTCATTTCCTGCACCGTGTCCGCAGTCTCTGGTCATCCCCTGTACTGTCTGCAGTCTCTGGTCATCTCCTGCACTGTCTGCAGTCTCTGGTCATCCACTGTACTGTCTGCAGTCTCTGGTCATCCCCTGTACTGTCTGCAGTCTCTGGTCATCCCCTGTACTGTCTGCAGTTTCTGGTCATCCCCTGTACTGTCTGCAGTTTCTGGTCATCTCCTGCACTGTCCGCAGTCTCTGGTCATTTCCTGCACCATGTCCGCAGTCTCTGGTCATCCCCTGTACTGTCTGCAGTCTCTGGTCATCTCCTGTACTGTCCGTAGTCTCTGGTCATCTCCTATACTGTCCGCAGTCTCTGGTCATCTCCTATACCGTCCGCAGTCTCTGGTCATCTGCTGTACTGTCCGCAGTCTCTGGTCATCCCCTGTACTATGTCTGCAGTCTCTTGGTCATCCCCTATACTATGTCTGCAGTCTCTTGGTCATCCCCTATACTGTCCGCAGTCTCTTGGTCATCCCCTATACTGTCCGCAGTCTCTGGTCATCTCCTGTACTGTGTCCGCAGTCTCTGGTCATCTCTTGTAATGTGTCCGCAGTCTCTGGTCATCTCTTGTACTGTGTCCGCAGTCTCTGGTCATCTTCTGTACTGTGTCCGCAGTCTCTGGTCATCTCCTGTACTGTGTCCGCAGTCTCTGGTCATTTCCTGTACTATGTCTGCAGTCCATTGGTTCAGAATATATTTTTTTCATGTTTTTCGCCTCTAAAACCTAGGTGCGTCTTATGGGGCGCAAAATACGGTAATTAACGTCACAAGAAACCTGGAGTTAAACTTTAAAAGAACTGAAATCCAATAAATGGCAGTGGAACACCAGGAACAGTCAGGGTTGGCAGAAAAGCGCTAGATGTTGGGTCTCATCTAACCAATAAATGAAGAAGGCTCTATCTGACTTGCTTTCTTCATTGTGAGAATCTCATGTGTGTAGTGAAATCAAAATAAGCAATTTCAGTACAGGAAACAATCCTGTACAGCTATGCAAGACTTTCTTACTCTCCTACAAAACTGAGGACTCACAGAATGGGGTAGGGCTATAGGGCTGTAACTGGAATAAAAGTTGAGTAAGAATGTGAGTTGAGGATGTCCTGTACAGTACTTCAAGATATGGAATTTACAGGTAAGTCAAATTTCCTATTATGTTGATTGAACAGGACACAGGTATCTTGTTTATACTCCATGGGATATCCAAAAGCAATGAATACAAGGGTGGGCAACAATTAAGCAACAGAACTGTGCCATTTGGCTCAACTGCAGCTACAGGAGCCATGCAACTAAAGCTGTGTCAGCAGAAGCTAGACATGGTAACCAAAAAAAAAGAAAAAAACATGAAAATGAACAGAAAACCAGGTGGTGGTGGTGTAACAGAATTCGGCGCCAGAGGCTTAATGCCTAAAAGCCAAAGATCCTCCAACAAATGTGGTGGAGTATGTGCATAACAGCATGGCAGGAAGTGTGTGGTTTTGAGCCTCAGCTGTAGTGATTAACCACTAGGGGGACCGCCCACAGTACATTTACTGCGGCAAAGCGGCCCCTGTAGGCAGGATCACATTTATAAACGTCATTCTGTTTACATGGTAAGGGGCACATGCCCGACCTACCCGCGGCACCAATTGCGGCTGTGGATGTCAATCACTGGGACCCGGCCGGTGATTACCCGCCAGGTCCCGGCGATTATCCTGGCAAACACTGACAGGGAGCACAGCTGCATTGTTTTCAATGCAGCTCTTCTCCTTGTCAATTTCCAGCACACTGTTCCAAAGAGCAGAGCTTAGCTTTCCGGGACAGTGTGTTCCTGTGAAGCACACACCCCCACTGCCTAGTGAAACACTCCCCTTACACAGTAAACCCTTTGATTGCCTAAAAATGTTAACCCCTTCCTCCCCAGTGCCATTAGTACAGTGTCAGTGCTTTTTTTTTGCACTGATCACTGTATTGATGTCACTGGGGATGTCAGTGAACCCAAGTCAGTTCCCCTCCAGTGTCAGAATGTCCGCCGCAGTCCCGCCATAAGTCGCTGATTGCCGCCATAAGTTGCTGATTGCCGCCATTATTGGATCATTAATATAAAAAAAAAATAAATCCAGTATCTATACCACCCTTTGTAAATGCTATAACTTTAAAGTAAAGCAATTAATTTACACGTATTGGGATTTTTTTTAACAAAGACATGTCACAGAATATTTTTTGGCCAAAATTCATGATGAAATTTGATTTAAAATTTTTTTTTTAATGTTTTATAGCAAAAAATTGAAAATATAATTTTTTTTTTCTCAAAATTGTCGCTCTTTTTTTTTTATAGCGCAAAAAATAAAAAACGCACAGGTGATCAGATGCCACTGAAAGAAAGCTTAATTCGTGGGGAAAAAACGTAAATTTCATTTCGGTGCAGCGTTGCATGACCGCGCAATTTTCAGTTAAAATACTGTAGCGCCGTAACACAAACCGCTTCTGTTACCACTTCCTGACCTGACAGGTGCGCAAAATCACATATATATATATATACCTGATTAGTGCTCCCGCAGTTTTCACGCCCCTCCCAGATGGCATCAGATTGCCCGCTAGTACACCAGTAATCACATTTAACCCCTTGATTGCCAGGAAGATGCTCATACACAATAAACCTCCATTGCTAGTATAGTGTCTGAACGGATCAATATCTTTGATCAGATCAGCACTATATCAGCATTCACATTAGTATAGCGTCCCCAAAAACGCAGCGTTAGTGGGATCAGCCCCGGCACCTGCCAGCACTTGTGTTTAGCCCCTACGCTTACCCCCCCCCATGTCCTCCAACATGTGCAGTGTCAGTAGGTCACTGTCACTTGATATATTGCACACAAAATCAGTGTTCGCATAATCAGGCCTGATGTCTGTTAGCACTTGTCAGTAAATTTTGATGACTCTCATATGCAACAGAGTGCCAGTACTAGTGCCACGCTACCTTTTGGTGAACTGGCGAGCACTAGTGGCCTAGTACATCCTGGTCTTTCACATATCTCTTAGATTGTAAGCTCCCAGGATCAGGCCCTCCTAACCCTCTTGTATTGAACTGTATTGTTGCTGTATTGTCTCCCATTATATTGTAAAGTGCTGAGAAAACTGTTGGCGCCGTATAAATCCTGTATAATAATAATATTAATACCAGCACTGCAGTATGACTTGGTGACGTGGTGAGTCCCGTAAGTGCAGTACAAGCTGGTGCAGTGGCGAGCACAAGTATTGTCCCGCAACCATCAAGAATTCACACACAGGCCCGAAGAGCCCCTAGTATCCTTCTCGATTTGCTTGCAAATCCCGATTGGCAGAGCACAAATTCTGCAGCACCCATACTTCCCCATTCACTGCCCAGCCTGGAATTCAGGTGGAAAAAGAAAATTTAACTACTCCTCTTGATTTTTTGGAGCTGATTTTCATAGAAGATCTGTATGCATTGATTGTGGATCAAAGCAATTTATATGCATAACAATTTATCGCCGCCAACCCAAATTCAAACCTTGCCAGACCATTCACATGGAAACTCATTAAGGTTTCCAAATTTAAATTTTTGGGGGGGCCTAACCCACAACATGGGCATTGCTAAAAAAATGAATTGCGGTTGTATTGGTCCACAGACCTGATTCACCATATGCCCCTGTTCTCTGCTGTCATGGCCAGGCATAGATATGAGTGTATAATGTGTTTTATGCATTTCAACGACAATACACTCTGTTGTCCTCGGGGTGACCCTCCACAAAATTCAGCCCCTCGAAAATCACCATAACCAAAAATTTGCAGATGTCTATACTGCCCAGCAAAAAATCTGCATTGATGAGTCCCTCGTTGATTTTTCTGGCTGCCTTGCATTCAAACAATTTCTCCCCAGCAAGCGTGCCAGATATGGGGTCAAGATGTATAAGACCTCTGAGAGGGCAACAGGCTATACATATATGTTTCGGATTTATGAGAGAAAACATAGTCACATGGAGCCCCCTGGATGCCCAGACTACATGGGGAGCAGTGGCAAGATAGTGTGGGACTTGGTGTCATCCTTTTTCCATATGGGTACCACTTATACGTGGACAATTTTTATTCAAGCGTGCCACTATTTAGACATTTACAATCTTGGAACTGGTGCATGTGGCACCTTGTGACCTAATGTGTGCCCACCATTAGAAGTGAGTGGATGCAGGGTGGTATATTCCAATGGTGGGCATACCACACACTTTTTCTGACAGATTTCTTCTCTTTTTTTCATCAGCCCACAAGCTGTATACAAAAAAAAAAAAAGAACATAGCATATATACAGTACCCAACAAGGATCAGCGATTTACTGGTACATCCCTGGACTTTGGTTGTATCAGGATGATGCCTACAGCTGCAGCCATCATCCTGGTCTCGTTTTTTTCATCCGGTGATCGGCTTTCATGTAAAATCAATCCGAGTGGCTAATTAGCTGCAGGATTGCTTTTACAAGCAGCGGAGACCAGAATGGTGCCAATCATCTCTATAGTCTAAGAAATTGAAAGCTACGAGCATTTCATCACTTCAGTTTCACATGATATAAACAGTGCCATTTGTAAATTGGGAAAGCATCTGATCACACCAATCTTGGTTTGATTAGATAATGTAAGGGCAGGGGAGATATCTAGAGTCGGATAGACCCCAGATTTCTCAAAAAAGTATATATGACAATGCCCATTGAAGTTATAGGGGATATTTGCATTCCCTGTGAGAGCATTAAAAGTGATAAAAAAATGAAAGGGACAGTGTAAAAATTATTTAAAAAAATCAAAATAACAAAAAAAAAAACCTGCCCCCCCCCACGCGCATGCACACCTGTGTGCGCGAGCGTTGACCCTGTGCCAGTATGTAACATGCATGTGAGGTATCGCCGTGAACGTCAGATCAAGGGCAGAAATTCTAACACTAGACCTCCTCTGTAAATCTAAAATGGTAGCTTGTAAAGGCTTTTAAAGCGTTCCCTATGGATATTAAAAACGTATGCAGTTTGTCACCATTGCAAGGGGCATGTGCAGTTTTAAATCATGTCATGTTTGGTATCTATTTACTCGGCATACCATCATCTTTTATATATTACCAAATAATTGGCCAATATATTGTGTTTTTGTGCAATAAAAGTAAACAAAGTGTAATTTTTTTTTAATATGCATTTGAAAAATTGCTGCGCAAGTATTATGTGACATAAACAATTGTAGCACCCACCATTTTATTCACTAGGGTGTCTGCTTTAAATAAATATATAATGTTTGGGGGTGTAAATTAATTTCCTAGCAAAAAATACTGATTTGTTTTCATGTGAACAAAAAATGTCAGAAAAGGCTTGATCTTCAGGTGATTAGAAGAGTGAATGATGTGTGGCATAAACTTCCAATGCTGGGCATAAAATTCCCCCACCCCCCAAAACAACACCTTTTTGGGAAGTACACACCCCAAACTATTTGCTGAGAGGCATGTTGAATCAATAGAAGAATTTATTTTTTTACCACAAGTTTTTGGAAAATGACAAAAATTTTTTTTTTTTTTTTTACGCAAAATTGTCACTTAAATGATTTACTGCTCACACATGCTATGGGTATATGTGGAATTACTCCCCAAAATACATTCTGCTACTTCTCCTGAGTATGGGGGGTACCAGATGAGAGATGTTTTGGAAGTCTATCCAAGTATAGGACCCCAAAATTCAATCAGCATCTTCAGGGTTTTAAAGGGCTTTATTTCCTCATTATACTTCCTTACTACCTATGACAGTTTCAGAGGCCCTGAATAGCACAAAATTCCCCAAAATGACCCCTTTTTGGAAAGTAGACACACCAAGGAATTTGATAAGAAGCATGAAGAGTATTTTGCAGATCTCGTTTGTTGCCACAAGTTTTTGGAAAATGAAAAAAGAAAACAAAAATATATTTTTTCTTTTTTTTTTTTTCTATTTAAAAACCTTGTAAGAAAAAATGAGATCTTCAAAATACTCACCATGCCTCTTTTTAAATTCCTTGGGGTGTCTACTTTCCAAAAGTAGATAATTTGGGGGGAGGGGGTTGGTGCTATGCTGGCATTTCAGGGCCTCCGAAACTGTGATAGGTAGTGAGGAAGTGAAATGAGGAAGTTACGCGCCTTCTGAGTTTCAAAGTGATCATTGGATTTCAGGCTTCGGCAGGTGGCTAGGCTCCCAAAAAGTCTCACACATGTGGTATCCCCATACTTGTTAGAAGTAGCAGAATGTATTTTGGGGTGTAATTCCACATATACCCATGGCTTGTGCAAGAAATAAATCATTTAAATGACAACTTGTGTAAAAAAAAAAAATGTTTTTGTCATTTTCCCAAAACTTGTGGAAAAAAATTTTTTTTCCATGGACTCAATATGCCTCTCAGCAGATAGCTTAGGGTGTCTGCTTTCCGAAAAAGGGGTCATTTGGAGGTGTTTGTACTGTCCTGGCATTTTAGCACCTTAAGAAATGTGATAAGCAGTCAGAAAGTAAAAGCTGTGTAAATTCTATTATCTATACCATAGTTTGTAGATGCTATAACTTTAACACAAAGCTATCAATATACACTTATTGGCAGAATACATTTTGGCCTAAATTTATGATGAAGTTTTAGTTTTTTTGGATACTTTTTATGACTGAAATGAGAAAATATAGTTTGTTTTTTTTTAAATGTTTTTTTCTTCAAAATTTTTTTGTCTATAGCACCAAAATTAAAAAGTGCATAGGTGATCAAATACCACCAAAAGAAAGCTCTATTTGTGTGAAAAAAGGACATAAATTTCATTTATGTACCATATTGCATGATCGCGCATTGTCCAATAAACTAGTGCAGCGCTGTATATCAAAAAAATGGCGTAAATTGCAGTATCTATACCATAGTTTGCAGATGCTATAACTTTCACACAAAAGCAATCAATATACACTTATTGAGATTTTTTTTTACCAAAAACATGTAGCAGAATACATTTTGGCCTAAATTTATAACTAACTTTGAGTTTACTATATATTTTTTATAGCCGAAAGTAAAAAATATAATTTTTCTTCAAAATTTTTGGTCTTTTTTTGTTTATAGCGTGAAAAATAAAAAGTGCACAGGTGATCAAATACCACAGAAAGAAAGCTATATTTGTGGGGAAAAAAAGACGTAAGTTTTGTTTGGGTACAGCATTACATGACTGCGCAATTATCAGTTGAATTAGTGCAGCACAGAGTAGCAAAAAGAGGCCTGGTCATTAAGGGGGGTAAATCCTCTAAAGGGCAAGTGGTTAAACACCTTACCCACCTAGCCATGGTGGGTTTGCAGTGGGGTGCCCTGTGCAAGTGTTTGAAGGAAGACCAAACAAGGACTCTGTCTAAAAGAGGAAGTAGACATTATGTATGCTTTAATGGTTCTGACAACGTCCAGACCACGTTGAGTGACTTTATTAAGATGCTTAGGAACAGGGCAAAAGGATGACAGACAATTATGTCCTAAAGATGGAGTGCTGAAACCACATGTTGAAGGAAGTATAGTGTTGGGTGTACAATGATCTAGTGGCTGTGAAGTAAGAGGAATGGATCGCTTGTAGGAAAGAGCTGTTAATATTGAGATATGTCTAACAGATGTCTTCAGATCTCTGACACAAAGGCAGACACTGCATCATCTTCAGGGACCCCTGCAACTGGACTTTGCAGAAACATTCATTTGGAGGTATCTCTGATAATAACTATTGTGATAGGAGGTCAGGAAGAACAAAGGGATGTGTTCAGGATGGGAGATATATTTGTCCCAGGCTCATGCTTTACACAGACTGCTTCTCTTGTGCTGTGTAGTGTTTGGCTCACTGTTGTAATTAGCTCAGCTGTAGTAGATTAAGGGCTCTGGGCTCTATAAAACTCCCAGGGTACTTAGGGAGGATGCTCCAATCTGGAACCAGTTTGCTGTGCAGGACAGACTGGGGAGCAACCAAACTATATTGTGGTGAGCGTAAATCTGTGTGATTTTGGACTGTGAGAACACTCTGGCCCTGATTTACTAAGAATAGAGTCTACTAGTAGACGCTGAACATTCAGGCAGACTCAATTCAAACAATCTAGACCTGTCAGTTTTCTGAAAGGCGTCTAGCAAACTCATTGAAAAGTGTCTACTTGTAGACTCTTTGCTCTTAGTAAATGTGAAATCACGTCTGGCACATTTTTAGGTGCAATACCGGATATGTTCACTAGATGGCGCACAACCGAGGGCTTTGGCGTTTTTCTGTTTGCATATGAGTTATATGGTTGTCAATGTCATAGTTCACATCAGCGCTTGCATTTTCAGTGCATTGCAGGTGCTGTAAACAAAGTTGACCACGCTGCATTGTTTATGCACAGAACTGTACTGGAACGCATTGAAACGCCCTTGAATGTACTAAAACGCACATGTCCCTAATTAAATTCAATAAAAATTTTCCCACTGACAGCTGAATTTTAATAATTTCCGTGAATTAGATAATAAAAAAAACTGCGTGGGTTCCCCCTCCCATCCATACCAAGCCCTTCGGGTCTGGTATGGATATTAAGGGGGAACTCCACGCCAAAATTTAAAAAACAATGGCGTGGAGTTCTCCCTAAAATCCATACCAGACCCTTATGCGAGCATGCAGCCCGGCAGGTCAGGAAAGGGGGGGGGACGAGAGAGCTCCCCCCCTCCTGAACCTTACCAGGCCACATGCCCTCAACATGGGGGGGTGCTTTGGGGCAGGGGGGCTACGCCCCCAAAGAACCTTGTCCCCATGTTGATGGGGACAAGGGCCTCTTCCCCACAACCCTGGCCGGTGGTTGTGGGGGTCTACGGGTGGGGGGCTTATCAGAATCTGGAAGCCCCCTTTAACAAGGGGGCCCCCAGATCCCGCCCCCCTACGTGAATGAGTCTGCGGTACATGGTACCGCTACTTATTCACAAAAAAAAACAAAAGTGTAGTGTAAAAAAAAAAACAGTACACGGTCTTTGACAAGTCCTTTATTAAAACAATGTCCCCCGAAGTAGATCCAACATCAATCACGATGTCACGGCGGCGACCCGAAAAAAGAAAAAAAAAGTTACGTACCCGACAGAAGCTAACCAGCGTTATGAGACAGCCTCACAGTTCTTATATAGGTAAGGGGCGGGGCCAGCTGGGAACATCAAGCATGTGACATGGGGCGGGGTCACTCGGATAATGTTACTGGCTGGCCCCGCCCCTTACCTACATAAGAACTGTCACCCTGTCTCCTGCGTAACGCTTGTTAGTCTCTGTGGAGAGACAGGGTGACAGTTCTTATATAGGTAAGGGGCGGGGCCAGCCAGGAACATCATCTGAGTGACCCCGCCCCATGTCACATGCTTGATGTCCCTGGCTGGCCCTGCCCCTTACCTTTATAAGAACTGTCAGCCTGTCTCCTGCATAAGGCAGCTAGCCTCGGTCGGGTGCGGAACTTTTTTTTTCTTTTTTCGGGTCGCCGCCGTCACATCGTGATTGATGTTGGATCTACTTCGGGGGACATTGTTTTAATAAAGCACTTGTCAAAGACTGTACTGTTTTTTTTTTTTTTTACACTACACCTTTGCTTTTTTTGTGAATTAGTAGCGGTACCGTGTACCGCAGACTCATTCACGTAGGGGGGGGGCGGGATCTGGGGTCCCCTTTGTTAAAGGGGGCTTCCAGATTCTGATAAGTCCTCTGCCCGCAGACCCCCACAACCACCGGCCAGGGCCCCCCTGTCCCAAAGCACCCCCCCATGTTGAGGGCATGTGGCCTAGTATGGTTCAGGAGGGGGGCACTCGCTAGTCTTCCCCCCCTTTCCTGACCTGCCGGGCTGCATGCTCAGATAAGGGTCTGCTATGGATTTTAGGGGGAACCCCATGCTGTTTTTTCTTTAATATTGGCGTGGAGTTCTCCCATAATATCCATACCAGACCCCAAGGGCTTGGTATGGATGGGAGGGGGGACCTCATGCAGTTTTTTTATTGCAGACCTTTATTTTTACATTCATTTGTTTTTATCTCACACAGTAGACGCGATCTTTTGCCGGTTGTCAGTAGACTCCACACAGAGATTTACTACTGAACAGCGTCTAAAAAGAAAGCGCCCACGGAAGACGTCTAAGATGTGTTCTGCACATGCGCATTTCTATCAGCCATAGACGCTGTAAAAGAGTCTAGTTTTTTAATGTGACGACTAGCTTTAAAAAAACTATTTTTTACACATTTAATACATTTTTTGAAATGTCAGATATTGTTTAAAGTGAAGTCCTGATATTTGACAAAGCAAATTTCAATGAAAACATGTCTCTGCAGTGATTTTTCATGGTGTTACACGTGCTTCTTAGCATGTCTGCTTTTTGGGTCTGCTTCCTCGACTGTGTCTAGTCAGTAAATTCGATTTGGCGTCTACCTGTAGACGCTTTCCTTAGTAAATGTCTTTGCCGTCTAAAAGTAGACGGTCGCTATGAAAAAGTAGACGCTAGCCCACGGAAATGCGCCTAGGCTCAATAGTAAATTTGGGTCTCTGTGTCTGAGCAACAATAGGCTGTATCCAGACAGGTAGATAAGAACCTGTGTTTGTAGTTAGATACCCAGTATGGCAAGGCTTTATTTTTTGTTTTTGTTTTGCTGTTTTTGAATATATGCACCTTGTGTTCACCAGCCTTGTAAATAAAGCAAAATTTTATTCACCAAGATTTCATAATGCCATGCACACGGTCAAGACATCAAGTGCCTGAAGCAGCAAAGCAACCCCTAAACATCAGTGAAAGGCCTCATTGCTTTTTCTGAAAACAGTAGAATGATGGGCTTTACGAAAAAGCTGTAGTTTTGCTTCATCTGTCCACAGCACATTCTCCCAAAAGCATTTTGGCTCCCTCACATAAGTTTTGGCTTTTTTTATGTTTCTGTGTCAGCAGTGGGTTCCTCCTGGGTCTCCTACCATAGCATCCCTTTTCATTCAGATGGTGACATATAGTGTGAGCTTACACAGTTGTACCCTGTGTCTGAAGGTCAGCTTCAATAGTTCTGAAAGTTGATTGAGGTTCTTTAGCCACCATTCGAACAACCTTTTGTTGTATTCTTTGATAAATTTTTAGCTACAGTGCCATGGGCTGTAAATTTCTTGACAATGTTGTGCACAGTGGACACATCAACATTAGGATCTCTGAAGATGGATTTGGCACACAGAGACACACAAACTGAAAGGCTGAGTAATTTTTTCACCATTTTAACTGGTTACTGGTGTGATTTATATATCATCAGCACCTGGTAATTGATACCGTTTTTTTTACAAATTACAGGAGCATCACACATGTGGAATGTAATTGTTTCTTACAATTTTGAGAGTGCAAATAATTTTGTCCAGTCCATTTTTGAAGTTTTGGGTGGAATGTGTCAACCTTGGCTTTTTGTTTCTCCATTTTTTTTGTGTCATACCAATGCAAACAAAATAAATAAACATGAGAATTCCTACGTGTTTGTTATTGCAACAGTTTTCAGGGAAAGTGGTGTATTATCTGACAGAAAAGCAGGGGTGCCAATATTTTTGGCCATGACGGTATATCCAGGTATATGTGTACAGTTCCACCAGGACTCCCTTTGTTGAAAATATCTGTTTGTACATTGGATGTATGTTATGTTATTAATCTCTTATACAATGTTGTAATAAGTTTCTATTGCTAATATACTAGTGTGTATCTGCATGCTTATGGTTAATGCTATGCACTTAATACAATAAGTTTTGTGTTCCTAATTACTTTGTTTAGGTTACTGATTATTTCCCAGGAAGGGCATCCTCTTTGTTAACAAAGGCCCTGCCCTGAGTGGAGGCACTGGCTCCACTCTTACTCCAAACTTACTCTTCCATTTCCACTCAGCAAAGGTTCTGGTTCTCTTATTTACCTACAGGTTTAGCACTATATCCTGTTTGGGAAGGGCCATTTCTCATAGCCCCACCCCAAAAAAGAGGGCTACACTTTTTTTTCTCATGTTGGTAAAAAGTTTTGTTAGAGAGTTCTTAGTGAGAATTGGTGAAGGGTAAAAGGAAACTCTTTTACCCATGGCACTCATGTAGGATCTCAGATTTCTATTGAATCTCTGTATTATGCCCAGATACTCAAAGTCAATAAAAGGGTGTAGAACAGATCTTTGAAGCTAACCCCTGAACCAAAGGTCTGAAGTATTCTAATAGTCTTTAGGATATTTCCTGCAAGATACGTCCAGGGCGTTTTCTTACCATGTACAGGTTTCACTAGAGCCCCATGAACCTGTGCTGTGGTGGTACTGACAGAAATGATTACCAAGGACAAGAGGTGTATCATGTCCAGTGCCATCTAGTGGTGTGATCCCTAAATGCACTCTTTATCTCTGTATAGAATAAAAACCAGACTGTAAATATTAAATTTAACTACTTATCCCCTTTGATATCTATTAATTTAATAATCCATTCCTACAATCTAATGATATTTTATCAACTCCATATAGTAAATCATTATTACCTACATATTTAATTATTATATTCTCTATTTTAGAATAGAGATCTGCAATCTATTATATTAAAATTATACTATTAAAAATTATTTTCAGAGCCTAGACACAAATATTTATAACATCCAAGCAGTATATCTCTTATTTCAAACATTGCACATTAGAATATCTCTACTCACACAAAAACTAAAATCCCCCAATCATTAAAATCTATATAAGATACTATATTGAATACTAGATTAAATACCCAAAATAAAATATATAAATATAAACTGGAGTTCACATTTTAAACTGGATCCTTTCAGTTATCTCCAGTCCATTTAAATATATGAGTATACATTACTCCATTATTTAACCTCCATAGCGGTATGATTATCTCAATATTTCTGTGCTCAAAGCGGTACCTTTTTAGTCAATGGTTTTTTAATTGTAGGCCTGTAATTTTTAGGAATAGCTCACTGAAATCTGTCTGAACAAGAGTCTAGTAAACATCCCAGGTATGATAAAATTTGAAACCTGAAATCGTAAATTATAATATAATATATAATCATAAAAAATAAATTTAATTCAATAATATAATCAAACCAAAAACACTGACATTTGAAATATAGCGCCAAGTTCACACATTACTGAGCTTAGTCGCAAAATAATTTTCAGTGTCTGATGACGAATTTCCCCACAAATCATCACTCAATTCTGCAAGTGGTTCTGATTTACTATCACTGTATTCTAGCTGGTCTAAAACCTTTTTTGACGTAAAGGGACGCTTTTTGGACGCCATGGACTTTTCTCAGTTTCAAGGCAGAAAGAACAGTAAAAATGCAGGCAGGGCACAGGACAAAGCAGTAGGGACAAAATGTATGTGAAATTCTTTGATACAGTAATGTTTTAGTTTGTGATTTTAGTGTATTTAGTGAATGTCACTGCCGGTTCTGGCCCCCATACATCCCGTAAGTCCCAATGCTCGAAGGGACTGGAACCCTGAAGATGGATGCCCGCATCGGCCGGAGGAGATGACCGGGGACGCTGCAGGGGGGATATCGCGGGAGCGCAGGACAAGGTAAGTGAAACAGGGATCCCGGGGCAACGCTGCAGGGTAATCCCGAGTGTAGCTCAGGGTTATCACTTTTGGCACTGATAATTAACCCCGAGCTACACTCGGGAATACCGCCAGGGAGGTTAAAAACTGAACAGAGAAACCATTAATAATTTTATCTCACTAGCATTAAAATATATAATAACTTATTTAAATATTTTATATATCTGAAATAAAACATTTAAGGTCCAAATCTACATTAAGACCCTTAGGTCTTAGAGTATCAAGTTGGAAAATCCAAAATGTTTAATTTTTTGAGATTTCTATAATTTTGTTACTTCCTCTTCAGTGTCCCTCCACTCTGTCTATACAGCAGAACCGGAGTCCTGTTGGATCACATTTATGGGTGTCTCTAAAATGTCTAGATAAATTATGGTCCTTCGATACCCATCTTTCCCTTCTTTATATTCGAGACATTCTTCCTACATATTGTAATTTGCACGGTCATTCCAACACGTATGTCACATATGGAGTAGTACATGTAATGAACTGGTCAATTTTAAATTCCTTCTTGGTGCTCTGTGATATGAAACTCTCTATTTTCTTAGTTTTTAATCCTGTCGTTTTACAAATGTTACATTTTGCACGGGAAAAAAACTTTTTTTGACCCTTATTATGCTACCACATGGAGAGTGAGTTGAGCAGTGATGGTTGGATGAGGAGAGCTTTTCATGCTTGTTAAAGTGTTTTATCTGGTAAGGTGCATGGTGTGTAAGGTGACGGGGAATGTATCTCACATTTTACATGTGTACTGTAAATATTAGGGAAGCACTTTTTTTGTATCCAAAGGATATTGCACTATTATTGTTTTTTTTTTTAAAGGAAATATTGAAGAAAGAAAAGATGGATTGGAACACGGGTTTGGAGTATATGATATGAGCTGGAAACAAGTTTTGATAGGGTAAGGGTGTTTAATACAGCCATTTAGATATGGACACTACGTGGGGTGACACGTCAGTAACCACAGGGTGATTATATGTTTTTGTATATCTGTGTGGGATAATGCATTATATTAAGTTTTCTTTTTTGAGGATTTCACGGATTAAAGGAATATCTTTATGAAAGTGGATTAAATCTGAGAGCACGTATATAAAAAGTTTTTGAGGATATCAGACGCTGAAAGATTATTATATTGACTTTTAACTTTCGGGGGTGAAAGTGGAACTTTTGCATCTTGGGAGATTTAGGACTTTTTAGAGTGTTTATTGTTAGGTGAACCTTCTACATTTCTGACTTCCCTTAGTTTTTAGAAGATTCAGTGTAGGATGGTAAGAAAAGTTACTTCTTGGATCCTTCTGGAATCAAGGGAGCAATATTTGTTTGTTTTGGCTTGTTCAGGGTTTCACAGGCTGGGAGTTTGGTTGCTTTCCCCTGCCTCTGAAAGAAGCTTCCAGAGCTTAGGACAAGAGATTCAAAGCAACTAGCCAATCCCTGGAGAGCAGTGTCAAGTAGGGGTTGGTATAGAGTTAGTCTGAAAACACTTGAAAGCAGGGTTCTTTTTATCCAGGAGGGCTGCTGCCCTCAGACTGCTAATGGATTGAACAACTGCTCTTGAGTCCTCAGCAGTGCCAGAGCTGGGGACCTGCTTAAACTTTGTTTGGAGCTGATTGCAGAACCACACCACAAGGAATCTGGTCCTGAGAGGTATTCTGATATCTCACTGACTGGACCATGTTTGGAGGAAGCTGGAAGGCTGCAGCTGTCCTGGGGATTTGTGAATAGTGACCTTAAACGAATTCCTGAGGCTGGTTAGTGTACTGGACTCTGCACTGGGTAGCGTTTTTCATCCACAAGCTGGAAAATCTTTATGCAGGGTGCAGCTGGCATTGTTACGCAAGTGACACTTCGGTGTGAGATTGGCCAGTCTTTTGTCATGAGTTGATGAGAAGGGCAGAGGCCAGGCACTGCATTCATCACAGTTAGGGCACCCCTTCATAGTGAAGAGAGTTTGAAGAGGTCTTGGAGGCTTTTGTGGACCAGGCCTTGTGCCAAATTAAAGAGCTGCACATAGATTTTAAAGTTGAAGCCTGAGAGGAGTGTGAAGGTGCTTGGTATTTAGAAGTAGTAGAGGCACCTGCGGGGGGGGGGGTGTAATTTTTTCCACCTGTGAATTATTTAATGTATTGGTCAAGGGTCTCACCAAACAGAAATCTTGCTTGAAAAGGCATGCAGTTTCATCTGTCCTAGCCAGAGAATCCTGCTCATATGAACAGAGATATTGTGGATATATGTTTCGTGATGTGGCATCTATTCCAAAAGAATAGATGGAGGACATTGTAAGTGCCCTGCAGGATAGGGACATGTTTGTACATAGTACTGGTCCAGTTAGCTGTGGTTTGACATTCTGAAATGCAGTAGCAATAGAAGCTGGTTGCAGGGCTGGGTCTGCCAAGGTACATAGAACTTTTTTGATGAGTACAGTAAAATGTTTGTTTGGAACAGAAACTACAGGGTCAACCACAAGAATAGCCCATTTCTTTGTAATCTCATTTTCAACTGGATCAAATTTAACAAAGATATTTGGTGGAGTAAAAATCACTTCAGGAGTTTCTCAATCATCACAGACAGCCCATTCTATTTGTTCATGTACAGAGAGTGGTTTACAAGGCTTAGAAGGTCTCTTTGTGCCTAAAGGGATGTGGTGAGCTGGAGGAGAGTCTACCTGTGCATTTCCAAAGTTTGAAGAGTTTACACAATGAAGTGAATACATTCTAAACATGGGCTCATTTTAAACAGTGACGTTCAAATATATAGGGTGACTCTTTTTTACCTTTTTTATGACACTGGACTGTGAGCCAGTGCTTTGCCCATCAATGTGGGCATTTGATAGGCTAACTGCATATTTCATGTTCCTTTATTAATGTTGGTCTCACAAATATCTAAGAAAGCCTCTAATATCCTGGTTATTCTGGTTACCTTATATGAATATAGAAATGTCATTGCAAGCTGACTATATGGACAAGCCAGCCCACTAATCTCCTGTCAGGGATGTGCGATTACAAACTGACTAAGTTTTTAAAAGTTCATATTGCTTGCAAGGGGAGTTGACCAAATCCTTACATTCAAGTTCTATATTACCACAGCTATAAAATTTAAGTCTGTCTCATCTTCAGAGCTTGCAATCATGCATGCGTCTGTGATCACTTGTGGCCACTTGTTGCTTTAGATACCTTAGTGACTAGTGCCTCAAAGGAACGCTAAATTTGTAAAATTGCTGGTTGCTGTTGGGGGAGGATGAGAGTGTCATTCTTCCCTCTCTTTATTACACTGTTCATCAGACTGTGCACCAACTGAGCCCCATCAAGTGCGCAGAAGACTCTTCATTGCCTTTAGGGAACATTGGTTGTTTTCGGGCAAAGAGCTCTTTTCCTTATTTTAGGCTATGTCCTTGCCATTAGGTCCTGAGGGCCGAAAGTGAGCTTGTCTACTAGTTTGATAGTTGCAGCTGCTCACTGGGGACCATAAGACCACCTCAGGTTGGAGGTATTGGGTTAGTTCCTAAAAAGCAGGCCTGCTAATACTAATTGAAATTCTGTGATAAGTGTTGTCTTTAACAAGTAACAACTGATTTTACACATTCCAATACTGTTTACTTAAAAAATCTGAAGAATATATTTAAAAAATATTGATTTTAAAAAAATATTGATTCTTTAAACATATTCTTCAGATTTTTTTAACATATAAAAAAGTAATTTTAACATATACTTTTACATATATTTGTAAATGCATTACAAAAATTTAGATTTGTATTTTTAAAGACATACAGTATATTTGAAATGTATTTTTAAAAATATTTTTCATATATTTTGTAATAAAAACGCATTTCAACATGCAGTGTGTGTGTATGTATATACAGTTGCAAGAAAAAGTATGTGAACCCCTTGGGATTACGTGAAGTTTTGCATGAATTTGGCATAAAATGTGCTCTGAACGTCATCTAAGTCACAACAATAGAAGAACACAGTCTGCTGAACATAATACTACACAAACATTAGATGTTGCCATGGTTTAATTGCACATAACATGCAAACATTCACAGTGCAGGGAGGAAAAAGTATGTGAACCTTAGGACTACTAACTGGTTGACCCTCCTTTGGCAGGAATAACCTCAACCAAACGTTTCCTGTAGTTGCAGATCAGACCTGCACAATGATCTGGAGTAATTTTGGACCACTCCTCTTCACAAAACTGTTTCAGTGTAGCAATATTCTTGGGATGTCTGGTGTGAATCGCTCTCTTAAGGTCATGCCACAGCATTTCAATCGGGTTGAGGTCAGGACTCTGACTGGGCCACTCCAGAAGGCATATTCTGTGCTGTTGCAGCCATTGTTTTGTTGAATTACTTGTATGCTTTGGGTCATTGTCCTATTGCATCACCCATCCTGTGTGAAGCTTCAGTTGGCGGACAGATGGTCGTACGTTTTCCTGCAAAATGTCTTGATAAACTCTGGAATTCATTTTCCTATCAATGACAACAATCCGTCCAGGCCCTGGGGCAGCAAAGCAGCCCCAAACCATGATGCTCCCTCTGCCATGTTTTACAGTGGGGATGAGGTTTTGATGTTGGTGTGCTGTGCCTTTTTTTCTCCACACATAGTGTTGTGTGTTCTTCCCAAACAACTCAATCTTGGTTTCATCTGTCCACAGTATATTTTGCCAGTAGTGCTGTGGAACATCCAGGTGCTCTTTTGCAAACTTCAAACGTGCTGCAATATTCTTTTTGGACAGCGATGGCTTCCTCCGTGGTGTCCTCCCATGTACTCCATTCTTGTTTAATGTTTTCCTTATTGTAGATGTGTCAACAAAAATGTTAGCATGTGCCAGAGATTTCTGTAGGTCTTTAGCTGACACTCTGGGATTCTTCTTTACCTCATGCAGCATTCTGCGCTGTGCTCTTGCAGTCATTTTTACAGGATGACCGCTGCCTACGGAGAGTAGCAACAGTGCTAAACTTTCTCCATTTGTAGACAGTCTGTCTTACCGTGGACACATGAACATCAAGGCTTTTGGAGATACTTTTGTAAACCTTTCCAGCTTCATGCAAGTCAACAATTCTTGATCGTAGGTCTTCTGAGAGCTCTTTTCTGCGAGGCATGGTTCACATCAGACAGTGCTTCTTGAAACCAGTAAACCCAAAACAGGTATGTGTTTTTTAAGGGCAGGACAGCTGTCAGCAACACATCCAATATCATCACACTAATTGGAGTCAAGGTTAGCTCACTCCTGGCTCCAATTAGCTCTGGGAGAAGTCATTAAGCTAGGGCCTCACATACTTTTTCCTCCCTGCACTGTGAATGTTTACATGTTATGTGCAATTAAACCATGGCAACATCTAATGTTTTTGTAGTATTATGTTCAGCAGACTGTGTTCTTCTATTGTTGTGACTTAGATGACGTTCAGAGCACATTTTATGCCCAATTCATGCAAAACTCCACATAATCCCAAGGGGTTCACATACTTTTTCTTGCAACTGTATTATGAGGAAATGTTTTGGAAGTCATTTTATGCTTTATTTAAAGTCACAATTGTTCACATTATGAAAAAAATGTTTTTCACAGGAATTCGTTGTTACACACAAATAATTTGAGTTTATTTTTGTAAGTGCTGCACTGTTTAGTAATATTTTTGTTTGTTTTCACTAATTACTCCTAATAAGAGGGTTAATTGAATGTGGTGCTAGCAGCTGGTTAGTCATCACATTTGGGAAGATTTGGATTAGTATTACACAGTCCCAAAACCGCACGAGTGTAAAAACTATTGACTGCTTATTGTCTAGGCCAGGGTTTCTCAATCACGGTTTCTTGGAACCCTAAGGTTCCTGCAGAGGTTGCTAGGTTCCTTAAGCAATAAGAAATTTCAGCCGCCCATTACCACTGACACCATTGATCATTTTAGCTATCTGTAAAGGGGAACTTCTTCCTAATGACCACAAGTGTAAGGAGCATTCTTTCCACTGACCAGCACACTAATTTATCATGAGTTGTAGATATAGTAATTTTTAGCAGGGGTTCCCTGAGATTGGAAAATTATTTCAAGAGCTCTTCTGTGTTGATAAGGTTGAGAAAGGCTGGTCTAGGCTATCTACACTTGTACACAGGAACACAAGCAGGAACACACTGGAGATCACAGACCATGCAAGGACAAGAAGGAAATGAGCTAAGCTGCTAAAATAGCAAAAAGGGCTGGCTGTAGGCTGGACTAATGAGGCAGGTAATTATATCCAGCTGAGTCACTGTGTTGAGGTGTGGCTGGTAATTAACCGACAGCTGAGCAGTTTCTGAGCACTGAAGGAAAAGATCTGCTTGTTAAGTAGCAGGAGCCCAGCCCCAACATTACCCCTTTCTCAATGACCCCTCCTCCTTGGGAGGGCACAAGGCTTGAGAGGGAAACATAAATGGGAAGCACGGAGGAGGGCAGGAGCATGTACGTCCGAGGATAAGACCCAAAATCATTCCTCCAGACCGTAACCCCTCCAGTGAACTAAATATTGTATGCCTCCACAAAACCTACGGGAGTCAATGATAGATTGTATCTCATATTCCTCATGGTTGTCAACCTGATCCAGGAGAGGACGTGGTACCAAGGTGGTATAGCAGTTACACACCAAAGGTTTTAATAAGGAAACATGGAATACATTGGAAATACACATGTTGGAAGGACAAAAATAAAAATGCAATTGGCGCAAGAGAATTTGTAGTGGATATAACGTTCACTCAGTAAATCTTAAACAAAATAATCCAGTAAACAGAAATTGAGATATATAATTATATATGCTAGTAATAAAAGGAGAACAAGTAAATGATGCAGCTTTAGTGGTGAGGAAAGGGAAGGGGGGAGGGGAAGGAGGGGAAAAAAGACTTGTAATGCAAACAGTACTGGATTGAGATAGATGGTATATATATATGTATACATATATATATACAAAGCTGCAATGTAGACACTGTCGTGAGACTTTCACTTTCTAGAGTAAACCGGACTCTGTGGTAAATAGAGAAAAAAGAGAAGTGCGCCAGACTAAGTGCAGTAGGAATATAACAGTTTATTGCGCACAAGATTATAAAAACTCACAAGAAGTGGGTAGATATCAGGCATCAATATTAGAGATGAGCGAAGTATTCAAAAATTCGATTCAACTGATTCGGCGAATTCGTGGAAAAATTTCGATTCGAGTCGAATATATTCGCTGCGAATTTAACTTATAAAAGGGTGTTTCTAGGCTTCAGAGAGCCTTTATATTAGTGCAGAACACTGTACCTTTAATTTAAATGCCCTTGGAGTCTGCTGGGGAAGAGAAATAATACTGACAGTCAGTATGACATGCAGATGAGTGCCGTCGATCTTAGAATCACCGCACACTTCACTCATTTGGGCAGTCACGGGGCCAAAACCAGAGTGTGGAGTCACAGTGTGGCGGTGGAGGCAGCAGCAATAGGAGGCCATACAGCACCCTATGACAAAAATGGAAACCACCAGCAGTGTGAGGAGACCTGAAAGTGGCACATGGCAGAGTGTGGCGATGGAGACAGCAGCAATGGGAGGCCGTAAAGGGACCCATGACACACTCTGGACCTGGCAGCAGCATGAGGAGGCGGTACAGGGGCCCATGACAGATTACGGGCCTGGCAGCAGCATGAGGAGTTGGTACGGGAGCCCATGGCAGATTACGGGCCTGGCAGCAGCAATGGGAGGCCGTACAGGGACCCATGACACACTCTGGACCTGGCAGCAGCATGAGGAGGCGGTACAGGGGCGCATGACAGATTACGAGCCTGGCAGCAGCATGAGGAGTTGGTACGGGGGCCCATGGCAGATTACGGGCCTGGCAGCAGCAATGGGAGGCCGTACAGGGACCCATGACACACTCTGGACCTGGCAGCAGCATGAGGAGGCGGTACAGGGGCGCATGAAAGATTACGAGCCTGGCAGCAGCAACTTGGACAGAAGGACGTTCAGCTTCTGCACCGTCGGGTGCGTGCTCGCAAACTGTTGTCTCTTGGAAACGGATTCCAAGAAAGACTGCTGACGGAATCCGTGAAGAGGAGTAGCAGGAGAAGGAGCATCTGAACGAGCGGAATATGCCAACAAGCGACAACAGGGGCCCATGACAGATTACGGGCCTGGCAGCAGCATGAGGAGTCGGTACGGGGGCCCATGGCAGATTACGGGCCTGGCAGCAGCAATGGGAGGCCCGTAATCTGCCAGCACCCTATGACAAAAAATGGAACACACCAGCAGTGTGTGAGGAGACCTGAAAGTGGCAAATGGCAGAGTGTGGCGATGGAGACAGCAGCAATGGGAGGCCGTACAGGGACCCATGAGAGACTCTGGACCTGGCAGCAGCATGAGGAGGCGGTACAGGGGCCCATGGCAGATAAGGGGCCTGGCAGCAGCTATGGGAGGCCCGTAATCTGCCAGCACCCTATGACAAAAAATGGAACACACCAGCAGTGTGAGGAGACCTGAAAGTGGCACATGGCAGAGTGTGGCGATGGAGACAGCAGCAATGGGAGGCCGTACAGGGACCCATGAGAGACTGTGGACCTGGCAGCAGCATGAGGAGGCGGTACTGGGGCCCATGGCAGATTACGGGCCTGGCAGCAGCAATGGGAGGCCCGTAATCTGCCAGCACCCTATGACAAAAAATGGAACACACCAGCAGTGTGTGAGGAGACCTGAAAGTGGCACATGGCAGAGTGTGGCGATGGAGACAGCAGCAATGGGAGGCGGTTCAGGGACCCATGAGACACTGTGGACCTGGCAGCAGCATGAGGAGGCGGTACAGGGGCCCATGGCAGATTAAGGCCTGGCAGCAGCAATGGGAGGCCCGTAATCTGCCAGCACCCTATGACAAAATGGAACCCTGGGCTGGGGCAGGCAGAACCGCCGTATCTTTATCACGGTTTTCCCAGGCCACTGAATGGCGACCCTGCATATGCTGACGCAACGCTGTAGTCCCAACATCGGCCCCCTGGCCACGCTTGACTTTCTGGCCACATAGTCGACATACGGCTACGTTTACTTCCTCGGGCGGCTTGACGAAAAATTGCCACACCGCCGAGTAGGAAACTTTGCCCCCGCTACTCCTCACTGGCTGACTGCTACTTCCTCCGTGCACACCGGCACCACTACTGGCCGCGGTGGTAGGCTGCAGTGGAGCTGGTGCTCTACTCCGTGGCCGTTTGCCTCCACTGACACTGCTGCGACCCTGCTGCCTCCTGGCAGCAGCAATGGGAGGCCGTACAGGGACCCATGACACACTCTGGAACTGGCAGCAGCATGAGGAGGCGGTACAGGGGCCCATGGCAGATTAGAGGCCTGGCAGCAGCTATGGGAGGCCCGTAATCTGCCAGCACCCTATGACAAAAAATGGAACACACCAGCAGTGTGTGAGGAGACCTGAAAGTGGCACATGGCAGAGTGTCGCAATGGAGACAGCAGCAATGGGAGGCCGTACAGGGACCCATGAGACACTGTGGACCTGGCAGCAGCATGAGGAGGCGGTACAGGGGCCCATGGCAGATTAGAGGCCTGGCAGCAGCAATGGGAGGCCCGTAATCTGCCAGCACCCTATGACAAAAAATGGAACACACCAGCAGTGTGAGGAGACCTGAAAGTGGCACATGGCATGAGACACTGTGGACCTGGCAGCAGCATGAGGAGGCGGTACAGGGGCCCATGGCAGATTAGGGGCCTGGCAGCAGCTATGGGAGGCCCGTAATCTGCCAGCACCCTATGACAAAAAATGGAACACACCAGCAGTGTGTGAGGAGACCTGAAAGTGGCACATGGCAGAGTGTGGCGATGGAGACAGCAGCAATGGGAGGCCGTACAGGGACCCATGAGAGACTCTGGACCTGGCAGCAGCATGAGGAGGCGGTACAGGGGCCCATGGCAGATTACGGGCCTGGCAGCAGCAATGGGAGGCCCGTAATCTGCCAGCACCCTATGACAAAAAATGGAACACACCAGCAGTGTGAGGAGACCTGAAAGTGGCACATGGCATGACACACTGTGGACCTGGCAGCAGCATGAGGAGGCAGTACAGGGGCCCATGGCAGATTAGGGGCCTGGCAGCAGCTATGGGAGGCCCGTAATCTGCCAGCACCCTATGACAAAAAATGGAACACACCAGCAGTGTGTGAGGAGACCTGAAAGTGGCACATGGCAGAGTGTGGCGATGGAGACAGCAGCAATGGGAGGCCGTACAGGGACCCATGAGAGACTCTGGACCTGGCAGCAGCATGAGGAGGCGGTACAGGGGCCCATGGCAGATTAAGGGCCTGGCAGCAGCAATGGGAGGCCCGTAATCTGCCAGCACCCTATGACAAAAAATGGAACACACCAGCAGTGTGTGAGGAGACCTGAAAGTGGCACATGGCAGAGTGTGGCGATGGAGACAGCAGCAATGGGAGGCCGTACAGGGACCCATGAGAGACTCTGGACCTGGCAGCAGCATGAGGAGGTGGTATAGGGGCCCATGGCAGATTAGGGGCCTGGCAGCAGCTATGGGAGGCCCGTAATCTGCCAGCACCCTATGACAAAAAATGAAACACACCAGCAGTGTGAGGAGACCTGAAAGTGGCACATGGCATGAGACACTGTGGACCTGGCAGCAGCATGAGGAGGCGGTACAGGGGCCCATGGCAGATTAGGGGCCTGGCAGCAGCTATGGGAGGCCCGTAATCTGCCAGCACCCTATGACAAAAAATGTAACACACCAGCAGTGTGAGGAGACCTGAAAGTGGCACATGGAAGAGTGTGGCGATGGAGACAGCAGCAATGGGAGGCCGTACAGGGACCCATGACAGACTCTGGACCTGGCAGCAGCATGAGGAGGCGGTATAGGGGCCCATGGCAGATTAGGGGCCTGGCAGCAGCAATGGGAGGCCCGTAATCTGCCAGCACCCTATGACAAAAAATGGAACACACCAGCAGTGTGTGAGGAGACCTGAAAGTGGCACATGGCAGAGTGTGGCGATGGAGACAGCAGCAATGGGAGGCCGTACAGGGACCCATGACAGACTCTGGACCTGGCAGCAGCATGAGGAGGCGGTACAGGGGCCCATGGCAGATTAGGGGCCTGGCAGCAGCTATGGGAGGCCCATAATCTGCCAGCACCCTATGACAAAAAATTGAACAAACCAGCAGTGTGAGGAGACCTGAAAGTGGCACATGGCAGGGGCATGATTCATGGCGGATTTAGTCAGTTGTGTCAGGAACTGGTGGTTTGAAATCCAGACTAATCCACGCCTGATTCATTTTCACAAACGTGAGTCTCTCCACACTTTGGGTGGACAGTCGTGTCCTCCGCGGAGTTACAATACCTCCTGCCGCACTAAACACGCGCTCCGATGCCACGCTACTGGCCGGGCATGACAGCCTTTCAAGGGCAAATTCAGCTAGTTGGGGCCAAAGGTCAAGTTTCGTTGCCCAGTAGTCAAGGGGATTGTCTACCTCGGTTGGCAGGGTGCTGTCCAAGTAGGCCCAAGCCTGTTGTTTGAGGTCCTGCTCCAGGTCCACCTGATGCTGCTGCTGCTGCGGCTGGTTAGTAGTTTCCTCACTGCGCTGGTGAAGAAAGCTACTCATCATCGACTGCAGACTGAGGCAGCCGCTGCTGGTGGAGCTGCCACTGCTCCTACCACCCCACCCCTCCTTTGCTGCCATGGCAGCGGAACGCGAGCGCACAGGGCCCACAGTGTCTGAGGATGGACGTTGGCGCACAAAGGCAGAGACCAACTGACTACATAGGTGGTTTTTATAGTACGTTATTTTGGCCTCCCTCTCAGCAGGTGTGAAAAAGGCCACCATTTTTGAACGGTAGCGAGGGTCCAACAAGGTGGACAGCCAAAAGTCATCCCTCTGTCTGATGGTTATTATTCGGCTGTCGCTACGCAAGCAACCGAGCATGCTATGGGCCATTTGTGCCAAGGAATGCGAGGGACTCCCTGCCTCCATCTCCACAGCATACTGCCACGGTGCGTCTGGGTCCTCTGTCTCCTCCTCCTCCTCTACCAGATGCTCCTGCTCCTCCACTCCTGTCCGCTGAGTGGAAAAACCACCCATTTCACTCAATAATTCCTGAGCACAAATGTCCTCCTCTACCTCCTCCTCTTCTTCCTGTCCTGCCCCCACAGGGGTCATGTGGCGTTGAGATCTGTGCGCCACGTCTACCGCACCCTGACCAGCCATTGTTAACAGCATTTGTTCCAGGACGTGCAACAGAGGAATGACGTCGTTCATCCCATAGTCCTGCCGACTCACGAATAGCGTGGCCTCCTCAAAGGGCCTGAGCAAGCGGCAGGTGTCACGCATGAGCTGCCAATGGCTGACATCGAAGTTACACAGGGGAGTACCTTTATCCGCTTGTAACATCATGAAATCGGTGATGGCCTTTCGCTGTTCGTAAAGGCGGTCTACCATGTGTAGGGTTGAATTCCACCTTGTTGCAACGTCGCAGATCAGGCGATGCTGTGGAATTCCGTTCTGCCGCTGCAGCTCAAGGAGGGTGTGCTTTGCGGTGTAGGAATGGCTGAAATGCATGCAAGGTTTACGTGACATTTTAAGGATGTCTTGCAGTGGAATGGTGGATTTTAGGAACCGCTTGACAACCAGATTGAAAACGTGAGCCATGCATGGCGCATGGCACAACCTTCCTTGACGCAGAGCAGACACCATGTTCTTTCCGTTGTCGGTCAACATGGTTCCAATTTTCAGTTTGCGCGGAGACAGCCATCTGTCGATTTCTCTGTTCATTACACTGAGAAGTTCCTCCCCTGTGTGACTACGTTCGCCTGGACCTGGCAGCAGCATGAGGAGGCGGTACAGGGGCCCATGGCAGATTAGGGGCCTGGCAGCAGCTATGGGAGGCCCGTAATCTGCCAGCACCCTATGACAAAAAATGGAACACACCAGCAGTGTGAGGAGACCTGAAAGTGGCACACGGCAGAGTGTGGCGATGGAGACAGCAGCAATGGGAGGCTGTACAGGGACCCATGAGACACTCTGGACCTGGCAGCAGCATGAGGAGGCGGTATAGGGGCCCATGGCAGATTAGGGGCCTGGCAGCAGCTATGGGAGGCCCGTAATCTGCCAGCACCCTATGACAAAAAATGGAACACACCAGCAGTGTGAGGAGACCTGAAAGTGGCACATGGCAGAGTGTGGCGATGGAGACAGCAGCAATGGGAGGCCGTACAGGGACCCATGAGACACTCTGGACTTCGCAGCAGCATGAGGAGGCGGTATAGGGGCCCATGGCAGATTAGGGGCCTGGCAGCAGCTATGGGAGGCCCGTAATCTGCCAGCACCCTATGACAAAAAATTGAACACACCAGCAGTGTGAGGAGACCTGAAAGTGGCACATGGCATGAGACACTGTGGACCTGGCAGCAGCATGAGGATGCGGTACAGGGGCCCATGGCAGATTAGGGGCCTGGCAGCAGCTATGGGAGGCCCGTAATCTGCCAGCACCCTATGTCAAAAAATTGAACACACCAGCAGTGTGTAAGGAGACCTGAAAGTGGCACATGGCAGAGTGTGGCGATGGAGACAGCAGCAATGGGAGGCCGTACAGGGACCCATGAGACACTCTGGACCTGGCAGCAGCATGAGGAAGCGCTATAGGGGCTCATGGCAGATTAGGGGCCTGGCAGCAGCTATGGGAGGCCCGTAATCTGCCAGCACCCTATGTCAAAAAATGGAACACACCAGCAGTGTGTGAGGAGACCTGAAAGTGGCACATGGCAGAGTGTGGCAATGCAGACAGCAGCAATGGGAGGCCGTACAGGGACCCATGAGAGACTCTGGACCTGGCAGCAGCATGAGGAGGCGGTATAGGGGCCCATGGCAGATTAGGGGCCTGGCAGCAGCTATGGGAGGCCCGTAATCTGCCAGCACCCTATGACAAAAAATGGAACACACCAGCAGTGTAAGGAGACCTGAAAGTGGCACATGGCATGAGACACTGTGGACCTGGCAGCAGCATGAGGAGGCGGTACAGGGGCCCATGGCAGATTAGGGGCCTGGCAGCAGCTATGGGAGGCCCGTAATCTGCCAGCACCCTATGACAAAAAATGGAACACACCAGCAGTGTGTGAGGAGACCTGAAAGTGGCACATGGCAGAGTGTGGCGATGGAGACAGCAGCAATGGGAGGCCATACAGGGACCCATGAGAGACTCTGGACCTGGCAGCAGCATGAGGAGGCGGTATAGGGGCCCATGGCAGATTAGGGGCCTGGCAGCAGCTATGGGAGGCCCGTAATCTGCCAGCACCCTATGTCAAAAAATTGAACACACCAGCAGTGTGAGGAGACCTGAAAGTGGCACATGGCATGAGACACTGTGGACCTGGCAGCAGCATGAGGAGGCGGTACAGGGGCCCATGGCAGATTAGGGGCCTGTCAGCAGCTATGGGAGGCCCGTAATCTGCCAGCACCCTATGACAAAAAATGGAACACACCAGCAGTGTGTGAGGAGACCTGAAAGTGGCACATGGCAGAGTGTGGCGATGGAGACAGCAGCAATGGGAGGCCGTACAGGGACCCATGACAGACTCTGGACCTGGCAGCAGCATGAGGAGGCGGTATAGGGGCCCATGGCAGATTAGGGGCCTGGCAGCAGCTATGGGAGGCCCGTAATCTGCCAGCACCCTATGTCAAAAAATTGAACACACCAGCAGTGTGTGAGGAGACCTGAAAGTGGCACATGGCAGAGTGTGGCGATGGAGACAGCAGCAATGGGAGGCCGTACAGGGACCCATGAGAGACTCTGGACTTCGCAGCAGCATGAGGAGGCGGTATAGGGGCCCATGGCAGATTAGGGGCCTGGCAGCAGCTATGGGAGGCCCGTAATCTGCCAGCACCCTATGACAAAAAATTGAACACACCAGCAGTGTGAGGAGACCTGAAAGTGGCACATGGCATGAGACACTGTGGACCTGGCAGCAGCATGAGGAGGCGGTACAGGGGCCCATGGCAGATTAGGGGCCTGGCAGCAGCTATGGGAGGCCCGTAATCTGCCAGCACCCTATGACAAAAAATGGAACACACCAGCAGTGTGTGAGGAGACCTGAAAGTGGCACATGGCAGAGTGTGGCGATGGAGACAACCCACCGACTGTTTTTCTCGCTGCCAAGCTGCCACCCTCTTCTCCTGATGATGCGGAAGCAATAGCCTGATGACGACGAGGCTGCCAAGTGCGATCAGCCTCATCATCATCAATTAGGGTCTCCGCCTCACTATTAGCCCCCTCGGCTGCGTGTGGGTCAGGAGACAGACCTGTCTCTAGACCGGCTACCGAGCCACTCTCCTCGCCACTACTTCTTCGCCTGGCTGCTGAAGAGGCGGATGTCTCCCCCCGTTCCTGACCGCCCTCTGTTAGCTCTTCCTCACTGTACTGGATGACACCGGGAGCACTGGCCTCTGGCTGCGAATAGTGCTGCCTCGACCCCTTCCTCTGCTGCCACGTCTGCTCGCTCCTAAAACATTGCCTCCTCTGCCACTCCTCTGCATGTTGTCTGACATACTCTTTAATTCAACGATTCTGTGTCCCTGAGTAACAATTCTGTGTCGGTCCCTGAGTAACAATTCTGTGTCGGTCCCTGAGTAACAATTCTGTGTCCCTGAGTAACAATTCTGTGTCCCTCAGTAACAATTCTGTGTCCCTCAGTAACAATTCTGTGTCCCTCAGTAACAATTCTGTGTCCCTCAGTAACAATTCTGTGTCTGTCCCTGAGTAAGAATTCTGTGTCTGTCCCTGAGTAACAATTCTGTGTCCCTAAGTAACGTTTCTGTGGCCCTAAGTAACGATTCTGTGGCCCTAAGTAACGATTCTGTGGCCCTAAGTAACGATTCTGTGGCCCTAAGTAACGATTCTGTGGCCCTAAGTAACGATTCTGTGGCCCTAAGTAACGTTTCTGTGGCCCTAAGTAACGTTTCTGTGGCCCTAAGTAACGTTTCTGTGGCCCTAAGTAACGGTTCTGTGTCCCTCAGTAACAATTCTGTATCCCTCAGTAACAATTCTGTGTCTGTCCCTGAGTAACAATTCTGTGTCCCTAAGTAACGTTTCTGTGGCCCTAACTAACGTTTCTGTGGCCCTAAGTAACGTTTCTGTGGCCCTAAGTAACGTTTCTGTGGCCCTAAGTAACGTTTCTGTGGCACTCAGTAACAAATCTGTGTCCCTCAGTAACAATTCTGTGTCTGTCCCTAAGTAACAATTCTGTGGCCCTAAGTAACGTTTCTGTGGCCCTAAGTAACGGTTCTGTGGCCCTCAGTAACAATTCTGTGTCCCTCAATAACAATTCTGTGTCTGTCCCTAAGTAACAATTCTGTGGCCCTAAGTAACGTTTCTGTGGCCCTAAGTAACGTTTCTGTGGCCCTAAGTAACGATTCTGTGGCCCTCAGTAACAATTCTGTATCCCTCAATAACAATTCTGTGTCTGTCCCTGAGTAACAATTCTGTGGCCCTAAGTAACGTTTCTGTGGCCCTCAGTAACAATTCTGTATCCCTCAGTAACAATTCTGTCTGTCCCTGAGTAACAATTCTGTGTCCCTAAGTAACGTTTCTGTGGCCCTAACTAACGATTCTGTGGCCCTAAGTAACGTTTCTGTGGCCCTAAGTAACGATTCTGTGGCCCTAACTAACGTTTCTGTGTCCCTAACTCTCTCTCTGAATACAGCCAGGTCTGCCTCTGTTGAATGACTGGAGGCAAATGGAGAATTCTAAAATGGCCGCCATTTATAGCTCGACCATTACACTGTGCTGGCTGGCTGGCTGCTGATTGGCTAATGCGATCACATGTCATGAATGAATGCATTATGGGTCAGCGCGCCTTCCCAGACATCCCCGCTCCGTCGCCGCACATGTCGCCGCCATTTTAGGAAAAATTTCGATTCGCGCATCCGAAGTCTGCTTATTTTCGGATTCGACGCAAATCGAAATTTTCCTAATATTCGAAACGAATTCCACTTCGCCTACTTCGATTCGCTCATCTCTAATCAATATATAAGGAGGAGGATGTCATCTGTGCTGCACCTCACAAATGGATGGCTGCAATGCCAAGGTGTTGCGCGGCTGGCGCTCTAGGCGGGTCCCACAGGAGGAAGCGAGGGTGGCAGGCGCAGTAACCGGGAGTCGCGGCGCAGATAAGAACCGGGATCCAGGGCAGGCACTGCTGATCTCTCACATCAGTGTGGGTATAGGAGCCAGCTTGAGGCACATCCGAGATGGCCGCCAGGCAGGAAATGACGTCAGGACGTTGCTGGGAATCCTCCAAGGGGGCGGTGACGCGTTTCTAGGCAACCTGCCTTTTCGTCAGACCTGATTGGCTAGTGGAATGAGGCAATAAATAAGGAGAGGAGGAAGGGGTGGGGCAACTGAGGGGCGGGGTAGTGAATTAGAAAAAATTTATAATGCATACAGGCTTAACAAGCAGTGGTGGAAAATCTAAGAAATGAACGGTCAGCAGCTGCTTTCTGTAGAACATGTGAAAAATAAAAGGAATAGAAGGAAAAGAAAGGAAAGAGATGGACTAAAAAAGCAATGTTGGGCAAAATAAATAGATACTTGGTCAAATTAATATGTATGAATAAAAGTATATATAATATATATAAATACATAGACAGTAAAAGGAAAAGGAAATAATTGTAAATATATAATAAAATAAAAAATAAAATATAAAATTAAAATTAAAATGAGATGAAAATAAAAGGAATAAATATAACGAAAAAATATATATGTATGTGTATATATATATATATATATATATATATATATATATATCTATATCTATATCAGAGCATAAGAGAAAAAAAAACAAAAACGCATGTAGAAGATAGAAGATTATACAGGGAATATTTAATTATAAACGTTATTACTATGATGTGGATTATGAAGGGTAAGATGGGCGGGTAAGAAGGTAGAATATGAAGGGGGGGGGAAGGGGGGGGGGGCAATGAGGGAAAAAAAAAAGGGGGATGTGTGGGAATTGAAGTATATACTATAAAAAAAAATAAACAATAAAGAAGATATGAAGAATAAATTATTAAAAAAATTATTAAAAAAATTAAATAATCGTGTGTATCTCAATCTCTTCATTGAGGCCCCTAGGTGCAAGGGTATCTAAAGTAAAGATCCAATAGGTCTCCTGTTGGCATAATAATTTGAAACGTTCAGCTGGGGGGAGATGGTCTGGTATAGCCTCAATGACCCATACTTGTAGATGGAGAGAGGATTTAGAATGAAACTCTGAAAAATGGCGGGGAACACTGTGTTTGGTAATGCCATCATCAACTGACCTCCGGTGCTCTCCAAATCTTTTTCGCAGTGTTCTAATGGTACGTCCCACATATAAAAGGCCGCACAGGCAGGACAGACAATAAATTACATATGTGGAAGAGCAATTATAAAAGGCTTGGAGGGGATAGACTTTTCCATTAATTGTAAAATTTTGTTGGCCATGCTTCACATGGGCACACGTGAGGCAGAGCGGTTTATGGCAGCGGAACATCCCAGTAAGTGGGATTAGTACTGGTCTATTGTGAATAGGGGGGGAATTTTACTAGGTGCAATTTTATTCTTAATGTTAATTGCTCTTCTATATACAAATGTGGGGGTAGGAGGCATAATCATTTTAAGGTGTTGATATTGATGTAAGATAGGCCAGTGTTTCTTCAGGATGGATTCCATTTTGTGATGTTTACAATGGAACTGTGTAATGAAACGGATATTGTTATTGTTCGATGATTGCGGCTTAGGTGGGGGGATCGTGTCTGATAAGTAGGTGAGATACAGTATGCTTGTTCCACTAAATCAGAGGGATATCCTTTTTCTGTAAATTTTTGTTTTAATTCAATGCTTTGGGCTTTGTAGTCCTTAAGTAAGGTACAGTTGCGTCAAAGTCTGCAAAACTGTCCTTTAGGTATATTTTTGAGTCATCTAGGATGATGACAGCTAGTATAATGAAGAAAGGAATTACCAGCGGTTGGTTTAGTGTAATTTTTAGCTATAATATTAGAATCCGAGTAGCTAAGTTCCAGGTCAAGAAAACTTAGTGAGGTAGGGTCCATGACATAAGTAAAAGAAAGATTGAATAGGTTATTGTTACAATATTGAATGAAAGGTGCTAGAGAAGTGACAGGGCCGTCCCAGATGATGATAATGTTGTCTATATAACGACCATAGAACATCAAATGGGCAGCAAAGATGTTATTACTCCAGATATAGCGATCTTCCCAGAGGCCCATGGTGAGATTGGCATAGCTAGGTGCAAAATTAGCGCCCATAGCTGTGCCTGTTTTTTGTAAATAGAAACTATCATTAAACAAAAAATAGTTGTGCTGGAGGCAGAATTTTGTAGCAGTGAGAATGAAATTAATCTGGCTAGGGTGGAGGGAAGCATCCAAAGATAGGAAGTGTAGAACAGCTTCTAATCCTACATCATGAGGGATAGAGGTGTGTAGGGAACTAACGTCAAGGGAGACCCAAATGTAAGAGGGTTCCCAGGAGTACACCTCTAGAATTTCCAATAGATGTACACCATCCCGAATATAGGAGGGAAGTGATTGGGCTAGAGGTTGGAGAAAGCTATCAATATAGAGCGAATAGCTGGTGGTAATGCTCTCCATAGCTGCAACTATAGAGGCCTCTGATTTAGAGAGGATTCCTTCCTGGGTGGCAATTTTGATGATATCATTTGATTCTAGGATGTATTTAGGAAGAGGGTCCGAGGCTAGTTTAAGGTAGGTGTTGGAATCAGACAACAGACGACTGGCTTCATTAAAATAATCGACCTTATCTTGGATAACTATCCCTCCCCCCTTGTCAGCTGTCTTAATGATAATATCAGAGTTATTGCTAAGGGTTTTGAGGGCTAGGGATTCAGAGTGGTTGAGGTTAGATGTAAATTTAGTGTTTTCAGAACAGAGGATTTTGGGATCAGAGTGTACCATTTGAAAAAAAGTCTCTATGTAGGGACCCTTATTATATGTTGGGTTGAATGTGGCTGGGGGTTTTAAATTTGTATGTCTAATACAGGGAAAATCTGGAGGATATTGAGACAGAAGAAAGGTGTCACCTGGGTCTCCGTCATCCCAGAGTTCCATTAGTAAGTCTAGGGCCTGAGGGTCAATTGAAGGATCTATTTCCACAATGGTAGTGTTAGGGAATAGAGATGATGTTTTGGCGTTCTTGAGGGCCTGTAGCTGAAAATGTCTTTTGAGAGTAAGATTGCGGGTGAATTTATTGAGGTCTTTGAATAGGGTAAAAGGATTAGGTGTAGTAGTCGGTGCAAAATTGAGGCTTCTTTTTAGTAGTGATAGTTCACTATCTGTTAATGTGATGGATGAAAGGTTATAAACTTTTATAGTTTCCTGATTTTGACAGTTTTTTTTGGGTTTATGTCGACCCCCTCTCCTGCCTCTTCGTCGTGTTTTCTTTTTAATAGGCTGGAGTGGGGGGTCTGATCTAAAAAAGGGACCTCAATGTTGCTATGCTGTTCAGGGGAATAATTGGTGGTAGCATTGACTGTGGATATATGACTAATATGGTTGGTGGTATGGGTAGTGCGGTGTGAGGTGTGTTGGGGTATAGGATGGGGAATGTGGTGGGTATGAGGTGGTGAGTGGGGCCGAGCAGATAAATGATGTTTAGTAGGTACTGTGATGGAATGGCTGTACCTAGGGAGTAATGATTTTGAATGGACTGGCCTAATATGCCATCTGGAGGAGGAGGTAGGTTTATTACTAATAATGCCAGGGGAACGAAATGGTGGATGGTTACGAGTAGTGGTATTTTTTTAAAAGGGACGGTATATGTTTGGGAGGTAAAGATATATGTAGTAAACTGGGAATGGGGGGAAGGGAAGAAGAAGGAGAAGTAGGAATGACAGTTTTGGGTTTCTTCCAATTGAAGACTCTATTAAGGTTATAATCATCCAGGTCTCTCCTTTTACCTAAGTTTACCTTAGTTTACCTAATTTGGTACCTAGGAGCGAGTCCTCCCTATATTTAGTATTGCGTTTAAGTGTTTTAAGCCAGATTAGTGGAGGTGTGGGTGTAAGAGACTGAAGTTGATAAATAAGTTGTAAGGTAGTATTTTTGAGTATCTGGAACCTATCGTCTCTATACATGATTAAAAGTTTGATCCATTTTTGTGTACAAAATTCTGCAATTTGGGCCCATTCAGAGCAAAGATCAGGATCCTTAAAGGAACAGGTATTGAGAATACGTAGGCCCCGGGGGGAAATCATGGCCAGGGAATAGCGTTTTAGAAAGAAACTGTCCCACCATTGTTGGTTGGTACGATTAATAGAATCTTCTATTTTCTTCATAAAAAGGGTACATTTTTGAACTAGAGGTTTTGATAGTGAAAAAGATTGTTGAAAAAAGGAAGCAGGAAAAAGATCGTATAACTCCTCTAGAGTAGAGTACTTAGATGATTCTATATCCGAAAGGATAGTAGGATTAGTAGTACTATGTGGAAATGAAGATAATGTTGGGGATGTCATTATGGACATGGGCAGAAGTATATACTGTATTGGGGATGGTGGGAAAAGGAAGGGGTTGTTTAACCATTTCAATACCATGCATTTTTACACCTTCCTGCCCAGGCCAGTTTTCACGTTTCAGCGCTCTCACACTTTGAATGACAATTGTGCGGTCATACAACATTGTACCCAAACTAAAATTTTATCATTTTCTTCACACAACTAGAGCTTTCTTTTGGTGGTATTTAATCACTGCTGGGGTTTTTATTTTTTGCTAAATTAACAAAAAAAGACCAAAAATTTTGAAAAAAAACACGTTTTTCTTTGTTTGTTATAAAAGTTTACAAATAAATAATTCTTCTTCATAAATTTAGGCCGAGATGTATTCTACTACATGTCTTTGGTGAAAATAACCCAAATTAGGAAGTATTTTTTAGTTTGTAGGAAAGTTATAGAGTTCACAAACTATGGTATAGATCTGAATATTGATCAATCCTGAAGTACTGACGGCCAATCTAATTTCTTGAGGTCCAAGAATGTCAGAATAGTACAGATATCCCCAAATGACCCCTTTTTGCAGAGTAGACAGTCCGACGTACTTCATAAGAGGAATGGCAAGTTTTTTGAAGTTGTATTTTTTGTCATAATTTTTCGGAAAATGAAAAAATGTAAAAAATTATTTTCACAATTTTTTTTTTACATACTGTCACCAGTGCAGTACAGCGTCATCATATAACTGGCATTGCGGTGAACAGGGACACTGACTGGTGACAGTATGAAAAAAAATATATATATATATTTTTTTTTTTTTAATTTTTTTAATTATTTATAATTTTTTATTACATTTTTAAAAAAAATTTTAAGATTTTTTTTTCATATTTTACTATGACCAAAGTAGTACAATGTTACCATAGTAACATCGTACTACTTTGGGGAAGTGATCAGTATTTTTTTTATTTTTTATTTTTTTTACACAATTTGCTTATAGCAAAGAATTACTTTGCTATAAGCAAGCATTTACCAGAATGAAATCGATTCATTCAGTTTTTTTTTTTTTTTGTGCTTAGCTGTGATTTGGTCACAGCTAATCACATGACATGTGCATGTGACCTGCTGTTGACCATTCACAGCTAGGCACTAGTGTACAATGGATGGCATGAATGAAGCCATCCATTGTATACAACTGTCATGTGATTGGTCACAGCAGGTCACATGGTACCAGCAACGGGGGCCGGTACTCAGATCTGTCATCGGCCGTGTCCGAGGTACACGGCCGGTGACAGATCGCGCTGCTGTGCCGCTCTGCAGTTGCGCGAACTGAGCATGTGCGGGAGCACGCCAAATGGCATGCACCCGGAATGCAGAAGCACTTTTGCCGCCGCCAAACGGCCATTGGCCGGGCGGCAAATGGTTAAGGTAATGAAATTAAATTATACAGTGTATAAGGGAAACATGTTCGTCAGAAAGCAGCACACAACAAAAAAAAAAAAAAATTTATATATAAAACATAAATGGCAATCAATTAAATTGATATTAGAGAAAGCACAGCATTAATTAAATGGTCTATAATAAAAACGAGTGAACAAATGCATTAATTTAACAATAAATAAAACACCAGCAAAAACAATCAATCACAATCAAAAAAGGCAAATCAATAAATCTAAATGGAAAAAAGGAAGTTCTCTGCAGCACAATAAAGGTTTAGTATAAAAGACAAAAATAAAAATGCAATTGGCGCAAGAGAATTTGTAGTGGATATAACGTTCACTCAGTAAATCTTAAACAAAATAATCCAGTAAACAGAAATTGAGATATATAATTATATATGCTAGTAATAAAAGGACAAGTAAATGATGCAGCTTTAGTGGTGGTTTCCTTTTACTGTCTATGTATTTATATATATTATATATACTTTTATTCATACATATTCATTTGACCAAGTATCTATTTATTTTGCCCAACATTGCTTTTTTAGTCCATCTCTTTCCTTTCTTTTCCTTCTATTCCTTTTATTTTTCACATGTTCTACAGAAAGCAGCTGCTGACCGTTCATTTCTTATGTTTTCCACCACTGCTTGTTAAGCCTGTATGCATTAAACATTTTTTCTAATTCACTACCCTGCCCCTCAGTTGCCCCACCCCTTCCTGCTCTCCTTATTTATTGGCTCTTTCCACTAGCCAATCAGGTCTGATGAAAAGGCAGGTTGCCTAGAAACGCGTCACCGCCCCCTTGGAGGATTCCCAGCAACGTCCTGACGTCATTTCCTGCCTGGTGGCCATCTTGGTTGTGCCTCAAGCTGGCTCCTATACCCATGCTGATGTGAGAGATCAGCAGTGCCTGCCCTGGATCCCGGTTCTTATCTGTGCCGCGACTCCCGGTTACTGCTCCTGCCACCCTCGCTTCCTCCTGTGGGACCCGCCTAGACTGCCAGCCGCGCAACACCTTGGCATTGCAGCCATCCATTTGTGAGGTGCAGCACAGATGACATCCTCCTCCTTATATATTGATGCCTGATATCTACCCACTTCTTGTGAGTTTTTATAATCTTGTGTGCAATAAACTGTTATATTCCTACTGCACTTAGTCTGGCGCACTTCTCTTTTTTCTCACATGTAGGAAGGAAGATCTAGTGCGAATGCCACTGGGTTAACCCTGTGGAGTATGCAGAAAAGCCCAATATACCAAGGTGCCAGTTTTAGTGAGGGAACTCTAAGTCGGAGGTTATGGATTCTAGACAATGAGTTTTTGTGTCTCCCATGGAAGGTTTGCCCAAGCCAAGGTGTTGTCAGAAATCAAAGAAATAATGAAGCCTACTTTGCTTCTGTCCGTAGGGAATGCCTGGGGCAGCATCTCAAGATATATATTGCAACCTGATTGAGAAACCCTCTGCAGTGAGCTGGATCACGCCCAAACCACTGGGGAAGCAGAACAGAACCAGTCATACAGTGGGGCAAAAAAGTATTTAGTCAGCCACCAATTGTGCAAGTTCTCCCATTTAAAAAGATGAGAGAGGCCTGTAATTGGCATCATAGGTAGACCTCAACTATGAGAGACAAAATGAGAAAAACAGACAATCACATTGGCTGATTTGGAAAGAATTTATTTGCAAATTATGGTGGAAAATAAGTATTTGGTCACCTGCAAACAAGCAAGATTTCTGGCTCTCACAGACCTGTACCTTCTTCTTTAAGAGGCTCCTCTGTCCTGCACTCATTACCTGTGTGAATGGCACCTGTTTGAACTTGTTATCAGTATAAAAGACACCTGTCCACAACCTCAAACAGTCACACTCCAAACTCCACTATGGTGAAGACCAAAGAGCCGTCGAAGGACACCAGAAACAAAATTGTAGACCTGCACCAGACTGGGAAGACTGAATCTGCAATAGGCAAGCAGCTTGGTGTGAACAAATCAACTGTGGGAACAATAATTAGAAAATGGAAGACATACAAGACCACTGATAATCTCCCTCGATCTGGGGCTCCACGCAAGATCTCACCCCATGGGGTCAAAATGATCACAAGAACGGTGAGCAAAAATCCCAGGACCACACGGGGGAACCTAGTGAATGACCTGCAGAGAGCTGGGACCAACGTAACAAAGGCTACCATCAGTAACACACTACGCCGCCAGGGACTCAGATCCTGCAGTGCCAGACATGTCCCCCTGCTTAAGCCAATACATGTCCGGGCCCGTCTAAAGTTTCTTAGAGAGCATTTGGATGATCCAGAAGAGGATAGGGAGAATGTCATATGGTCAGATGAAACTAAAATAGAACTGTTTGGTAGAAACACAACTCATTGTGTTTGGAGGAGAGAGAATGCTGAGTTGCATCCAAAGAACACCATACCTACTGTGAAGCATGGGGATGGCAACATCATGCTTTGGGGCTGTTTCTCCGCAAGGGGACCAGGACGACTGATCCATGTACAGGACAGAATGAACGGGGCCATGTATCGTGAGATTTTGAGTGCAAACCTCCTTCCAACAGCAAGGGCATTGAAGATGAAACGTGGCTGGGTCTTCCAACATGACAATGATACCAAACATACTGCCCGGGCAACGAAGGAGTGGCATCGTAAGAAGCATTTCAAGGTCCTGGAGTGGCCTAGCCAGTCTCCAGATCTCAACCCCGTAGAAAACCTTTGGAGGGAGTTGAAAGTCCATGTTGCCCAGCGACAGCTCCAAAACATCACTGCTCTAGAGGAGATCTGCATGGAGGAATGGGCCAACATACCAGCAACAGTGTGTGCCAACCTTGTGAAGACTTACTGGAAATGTTTGACCTCTGTCATTGCCAACAAAGGATATATAACAAACTATGAACTTTTGATATTGACCAAATACTTATTTTCCACCATAATTTGCAAATAAATTCTTTCCAAATTCTTTCCAAATCAGCCAATGTGATTGTCTGGATTTTTTTTCTCATTTTGTCTCTCATAGTTGAGGTCTACCTATGATGCCAATTACAGGCCTCTCTCATCTTTTCAAGTGCACAATTGGTGGCTGACTAAATACTTTTTTTCCCCACTGTACCTCTTACAGCGGTAGTGTCAGAGGCGGCAGCCTGAAACAAGATAGGAGCAACAGCAGGGATGGTTTGCAACACTGGTTGTACCGGAGCAGCCAGGGTAGGAGGATCCAGATGAGCAGTTAGGTATAGGAGTGTTTGTAGTGCTATGGCAAAATGATCCAAGTGGTTCTGCTCCTCCCAGTCTGGAAAAAATATAATGGCTAGGTGAATTGCCTGCATCTTCTGAACCATGAACCAGGTGGAGACAGTGCAGTTAAAATCACACCTTTAATGAAATAGCAAATATAACATAGATCAGGAACGTTATCAAAAAAGAAGCCAGGGTTTGGATGCCAGAGAGAGTAATCAGACTAGCCGAGTCAGGAAACCAGAAGTCGGCATAGTCAGGAGCCAAAAATCAGGTACAGAAACTGGAAGAGAAGTCAGCCAGACCAAGCTGTACACAGGAACACAGGCAGGAACACACTGCAGATCACACACCATGCAAGAGAAAGGAAGAAATAAGCTAAGCTGCTAAAATAGCAAAAAGGGCTAGCTGTAGGATGGATTAATGAGGCAGGTAATCGTATCCAGGTGAGTCACTGTGGAGACGAGTGGCTGTTAATTGACCGACAGATGAGCAGCTTCTGAGTATTGAGGGAAAAGAGCTGCTCGTTAAGTAGCAGGAGCCCAGCCCTGATAATTGTATTTTTACATTCGTCCAGTTTGGCACAATTTAGGTTTGCATTACTCATATCTGATAGGCTACTGGAGAAGCTGGAAATAACTGTAGCAGTCCATGTTGCTAAAGTGATAGTCACATTCTCCCAGGTCCTGCTTAGGTTTTATGTGACCAGAGGCAGCTCTAGGTTTTGTGAGGTCCTAGTCAAGACTTAGACATGAGGCCCCACCTATAATGGTAAAAATAAGTAATATGATAAAAATCAACCGCTTAGGGATGGCCCACAGTACATATATACGTGATTCTGCATTTCCAGGTAGGGTGCACGCGCCTGCCCTATCTGCGCCGCCGTCAATCACCAAGTCCAGGCCGGTGATTACCCGCCCGCGCCTGGTGATTACAGGCAATCACCGACAGGGAGGAGGGCTGCATTGTTTACCAACAGCCCTCCTCCCTATCAATTTGGGCACACTGCTCAGAATGGCTGAGCACAATTTTTTTTACTGGACATGTTTAATAGCAAAATGTCCAAAATATTGTTTTTTTTTCCTCAAAATTGTCGGTATTAAAAAAAGGATGTAAATTTAATTTGTGTGCAGCATTGCATGACCGCGCAATTGTCAGTTAAAATAATGCAGCGCCGTAACACAAACTGCTTCTTTAACTGCTTCCTGACCGCCCTATAGCAGAAATACTGCCCCAGGGTGGCACGGGTGCGCAAAATCACGTATATATACGTGATTCGCGCTCCTGTGGTTTTCACGCCCCTCCCAGATAGCGGAAGATTGCCTGTTAGTACACAAGTAATCAAATTTAACCCCTTGATTGCCAGGAACACGCTCATACACAATAAACCTCCATTGCTAGTATAGTGTCTGAACGGATTAATATCTTTGATCAGATCAGCACTATACCAACGTTCACATTTGTATAGTGTCCCCAAAAACACAGCGTCAGCAGGATCAGCCTCAGCACCTGCGTTTAGCCCCTACGCTTACCCCCCCTTCTCTCCCAGCAAGCGCAGTGTCAGTAGGTCACTGTCACTTGATACATTTCACACAAAACATCAGTGTTTGCAGGATCAGGCCTGATCTCTGTTAGCACTTGCTGGTAAATTTGGATGACTCTCATATGTAGCAGAGTGCCAGTACTAGTGCCATTCTACCTTTTGGTGAACTGGCGAGCACCAGCGGCCTAGTACATCCTGGTCTTTCACATACCAGCACTGCAGTATCACTTGGTGATGTGGTGAGTCCCATAAGAGCAGTACAAGCTGGTGCGGTGGCGAGCACAAGTATTGTCTCGCAACCACCAAGAATCCGCACACAGGCCTGTAGAGCCCCTAGCATCCTCCCGGATGTGCTTGCAAATCCCAATTGGCAGCCCACAAATTCTGCAGCACCCGTACTTCCCCCATTCATTGCCCAACCCGGAATTCAGGTGGAAACAGCAAATTTAACTACTCCCCTTGATTTTTTTGGAGCTGTTTTTCACTGAAGATCTGTATGCATTGATTGTGGATCAAAGCAATTTATATGCACAACAATTTACCGCCGCCAACCCAAATTCAAACCTTGTCAGACCATTCGCATGGAAACCAATTATGGTTTCCAAATTTAAATTTTTTTTGGGCCTAACCCTCAACATGGACATTACTTAAAAAAATTAATTGGGGATGTATTGGTCCACAGACCCAATTCATTATATGCCTGTGTTCTCTGCTGCCATGGCCAGGAATAGATATCAGAGTATAATGTGTTTTATGCATTTCAACGACAATATACTCTGTTGTCCTCGGGGTGACCCTGAAATTGACTGGCTGCACAAAATTCGGCCCCTCGTAAATCACCTTAACCAAAAATTTGCAGATGTCTATCCTATCTGTGTTGATGAGTCCCTCATTAATTTTTCTGGCTGCATTGCATTCAAACAATTTCTCCCCAGCAGGCGAGCCAGATATGGGGTCAAGATGTATAAGATCTCTGAGAGGGCAACAGGCTATACATATAAGTTTCGGATTTACAAGGGAAAAGATAGTCATGTGGAGCTCCCCAGATGCCCAGCCTACATGGGGAGTAGTGGCAAGATAATTTGGGACTTGGTGTCATCCTTTTTCCATATGGGTACCACTTATACGTAGACAATTTTTATTGAAGCGTAACACTATTTAGCCATTTTAACAATCTTGGAACTAGAGCATGTGGCACCGTGTGACCTTATGTGTGCCCACCATTAGAAGTGAGTGGATGCAGGGCGGTATATTCTAATGGTGGGCATACCACACACTTTTTCTGACAGAGATTTCTTCTCTTTTTTCATTCAGCTCACAGGCTGTATACAAAAAAAAAAAAAAAATCCATCACTGGACTTTGAATGGTTATACCAGGATGATGCCTACAGCTGCAGGGATCAACCTGGTATTGTTTTTTTTCAGCCTGAAATTGGCTTTCATGTAAAAGCAATCCTAGTGACTAATTAGCTGCAGGATTGCTTTTACAAGCAGTTGGAGATGATGACCCCCTTCCCCCACTGCCTTCCATGGCCTTTTTGGGCAGCCCCATGCCATCGGGGGGAACCTGAGAATGCAGCCGGTGTTTCTGCCAGCTGACCATAGAGCTGATTGGAGACTGGAATGGTGCCAATCAACTCTATAGTCTAAGAAATTGGAAGCTACGAGCATTTCATCACTTCAGTTTCGCAGGATATAAACAGCGCCATTTGTAAATTGGGAAAGCATCTGATCACACCAATCTTGGTTTGATTAGATAATGTAAGGGCAGGGGAGATATCTAGAGTCTGATAAACCCCAGATTTCTCAAAAAAAGTATATATGACAATGCCCATTGAAGTTATAGGGGATATTTGCATTCCCTGTGATAGCATTAAAATTGCTAAAAAAAATGAAAGGGACAGTGTAAAAATAATTAAAGTCAAAATAACAAAAAAAAAAACCTCCCCCCACACCTGTGTGCGCGAGCGTTGACCCTGTGCCAGTATGTAACATGCATGTGAGGTATCAGCGTGAACATCAGATCAAGGGCAGAAATTCTAACACTAGACCTCCTCTGTAAATCTAAAATGGTAGCTTGTAAAGGCTTTTAAAGCATTGCCTATGGATATTAAAAACGTATGCAGTTTGTCGCCATTGCACGGGGCATGCGCAGTTTTAAATCATGTCATGTTTGGTATCTAGTTACTCGGCATACCATCATCTTGTATATGTTAAAAAATATATATAAAAAAAGTGTATTTTTTTTTAATTTGCATTTGAAAAATTGCTGCGCAAGTATTATGTGACATAAACAATTGTAGCACCGACCATTTTATTCACTAGGGTGTCTGCTTTAAAAAAATATATAATGTTTGGGGGTGTAAATTAATTTCCTAGCAAAAAATACTTATTTGTTTTCATGTGAACAAAAATTGTCAGAAAAGGCTTGATCTTCAGGCGATTAGAAGAGTGAATGATGTGTGGCATAAACTTCTAATGCTGGGCATAAAATTCCCCCACCCCCCAAAATGACACCTTTTTGGGAAGTAGACACGCCAAACTATTTGCTGAGAGGCATGTTGAATCAATAGGAGAAATTATTTTTTTACCACAAGTTTTTGGAAAATGACAAAAAAAAACCATGTAATATGTAAACAGCAGTTGCGCCATGCACCTGAGGTATTGCCGGTAACGTCAGATCAATGGCAGTAATTCTAGCACTAGACCTCCTCTGTAAATCTAAAATGGTAGCTTGTAGAGGCTTTTAAAGCATTGCCTATGGATATTAAAAATGTATGCAGTTTGTCACCATTGCACGGGGAATGCGCAGCTTTAAAGAATGTCATGTTTGGTATCTATTTACTCGGCATACCATCATCTTTTATATATTACCAAATAATTGGCAAATATATTGTGTTTTTGTGCATTACAAGTAAAAAAAATAATTTTTTTCAAACAATTTGCTTTTGAATAATCGCTGCATGAGTACTATGTGACATAAAAAATTGCAGCACCCACCATTTTATTCACTAGGGTGTCTCCTTTAAAAAAAATATATAATGTTTGGGGTTCAAAGTAATTTCCAAGCAAAAAATAATGATTTTTTTTTCATGTGAACAAAAGGGCCCTGATTTACTAAGAATTGAGTCTAAAAGCAGACTCTGGACATTCAGGCAGACTCAATTAAATCAATTAAGACCTATCAGTCTTCTGAGAGGCGTCTAGCAATCTCATTGACAAGCCTCTACTTTCCTGTTAGTAAATGTGGCACATTTTTAGGTGCAATACCGGATATGTTCGCTAGATGGCGCACAAGCACAGGCTTTGTACAGTTGGCGCTTTCCTGTTTGCATATGAGAATACTTAGAATGTAAAATAAAAATACACCTATATTATAATTTTTTTTTTCTGTTTCTCCAAAATGATCAGACAACTAATGCATTTACTAATAATTGTAATACATTCTATTTTCAGATGTTAAACATTTTCACGCTTATATCTCAAATAATTTGGAATGTCTAGTTCTAAGTTCCCAATATAATGATATAGCTTCCTTCTCTTTAATCATGTAACTATTCTATGTTAAAGTCATAGTGCAGCGCTATAAATGCATTTGATCAATAATGCATGTAAAAACCAAAAAGTGCAAATAATTGCAATAATGATGTAAAATGGTAAATGGTGCTAAAATAAGTTCATATAATCATTCCTGAATAATGGAATGTGAGAGTACCAACTCAGAGAGTGCCTATGAATGGCACGTGTGGTTTATCCGTGACGGACAGTAGTGCATGAACTCGTGAAAGGTCAACCACCCTTGGGACTGGTCTACACTCACCAGAACAAAAGTATTAATGTGCATGGGTTATACACATCACACATCTGGGGGTACATCGGTATGCTGGCAGCTATGGGTTAGTCATCCAGCTCCAGACATCCATCCATCAGGGTGGGTGCCCAAATGGTCCTGGGGAGGAATTCGCTCAGCCACAGGAGCCAGAAAGGTGCTTAATAGTGTAGTACACTCATCACAAGGGTGGATGACCTTTCACGAGTTCATGCACTACTGTTCGTGCTTATATTTATCTTGTGTAATACCATTCTAGTAGTCTATATAATTTTACCAGCGCTCGCTTTATCATTTTTAAACAATGTAACTATTCTACATTGTAGCTCAAACTGTGTCTCCTACAGTGGCTTAGTGGTTAGAACTCAGAACGTACAGCACTTGGGTCATGGGTTCTAATCCCAGTCATGGCTGCATCCCAGTTTGCATGCTTTCCCTGTATGGATGTTTTTCTGCCAACACTCAAAAGACATGCTGTTAGGTTAATTGGGCCTAGTACATGACTGAGTTTCTGCTCTTAGATTATAAGCTCCTTAACATTTATGAACGTAAAAAAAATGGAGATCAATTTTCTGGGTTGTGTCCGTGCTAGGAATATTGATCAATCAATTATGATTTTGCCTAATGACTAGAAAGTGGATGAATATTACCTGCGTCCTGTTCTTGTGAAAAGTTGGAAATGTGCAAGTTTCATGCTGTGTATATTTCATTGTAACTTTTTTTATCTTCTTTTAAATCTGTCTCCTTATACACCTTGACCCCTTCCCCCACCCCATCATCACCTGTCCCATATGCAAATCTATGGATCACGCCCCACTATTTTTAACTATTTACTTATCAATCTGAATGTGTCTCATTTTCTATCATCTACAGCTCAGATCTCACATTATTATACGATTGCTGATTGTATCTCACCACTAGTCTGATTGAATTCACAATTCCTGGTCAGTCCCGTTCCCTTACTTCTTTAGGGCCAGTTCACACTACATGTGTTTCAGTTGCTTTTTCAGCATCACAAAGAAGGTTATATGGTTGTCAATGTCATAATTCACATCAGCACTTGCTTTTTCAGTGCATTGCAGGTACTGTAAACAAAGTTGGCCACATTGCATTGTTTATGCACAGAACTGTACTGGAACGCGTTGAAATGCCCTTGAATGTACTAAAACACACAAATCCCTAATTAAATTGAATAAAAAGAAAGTAGAAAAAGCTAACTGGAAGGGATACAAAAATGCAATGCAACGTGTCCAGACGCATCCAAAATGTACTGGAATACACTAAACATGCATGCCAAAAGGGCATGCAAAAATGCATCAGGAACACAGCTAGAATGTTTCTATAGTGTAAACTGGCCCTTAGGACTTGTTCACACCATTTGTGGTGCAGAAACGCATGCAAGAACACACATTTTCCAGCACAGCAAAGAAATGCAATGCCCTTTGCAGATGTGCGCAGGTACCATGATGAAAACGTAATTGCACCTACACATGTCTATTAAAAACAGACCCATTCACAGCCACCAAAACGCATGGCACCACACTACTGTGCGGTTAGGTGCAACACACTTAAAATAATATGCCTGCAGTATTTTTGCATGTTCCCACACGTCAGGCAGCCCATTGAAGTTAATGAGCAGAGGGAAAAAAAACAGGTCCTCTGGCCTGTACAGCATGAATGAGTGGGTTGTTCATGTGGCTAGAACCACCTGTTACACTATGGGGACACAGCAGCTGTATGAACACAAGTTTTAATCTGACAGGTGTGAAGGCGTGGGGAAGTGGCACTGAATGCTCACTGTCTGTGTTCAGGGCTGTACACCTGCACCCATATGCTTGTCAAATTATGACCTGCAGCATTTCCATAGTGTAACATAGGTTGCCTGCAAATGGCGATAGCCACAAAAACAAACCACTGATTCCCACTCTACAGGCCACAGCACCCATGGGAATGAGCCCCAAAATCTCAGCTACACACACAGCTTTATTTATGAACTCAGTACAGTTTTATCATTTAGATTTCACAGGAATATGGTTGGGATTATGTCCATTAATAATGTTTTTAGTGTATTTTTACCATAAATATAATTTGGGTATTTTCTCTGGCGGTGGGGCTGTCAGGTATGCTGTACGGGGCCCCATGATATCTAACAGTGGCCCTGGGTGTATGCTTGTGTATGTGCCACCTGTATAGTTAGGAAGAATCTTGAACCTCTGCTATGTACCTCAATGGATCTAGGAATTGGACATATTTTCAACTGAAAATACAACAAATATTAGTAATGTTTCCCCGGCAAATGAGGATCAGCTCCTTGGGGGAGAACAGCGATCTCGGCATGTCCAGATGTGGTCTGGAATTCCACAAAAGAACAATTCACAAAGCTCAAAAATAGACTTGCAAATTACCACTAAACTCTCCTAACTACACTCCCATCCACTAACACTCCCCACTACCACTTCCGGGTGTGTGCAAACGTCCTTCCGCAAACGTCATGGCATATTTCCGGTATGACAGCTGCTCTAGTGCCTCCTCCAACAGCCGTCTTGGAGTTTATTTGTGCACCATAGCAATTTTACATGCGGCTCCATTGTGTATATGACATTGGCAAATATATATTTGCAGGTAAAGGCCCAAAGGCAACATAAATTGGGGGCCCAATTTATTACTGTTAAGAGGATTGTAGAAAAAGAATAGGTAGCTGGACATTGAACACGACCTATTCATTGGTACATAACATGGTCTTGTGGTGCAATAGGGGGCTTTTGGTTTGTTAGTTTGGACATACTTGCATATAGCTCTGTCAATTTACGCAGCGCTTTACATATATGTGGTAAATTTACATCAGTCCCTAACCCTCAAGGTGCGTACTATCTAAGGTCCCTAACTTACATTCATACAGATAGAAGGGCCAATTTTGACAGGATCCAATTAACTTACCAGCATGTCTTTAGAGTGTAGGAGGAAACCGGAGGACCTGGAGGAAACACAGGCACAGGGAGAAAATGCAAACTCCAGGCAGGAGGTGCCATGGTTGGGATTTGAACCAACAACCTTAGTACTTCCAGGTGGAAGTGCTAACCATTTAGCCACTGTGTTACATTCAACTAGAACATGAAATAATCCCCCCCAAAAATACAAAGTTTAAATGTTTATTGATCAAATACACATTCCAGATTTATTTGGACAGCAACAACAAGTAGGTACATTCAATATCTTGGTGGAGAAAAAAACAACAAAAAAAACAGGATTGATGTTGCTAAAATAGATCGGTCCTGCTCATAAGAGCTTACAATCTAAAAGACTATACTTCTAATGAACTGTGCTTTCACAGGTTACAGCAGGAAACAAACGGTTAATATGAATCACTTAGGCTTATCCACAAAACAAACTGCAGATCAAAATATCAATATAAAAATACATACGTGCCAAAATAAAAACACCTCCCACCTCCCCAAATCCCCACACATACATTTCTCATCATGTTTGTCTGAAAACTGCATTTCATTCTAACTAAAGCAAACTAGAGCAGAGCAATTGACATGTGTTAGGATTACAATGCAAAGATAATAAATACACAATCATTGTACAATAACACACAAACACACCTTAGAAGGAAGAACATGCAAAATATTTACAGCCCACATCAAAACACAGCGTGAATGTGGCCTGGGGCAACTCACCACAATATCTCTTCCTCCCCAAACTACCACAAACAAGGACTTGCAGAAAATAATGTGGCCTGTACAAGGCAAAATCACCTACTACTGCATCTCTTTATATAAGGTAGGCCACACCCACCACTGTCATTCATTTGGTCAGAGAAAGTGTTTTAACCTGATTAATTCTCTTCCCACCTGCGTTAACCCTTGGTATACAGGCCCCACAAATCAGAGTCAGAAAGAAAGCCACAGTGAAGTGTACCTGTGCAGCATACAACAGAACATTGAACAAGGATGTAAAAGGGAACCCTATTGGCAATATTTCTTGGCCCTATGGGCACAATTCACTCCAGATTATTGCATGAGTTAAGGCAGTCACATGACCACATCTCGCATGCAATACTGAAAATGTCAGTTCACTTTTGCTAGTATGCGGCATTTCCCATAAATTGGAAAAACACTCAGGAAATCAAACATAAAAAGGCCTTACACCCCGGTCACATCAAAGCGGATTTAGAAATCGTGCGACTTACAGTAAAGATGCCGATTTCCTTGCAATTTGCAAGACATCTGACACAGATATCTATGCAAATCGTCACAAAAGTAGTACATGTACTACTTTAGAAATCAGTGTTGGAAACGCACCCATGTGACTGCTCTAATAGCAGACAATAGGGTGCGACTTGGCATACGATTTGCAAGTTGCATGTCATGCAAATCGCATGCCAAGTCGCATCCAGGGTGCATGATTTCAGGTGCGATTTAGGAATTGAAATTTTACCTGATATCGGATCTAATGAATGTGGATGTGAGTGTCTTAACTGTAAGCGATTTGCTGCAGCACAATTTCAAACGTCGTTCTTGTCTAACTTTTTCAGCATTTTGTAGCGATTGCACATATAGACTACAATAGAAGCCGCAATGCAAAACACAATTGAAAACGCAATAACTCATTGGTAAATCTACAGAAAACATGGTGAAATTGCCAACAAAAAGCACAATTTTAAATTGCATCTAGTGTGAACCAAGCAGGCAATTCAACAAAGGAAATAAATCTTTGAAGGCATGTGATATCTGCATGATCAGATAAGGGTCTGTTATGGATTTGGGGGGGGGGGGGGGCCTCCATGCCATTATTTTATAATTTTTTTTTTAATCCTTTTCTCTTTCTCGCTCACTCTTCTCTTGGTTTTACAAACTTTCCCAAAAGGAGGTGGAGGGCAACCCAGCATTATCCAATCAATCATTAGTCCAGGCCCTTATCTCTTCCCATCGTTTGACATTCACATAAGGTGCAACTTTAAAGGTGTTTGAACAGACAAGGCCTCATTCTAATTCACATTCTAGGGATCATTTAGACACAAAGCAAAGATGCTGCCACTAGCACATGTATGCTAGGGTAATCACACAGAGAACGCAAATTCATTGCCGTGGTTGGGATTCAAACCAACAACCCTAGCGTTGTGAGGCAGCAGTGCTAACCACTAATCCATGGAGCTGTTGAACACTAATCCAGCCTGTATTTCTGTGGTGTGAATCAACCCTAAATCCCTGGGCAAGGTCAGTGTAACCAGCCAGATATCTCAAATGTGACACAAATATTGTACTATGTTGCCAATTCAGATGTATGTTGGTTCTATGTATCCCAATACAAAGGATTGCAATACTAATACAGGCGTACCTTGGTTTACCAATGCCTCGGTTAACGTAATTTTCAGTTTATGAATGAAAATCCATTGAAAATAATGCCTCGGTTTACACAATTGTTAATAATTTTTTTTCGCAATACAAAGTGCATGTCGGCACTGATTTTCAAATGCAAATGCCAGCCTTTTCTTTTTCTTCACTATCGTTCACAAGCTTAGAAGTCACTTTCCCCAAAGTTACAGAAAACTTTGTATCTTTTAATAAACTCAAAGTAAACATTGTTTCCTTTAGGGATATAAATTCCAAGAAAACTTTTTCTTTTAGCTGGGGGAAGTGACAGGTGAATTTCTGAGCTATAGTGAAGGAAAAAAAAGGGAGAATTACATTTAAAAACCAGCACCATAATAAATAAAAAACTGCGTGGGGTCCCCCCCATCCATACCAAGCCCTTCGGGTCTGGTATGGATATTAAGGGGTAACTCCACGCCAAAATTAAATAAAAAACAGCACGGGGTAGTAAATCTCAGTGTGGAGTCCTCTGACAGCAAACACTCGGTCGCGTCTACTGTGTTAAACAAACAGCACTAGGCATATCTTTATATATTCTAATTTGATTTCCTTAGTTCTATTGATTCTATTTTTGTTTCTTATCTTTTATAATTATTTCTGTAATGATTTTACTTTTTTCGAAGGTCTAGATAATAATTATTTTGACAGGTGAATGTAAAAATAAAAGGTCTGCAATTAAAAAAAAAAAAAAAAACAGCCCTCTTATCCCTACCAAGCCCTTCAGATCTGGTATGGATATTAAGGGGTAACTCCACGCTGAAATTAAAAAAAAAACAAAAACAGTGTGGAGTCCCCCCCAAAATCCATACCAGACCCTTATCCGAGCATGCAGCTCGGCAGGTCAGGAAAGGGGGGGGGACGAGCGAGCGCCCCCCCCCCTCCTGAACCATACCAGGCCACATGCCCTCAACATGGGGGGGTGCTTTGGGGCAGTGGGGCTCCTCTTCCGTTAGTGGGATAATTGGTCGGCCATTTTTCGGGATTTTGGCACATTTTGTTTATCAGTAAATTTGGAAACAAATCGGCCGATTTTGCTGATCGGCCAATTTTCGGGCAATGATCGGCAAAATTTTTTTCCAAATTTACTGATAAAAAAAATGTGCCAAAATCCCGAAAAACGGCTGACCAATTAACCCACTAACGGCCTGAAAATCGACCAATTTTTTTTTTGGCTGAAAAATCGGCCGATTTTCACACCGTTAATGGGTTAATTGGTCGGCCATTTTTCTGGATTTTGTCAGATTTTTTTGATCGGTAAAGTTGTAAAAAAATCGGCCGATTTTGCCGATCGGCCGATTTTCGCGGCAATGATGGGCAAATCGGCCGATCTTTTTACCGATAAAAAATCTGCGCATGAGAGAAGAACAAGACGAAGACAAAGAAGAAGAATTCCAGTCCGCTATTATATTTGACATTAAAAAGTATTGTGGTTGCAACAATGTATCTATTTGTATCCGAAAAAAACCCATCTGTATCCGAAATGGATACAAATAGATACAATGTTGCAACCGCAACACTTTTTAATGTCAAATATAATAGCGGGGCTCTCTGCAAGGGACAGAAGTAATTAAATGCCGGCCGTAGATGGGAAGAAAATCGGTTGATTTTTTTTTTATTGTTAGTGGTAACGTCGGCCTATTGAATGACCGATTTTTTCTTTTTTTGTAAAAAAACAGCCATTTTTCTCTCCGTCTATGGCCTGCATAAATTTGGATAAAAATCGGCCGATTTTGCAGATTGGCTGATTTTCGCGGCAAATCGGCCAATCTTTTTACTGATAAAAAATCTGCGCATGAGTCGTGACCTGCAAGAAAAAAGAAAAAGAAGAAATGAAAGAAGAATAAGAAAAAGAAGAAAAAGAAAAATGCAGGCCATAGACAGGGCGAAAACTGACTGTTTTTTTTAAAAAAACAAAAAAACAAAAAAATCGGTTGTTCAATTGGCCGACCTTACCACCATTTACTATCAGCTGTCAAAAAAAATATTATCTAGACCTTAAAAATAAGTAAAATCATTACAGAAATAATTATAAAGGATAAGAAACAAAAATAGAATCAATAGAACTAAGGAAATTAAATTAGAATACATAAAGATATGCCTAGTGCTGTTCGTTAAACACAGTAGACGCGACCGAGTGTCGGCTGTCAGAGGACTGCACACAGAGATTTACTATTGAACAGCGGCTAAAAAGCAAGCGCCCACAGAGGACGTCTAAAATGTGTTCTGCACATGCGCGTTTATATCGGACAAATACATTGCACAAGCGTCTAGTTCTTGACTGTGTTGACTTGCTTAAAAAAAAACTTTTTAACACATTTTAAATTTTTTGGGAAATGGCAGATATTGTTTAAAGTGAAGTCCTGATATTTGACAAAGCAAATTTCAATGTGAACATGTTTCTGCTGTGATTTTTCATGGTGTTAGATGTGCCTCTTAGCAAGTCTGCTTTTTGAGTCTGATTCCTGGTCTGTGTCTCGTTAGTAAATTCGATTTGGCGTCTACTTGTTGACGCTTCTCTTTAGTAAATCTCTTAGCGGGGTAAAAGTAGACTGTCGCTAGTAAAAAGTAGACGTTCGCTCACGGAAATGCGCCTAGGCACAATAGTAAATCAGGGCCAAAGTGTCAGAAAAGGCTTGGTCTTCAGGTGGTTAGAAGAGTGAATGATGTGTTACATAAACTTCTAATGCTGGGCATAAAATGCCCCCACCGTTCAAAACAACCCCTTTTTAGAAAGTAGACATCCCAAACTATTTGCTGAGAGGCATGTTGTATCAATAGAAAATTGGAAAATGACAAAAAAAATAAAAAAAATTTTACACAAAATTGTCACTTAAATGATTTATTGCTCACACATGCCATGGGTATATGTGGAATTACTCCCCAAAATACATTCTGCTACTTCTCCCGAGTATGGGGGTACCATATGTGAGAGACTTTTTGGCAGCCTAGCCAAGTACAGGACCCCAAAATCCAATAAGCACCTTCAGGCTTTTAAAGGGCTTTATTTCCTCATTACACTTCCTGACTACCTATCACAGTTTTGGAGGCCCTGAAATGCCAGGATAGCACCAACCCCCCCCCCCCCAAATGACCCCTTTCTGGAAAGTAGAATTTGATAAGAAGCATGGTGAGTGTTTTGCAGATCGCATTTGTTGCCTCAAGTTTTTGGAAAAGGAAGAAAGAAAACAAAAACATATTTTTTCTTTTCTTTTTTTATATTTCAAGACCTTGTGAGAAAAAATGAGATATGCAAAATACTCACCATGCCTCTTTTTAAATTCCTTAGGGTGTCTACTGGCATTTCAGGGCCCCTGAAATTCTTGATAGGTAGTGAGGAAGTGAAATGAGGAAGTTATGCACCTTCAGGCTTTCAAAGTGGTCATTGGATTTGCGGCTCCTGTATGTGGCTACGCTCCCAAAAAGTCTCACACATGTGGTATCCCCATACTCATTAGAAGTAGCAGAATGTATTTTGGGGTATAATTCCACATATACTCATGGCTAGTGTCAGAAATATATAATTTAAATGACAACTTTGTGTAAAAAAAAAAATCTTTTTGTAATTTTCCAAAAACTTGTGGAAAAAAATAAATTTTCCATGGACTCAATATGCCTCTCAGCAGATAGCTCAGGGTATCTACTTTCTGAAAAGGGGTCATTTGGGGGTGTTTGTACTATCCTGGTATTTTAGCACCTCAAGAAATGTGATGGGCAGTCAGAAGGTAAAAGCTGTGTAAATTCCATTATCTATACCATAGTTTGTAGATGCTATAACGTTCACACAAAACACTCAATATACACTTATTTGGGATTTTTAACCAAAAACATGTAGCAGAATACATTTTGTCCTAAATTGATGATGAAATTTGAGTTTTTGGGATATTTTTTGACAGAAATGAGAAAATATTGTTTTTTTTTCAAAACATTTTGTTTATAGCGCCAAAAATAAAGTGCATAGGTAATCAAATACCACTGAAACAAAGCTATATTTGTGTGAAAAAAGGACATACATTTCATTTATGTACCATATTGTATGACCAAGCAATTGTCAGTTAAACTAGTGCAGCGCTGTATAGCAAAAACAAAATGGTGTAAATTGCAGTATCTATACCATAGTTTGTAGACGCTATAACTTTCACACAAAGCAATCAATATACACTTATTGGGATTTTATTGTACCAAAAACATGTAGCAGAATGCATTTTGGTCTAAATTTCTGACTAACTTTGAGTTTACTATATTTTTTTTATAGCCGAAAGTAAAAAATATCAGTTTTCTTCAAAATATTTGATCTTTTTTTGTTTATAGCGTAAAAAATAAAAAGCGCACAGGTCATCAAATACCACCAAAAGAAAGCTCTATTTGTGTGAAAAAAGGGACGTAAATTTCATTTGGATACAGCATTGCATGTCTGTGCAATTATCAGTTGAAATAGTGCAGCGCCGAATAGCAAAAAGAGGCCTGGTCATTAAGGGGGGTAAATCCTCAGGATGGCAAGTGGTTAATAATACATTGCACTATACAGTGTACAATAAACTGATGGCAATTGACCCATGGTCAGATCTCAAGGATCATATCACACCAGGATATGCACTGCAACACAAGCTCCCTCTCTATAGTCATCATCACTTACTACACAACTCTCCATTATGCCTACATTTCATATTACCTAACAAAGGCCATAGATTCATCATCTATTTTCCTAAACCTTTGCCCCATACCTGCTGTGCCAGCATCCACCTGCTTGCTTCTGCCAAGCTTCAGAATCATGCAGTGTGGTCAGTGTAACAGTGTATGAATGCAATATTCATCATGGCCCATACCTAGGATGTAAATGTACACCAAGCATCATCCACAGCCATATATCATTTGTAGTCATCAGACAGTTAAATTCCTGACTCCCCCTCCAGCTGACAGAGGAGATTGCTGCCAGGAATTAGGACAGCTCCAACATGGGAGCCAAAGCAGCAAGGTGCTGCAAATTATGTGCACAGAGTTGTGGTTGAAGATTATCTGTGGGAGGCAGAAAAAGGGTCTAAAGGTTAAGGCCAGAGCAGGAGTGCTGAATGTCCAATTTCTTTGAATGGAAACCCCTGTGAGGGGAACTTATTGATTTTCTTTTTTGGAAGTTTGTTGAACCTTGTTTTAATAAAATTGGGCAATAAAAGCCCTTAAAAAGAAAAAAGCGAGTGGCGGTGTCCTTTAAAGCTCTTCCGTTTGATGCTAGTTCTTACAACACATAGCTGACTTAAATGCACATTGCATTTTTAGCTTAACAAATTTTGTTTGGTATTAAAATCACAAAGCAAGTTACTTTGAGCTACAGGTTTGAAACATGCTGAAGGCAAATAAAATAAAATGGCAACTATTTTTGCCCTCGAATTTTGACTGAGGCTAGTCATGTGGCCATTAATAAGAAAAGAGCTTTTTTAAATATAAAAATGAAGGAACATTATCATCGTTTAAACATTACAAAGAATATAACAGAATATGCAATCAGGAAATAAAGGCTGAAAAAATTGAAAACAAACAACAGATTGCAACAGATAGCAGGCCCAACCCCAAAATTCTTCAAATATATTAATAGTAAAAAGGTCCGGTCCAAGCATGTAGGCCCTTTACAAAATAATCTAGAGTGGGTGACTGGGGACAAAGAGAAGGCAAATTTATTAAATACCTTCTGGGGGAGCTCTTGACCATAATGGGCATGATATTGACACAGCTCTAGATGATCCACATTGGCTCACAATTGATATGATCCAAAAATATTTAGACAGAATAAAGGTGAATAAAGCACTTGGACCATATGGCATACACCCACGGGTCCTTAAAGAATTGAGCTCTGTTATTTCAAAGCATTGTTTCTAATTTTTAGGGACTCTTTAATAACTGGCATAGTACCATTAGTTGGTGTAAGGTCAATGTGGTGCCAATATTTAAAAAGGGGTCAAAATCTTTACCAAGTAATTATAGACTTGTTTGTTTAACTTCTATAGTTGGGAAGATACTGGAAAGTTTAATAAAAGACCACATAGATGAGTTCTTGCTGGAAAAAAATATTTTAAGCAACAGACAGCATGGATTCATGAAAGACAGAAGTTGTCAGACAAATCTGATTTCTTTTTATGAGGAGGTGAGCAAAACCTTGGACAGAGGGGTGGCGGTGGAAGTGGTATACTTGGATTTTTCAAAAGCTAAGGTAAAGTCTACAGGCTTTTAAAAATCTGTATGTAAATGGATAGAAAACTGGCTAAAAGATTGTAGTCAGAGAGTAGTGGTTAATGATTCATGCTCTGAATGGTCTAGAGTTGTCAGTGGTATACCCCAAGGTTCAGTGTTGGGACCCTTACTTTTTAATATATTTATAAATGATATAGGGTCTGGGATTAAAAATACCATTTCGGTCTTTGCAGATGACACCAAGCTGTGCAGTGGAATAATGTCCGTACAGGATGTCTTCAACTTACAAGCTGACCTCAATGCACTATTTAATTGGGAAACTATGTGGCAAATGAGGTTGATAAATGTAAGGTTATGCACTTCGGGGCTAAGAATATGCATGCATCATACATACTAGGGGGTACAATTGGGGGAATCAATGGTGGAGAACGATCTGAGAGTTTGGTAGATCACAAGCTTAATAATAGCATGCAATGCCAAGCTGCGGTTTCTAAAGCGAGCAAAATCCTCTCTTGTATTAAAAGAGGTATAGACTCCACAGAGAGAGATATTTTACCCCTGTACAAATCATTAGTAAAACCTCATCTGGAATATGCAGTTCAGTTGTGGGCACCAATTCACAAAAAGAACATTGGGGAACTGGAGAAAGTACAGAGAAGGGCAACCAAACTGATGAGCGGCATGGAGGAGCTCAGCTATGAGGAAAGATTAGAGGAACTGAATGTATTCTCTCTTGAGAAGAGGAGATTAAGGGGGGATATGATCAACATGTATAAATACATTAGTGGTTGATATAGTGAACTTGGTGTAGAGCTTTTCACCCTGAGGTCATCACAGAGGACAAGGGGGCACTCTTTACGTCTGGAGGAAAAGAAATTTAATCTCCAAACGCAGAAAGGTTTCTTCACAGTGAGAGCTGTGAAAATGTGGAATAGACTCCCTTAAGAGTTAGTTCTGGCCAGCTCAGTGGATTGCTTTAAAATGGCCTGGAATCTTTTCTAGATACACAGAATATAACTGAATACTAACATTTATAGGTAAAGTTGATCCAGGGAATATCTGATTGCCTCTCCGGGGATCAGGAAGGATTTTTTTTCCCTGCAGGAGCAAATTGGATCATGCTTTGCTGTTTTTTTTTCCTTCCTCTGGATCAACTGTGGGTATAGGATTATAACTTTTTTTTTTTTTTAAATGGTTGAACTGGATGTACTTTTGTCTTTTATCAGCCAAACTATGTAACATTCTTATACTTTGTGGTACATGCTGTAACTTTGTAAACTCTTTTATTTTACTCTATTTTATTGTACCCCCCTATGTATTGCATTGACTGATAATTACCTTGCAAATCTCAATATAAGTCTTTGTAAATAAAAAATTATAGGTGTGGTACAAAATAGGGACTTTAGCAATAGACTGCACAAATAAAAGCTAATCAGCAAAAATGCCCTGTCTAAAAAGCTTACAGATGCAAAATAAAGGTTTTATTTACTTACATCTGCAAATATTTGTAGAAGATGCATTTGCATGACAAAGCACTTTTGCCTTGTCAGTCCTACTCTACATAGTGAGAGCACCTCCAATGAGACAGATATAAAAGCTAATTGCAGAGTACATGTACAATGCAACTTCCAGATACTGCATATTTACAGATATTACTAGCACATTTATGCTTCTAAAGATGACCATACATATGTACAGTTACATTATTATTATGCAGGGTTTATATAGCGTCAACAGTTTGCGGAGTGCTTTACAAAATGAAGGCAGACATTGCAGGTACAACACAATTTGGTACAAATGGAATCAGAGGGCCCTGCTTGTTAGAGCTTACAATCTAAGAGGAAGGGTCAAGTGATACAAAAGGTAATAGCTGTGGGGGATGAGCTGATGGAGAAAGTAAAAACAGAGTGCATTCGTTATAAGCAGGATAGTCTTCTTTAAAGAGAAGGGTTTCCAGGGATCGTCTAAAGATAGATAGATTAAAAGATAGTTGAACAGATTGGGGTAGGGAATTCCATAGGATGGGAGAAGCTAGGGACAAGTCTTGGAGGTGAGCATGGGAGGAAGTGACATGGGAACTAGAGAGTAGGAGTAGGAGGTCTTGGGAGGACCAAAGAGAGCGGTTTGCTTGGTACTTTGAGACCAGGTTAGTGATGTAGCTGGGAGCCACGTTGTAGATGGCTTTGCAAGTTGTTGTTAGTACCTTGAATTTTATTAATAGGGTGAGTGGAAGCCAGTGGAGGAATTGGCAGAGAGGGGTGGCAGACACTGAACGGTAAGCAAGATGGATGAGTCTGGCAGCAGCTTTCATGACTGACTGAAGGGAGGATAGGCTATGTAAAGGTAAGCCAATGAAGAGGGAGTTGTAGTAGTCGAGGTGAGAGATAACCAGGGAGTGGATTAGAAGCTTTGTAGTGTCATTGGTTAAGAAGGGGTGTATTCTGGAGATGTTGTGGAGGCAGCATGATTTGGATAGGGATTGGATGTGGACCTTAAAAGACAGTTCAGAATTCAGGTACATAGTGAGGTTGAATAAACACAACAGAGTGTGTGTTTATGTCACTGCAATTTTCCATATCCCTGTATACTGCATTTACTAAGATGCTCATCTAAACGTGGCTACGTATCTTCTTATGGGACCTAAAACTGAATAGTTTTCTCCCTATGCTACAATCATCATTCAGATATTTGTATATTGTGACAATATCTCCTCTTAATTGACTCTTCTCAAGGGAGAATACCTTCAATGTTTTCAGCTATTCGTTATAACTGAGGTCTTCCAGCCCCCTTAATAGCTTTTTGCCCTTCTCTGGACTCTCTCCAGTTCCAGTATATCTTTCCTGAGCACTATTGTCCAGAACTGATCAGCATATTCAAGATGTGACCGAACCATAGTTTTTCAAAGTGGTAGAATTATAGTTTTATCTCTTAAGTAAATACCTTCCTAATGCATGCTAATAGTCTGCTATTCTTAAAAGTTGCAGCTTGGCATTATATACTATTGTGAAATGTGTCATCTACCAGGGCCCCCAAAATCTTTTTCTATTTTCGATTCCCCCAGAGGTTCTGCCCCTAGCGAGTAACTTGCATTCATAGTTCTAGCCCAGGTGCATTACTTTACATTTTTGAAAATTAAACTTCATTTGCAATGTAGTTGCCCACCCTTTATTTTACTGACGTCTTCTTGTAAAGTTGCTACATCCTGTTGTGAAGTTATTACCCTGCTTAGCTTGGTGTTGTCAGCAAAAACTGAGAATGAACCAGTGGGAGTATATATTTGCCGCGGAGGCGCCAGTGAGAGGGCGGGCAGCGCATCAGCTGCTGCTTCTTCTATAGTTCCGGCAGTGTTAGGAGGAGTGATAATAGCTACACTCCACTCCTCTGTATCCCTGCCTTAGAAGAGAGGTGGAGTGTAGTGCCACAATGAGCAGAGTGTGCCCAAGCTGGCCGGGGAATGGAAGGTTACCTGTGAGCGGGGAGCTGTGGGCAGCCCTACCAGCCCCTCGGGGATAGCAGTTTGGTGATTTTCAAGCCAGACTGAGCTACTTCAGAGGGCTGTTTTCTGCTCTGAAAACTGTCTGCAGGTTGTTGTACTGAGGGGGGAGAACACATTACATGGGACATGCTAGAGTGGCCTCTCTCTCTGTCCTCCCCCCAGGGGTCTCTATCTGTCCTCCTGCCAGGGGTCTCTGTGTGTTCTCCCCCCCAGGGGTCTCTATCTGTCCTTCCCCCCCAGGGGTTCCTCTCTTTCCTCCCCCGAGGGGTCCCTATCCGCCTAAAAAGCAACTATGATAGAATGCTCAGGATGGGAAGGGCTTGTTGCGGTTTGGGGGTGGGAAAACCCCATATTTGAGACCTGTTTTTACCACCCCCAATCACGCCTCCTTTAGCTGCAGTGGCCAAGTGTGTACACATGCCATCGCTGTAGCAGGAATTATACACCCTGTCACGCTTGGCAGATGTAGTGTAACCCATTCAAGTGAATCACCCTTCAATCTTGTGGAGTACAGAGACCAAGCAGTTAAAGCAGGCAGTGTGGAGGAGCTGTATTGCCTGCTTACCACCTGCTTTAACCCCTTTGACCCCACACTAGCAAGCTGCAACTGCATGCATTGCACATGGTTGCAGGGCATTTTCAGAGTGGCCCAATTCACTAAAGTGGGTCGCAATAACCCACTGAAAGTGACAGGGTATAATCCCTGCTGTACACCCTCCACTGCTGCCTCGGCAGCTTAAAGGTAGTGGAGATTGGTGATGGTAAAACCATGACTCAAGTTTAGGGGTTTACCACCCCCCAACTTCACATGTGAATTGCCAACATGCTAATTGCAGTAGGCAACACTGCTCCTCTGAAAAGTGATCCGAGCATGTTTGACAGGTGGTGAGGAGGGGATATGTTTCCACCATTCTATGAATTAAGGTGAAAAACCTTCTATACTGCACAATCCCTGCCAGCCCCCCTTATTCTCACAGGAGCCCAATCCCATCCAGTCAAATGTACAAGAGTAGCGACTCTCACTGTTGTCTCCCTCCTCCCTGGACAGAATGATAGCTATTGGCTCCCGCTGCTGCAATCAAATGCTGTACTGAGACAGCGCGGTTAGGGCCAAGTTGCCCACTCTCTCAACGGAAGCAGACAGGGCGGTTCAATAGTGAGCCCACATGGGTGCCCATGGGGGCACCTGCTGAAGAGGAGGAGCCAGGACTGCTGGCGGGGGGCCCTAGAAGAAGAGAATCAGGGCTGCTCTGTGCAAACCTATTGGACATGTTACCTGTAGCAAGCGTACATACAGAGATGGACGCGGTTCAACCATTTTGCTCCAACCCTCCATCTTGTAGATCCTTCTCCCCCTCTTTGATCATCCCCCCTCCCTCTCTGTTCATCCACATTGACATGTGGCCTGTGTGTTGGCAGAGGTCATAGGCAGCCAAAGCACAGCAGGAAGCTCCGAGCTATAAAACCCCCAATGAGCTGGGTGCCTGGCTGTCTAAGAAACTGTGCAATCTGGCATATCGTAAAAGTATCAAAGACATTCCAGAGAAGTAATAAACTAGATACCACATTTAAAATCCATCATATCGTCAGATTGGTTAAGCTAATACAATCCGTTTGACATATTACATTCCCTGGCTGGAATATACAGAAAAGCAGAAAATGACATCTCCTGAACCATTCAAGTTCATGTGACATGTTTCATATCTAACCATTCCGCAGATGTGTCTGCATATTAATCTACCCGCGGGTAGAATATTACATGTACCTAGGAAAAGTTATGAATCTTAATAGTGGCTATGAGAGATTCTGGTTGTAACTTAGGTCTCCACCCAACACCCCTCCCCAAAAGGAGACCATTGGTTACTACTCCAAAGAGACACCCTGCTGGGATTTGCTAGAAAAAGGGCTGTTATGCTTGGAGTGTGTGTGAGAGAAAGAAGAGTCTCCTGCTTTTAACATCAAAACTAGCAGTAGAGACAAGAAATCCTTTTTGGTTCATGAGACTTGAAGCTGCTACCCAAGGCTTTTTGGCAAGTACTTATCTACCTAAACTTCTTTCTGTTATCTTTTTACTGTGTTATTGCTCTCTGTATATTTATATATATATATATATTGGTTACATCTTTTTTCTGTAAATATTTTAATTGCACCCTTTTGACCTTTTATTAATAAATCTTTCTTTCTGAAAGTGTTGAACTGTTTCGGAGGGCTGTTTTCTGCTCTGAAAACTGTCTGCAGGTTGTTGTACTGAGGGGGGAGAACACATTACATGGGGCATGCTAGAGTGGCCCCTCTCTCTGTCCTCCCCCCAGGGGTCTCTATCTGTCCTCCTGCCAGGGGTCTCTGTGTGTTCTCCCCCCCAGGGGTCTCTATCTGTCCTTCCCCTCCAGGGGTTCCTCTCTTTCCTCCCCCGAGGGGTCCCTATCCGCCTAAAAAGCAACTATGATAGAATGCTCAGGATGGGAAGGGCTTGTTGCGGTTTGGGGGTGGGAAAACCCCATATTTGAGACCTGTTTTTACCACCCCCACCACCATACACTCTGCACTCCTCTCCTGCGCATACCACTCACCACCATACACTCCGCACTCCCCTCCTGCACATACCACCCACCGCCTTACACTTCTCTCCTGCACATACCACCCACCGCCATACACTCCTCTCCTGTACATACCACCCACCACCATACACTCCATACCCCTCTCCTGCACATACTGCCCACCACCATACACTCCACACTCCTCTCCTGCACATACCACCCACCGCTATACACTCCTCTTCTGTACATACCACACACTGCTATACATTCCACACTCCTCTTCTGTACACACCACATACTGCTATACACTCCATACCCCTCTCCTGTGCATACCGCCCACCACCATACACTCCGCACTCCTCTCCTGCGCATACCGCCCACCACCATACACTCTGCACTCCTCTCCTGCACATACTACCCACCACCGTACACTCCGCACTCCTCTCCTACGCATACCGCCCACCACCATACACTTTGCACCCCTCTCCTGTACATACTACCCACTGCCATACACTATGTATCCCTCTCCTGTACATACTGTCCATCGCCATACACGCCATACCCCTCTCCTGTACATACCGTCCACCGCCATACACTCCATACCCCTCTCTTGCACATACTACCCACCGCCATACACTCTGTACCCCTCTCCTGCGCATACCGCCCACCACCATACACTCTGCACTCCTCTCCTGCGCATAACACCCACCACCATACACTCCGCACTCCTCTCCTGCGCATACCTCCCACCACCATACACTTTGCACCCCTCTCCTGTACATACTACCCACTGCCATACACTATGTATCCCTCTCCTGTACATACTGTCCACGGCCATACACTTCATACCCCTCTCTTGCACATACTACCCACCGCCATACACTCCATACCCCTCTCCTGTACATACTGCCCACCACCATACACTCCATACCCCTCTTCTGCACATACTACCCACCGCCATACACTCCGTACTCCTCTCCTGTACATATCACCCGCCACCATACACGCCATACCCCTCTCCTGTACATACCATCCACCGCATTACACTTCATATTGGTGATTAGGTAAACAGTTCCTCGTTCATTTATCTTAATGCACCTTGCTAAGAGCCTGCCTGGGTATTTAAAATGAAGAAAGCTGGACAATATTTAAAATAAAAAAAAGAAAGAAAAAGGAAATCTGTGAAGTTAGCATTCCACAGCCAGCAATGAACTTCTTAATTGCACTCAAGATTTGTTAAGCACTCTTTTTTACCATGCCCTCTTTAAGCCACGCCCAAAATTTAGCGCAATTTAAACCACTCCCACTATTCTGATACTCAAGGAGATTTAGGGAGAAAAGGCCTGGGGGCTCAAGTGGTTAAGAAGCACTTCGCCATTCCCCACTTCCTACATGTAGAAATTTTTTGTACCCCCCCCCCCTTACTTTGCTGGCTTATCCACAATTAACATACATGCCCAGCAATTCCAGCATTGTTCTGACTGGCTACTCCACTGCCATATGCCATCTTCTCTTCTACATCATCAGTAGCCAGCTTTTTCTGCATCCAGCACCTGATGATACACCGCTGTATGTCCCTGCTCCTGCAGTCTCCTGGGATATGTGTTGGGGTTACATCCCAGGAGTCTACAGGAGAAGGGAAATGTCATATTTGTCTAGGGAAGAAAACCACAAAAAATTACTTAGAAGTGTCTTAACGTGTCTTAAAGTGATTGTAAAGCTTTTTTTTATTATTAAAATAACAAACATATTATACTTAGCAGCTCTGTGTAATAGTTTTGCACAAAGCAGAGTCGATGGGTGGGGCTTGGGGGGTTCCATCAGGTAGGCTGTACAGGGCCCATGATTTCTAACAGCGGCCCTGGTACTGGTAAACTGAGGACAACTTCCTGGAACTGTTTATAAGCCTTCACTGCAGCACAATCTCTGTTGGAGAGCTAGCCAGCATCTCTTTAGTGTATCACCCCAGACCCTAGATGAACTTTTCTTCACCCAGCAATCTAGAGGTATCCCTGTACAGGGGATCCAGTTCCTGTCACTGTAAGAGTTGAACAGTCACTGGCAGGTGGCTAATCTAGTTTTTCCACCACAGCGCCCCTTCCCCCTATCCGCCCAGGGGGTGTAGATGTACTCACTCAGATCCTCTCCTGTAGTGCTTGTGGGTAGGTGGCTGCTACCAGGCCTATTAGCTGGGAACGCTTCTTCCCTGCCATACAACCGGTCCTCTCTCAGGGGACCAGTGAGCTCTGAGCTTCCCAGCTCCAGGTCTGCAGGTAGGCCTCATCCCACTAGGCCTCCTTGCAGCCTGCTTCCTTTAGCCTCACACCTTCCACCTGAATTCTCCCTCCAACTCTCCTGCAACTGAGCAGGCTCCAACACTTTTAAGGGTGTCCCGTCCCTTGCCAACCTCTTGTTGGGGATTGGCTAGGATCCCTCAAAGGTGCAACCAGCCACTCAGATCCACCGACTGCCTCTAGGGCCTTCCTCCAAAAGCTATAGAGCAGGGGGAAATTTCAGAGGGGCTGGCCTGCAAAACCTCTCTCAGCCCTGACCACATTTTGACTCCTCTCTGGCTATTACACCTGGGCTGCAGCTCAGCCCCTGTCTAACCATTAGAGTTTAGCTTCCCCTAGCTAAACTAGGAGGGTGCTACCTGTATATATATATGGATATACAGTTGCAAGAAAAAGTATGTGAACCCCTTGAGATTACGTGGAGTTTTGCATGAATTGGGCATAAAATGTGCTCTGAACATCCTCTAAGTCACAACAATAGAAGAACACAGAACCAGCAAACACAAATGCTCCTGCGCTTGGGGATGGACTCGATGCTACAACCACATTAAGAATGTCCTGGAACATGCACACCTTGCTGCCCTCAAATGGACCGGGGGAATCCAAATATACTGAATGGGGAAAGAACAAAAAGAGGGTGCACAGGCCTAGTGCATTACCATAAAAAATGTTTAATAAAAAATAAAGTAGGTGTTGTACTCACAAACGACAATATAGTCAAGGCACTTTCATAAAAGAACAGCTGGATCAACACCGCGCTGAGTAACAGTCCGCAATAGGGAGTTTAGACATCCAAAAGGCTGACGCGTTTCGAGGACTTGCCTCTTCCTCAGAGCCAACTGACCAAATGTCTGCTCCCTCTTTTATATGCTCACTACTAGTTAAACCAAAGGTCACATGGGCCGTCCTGGACACTCCCCTATGCAGGTGGAGGAGTCACAGGGGCAATCGACATAGTGTAAGTAAACACGAAAGGTCCATAAAAAACATATATATATACATATATATACATACATATATATATATACATACATCCATAAATAGAACCATTGAAACTAGTGACAATCATAAAATCATATGAACCATAAGAAGTGTGCACAGTGGAAAATAAATAAATAAATGGAAAGTTACACATATATAAAAAATAATAAAAATCCTTCCCTGGTGATGCACTGCACTGCTCGCCTTTAAATATATGGATGGATGGATGAGTAACGCTACGAAGCTGCCTAGTGCTCTGCTTGCCATAGACAACCATGGGACATGGATTTAATATAGAGAGTAGATCTGAAACCCAGCAGAGACACTCATTAATTCATAGAGATGCAGCCTACAGGGTGTGTGCCTCTCATTCTAGTATAGTCATATGATGAGACGTAGGCATGTGTGGCAATGTAGTGCACCATGGATGGATATGCATATGCAATACTATATACAAGAACAAAGGAGATAAATCACTAGTAAAACATAAATGTTGATATAAAACGTTACAAAAAACTTCTTAATATGGCTCACAAAGTTTAAATAAAATAAAATTAAATAAGTATTGTTACAATATAGTATAATATCTGGTAAAATTGGTATAGTGTATGGTATATGTGTGCATGCATAGACATGGAAGCATAAGAAATATATATATATAAATATATAGGAAAAGAGAAAAAAATAAATAAATAAATAAATAAAAAAATTAAATAAAACAAAATTAAAAAAAAAATAATTAAAAAAAAAAAAAATAAATAAATAAAATAAAATTAATAATTATATAAAAAATGTACAAAAGATGTATATATGTGTTATATATAAGAACTATATAAAAATGGCAAAGGCGCTATGGAACAAGCACTTGCAGGATGAGAAAGCAGTGCTCGAAGAGAGCTCACTGGACAACATGCGTGCGCACATGTGTGTGTAACACATCCACATGAGCAACTGCTTTTTAGTAAAAAACATGTCTATACATACATACCGTATTTGCCGGCGTATAAGACGACTTTTTACCCCTTAAAAATCTTCTCAAAAGTCGGGGGTCGTCTTATACGCCGGTATACGGCATACTGACACTTTTTAGGGGGGCGGCGCGTTGCCCGCCGCCGCCCCCCCTTCCCCCAATGGAAGGGACACTAAGTACAGGAGTGGGCAGCGGCTGTTTCTTACCTGGTTCCGGTCCCACGACGATCCGGTCCAGGAAGCGCGGCTGCGCCTTCAGTTCGGCCACTGGATGTTCGTGCGGCTGCTCGGCTCCGCCTCCTCACCAGTGATTGGCCGCCAGAACTGTAGCTCAGGAAAGGCACACAGGCGGCCAATCACTGGCGAGGGGGTGGAGCCGAGCGGCCCCGCGAAAATCGAGTGCAGGACCAGCAGGTAAGTGGTCAGTGTAGAGGTTCTGCTGCAACCACATATGCTGGCTGCAGCAGCACCATACGAGAACAGGGTCAGCAAGTGTCAGTGGGAGGAATAGTGCCCCATCATTGGTGTCACTGATACCAATGATGGAGCACTATTCCTCCCACTGATACCAATGATGGGGCACTATTCCTCCCACTGACACCAACGATGGGGCACCTTTCCTCCCACTGACACCAACGATGGGGCACTATTCCTCCCCCCCACTGACACCAACGATGGGGCACTATTCCTCCCCCCCACTGACACCAACGATGGGGCACTATTCCTCCCCCCCACTGACATCAACGATGGGGCACTATTCCCCCCCCCACTTACACCAATGATGGGGCACTATTCCACCCCCCACTGACACCAATGATGGGACACCATTCCTCCCACTGACACCAATGTTGGGACACCATTCCTCCCACTGACACCAATGATGGGGCACTATTCCCCCCACTGATACCAATGATGGGGCACTATTCCCCCCACTGATACTAATGATGGGGCACTATTCCTGCCACTGATACCAATGATGGGGCACTATTCCCCCCACTGATACTAATGATGGGGCACTATTCCTGCCACTGATACCAATGATGGGGCACTATTCCTGCCACTGATACCAATGATGGGGCACTATTCCTGCCACTGGTGTGCATTGGAAGAGGGGTAGTCTTATACGGCGAGTATAGCTCAAACACTAAATTTTAGCAGGAAAAGTAGGGGGGTCGTCTTATACGCCCAGTCGTCTTATACGCCGGCAAATACGGTACATAAACCCACACACACATATGGAAACTGAATTAAAAAATGGGTGACCAATGAATGACCCATAGACACAAGCGCATGGGAATGCGGTCATACGCAAGCGCCTAAGGGTGACACAATAAATATGAAGTGAGCAACCTAATGTGTAAGGATGCAGGGTAATGGTAGCTATACTGATGATACTATAGTAATCATAGCTGATGAAAATGAATATATCTAAAGCATACATCTGTAGTGGATGGTGTACCCACTATAGGTCACAAGGGAAATGATGGAACTAGCACTAAAGAGGGGGGGGGAGAGAGGAAAAAAAAAAAAGGAGGGGGTTTGGGAGAGAGACAAAAAGGATGAGAGTAGGACTCTAGGGAACATGTGCAGCTCAGCAGAAGGTACCTATGCATAACGGGGAGTCAGTGGATGACCCCATGTATCTCAAGATCTTCATTAAGCCCAGTGGGTGAGAGGCAACCCAGAGTGAAGATCCAATAGGTCTCCCTCTTACATAGTCTTTGGAATTTTCTTCCACCATCTGAATCTCCTGTGATGGATTCAATCCCAAATACTTTCATGCCTGATGGGTCACCACTGTGTGCCTCCTGAAAGTGCCGTGGTACGGAATATTTGTTTTTGCCTTTATTGCTCTCCTTGTAATTAATGATGTTACATTTGTGTTCGCCAAACCTGACCCTCACGGGGCACATGGTTCGCCCAACATATAGGAGGCCACACCTCATTTCAAATGCGGTGTGAGCAATTGTGGAACCTGCAAATACATGTGCCACAGAAAGAAAGAGGTGGCTGCCACCAATGGCCGTACATATAAGATTAAGCAGTTCATCAACTGTGGTACTTCTTTTGTGATCTATGGGCTCATCTGTCCCTGTGGCCTCCTATATGTTGGCCGAACCATGCGCCCCTTGAGGGTCAGGTTTGGCGAACACAAATGTAACATCATTAATTACAAGGAGAGCAATAAAGGCAAAAACAAATATTCCGTACCACGGCACTTTCAGGAGGCACACAGTGGTGACCCATCAGGCATGAAAGTATTTGGGATTAAATCCATCACAGGAGATTCAGATGGTGGAAGAAAATTCCAAAGACTATGTAAGAGGGAGACCTATTGGATCTTCACTCTGGGTTCCCTCTCACCCACTGGGCTTAATGAAGATCTTGAGATACATGGGGTCATCCACTGACTCCCCGTTATGCATAGGTACCTTCTGCTGAGCTGCACATGTTCCCTAGAGTCCTACTCTCATCCTTTTTGTCTCTCTCCCAAACCCCCTCCTTTTTTTTTTCCTCTCTCTCCCCCCCTCTTTAGTGCTAGTTCCATCATTTCCCTTGTGACCTATAGTGGGTACACCATCCACTACAGATGTATGCTTTAGGTATATTCATTTTCATCAGCTATGATTACTATAGTATCATCAGTATAGCTACCATTACCCTGCATCCTTACACATTAGGTTGCTCCCTTCATATTTATTGTGTCACCCTTAGGCGCTTGCGTATGACCGCATTCCCATGCGCTTGTGTCTATGGGTCATTCATTGGTCACCCATTTTTTAATTCAGTTTCCATATGTGTGTGTGGGTTTATGTATGTATGTATAGACATGTTTTTTACTAAAAAGCAGTTGCTCATGTGGATGTGTTACACACACATGTGCGCACGCATGTTGTCCAGTGAGCTCTCTTCGAGCACTGCTTTCTCATCCTGCAAGTGCTTGTTCCATAGCGCCTTTGACATTTTTATATAGTTCTTATATATAACACATATATACATCTTTTGTACATTTTTTATATAATTATTAATTTTATTTTATTTATTTATTTTTTTTTTTTTTCTCTTTTCCAATATATTTATATATATATTTCTTATGCTTCCATGTCTATGCATGCACACATATACCATACACTATACCAATTTTACCAGATATTATACTATATTGTAACAATACTTATTTAATTTTATTTTATTTAAACTTTGTGAGCCATATTAAGAAGTTTTTTGTAACGTTTTATATCAACATTTATGTTTTACTAGTGATTTATCTCCTTTGTTCTTGTATATAGTATTGCATATGCATATCCATCCATGGTGCACTACATTGCCACACATGCCTACGTCTCATCATATGTCTATACTAGAATGAGAGGCACACACCCTGTAGGCTGCATCTCTATGAATTAATGAGTGTCTCTGCTGGGTTTCAGATCTACTCTCTATATTAAATCCATGTCCCATGGTTGTCTATGGCAAGCAGAGCACTAGGCAGCTTCGTAGCGTTACTCATCCATCCATCCATATATTTAAAGGCGAGCAGTGCAGTGCATCACCAGGGAAGGATTTTTATTATTTTTTATATATGTGTAACTTTCCATTTATTTATTTATTTTCCACTGTGCACACTTCTTATGGTTCATATGATTTTATGATTGTCACTAGTTTCAATGGTTCTATTTATGCATGTATGTATATATATATATATGTATGTATATATATGTATATATATATGTTTTTTATGGACCTTTCGTGTTTACTTACACTATTTCGATTGCCCCTGTGACTCCTCCACCTGCACAGGGGAGTGTCCAGGACGGCCCATGTGACCTTTTGGTTTAACTAGTAGTGAGCATATAAAAGAGGGAGCAGACATTTGGTCAGTTGGCTCTGAGGAAAAGGCAAGTCCTCGAAACGCGTCAGCCTTTTGGATGTCTAAACTCCCTATTGCGGACTGTTACTCAGCGCGGTGTTGATCCAGCTGTTCTTTTATGAAAGTGCCTTGACTATATTGTCGTTTGTGAGTACAACACCTACTTTATTTTTTATTAAACATTTTTTATGGTAATGCACTAGGCCTGTGCGCCCTCTTTTTGTTCTTTCCCCAATAGAAGAACACAGTCTGCTGAACATAATACTACACAAACATTAGATGTTTCCATGGTTTAATTGCACATAACATGTAAACATTCACAGTGCAGGGAGGAAACAGTATGTGAACCTTTGGACTTAATAACTGGTTGACCCTCCTTTGTCAGCAATAACCTCAACCAAACGTTTCCTGTAGTTGCAGATCAGACCTGCACAACGATCTGGAGTAATTTTGGACCACTCCTCTTCACAAAACTGTTTCAGTGTAGCAATATTCTTGGGATGTCTGGTGTGAATCGCTCTCTTAAGGTCATGCCACAGCATTTCAATCGGGTTGAGGTCAGAACTCTGACTGGGCCACACCAGAAGGCATATTCTGTGGTGTTGCAGCCATTGTTTTGTTGAATTACTTGTATGCTTTGGGTCATTGTCCTGTTGCATCACCCATCCTCTGCGGAGCTTCGGTTGGCGAACAGATGGTCGTACATTTTCCTTCAAAATATCTTGATAAACTCTGGAATTCATTTTCCCATCAATGACAACAATCCGTCCAGGCCCTGGGGCAGCAAAGCAGCCCCAAACCATGATGCTCCCTCCACCATGTTTTACAGTGGGGATGAGGTTTTGATGTTGGTGTGCAGTACCTTTTTTTCTCCACACATAGTGTTGTGTGTTTTTCCCAAACAACTCAATCTTGGTTTCATCTGTCCACAGTATATTTTGCCAGTAGTGCTGTGGAACATCCAGGTGCTCTTCTGCAAACTTCAGACGTGCTGCAATATTCTTTTTGGACAGCAATGGCTTCCTCCGTGGTGTCCTCCCATGTACTCCATTCTTGTTTAATGTTTTCCTTATTGTAGATGTGTCAACAAAAATGTTAGCATGTGCCAGAGATTTCTGTAGGTCTTTAGCTGACACTCTGGGATTCTTCTTTACCTCATGCAGCATTCTGCGCTGTGCTCTTGCAGTCATTTTTACAGGACGACCGCTGCCTACGGAGAGTAGCAACAGTGCTAAACTTTCTCCATTTGTAGACAGTCTGTCTTACCGTGGACACATGTACATCAAGTCTTTTGGAGATACTTTTGTAACCCTTTCCAGCTTCATGCAAGTCAACAATTCTTGATCGTAGGTCTTCTGAGAGCTCTTTTCTGCGAGGCATGGTTCACATCAGACAGTGCTTCTAGAAACCAGTAAACCCAAAACAGGGGTGTGTTTTTTAAGGGCAGGACAGCTGTCAGCAACACATCCAATATCATCAAACTGATTGGAGTCAAGGTTGGCTCACTCCTGGCTCCAGTTAGCTCTGAGAGAAGTCATTAAGCTAGGGCCTCACATACTTTTTCCTCCCTGCACTGTGAATGTTTACATGTTATGTGCAATTAAACCATGGCAACATCTAATGTTTGTGTAGTATTATATTCAGCAGACTGTGTTCTTCTATTGTTGTGACTTAGATGATGTTCAGAGCACATTTTATGCCCAATTCATGCAAAACGCCACGTAATCCCAAGGGGTTCACATATTTTTCTTGCAACTGTATGTATATGTGTATATATATATATTGTGACAGTAGGCAGGTGAAGTCACCTGGTTGCGTCCCGGATGGACAATACATTTGTCCAAGGTTTAGACTCTATGGGGATTTGATCCACTAGGGGGAAGTGCTGAGTCCTTCAGCACTGAGGTAATGAGCCCAGCTGAAGGTAGTGGGCTCATTAAGGCCTTGATGAAACTTCCCAAGCTGCTTAGGGAGTTGCTCCATCCTGGAACCAGATCCGTGCCTGAACTGACTGGGGAGCAACATATTATCTGTGTGCAGTGAGACAAAAGCCTGTGTGGCTAAGCCTCTAACTAACAGGGACTAGGTATAGTATCAGGCTGTACCTGGTGGATAGCTAGGGAAGCTAATTGTACAGTAAGTAGCCAAGTTGACCAGGGTTTGATTTGATGTTTCTTTTTGGTTTGACGGTTTCCTGTAAATATTGTAAATAAACTATACCTTTTTGTTTTTTCATCTCCACTGTTGTTGTGCTGTGCCTGTGTTTTTGTGTTGTGCACCCATCCAGGGGGTCACACACACACGCTGCCAAGCGAACCCCGTTACATATGGTGGAGGACCATGGGCAGTTCGTGGTAACTAAAGGCCAGCATGGAGGAGATAATAAGACAGTTGGCTCTGGCGAATGCCAATCAACAACAGGCAAATGCCAATCAACAACAGGCAAATGCAACTTTCCAGCAGAGCATTGCAGCCCAGCAGAAAGCCTTGGAACAAGCGGAGGCCCACCATAGGGAATTGCTGGTGCAACAGGACCAGAGACACCAGCAACAAATTGAGGCTGTATTGAAGCAGCTCCAGCAGAGGCAGCAGACTGAGGCTGGTGATGATTCTGGTAAAACACCATCATTTTTGTGGGCCGTTTATTGCCAAAAATGACTGGAGATGATGATCCTGAGGTGTTTCTAACCACATTTGAAAGGACTGCTGAAAGGGAAAAGTGGCCTAAGGAACAGTGGGCTGGATTGATGGCCCCCCTAATAACTGGGCAGTCGCAAAAAGCTTTTTATGACCTGGAGCCGGACCAAGCCAAAGACTATGATGTGCTGAAAGCGGAAATTTTGGCACAATTGGGTGTTACCCTCGCTGTCCGTGCTCAGAGTGTGCATAATTGGACTTTTCAGCTTGGGAAACCTCCCAGGTCACAGATGTATGATCTCATTCACTTGAGCAGGAAGTGGCTGCAGCCAGAGACTTTGACTGCCCCAAAAATTGTGGAACGTGTCGTTATGGATTGGTTCCTAAGGTCTCTGCCTAATGCCATTCAAAAGTGGGTCAGTCATGGAGACCCAGAGACAGCAGACAAGCTTGTGGATCTAGTGGAGAGATACTTGGCTACGGAGAACCTGACCTCCTCTTCCAGAGACTCAAGGACTTTCCACCCTAAGACCAGACCATCCCCAGCAGCGGGTAAGATGATTCCAAGGGGTGAGGGTGGGAGTATTACCCAATGTCTGGCAAGAGCGGCCAGGAAGGTCAAAGCCGCAAGAGGCGGCGAAAAAGGTTATTTGTTACAGCTGCCGGCAAGAGGGACATATTGCAGCCAATTGCCCAGTGGTGAATGAGCCTATGCAGTGTGACTTTCTGATGGACAAACGTCAGTCGCTGTTTGCGACAGTGGTATGCACTGCCAGCCAGGGAACCGAGAAACATTTGTGTAAAATGACTGTTAATGGAAATAATGTTGTTGTGTTGCTGGATTCAGGTAGCCTGTTAACCTTGATAAGAGAGGTGATAGTCACTACAGAGGTCTCTGGGTATAAAAAGTTGGCTGTTATTTGTGTGCATGGGGACACCAGGGAGTATATAGTGGCAAACGTGTTTTTTGAGACCCCCAAAGGTAACCTGTCTCATCCTGTAGGATTGGTGCCTCACTTACCACATGATGCCATTGTGGGGAGAGATTTTCCAAAATTCTGGGAACTCTGGGATTGTCCTGACCCCCTCCCCCCCCCCCCCCCACTGTCTCCCCTTCAGACCAGGAAGGTGAATCCCGGAAATCATCTGAGTGTGGTGAGGTCTCTCCCAAGTTCCCCTTGTCGGTACTAGCCGGGGAGACCCAAGGAACTGGGGAGGAGCCTGCTTCTTCAGACGAAAACCTGCCGGCTGTTGAGTTTTCGGACTTAGAGGTTCATAGGGAAAATTTTGCCACCGAACAGTTGAAAGACCCCACACTGATAAAAGCACAGGAAAATGTGGTAAAACTAGATGGCGAACTAGTGAGCCCAGAGAAAACTTGTGCTTATCCGTACTTCCTTGTGGAAAGGGACCTACTCTATCGAGTCGCTCAAGGGGCGGAAGAAACCCTTGAGCAACTGGTGGTGCCCAGACCTTACAGGAAGTTAGTGTTGGAGTTGGGTCATGGACACATCCTTGGGGGTCTCCCCACCAGAGTGTGATTGAGCACGTCGCCCAAATGCAGGATAGAATTGCCCAGATAATGCCGATCGTAAAGGAACATTTGGCCCAAGCGCAGTTAGTGCAGCAGAGGGTGTACAATTGGGGGGCCCAGAACCAGGTCATTTGCTGAAGGAGATAGAGTGCTAGTGCTAATCCCTATGGTTGAAAGCAAATTCCTGGCCAATTGGCATGGCCCATACGAGGTAATTGAGAGAGTGAGCGAGGTGAATTACAGGGTCAGACAACCAGGAAGGCGAAAGCCTGAACAGATCTACCACATTAATCTGTTGAAGGCCTGGAGGGACAGGGAATCCCTAGTTGCAGAGGCTTTGTCTCCAGCGCCATCTGACTGCTTGGTTCCGGAGGTCGAAATAGCAGTCACGCTATCTACCACTCAACAACAGGAAGTTAAAGAGTTTGTGCTCCGCAACACAGACGTTTTTTCTGAGCTGCCGGGACAAACCTCTGGGGTGGAGCATGACATTATCACCCCACTGGGTGAAAGAGTAAAACTAAAACCCTACAGAATCCCAGAGGCCCGTCGGGAGGCGATACATGGGGAAGTGCAGAGAATGCTGGATTTGGGGGTGATAGAGGAGTCCCAGAGTGACTGATCCAGCCCCATGGTGTTGGTGCCCAAACCGGATGGGAGCTGGCGATTTTGTAACGATGTCTGACAGTTAAATAAAGTTACAAAGTTTGACACCTACCCCATGCCGAGGATAGATGAATTAATCGACCGACTGGGAGCAGCCCGGTACATGACGACGCTCGATTTGACTAAAGGATATTTGCAGATTCCCTTAGCTAAGTCAGCAAAGGAGAAGACTGCATTTGTAACCCCAGAAGGGTCATTCCAGTATAGAAGAATGCCGTTTGGGTTACAGAATGCACCGGCCACCTTTCAGCTCAAAATGGATCAAATTCTTCGCCCTCATCAGAAGTATGCTGCATCTTACCTGGACGATGTGATTATCCATAGCGCAGATTGGGCCTCACATTTACCAAAAGTTCAGGCTGTACTAGACTCAATACAGAAAGCTGGGTTTACGGCCAACCCAAAGAAGTGTACTATTGGACAGGAAGAGGCCAGGTACCTGGGGTACACTATTGGGAGAGGGGGTAATAAAACCTCAGATAAACAAAGTTGAAGTGATACAGAGTTGGCCACGCCCAAACAACAAGAAGCAGGTATGGGCTTTTCTAGAAATTGCTGGCTACTATCGGTGATTTATCCCCCATTTTGCTACTCTGACAGTGCCCCTAACCAACCTTACAAAAGGAAAGGAGTCGGTCATGGATAAGTGGTCCCCAGAGGCTGAAGCAGCCTTCCAGTCTTTAAAAAGGGCCTTATGTAGCCAGCCAGTGCTATACTCACCAGACTTTTAAAAAGACTTTGTGGTCCAGACAGATGCATCCAATGTTGGCTTAGGAGCAGTGTTGTCTCAGGTTTGGAAGGGGGAGGAGCACCCTGTAATCTACCTCAGCAGAAAGCTAAAATCTCACGAGGAAAATTACGCCACGATTCAGAAAGAGTGTTTAGCAGTAAAGTGGGCTCTAGATTCCCTGCGGTACTATATGCTAGGCAGACATTTTGACCTGATCACGGATCATGCTCCCTTAAAGTGGATGGCTCAAAATAAAGAGACCACTAGAAGGGTAAATAGGTGGTTTCTGGCCCTACACGAATTTACCTTCACGGTAAAGCATCACCCTGGAGTTCAGATGGGGAATGTGGATGCTTTATCCTGGGTTCATGCCTGCCTGGCTACTGGTGTTACAACCCCAAGGTTGAAACAAGAGGGGGGTATGTGATAGTAGGCAGGTGAAATCACCTGGTTGCGTCCTGGATGGACGATACATTTGTCCAAGGTTTAGACTCTATGGGGAATTGTTTCACTAGGGGGAAGTGCTGAGCCCTTCAGCACTGAGGTAATGAGCCCAGTGGAAGGTAGTGGGCTCATTAAGGCCTTGATAAAACTGCCCAAGCTGCTTAGGGATTTGCTCCATCCTGGAACTAGATCCATGCCTGAAGTGACTTGGGAGCAACATATTATCTGTGTGCAGTGAGACAAAAGCCTCTGTGGCTAAGCCTCCAACTAACCAGGACTAGGTATAGTATCAGGCTGTACCTGGTGGATAGCTAGGGAAGCTAATTGTACAGTAAGTAGCCAAGTTGGCCAGGGTTTGATTTGATGTTTCTTTTTGGTTTGACGGTTTCCTGTAAATATTGTAAATAAACTGCACATTTTTGTTTTTTCACCTCCACTGTTGTTGTGCTGTGCCTGTGTTTTTGTGTTGTGCATCCATCCAGAGGGTCACACACACCCGCTGTCAATCGAACCCCGTTACAATATATACAGACACACAGTATATGCAGCATATATATGTGTCTATATAGTTACATAGCCTGGTTGAAAAAAGACACAAGTCCATCTAGTTCAACCAATAAAAAGGAAAAAAAAAATACAATGCTATATACACAATCTTATACCCACAGTTGATCCAGAAGAAGGCAAAAAAATCCAGCAAAGCATGAACCATTGCTCCAGCAGGGGAAACAATTTCTTCCTGCCTTCCTGATCCCACAAGATGATATTCCCTGGATCAACATTACCTATAAATGTTAATATCCAGTTATATTATGTGCATTTAGGAAAGAATCCAGGCCTTTCTTAAAGCAATCTACCGAGCTGGCCAGAACCAGGTCTTGAGGGAGTCTATTCCACATTTTCACAGCTCTTTCTGTGAAGAAACCTTTCTGTGTTTGGAGAATAAATCTCCTTTCCTCCAGTCGTAAAGAGTGCCCCCTTGACCTCTGTCATGACCTTAATCTCTTCTGAATAGAGAATAAATTCAGTTCCTCTAATCTTTCCTTATAGCCAAGCTCTTCCATGCCTCATATTAGTATGGTTGCCCTTCTCTGCACTTTCTCCAGTTCCCCACATCTTTTTTTGTGAATTTGTGCCCAAAACTATGCAGCATATTCTTACTAAGCTCTTACTAATGATTTGTACAGGGGCAAAATAATATATCTTTCTCTCTCTCTCTCTCGTCTATACAAAAAGGATTTTGCTCACTATGGGAACTGCAGCTTGGGATAGCATGCCATTATTAAGCTTATGATCTACTAGAACACCGACATCCTTCTCCACCATTGATTCACCCAGTTGTACTTCCTCTAGTATGTATGATGCATGAATATTCTTAGCCCCCAAGTTCATGAGTTTACATTTATCAACATTAAACCTCATTTGCCACATTCTGTAGTTGCCCAGTTAAACCTAATTGATATCTGCTTGTAAGTTGTATGTGGGGGGAAGGAAGGGGATAGGGAAAAAAAGGTACAGAAGAAGAGGAAAGGGTGAAAAACCCACTAAGTTACCACTGAGTGTGAAATGTAGAGTTCGTTGAGCATTTTAAGAGCAGTAATTCTATGAGAATTGGAAAGTATTCCAATAGTACCTTGTTTTCCAGTGCTGCCCCTCTTTGTCCCATCAAGGGGGGCTCAGTGCATTTCCACTTTTAAGGCATACAGACTCTGACCACATTGATTTAATGAACAAAGAACAATTACTAGCAACTCTTAGGAATCAGAGTTAAATGTAAAAGAAGCGTCTCTCAATGTGTACAACACTAAGTTCAGATGCTACTTTCTGACATTTTCTCAAAATGGCTGTATTAATGGGCAATTCCAAAAAATGTGACTTGTCCCGCTGACATCTCTAACTCATCAATGAAGTGGTAGGGAACATTTTGTTCAAAGGTGTTCAAAAGTTTATACCCAGCCTCCTGGAATCTGTTTGAAATGGCTGACTTAAGTGCAAAAAATGGGATATACTACTGAGAAAGGGCAGACATACTCTTCAAGTAGACATGAAAGGAGGTTATAGGAGGGAGACAAAGCATTTTGTAAGGGAAAGACGTCAGCACAGTGGGTCTGAATAAGGGAGCATGGCTACAAAGTAACAGTACGAGACTTGATAACGGAAAGAAAGTGTTTGATTTGGAGAACCTGCCAGTATTACAATGGAGGGGTTATCATAGATTTAATTTTAAAAGAGAAGTATGGGGATCTGTAGAAAAAAAAAAATTATACTCAGCTAGGTGGATGCAGTATCGTTCCCTCACTGCTTCTAAGACTGAGAACTGAGCGATCAAAGACCATCACTCAGTCTTCAGCTCTCAGTCATCAGTGAGCAGAGAGCCAGAGACTCTCAGTCACTGACTCTCCACTGTGCCACTCCAGTGCTCACTAGAGCACTGGACTGTGGAGGGAACGGGAAGGGCTTACTCAGGCTCAGAGGCATGCTGAGAGGCTGTGCCAGCTGCCACTTAGGCTTCTGGGTGAATCCCAACTATATGGTCGGGATCTTTCCAGAGCCTGGACCAGCTGAGTGACGGCAACTGAAACCGTGTCACAGGGAGTGCAGAACAAACTGCACTCCTTTGATCCTTAGGTGAGGTATAGCCAAAAAAGCTTTGGCCATACTCCTCCTTTAATATTGGACATTGGTTAGTGGTGAGGTAAGGCCTAAAGTGTGAAAAGCATTGGGAGGAAGGTCTTGAGAACATAAATTGGGAGAGATACAAAAGTCTAGCAAGAATATAAATATTTGATTTATTGTTTGTACCTAACCATGTAAAGGATTTTTCATGCCCCATTCACATGCCATTGCATTAGAAACAGGCATTTGAGACACATTTTTGCCTAGCAAAGCTGCCTACAATTGATATTAGGGGTAGCGAACATAACTATTCACATTTGAAAAAGATGTAGCAATTGCATTGTTTTGCATCTCTCTACAGCAAAAATTAAGCTACATATTGAGTCTGGAAGAGTGTCAAGGTCCTGCCTTTCCTCAGGGTCTGTGCAGCTCCATGTGCTGGCATCCATCTTGGGTGTCTGCTAAGCATTGTGGGATTCTTTATGCTCTCAGTCCTCTGCAGCTCCTCCCAGGAGGGTGCGGCATCTCACATTTAAGTCTGTCGGTTGCAGTCGTTCTTTGCATTCGTGTCCTGTATGTTGCATTGCAGCAAGCTCTTGTTCAGCTCTTGTTGCTCTCCTGGAAACCGACTCAGCTTTGACAAAGACTCCTCTTGCTCTGACCCTTGGCCCGTTCTGACCATTCTCTGCTTTATTCCATTACCTGACCTCCCGTTGCTGAACCCGGCCTGTGACCTGAGTATTCTTGCCTACCGTCTTGTACTGTCTGTTCCGCTGTTATCGACCCGGCCTGTCCGACCACGCTATACGTCTTTCCATTTGGCCCCTACCCGCTATACGCCATTGGTGGCAGCTGTACCGCAGCTGGAATTACTCGGGGGTCGCGACCTGGTCTCAGGCTGCGTCAAGTCCATCCCCACCATCAGGGGCCCTGGTGAAGGGCAGCCTGGGGCTTAGACTTCGCGCCCTGAGGGACTCCGGTCTGGGGGTCACCAGAGGCTGTCGCCAGTCGGTGCGTGACCTTACCATAAGGCCTGCCTGACCACCGCTCCAGCCCTGACAGAGAGTCTGAAGCTTGTCACCTTCCAAGTCTATGGTAACACACCGTAAATGCACATGTAGAGTTTACAGCACATTTGACAAGCATTTATCAAATATCAGTGAAGTGAAAAATAAACAGTTGATGCTAATAAAAAAAAAAATCACTTGGAGCATGTCTGAGGTGCATGTTAAATATATCAAAAACTCGTTTTAACATTATAGGTGTGTTGGTTCGTGTTAGTGTCAACATTAGATTGTTTTGCAAGTTTGAACTTAGCCTTAGATTGACTCATTGCCAGTGGTGAAGGTGGAAATTTTTTCTTTAAATTATCTCTGTTGGATGGTCTAATGTAGACCACCAAATATTTGATTTTAGCTGGAATACTGTTGAAACTGGTTTGAGGGACATCCACATTGAAATCTTTGGCCCTACCCACATTTATTTTATAGTTTGAAAGTGCCATATATTGCTGCAGTTCGTGTACCACAATGGGTAATAGTTTCAGGTGACAATAAAGACCAGGTCATCAGCATAAGCCAAGTCTTCACACTCTAAACACCTGATATCTGGGTGTGTTCTATGGTGATATAGAAATGCTTCCAATGAGAGAATGAAAATTAAAGGGGAGAAGGGGCACCCCCCTCTGCTGCTGCTGAAAGTAAAGTAAATAGAGATAGAACTTTGACAACTGCAGATAGATGTGTGTAAAGTGAGTTTATCCACGTGCAGATATTATCCCCAAGACTGATATGTCGAAGCACACCCTTCAGAAGTTCCCATTCAACCCGGTCAAAACCCTTTTCTAAATCTGCTAGAAATCAACTGCATTGGAATGTCTTTCGACCAGGCCAAGTGGAGAAGATTCAAAACCCTAACAGTATTACCTTTGGCTTCTCTGGAGGGTGTAAAGTCCACTCAATCCCATGAATAGGGTGACGACGTCAATTTAAAAACTTTTAGTGAAAATTTTTTAATCAACAGAAAGAGATATTAGGCAATAATTTGCACAATGCAACGTGTCCTTACCATCCCTGGGGATAAGTGAAATATGGGCACGGAGGGAATCACGGGGGAAAGGCATTCCCAAACAGTGAGAGGAAAGAAGGTCCAAAAAGGTACACTAACAAAAGACCATAAGGGCCAGGCACTTGGCCTGGTTTAAGAAGGCCTTCATCATTTCCTCCTTTGTAATGGGAAATTCCAGATCTACCCTAGCCTGTGTGGCGAGCTGAGGCATACACTGGACAAAAAAAGCCTCAATTTTTTGGAAGCTAGACATATACTGACTCTCCCTGGATGTCAAATGATACAGTTTACCTTAATAATCTAAGAAGCAGTTAGCTATTTCCGAAGAATTATACATCTTACTGCCATTGGGTGAGAATATGCAAAAAATATATGACCAGGTGGTCTTCCCTCTGAGATCTTGCCAAGAGATGGCCTGTTTTGCTTCCAAATTCATAGTAGAATCTTCTAGTATATAGCAATTTATACTTTACCTTTGACATCATTATAGATTGTAATTTTACCTCAGAATTTTCAAGTCAGTTGCGGCCTGAGCTGCAAGAGACGTTTTATGTAGGCTTTCTAGTGCCATATTTCGGACCCCCAAGGATTTCACCTCAGCTTGCTTCTCTCTTTTATCTTGGGTCCCCAACCTTCCTTAGAACCCCACACTTGTGCAACTCGCACAGGACCTGAGATGACATTTCAGGAGATGCATTAGTCACAAAGTACTGTCTTAAGTCTCTCTCCAGTTCTTGTACATATAGTGATTTTGAATGAGGCTCTCATACAGTCTCCAGGCTCCGCTGTGACCGTTCTCCCAGCATAATGGTAAGTAGAATGGGCATGGTCAGAAACAACCCTGTGACCGATTTTCACAGACTTAATGAGCGCCAGTGCCGATTGGTGGATTTAGAAATAATCCAGACGTGAATATGATTCCTGTGGCAGAGAGTAAAATTTGTAATCTTGCATACCATTATGTATGATCTGATCAAATCAGATGTCCACTAAGTGTTCTGACAAATGCAGTTTTTTAAGCCTCCTCAGTGAGAGGTACTCTTAGAGATAGCTACGAAAAGATCCAAAGGTATGTCAAGTCCAACCCTACAGTTGAGAAGCTCTCTGCAAATTCTGACAGCCTCTCAAAACAGCTTTCCAGAAAGCCGAAACGAACAGTTTTCCAGAAAGCTGAATCGACCAGTGTTGGGTGGATAGATATTGGCAAAAGTGACATTGTGCCCAAAAATGCCCTGGAAAAAAAGAACTTACCCAGCTCATCAGACAGTGAGTCAATCAAGGAACAATGGACCATTCTGGAAAAGTGTATACATTTCTAATATCATTTAAGAATTTACAAAACAAAAACGTTATTGCAAATTACCCTTATATTTTCCTAGTTTTTTAGCAGTAATTACACATTTTACAGAAGATATATTCAATAAAAAATGACTTCCCTATATACTTTCTATCTTAGTTACAGTATTAAATTATATATAGCACATTCAATTTGATTTTTGATCTAATATGAAAAAAGATGCATTAGTATGTATTTATGTGATGTGGACAATTTTAAATGATTTCTAATATCTTCTATTCATACAAATATATGTTTTCTCTTTTAACTCACTTACTATCACATCAAGTTTATGATTAAGCACATACCGCTGCTAATTTAAATTGTTCAGTGGATATCTCGGCAGGCACCTCCAGTTTCCTCCCACGAGGCTGCAGAATGGATACTGTATTGGTTTCTGATGATAAGGTTTCTCTGCTATCTTCATTTCCAGTATCTTTGGAAATTGGTCTCAAGAACCCAAATGGCAAGATCAAAAGTACAATGCAGATTGATTGTAATGGCAATAACTGTTTAGCCATTCTTCCACTGATGGTCTTTCAAACTGCCTCTCAGGATTATATGTTCGTAGCCTAGCTATACATTAACTCTGTTCAAACATGCCCTGTGTCCCCACAAAAATGCAAAAAGAAGAATTCCAAAAGATCGAATAAAGAAAAATTATCAGAAAGAAGAAAGGTCCAACTAATAATTACTGCCTTTCAGGTGTCCGGTCTATCACTTTCTTAAGAATGGAATATTGGACGATTTTCCATTTTTTTTTTTTAATACTGGCCTCATATCAAAAATGAAAAGGACGAGGCGCCTCTATGCCATTTCCATCCTGGCAGGGGTTGGCAGCAGAGGCCGGGGATTTTTCCCTCATGGACGCTGGGGTGGCCATATGGTGACACCTGGCATCTTTGCCTGCTTCAGCCGCCATTCCAGACCTGGGACACAGTTGCACTAATTATTCCCCAATTAAACCATTATATATAGCTCTATTTAATGAGCATCCATTTTACATTTGTCTCTCAGTTTTCTGATTCACAGGCTGTTTGTGCATCAGTCTGATCATCTGGTGAGCATTATATTTTGTTTTTATGCATCTGCTATAAAGCAAGCAGTTATTGGCTGCTTCAGCTGCCACTCTAGATCTGGGACACAGGTGCACTCATTTATTCCCCATTACTAAACCACCCATAAGGCCCTATTTAATAAGCATCCATCTTGCATTTGTCTCTTGGTCTTCTGACACATGGTTTGACTTGCCTCATCTATAGCCAATTACTTGGATGCAACTTATACTAGTGGTGGCTCACCATCTCTTTTGCCTATTAGGGATTTGGTGGATCTGTTCCTTACCACACCCTTTTTTTTTGTGCTTCCTTGCAGACTTGGTGAGCAACAATTTTTGTTTGTTTCTTGCAGAGTATATTATCATATATCTTAGACAGTTGGCTTTTCTTATTTCGACCAGCATTGATAATAGTTTTTGTTGCAGTACAATAAATGATTTATCTATACCCCATCAATTTTTGATTGGGAGATATTTTTTTTATTCTTTCCTTCATATGATATTGTTGATGTATTTTTTTTTTCTTACTGTTCTGTCTCTCAAATCTAGCATTGAAAGTGTGATCTCTGTAACTTACAGTTGTGATGAGATAGTGATAACTCCAAATCTTAGTTGAATAACACAGGCAGTGACTCGATCGGATGACACCTTGTAGATCTTGCGAAGTTTATTCCATAAACTGAGAGAATCTTACAACAATGAACATCTGATAGGTCAAACGATCATAATGTGGTCTGCTTCCATAAGACATGAGGCATGAAGCTGAAATACATTTCTGTGAATAGGGGTGGGCTATCTATACAGCAAGAACTAAACCAAAGGAAAGGGAGGAGTAGAGACAAAATACAAAGAACACTTAAAGGTATGAAACATGACAGTCAGAACCCCCCAAGGTTCTGTTCTTGAACTTTTTCTATTGTCTATCTGCATCAGCTAATAGCCTCCCATGGCTTCCAATACAATTTCTATGCTTACAGCAAAATCTATCTTTTCAACCCACAGTTTAGTCTCCCCCCTGTACCCCACCCCCTGACTTCTCCCTCAAGACTTGGCACAACTATAAGTCCCTCCCTGCATGCCAGGGTTTTAGGTTCAACCCTGGACCCTGATCTCCTCTTTTCCACATCCAATCACTGCCCAAATTCTGCTGTCTCTAGCTCCATAACATCTCTAAATCATGCCCCTTCTTAACCAATTACACCACAAAGATAGTAATTCACTCCCTGGTTAGCTCTTGACTATTTCAACTTCCTCCTCACTGGCCAACCTTTACATAGGTTATCCTCCCTTTAGTCCATAATGAATTCAGTTCTCAGATTCATCCACCTTACCAACCATTTGGTGTCTGCTACCCTTAGCTGCCAATCCCTTCACTGGTGTCCGCTCACCCAAAGAATAAAATTCAAAATACTAACAAAAACCTGCAAAGCCATCCACAAATCTGCCCCCAGCTACATTACTAACTCCTTCTCAAAAGTCCCTTTTCCATATATTTATATCTTCAACTAGGACATAATTACATAAACATAGAGCGCATATTCGGACGGCTTACTCTAATACAAGTCGCCTGGCATATTACACCCCCTAGCTGGCAGATACATGAGAGCAGAAAATTATATCTCCTTAACCATCCAAGCAGGTATGTCATATTTCATACCTAGACGTTCCGCAGATGATTCTGCGTATTAATCTACTAGTGGCAAGGCTGCTAAATGCACCGAGAATACGTTATGAACCATGACATCAACTGGGAGAGTTTTTGGTTCTAGCTTGGGTCTCCGCCCCAACACCCCTCCCCAAATGAGGCGATTGGTTCTCTGCTTTAAGGAGACACCCTGCTGAGTTCCTAGAGAAAGCTGAGCTAAGCTGAGTTTAGAGAAGTTGAAGATTCTCCCTTTTAATATCGGAACTAACTTTGGGAGATAAGGCATCCTTTTGGCTCTGAAACCTGATCTGCTTAAAACCAAGGCTGACGGCAAGTACTTTATCCCTCTAAACTTCTTTCTGTTATCTCTTTGCTGTGCTATTGCTTTCTGTATGTGTGTATATATATATATATATATATATATATATATATATATATATATATATATAGGCTGCTACATCTATTTCTGTAAATATTTTTATTGCACCCTTTGACCTTTTAGTAATCTTACTTTCTGAAAGTGTTGAACTGTTTCTAAAGCTCTTTAATGCAAACTAAGAATCTCTGCCTCTGAAGAGCGCTGCTGTGTGTGTGTTTTAAACTTCGGTATATATCTGCCTGCGGTGACAGTGGTATACCGATGCTTATGCAAACATCATAGTGTTATTGCTGATATTGCCGAGTTTCCTCTTTCTCTGTACAAAAAGGAGGTGGTGGCAGTGTGAAGGGTTAATTGCGTAATTAACCTGACCCAGTAACAATCACTCTCAGGCTGCAGGTACATCGATGGAAAATCTTTGTGCAGGGTGCAGCTGGGCGTGACATTGTTACGCACGTGACAGCGTGGTTTTAGATTGGCTAGTCCTTCGGTCACAAGTTTGGTGAGAAGGGCTGGTGTCTGACGCCGCGATTGTCACAGCATGTGCAGGTTTTGGTGTGAGCTTGGTCTTGCCCATGATAAATCCTACACCCACTTCACCGCTGGGATCCGTAGCTCGAAGATAAGCCACCGCAGCAATGGCTTCATTGGATGCATCAGAGAAGACATGAATCTCTCTGCTGGTGGCATTCTTTAAGGATGCTTGGGTGTAAGAGTAAAGGTATCTGGAGTTGTTCTAATGCTTTTAGAGACTGTTTCCAGGATTCCCACCTTTGTTGTTTCTCCTTGGGTAAGGGGGTATCCCAGTCTGAGCTTTCAGATGTATGTTGTCTCAGCAGTATCTTACCCTGAATGGTGAGAGGTGTAATGAAACCTAAGGGATCATAAATGCTGTTCACTGTAGACAATACCTCTCGCTTTGTGAAGGGCTTGTCACAGGCAGATGCTTAAAATGTGAAGGTGTCTTGTTTAACATTCCAAAGCTATCCAAGACTGCGTTGTGTAACAGGTCAGATCCTAGTTGGAATTTCTTCACACCGACTGCATGGTCATCAGAAGGAAAGTCTATCATGACCTTGTCACTGTTAGAGATGATTTTGTGAAGTCTGAGGTTTGCAGTGGCAAGCATGTTCTGGGTTCTAATAAGAAGGTCAATAGCTTCTTCTTCATCGGGCAAAGATTTGAGTCCGTCGTCTACATAGAAATTCCTTTTGACGAACTGTCTTCCATCAGATCCAAATTCTTTCTCACCCTCTTGAGCTGTTTTCCTCTATCCATAAATTGCTACTGCAGGAGAAGGACTGTTACCAAAAACATGTACCTTAATCCGGTACTTCATCTTTGACATCATTATTGCGGTACCATCAGAACCTGAGGAAGTTTCTGTAGTCTTCACGGACGATGAAACAGTGGAACATCTGCTGAATGTCAGCCATAACAGCAATTGGCTCTTGTCTGAAGTGAAGTAAAACTCCTATGAGATTGTTGTTCAGATTAGGCCCAGTGAGGAGACGCCTTCATGATGAGCACTTGAGTCAAAGACCACCCTAATCTGATCAGGCTTGCGAGGATGGTAGACACCAAAGTATGGTAGGTACCAACATTCTTCTCCTTCCGTAAGAGAAGGTGCAAGCTCAGCATGATCACTCTCAAACACCTTCTGCATAAAGTCCACAAAGTGCTTTTTCATCTCAGGCTTCTGGTTCAAACTGTGATTTAAAGAAACAAACCGTGATTCTGCGTGTACCCTGTTGTTTGGTAGTCTCTTTCTTGGGGTACAAAATGGTACAGGTGCTACCCAACTGTTGGAATCATCTTGGTAGAACTCTTTACTCATGGTTTCCAAGAATTCTTTGTCTTCTATGGTAGCTGCCAATTCATTGTCTTTAGTGGTTACCTCGAACACTGTGTTGCCAATGTTGTCATCAGAGATTAAGAGCTTTCTTATTGTCTTGTATGATGTGCCGTTGTGCACCTTTTTCAAACAGTCTTTCTTTCACAATATATTTATCTGGTCGTTGTGCAGAACAAGTTGTTTGCCCATTTGACAGGACATGTGTTTTAAAGGAAGAGACTGAGTAGGACCTTCTGTCCTTGTTTAGGCAGACATTGCCTATGATGACCCATCCTAGGTCCAGACGCTGAGCATATGGTGCATTGTGTGGACCGTTGATTTGATGACAAACTTTGTGTACCCTTAGGATGTCTCGACCGAGTAACAGCAAGATATAGGCACTTTCATCGAGGGCTGGTATTCGGTTGGCTATGTGCTTTAAGTGAGAATGGTGAAAAGCAGCTTCAGGAGTTTGGATCTCCTCTTTGGTGTTTGGAATCTGGTTGCACTCAGTGACAGTGGGCAAGGATATTTCCACATTGTCATTCAGAAGAGTAACTACAAGACCACTGGCTCTCATACCTAAGACTTCTGTAGTGCCAGAACAACTGCTTATAGTATAAAGCAGACCATCTCCAATTATGTTCAACAATTCAAAAACTGTGTTCTTGTGATCTGTTACTGTTATCATCCAGAATAATATACAGTCTTATGGCCTTTTCAGATTGACCTTTGGGGTATACACGTACCTAGCATATCTTTGCACAGGATTTGTCGCAGAATCCTTCTCCACAGACCTCTGTACATGTAGAGAACACTGGGGAAGTAGGTGCTGCTTGATCTGGGCTCTCCCCGCCTTTCTGTGCTTCAGGAAGATTGTGAGTATAGTAAAGTTGTGCGAATATTGATGAAGAGCTTGCACATGGTCATCACAGTCACACTCTATACATTTGATGATTTCTTTACAGTCCTTTGCAAAGTGTTTTGTGGAGGCACAGCATTTGTAGCAAACCCCAAATTTCTTCAAAAGTTCCTTACATTCTTGGAGGGTTTTTCTTTCTGAAGCCGATACATTTCTTAAGTGGATGTGGTTTGTTATGTGTTGGACCTTGGCGATTTGGGTCCTCAATTTTCTTGTTTTGATCAGTCTTTTCAAGAACTGTAGCAGGCGCAGCTAGAACATTAGTCCTTTTCACTAGCGCTGGACCTCTATGGTCTCTGTGCAACATACGTTTGAGAGCGTGTACTGAGAAGGTTATAGTCCCCATATGAGAAACTTGGGTCATTCTTGGTGTCTGCAATTCTTTTGATGAACTCACAGAAGTAGGAAAAAGGAGGAAAAGCAACTCTATGTTCTTCCTTATACTTTGATCTCAGCGCTGCCCATATTTCTTGAATTCCATATGGTAGCTTGAGGACAATAGATTTAATAGTGTGAGAGGTGTCAAGGTAACTGAGACCAGGTAAGTTGATGTCAGCCTTAGCAAGCTGAAGCTCTAATAGAACATTGCTGAGTTTTTGAAACTTTAGATTGTCGCTAGCAGAAATCCTTGGGAAGCTTTGCAACCTTTTGAATAAAGCATCTTCAATGGCTTCTGGACTACCAAAGGTATGTTCAAGACTGCCCCAAGCAGCATTCAGGCCTGCAGCAGGGTTGTCAATATGAACTGCTTTTAGCCTCTTGAAGTGTTCAGTAGACTGGGGACCTAGCCATCTGATGAGCAGATCTAATTCCTCTGTGGCATTGATGTCTAGGTCACTCATTGTGGCCTTAAAAGTGGATTTCCAGCCTCTGTAATTTTCAGGCTTATTATCAAACTTAGTGAGGCCTGCCTTAACAAGCTCTCTGCGGAGCATGTATTTAGCAAACTGACATATCCATGCTTTCAGATTTTGGGTTCATGACTGCAGGTGGAATAGAGTTGGTTGTGACAGTTGGTGGACTTACGTGGAGTGACTTGGGAACATATGTTGTTGCTAAGGCATTCAATGCCGGAGCTGGCTTAAAGTCCATTGGCATGTTGGTTTGTAGAGTAGTGTGTTTGCTAGGAGGTACTCTGTTGGTGCCAAAGTAAGGTGGATGGTCTATTAAAGACATACCAGTGTCTGCGGCTAGCTGAGATGCTGCAGTCTGATCTGTATTGGAGGATATAAGGGCAATTCGTCTTGAGGTACAGTAGGTGCAGAGAAGAGACTTTGAGTACTTTGGCTGCTGTGACGGAGTTGATGTTCTGGAGAGGTGTGTGAAGAATCTGAGACATAAGATACAACTGAGTGTCTGGAACTGTTGTCGCTTTCGTTTTCACTAGCGTCTTGTTCTAAGACCCTTAACCTTGCCATGGCTGTGGCATGCTCACATTAATTTTCCAAACTTCAATTTCTGCCTTTTGGCATGTGGCTTCAGCTTTTTTCTCTGCTTTCTGGTGTGCGATGTGAGCCTCCATTTCTGCGGCCTGATCCTACATTTCTGCTTTCTTATATGCGGCCTGAGCCTCCATTTCTGCTTTCTTTTGGGCGAAAGCTGCCTGAGGTTTAGAAGTTTCAACATCAGCACGGGCTTTTATTAGTTGTTGACTGAGTGTAGAAGACCTTGAATATAGGGATTTTGAAGATCTTGAGGAGCATCTAGTAGATGCTCTAGAGTGATAAGCTCTGGATTCATGGAGCTGTGTTATTCTCACTTCTGCCTTTCTCTGTGTTCGCACCACTAAATTGTCTTTTAAGATTTAGCTCCTCCAAAACCCATTAATTCTTTCAATGACCTGTTGAGTGTTTGTACCGCTTTAAGAGAGCAATATATTTAACACACAGTCTTTGATAATTCTCATAAGCAACACTAAATTGCTGGATAGCACCCTCTAGTTGTATTGGCTCATGAGATTGTTGGGAGAGAGTAGACATGCATTTAACAGTATTAGACCATAAGTCATTAATATTAGGCAGCAATTCTACCTTGTCAGCATTAAGATTCTCTTGCACCTTCCAGGTTGGTTTTGTTAAGCGTTTTTCTCTTTTGTCCTGCTCTGGATGAAGCTCTGATTATGGTTGTGTATTAGTTTCCCCAGACTGTATATTACTTTCCCGAAACATCATGTTAGCAAGGACAAATGTATCAATTTTTCTGTGGGTGAGCTCAGGTTTCCTAGGCAATGGTTACAGAAAAGTTTTCTTTCACTTTCTATAAGATTTCACAGACAAGCCATGTGCTAATGCATACAAATGCAGTGTATAAACTCGCAGTTGTAAGACATTCACATCAATAATTTGTCCTGACACTGAAGAGTGTTATATTGAGATATACTTGCAGACATGTACAGGCTTGTTTAGAGATGGCTGCACTCTCTGTAGCTGTTATATCCAATATCCATATAACATCTCACTGTGTATTAAAAGCTAGCAAGGATTCTATGAAGACATTTCACTGATATTTTGACTGTTCTGTCTCTCCAATCTAAGCATTGAAAGTGTGATCTCTGTAACTTAGTTGTGATGAGATAGCGATAACTCCAATCTTAGTTGAATAACACAGGCAGTGACTCGATCGGATGACACCTTGTAGATCTTGTGAAGTTTATTCCATAAACTGAGAGAATCTTACAACAATGAACATCTGGTAGGTCAAAAGATCATAATGTGATCTGCTTCCATAAGACATAAGGCATGAAGCTGAAATGCATTTCTGTGAAAAGGGTGGGCTGTGAAAAGAACACTTAAAGGCATATGACAGTCATGTGAACCATGACACTTATACCACCATTGGCTATTATTATTTGTTTGCATAATATTTGGATCTTTCACAGTTTTGCGTGCCCCTTTGGTCTTTTGTTCCATGGGATTTTACATACTTCCATTTCTTGGAGAAACTAATATCTCAAATTTACCACTTTTTCCTTGAGTTGTTACAACCATTACCGAGTGAAATTCTATTTGTTCCATACATTGGCCTGCCCAAAACACGGTCAGTTTTATCTCTTGATATATCTCTTTATGGACTATTCTTGAATGCATATTCTTGTATTAGGTATATCCCTTTGGTCTGATTTTGAATTTAATATATTGTCTTTCATACCATCTTTAGTCCCATTGGGGGGATGTTCTAGTGCTCCTCTGTCAGTCCTTGTCTGGTGACTTACATCTGACCACTCTTGCCCTCTTGGATGATGCACCCCCTGGAGCATGGTGTCCAGCCTCTCATCCTGGAAGTCATCCTTGACATATGCTTTTGTAAGTAAACAAAGTCTTTGGTTATGTGAAAATATTTTTTGGGTTATCTGTTTATTTTTGGTATATTTATTTATGATTGTTTATATATTTATTAGAAAGTCCTTGTTTTTCATGCCCCTGATGAAGATCTAGAATATGGAATGATCGAAACGCATCTGGGTTTTTTCCTTTCTTTTCTGTGTGGTTTCATATTATTGTATTAAGAGTTTTCTTGTAAGAATACTATCAGAGCAATATTCTTTTTAGAAATCATGTATTTAACATTACAATGGAAATGTGTATGTAATAAAGTTGATAATCTTTTTAAACCAAATGTCTTTTTCAATATATGTATGATCCTATTGCTGCATTAAAGTCCCACTGGGGGTTCTTTGGGTACATGCAGGGATGAGCAACCAGATACTCAACCCTTTTGGTTATGATCAAAAATTAAAAGGTTACTTAAGTTACGAAAATTCTCAGAATACAACTTCGGAAGTAATGTAATATATTCTTTTGTTTCTGAATATGCGTGGTCTTTTTCTTCTGATTTGTTTTGTACGAATATTGTACTGTTTAAACGAAAGTCATTCGTTCTGGTATCATACGAGAGAAATGTTCGAATTTGCCCCTTCAGATAATTTCACATGAACTGTTGTGATCGGCTCTCGAAAGCTGTGTACTAACAATCAGATTATTGTACAATTGCTTTGAAAGCGGCATTTTTCGTTTGATTTCCTAATCGTGTGTACTAGGCATTAGCCTGCATTTGCATGGGCATTTAGCCACACTGTAAATTGCAGCAGGAAGAATCTACTGATTCCTGTGGTTGAGATTGACAGATGTGTGCAGATAGCTGCAGCCACCGAGACTGTACAATGCAATAACAGGCTGCTGGGGCCACACTTATTTGTGACTGTTCACACAGCCACTGTTCACCTGCAATGATTGCGGTTGGATGGACACAAAGGGCACCCTATAATTATTACTCATATTACAGTGTGTGTGAGAATACCCAATATGTGTTGTGCAATCATTCACATACATGTGCACAATCTACTCACACAATTGCGTTCCTAAGTGTAGGGTGATGGATGTGCTTTTGATTTTTTTTTTGTTTATTTTTATTATATTTTACTTTTTTTACTTTTTTTTTTTCTCATTTAACTTTATTGCTAGCACAAGGGGCAAACAAGCCTCTTTTTAGAAGAAAAGTTCCTGTTTAATGATCAGGTGGCACAGGTAGGCTGGATCATGCACATTACTGCGGGCAGGCATGACAGGGAGGCTGGATGAGATACATGTATGTGATTCAGCCTGCTCATGTTACGAGCACACATATGTGCTCCTGCTGCTGATCTGCACTGTCACTGGCTACAGCAGGATTTTGTCAGCAGGTCCCAGCCAATGATTTATGCCTCTGTACACAGAGCTCTCTCATCTCCCTCTCTCCACAGGGAAAGATTGAAGATGTGAGGGAGCATAGGATGGAAGAAGAGGGTGACCGTATTAGTTGTGAGGGGACAGGATCCAGGGGGCAGGTAGTGAGACGGGCTTCTGAGAAAACCTTAGTGACCTCTTGGGTAGTAGCAAGGTCAAAAGAGGAATGTGTTGAGGGAGGTTTAGTATAAGGCAGCGTTTTTCAACCACTGTGCCGCGGCACAATAGTGTGCCGTGAGATATTGTCTGGTGTGCCGTGGGAAAAATTGCAATTTCATCCGTAACATGTGGCCTCGGCTCCCAAATAGACCAATCATTAGAACAGCAATGGGCAAACTACGGCCCGCGGGCCGTATACGGCCCGGCGGACCTTTTAATCCGGCCCGCGGAGCGTGATACTGTCAGGATGATCTGTCCCCCTCGACGTATCTGCGCATGTGCCGGAGATCGCCGATCGGCTGCTAATGCCTGAAACTGGCACATGCGCAGATACGTCGAGGGGGACAGATCCTCATAGGAGACAGATTTTCATGCTACACCGGAACGGCGAGAGGAACGTGCGGAGCAAAGGTAAGTGAATTGACACAGGGGGGGCTTGGGGACTTAATATGGGGGATGAATTACTATGGGGGATGAATTACTATATGGGGGATGAATTACTATGGGGGATGAATTACTATGGGGGATGAATTACTATAGGGGGGATGAATTACTATGGGGGATGAATTACTATATGGGGGATGAATTACTATGGGGGATGAATTACTATATGGGGGATTAATTACTATAGGGGGGATGAATTACTATGGGGGATGAATTACTATATGGGGGATGAATTACTATATGGGGGATGAATTACTATATGTGGGGTGAATTACTATGGGGGATGAATTACTATGGGGGATGAATTACTATATGGGGGATGAATTACTATGGGGGATTAATTACTATGGGGGATTAATTACTATATGGGGGATGAATTACTATGGGGGATGAATTACTATATGGGGGATGAATTACTATGGGGGATGAATTACTATATGGGGGATGAATTACTATATGGGGGATTAATTACTATGGGGGATGAATTACTATGGGGGATGAATTACTATGGGGGATGAATTACTATGGGGGATGAATTATTATATGGGGGATTAATTACTATGGGGGATGAATTACTATGGGGGATGAATTACTATATGGGGGATTAATTACTATGGGGGATGAATTACTATATGGGGGATGAATTACTATGGGGGATGAATTACTATATGGGGGATTAATTACTATGCTTACTATGGGGGAATATTACTATACTTACTATGGATGACACATACACATCATTCATCTACTCTTGGTCCGGCCCCCGGGTCCAATTATAAAATACTTTATTATTTCATAATAAAGTAATTATAAAATAATTTCTTTGTGTTTGATTCCTATTCAAGAGAATTACTTTATATATAGTCAATATAGGCACAGAGGTAAATTTTTTTAACATTTTCTAATGGTGGTGTGCCTCGTGATTTTTTTCATGGAAAAAGTGTGCCTCTGCACAAAAAAGGTTGAAAAACACTGGTATAAGGTATGCTAAGTGGGATGGATGTCTGTGCAGTGGCGATGCCACTACGAATTGCGTCAATCTTGTTTTTTAAATGATTTGCAATCTCGTGAGCAGTTAGTGAGGTATTGGTGGAGGTGGAGAAAGTAGAGAGTTAAAAGTAGAGAAGAGACGACGAGGACTGGATGACAAGCTATTGATGAGAGAGACAAAGTAGGCTTGTTTGGCAGCATGAAGGAAGGAATTGTATGTTAAGAAAGCAAATTGATATCGGGTGAATGCTTGCTGGGATTTGGTTTTACGCCACAATCGCTCCAGCGCACGACTATGTCGTTTAAGATTTCTGGTGTCGTCAGTCTGCCAAGGTTGTAACGGTCGGGGCCTGATGCTTCGTGTTGTTAGAGGAGCAAGTGAGTCTAATGCGGATGAAAGCGAACTGTTGTAGACAGCAGTGGCCAGGTCAGGGCAGGACAGGGGAGAGATTCTGTCATAGAGTTGGTCAGTTGCAGAGTGGAAAGCAGCAGGGTTCAAGTTGTGAAGGTTTCTGCGGGTAATTGTTTGCTGCTTGGAGGGATAGGTGTTTGAAGATGAGGACACTGTGAAGGTGATGAGATTGTGATCAGAGAGAGGAAAGGGGGTGTTTGTGAGGTCGTAGGGAGTGCAAAGATGGGAGAAAACAAGATCTAATGTATTCCCACCAGAGTGAGTGGAGGACTGTATACACTGTGCTAATGCAAAAGATGAGGTTAGGTTGAAGAGTTGGGATGTAGCCGGGTTGTTGACATTAATAGGGATGTTAAAATCTCCGAGAATGATAGTGGGTAGTTCAGAGGAGAGAAAGTAGGGTAGCCAGGTGGAGAAATCATCAAGAAAGCGGGACACCGGTCGAGGAGGCCAATAGATCACTGCAATCCTCAGAGAAATGGGAGAAAACAGCTGGATGCAGTGAGTCTCGAAAGAAGAGAAGGATAGAGAGGAAGGGTTAGGGAGGACTTGAAAGGTGCTGAGTGGGGATAGAAGCAAACCAACCCCACCACCTTTCCAACCACTGGGTCTGGGTGAGTGGGTCCAGATGAGGCCTCCATAGGATAGTGCTGCGGGAGAAGCAGAATCTGCTACTTGGAGCCAGGTTTCTGTAATTGCTAGTAGGTTAAGGGAGCGGGAGACAAAAAGGTCATGGACAGAGGTGAGCTTATTACAGATAGAGGGCATTCCAGAGCGCACATGAAAAAGGGAGGGTGGTTTTTGGAAGCACGGGGACTGATGTTAAATTGAGGGGATTGCAGCTATTCCTAGAAGATAGAGGACACCTGGTGTGGGGGTGAAATACTGGAGGACCAGGGTTTGGGGAGATATCCCCAGAGGTTAGGAGAAGAAGGGTGAGGAAAATAAGATGGGAGCGGAATGTACACAAGTGTACATGCCTTCCAGTCCTGGTGTTTGGGTCAGCAGGTGTAACGTACCTGATGGGAGACTGAAATGACGAGGTCGGCCTCACTTGTGTCACTAGCCCTGACCCCGCTGGAGTTGGAACAGAGGGAGTCTAGGACCCAGGGGAACAAGAGTGCCAGTAGTTGTTTGCAGCTCTTGCAGATGATGACCTTGGAAGGATGATGATCTTCTGATTTTGGCACAGTAGTAGTAGGCAGAGCAGGTTTTGTAGATTGCCAGGCGTGCACCAGAGCCAGGCAGGTAGTGAGGACAAGAGACAGGAGCAATGTCATGGAATAGCCTGGGTCATTAACAGTCGGGCAGCACAGTACAGAATCAGAAGGAAAAGCCAAGGTCAGGAGCAAAGCCGAAGTCAAAAACCAGTATCAGGAGAGCAATCAGAGTCAGGTGAGAAACAAGCCGGGTCAGCAACAAAGGAATCACACAAGAACAAGCAGGACACAGGGGAGCTGAAGATCAGTCAGCACTGAACATGAGCAGAGGCACTCCTTAAATAGGCCGTCTGGCGCTAAGCTTTGCCGTGCGTGTGCGCGATCGTGCATTCCCACACGCATGCACACAACCGGCAATTCTTATGCGGGAATTCCTATGCGCATTTCCGATCGTGATTCTTCTTGCCGGAAATCCCTTACAGCAGGAGGTGATGGGAGCAGTAGTAGGGAGATGGTAGCAGTGAGGGTGAGATGTACAAGTTTTGGGGTGGTGCAGAGGGATAAAGAAGAGAGATTTTGGGAACGCAGGAAAGTAATATGAAAAGGAGGAGTAGAGGGGACATTTTAAAAGGCACACGGAGTGGGACTCAGACTTGTAAGAGATGTCTCCCAGGGTGTTTGCTTGCAGTCTGTCCAGCATGCAGTAGAGATTCTTGTTGTTGTATCTTCCTGCTGCTTGAGTTATCCTGCTTTAGTTCAACTGCTGTGTTTAACTGCGTCTTAGCACTCCATCAACACTGCACTCATGCAAAAGCAGCACCCCATCTGTGACTGTGCCCCCCATCTGTGATTTCCCCCCATGAGCTGATCTAAATTTATAGGGAGATGGTCAAATGAGCACTCTTCTCCGCCCCAATTAGGAACTGATAAGGATCACATGAATAGGGGGGATGTTTCTCAAACAGACCAGACACAGACTACAGTCATAAAACGAGTGCAACTAGAGGTGAGAACTAATCAACATATACAAAAATATATATACACTATTTGTTCTGAAATTAACAGGAGTCAATGCGCTGTTCTAGTTAAAGAGTGGAAAGGAGATAGCAGTATTTACCAAGCATGCATCTTCACTGTGCATACATAGATACATAACTTGTTTTTATGATTATTTATTTTCCCCCCATTTAGACTTAATTTATGTGCTTACAAAAGCACATGTTTTTAGATGCAGATTTTTGGATTCTGTGTACGGATCTGAATGCAGCTCATGTTTAGTGTGTGAATGGCTCCATTGAAAACAATGCAGCTGCATTCAGAGCCGTAAATAAAAATGCTTGTATATGCATTTTTTTTCACAGCTGTGTGAATGAGGCCATAATATTATTATTATACAGTATTTATAAAGCGCCAATAGTTCGCTCAGCGCTGTACATTACAAAGGGGAACAGAACATGTGACAGAACAATACCAATACAATGCAAAACATGAGGGGATCGAGGGCCCTGCTCTTTCGAGCTTACAATCTAGGAGGGAGGGGGTGGTGGCACAGGAGGAGATAGCTGTGGGGGATGGAGTGGTAGGAAGAGTGGAGGAGGTCGGCAAGTTAGCAGGGGGTGGGGTAGGCTTCCCTGAAGAGATGGGTTTTCAGGGTGCGCCTAAAGGAGAGGAGAGTAGGTGATAATCTGATGGGTTGGGGCAGGGAGTTCCAGAGGATGGGTGACACCCTGGAGAAGTCCTGGAGGCAGGCATGGGAGGAGGAGACCAGGGAACTAGAGAGAAGGAGGTCTTGTGAGGAGCGGAGTGTGCGTGCTGGGCGGTACTTGGATATTAGGTCAGTGATGTAGTTCGGGGCAGTATGGTGGACAGCTTTGTACGTCAGCATTAGGATTTTGAATTTGATCCGTTGCGCAATCGGAAGCCAGTGGAGGGATTGGCAGAGGGGGGTGGCGGAGACAGAGCGGTTGGAAAGGTGAATGAGTCTGGCAGCCGTATTCAGGATCGACTGAAGCGGGGATAGCCAGCGGCGAGGCAGGCCAGTGAGGAGGGAGTTGCAGTAGTCGAGTCGTCATATGATGAGGGAGTGGATGAGCTGTTTAGTGGTTTCTGGGGTTAGGAACGTGCGGATTTTGGCGATGTTGCGGAGGTGGAGTCTGCACGAGTTTGTTAAAGATTGGACTTGGGGCTGGAAGGATAGGTTGGAGTCCAGAATGACACCCAGTACTCTGGCCTGCAGGGCGGGTTTGATGGTAGCGTTGTTGGATGTGACGGAGAAATCAATGGGGGGTGGTGTCCGGGCTGGGGGGAAGACTAGAAACTCGGTTTTGGAGAGGTTCAATTTAAGGAAGTGGAGCGACATCCAGTCTGATATGTCGCTCAGTAGGTGTGTGATTCGGGCTGAGACCAAGGGGGTGAGGTGGGGGGTTGAGAGATAGATTTGTGTGTCGTCGGCATAGAGGTGGTAGTTGAAGCCGTGAGAGTGTATGAGTTGGCCAAGGGAGGAGGTAAGGATGGAGAAGAGAAGGGGCCCGAGGACAGAGCCTTGAGGGACCCCAACAGAGAGGGGGAGTGAGGGGGAGGTGGTAGCATTATAGGTAATGCTGAAGGAGCGTTGTGACAGGTAGGATGAGAGCCAGGAGAGAGCAGAATCTCTGAGGCCGAGGGAGTGTAGTTTTTTGAGGAGGAGGGGGTGGTCGACTGTGTCGAAGGCCGCAGAGAGGTCAAGGAGTAGGAGCACTGAATAGTGGCCATTAGCTTTGGCGGTTAGCAGGTCGTTGGAGAGTTTGAGTAAGGCAGTTTCGGTGGAGTGTAGGGGACGGAAGCTGGACTGTAGGGGATCGAGGAGGTTGTTGTCGTTGAGGTGAGAGCATAGGCGGGTGTAGACTAGGCGCTCGAGGAGTTTAGATGTAAATGGGAGCAGGGAGATGGGCCTGAGGTTGTTCGGGTCATTGGGGTCCAGGGAGGGCTTTTTAAGTATGGGGGTGATGTGTGCATGTTTCAGAGGGGAGGGGAAAGTGCCTGAGGAGAGGGAGAGATTGAAGATGTGGGTGAGGGAGCGTAGGATGGAGGAGGAGGAAGGTCGTAGGAGTTGTGAGGGGGCAGGTGGTGAGGTGGGCATCAGAGAGGATCTTGGAGACTTCCTCGATGGTAGTAAGGTCAAAGGTGCAGAGTGTGGGGGGAGCTTCAGTATGAAGAATGTAGGGTGGGGTGGAAGAGGAGGTCAGAGCAGTGGTGGGGCCGTGGGAGAGGGGTGATGAGGGGGTAGCTGAGTGAGGGTGAAGGGGGTTGGAGAGAGTTTGAGCAGCGACGAAGTCCCTGCAGGTTATGTCGAGGGGGAGGGGGGATAAGGGGGTAGCTGTGTGAGAGGGGACGGGTCGAGAGGGCGTGTGAGTTGCGGCAATGTCCTTGCGAATTGTGTCAATCTTGTTTTTGAAGTGATTGGCAATCTCAAGGGCAGTGAGTGAGGTGCTGGGTGGAGGTGGGGGTGGAGAGAGTAGAGAGTTGAAGGCAGAGAAGAGTCGGCGAGGATTGGAGGAGAGGGCCTTGATGAGGATCAAGAAGTAGGCCTGTTTGGCAGCATGGAGGGAGGAGGTGTAGGTGCGGAAGGCAGATTTATAGTGGGTGAAGGCTTGTTGGGATTTGGTTTTGCGCCATAGTCGCTCCAGGGCACGACTTTGTCGTTTGAGGGTTTTGGTGTGATCAGTCTGCCAGGGCTGGAGCGGTCAGGGTCTGATGTTGCATGTGGTTAAAGGCGCTAGTGAGTCAAGGGCTGTTGAGAGCGCATTGTTGTAGGCGGTCAAAGCCAAGTCGGGGCAGGACAGGGGGAGGATGCGGTCGTGGAGTTGATCAGCTGCAGAGTGGAGGGAGGCAGGGTTAAGGTTGCGGAGGTTACGGCTGGTAGTAGTGTGACATTTGGAGGGGTAGGCGTTGGAGGACGAGGAGATAGAGAAGGTGATCAGGTTGTGGTCAGAGAGAGGGAAGGGGGTGTTAGTGAGGTTGTGGGGGGCGCAGCGGTTGGAGAAGACAAGGTCCAGGATATTTCCATCGGAGTGGGTGGTGGATTGTATGCACTGTGCAAGTGCAAAGGAGGAGGTTAGGTGGAGGAGACGGGCTGTGTCTGGGTTGTCGAGGTTGACAGGGATGTTGAAATCCCCAAGGATGATGGTGGGTAGCTCAGAGGAGAGGAAGAAGGGTAGCCAGGAGGAGAAGTCATCCAGGAAGCGGGGTATAGATCCAGGAGGCCGGTATATCACAGCAATCTTCAGGGGGGTTGGGGAGAATAGTCGGACGCAGTGGGCCTCGAAGGAGGAGAAGGATAGGGAGGGGGGGTTTGGGAGGACTCGGAGGTGCTCTGCGGTGACAGGAGCAGACCAACCCCACCACCTTTACGACCGTTAGGCCTGGGTGAGTGGGTCCAGGTGAGACCTCCGTAGGAGAGTGCAGCAGGGGAGGTAGAGTCAGTGGGCTGGATCCAGGTTTCCGTGATCGCTAGGAGGTTGAGGGAGCGGGAAACAAAGAGGTCGTGGATGGCGGTAAGCTTGTTGCACACCGAACGGGCGTTCAGGAGTGCACATGAAAATGGGGGGGAGATTTTAGGGAGCAGGGGGACAGATACTAAGTTGTGGGGGTTGCAGTAGGACGTGGAGGTGGGAGGGTGTTGAGCGGGTGAGGGAGGTGGAGGGCCAGGATTCGGGGAGATGTCCCCCGCGGCTAGGAGGAGGAGAAGGGTGAGAAAGGTGGCATGGGAGCTGGATGTGCAGGAGCGTGAGAAACTCCTAGTGGAGGTGTTGGGGTCAGTGGGAGAGCGGAGTAATAGGAGGAGGTGGTGGGTGCCATAGAGGGGCGAAGGAAGCAGTGAGGACACAATATACAATTGTTTGGGAGGGGCAGAGGGATATAGTAAATGGATTTTGGGAATGGAGGAGAGGAAAATGAGAAGGAGGAGTGGAAGAGGCATTTTGGGGAGGTGAAGAGAGCAATAGTAGGGAGTTGATAGTAGTGAGGGGGAGATGTACAGGTTGTGGGGTGGAGCAGAGGGGTAAAGAAATGAGATTTGGGAACAGAGGATAGTAATATGATAAGGAGAAGAGGGGGTGTATTATATAAAGGTACACGGAGTGGGACTCAGGCATGTAAGAGGTTTCCCAGGGCGTATGCTTGCAGTCTTCCAGCATGCAGTAGAGCTTCTTGCTGTTGTTGTGTCTTCCTGCTGCTTGAGTTCTCCTGCTTTAGTTCAACTGCTGCGTTTAACTGCTTCTTCTATGCACTCGTTCTAAGCCGCACCCCCATCAGAGACTGTGCCCCCCATCAGAGATCTCCCCCATGAGCTGATCTAAATTTATAGGGAGATGCTCAAATGAACATTCAACTCCACCCCAATTAGAAGCTGATAAGGATCACATGAGTAGTGGGGGATGTTTCTCTCAGGAAACAGACACCAATCGTAAAACGGGTGCAGCTAAAGGTGAGAGCTGGTCAACATATACACAAATATAGATACACCATTTGTTCTGAATATAGCAGGAGTCAATGCGTTTTGGAGTTAAGAGTGGAGGTAGGAGAAAGGTGCATTTACCCAGGAGGAAGGCAGCAGGAGTCAATGCGTTTTGGAGTTAAGAGTGGAGGTAGGAGAAAGGTGCATTTACCTGTGAAAGTAGAGAAGGCATAATTAGATTGCTGCGTTTAACTGCTTCTTCTATGCACTCGTTCTAAACCGCACTCAATCTGAAGCAGCACCCCCATCAGAGACTGTGCCCCCCATCGAATAATAGAAAGAGATGCAGCTTGTTTAAGAAATCAGACATGAAGTGACATTGACTGTAGGTGGATGTAAACGGATAATCACCTGTTTACATCTAGAAGCACAAACCGGGAACACAGTTTGCTGTAGCTGAAACGACATCCTAAATCAAAAATTGGAATAAAGGGGAGGAAAAGAAGAACTTTAAGGTGCCAAACATAACCCCGAAAAGTTCACCACATAACCTTATAAAATTCCAAAACATTTGTATCCACATAATTTTTACTTAAAGGGTTACCATAAAGTCAAGTATACAAATATGAAGTTATGAAACTACTGTATGATTCTCCCTAAGAGCGCTAATCTTGCTAAGCCCCAGCTCACATATACTCTGTCTACACAAATGTATATATAGTTATGTAGTGCTACCCCCTCAGGAGCCATTGACTATTTTGGGTTCCCCATTCACTTCTGAGCCCTGGCTGGAGCACAACCCCTGCTGACACCACCATTCTACATTGGCCAGATATCCCCTGGCTATAACACACACAATAATCATACAGTGTTTGATAAACAGCAAATCAATCTGTATTAAAGTCAGATTAGCAGAAATATACACTCAAAGCATCAATGACTAATGTGCGCAAAAAAGTGAACCACACAGGAGAAATAAACAACAAAGTACAAAGTGTCACTTTAACTAGACCCAACCGTCCTGCAGGACCGAGAGTTAGGTACTAGCCCTCGCATCGGGAAGTTTTCCCCAAGTGAACAAAGGAGTAAAGAACAAGAGATAATGGTCTAGCTCAGGGCTTCAAATTTTTGCTCGCCAATGGCGAGTGGAAATTATGGTGGGGGCGAGTGTGTCCCCCAGGGCCATCTTGCTGAGTAGGATCGGAGCTCAGGCTGGATCTGTCATTGGCACTGGGAGCCGTGAGACTGCTCAATAGCTGAGCGCAGTGAAAGCAAAGCAAGCTGTGCTCTCTGCTTCCCCCTAGAGTGCAGTACCCGGATATGTGAGTGAACAACGAAGTACTGCAACTTTTTATGGGGGGGGGGATGTGTGTGTGTACGTGTACATGTGTGTGTTTGTGTGTGTCTGTGTATGCATGTACAATTGTACATGTGCCTGTGTGTATGTACATGTGTGTATCTGTACGTGTGTGTGTGTTTGTATGCATGTACATATGTCTGTGTATGTATGTACATGTGTCTGTGTATATGTACATGTGTCTGTGCGTGTGTATTTCTGTGTATGTACATGTGTCTGTACGTGCCTGTGTGTGTACAGTATACATGTGTATACGTGTGTGTGTGTACATGTCTCTGTGCGTGTGTGTACATGTCTCTGTGCGTGTGTGTGTACAGGTATCTCTGTTTGTATGTATTTGTTGGTGGCGAGTAACTCTAAGGTCTGGCTAGTAGCTCAGGACTTGAAATTTTAAGCCCTGGTCTAGCTCACTTGCAGGCTCCCAGTGACTAGAGACAGGGTGTAACTCTATGATAATTTTGGGAATACAATGTCTCATACAGAACCAGTCATTACACATGAACAGGATTGCTTCTGCTGGCTTATTGAGATTCTTACATTGGTGCACAATAATGATATTGTCTTTTTGGGCGAGGATAACATTTTCAAAAGATACAACAGCAAGCAGAATTCCCCTTTAGAATATGGCAGTACATGGGGGAGGTCACTTTAATGACAGATGATTGCAGAGGTTGTGTAAGTTGGGAAGGGGTGGGAGCAGAATTTAACTTATGTGTGTCCCTTTTAAATGGAGAACTGGGCTGGTAAACTAGTTTCTTCATTAAGCAAGTAGGCCCAAAGTGGAATCTTGTGTTGGTAGCTCTGCACACAGTATAGCAAGAGATAGATGGGCCACAGCACTGGAGGGGTCATGGAGTCTGTATCTCAATATGGCAATCAATACTGCACAGAGTCTTAAGCTTAAGTAGCTGGCAACAACAAAACACTTGAATGTGTGGTGCAAATTAAAGTGGAGTTTAAAAGTTGAAGCTCCGCTTATCTACCTTCTATCAGGTACCCACTCCCACTTCCGGCTCACTTTGCCATGGTGAACTGTGCTGTAATGCTGGTTTTCCTTAGTTAAGATGGTGGCGCCAGCACCCGATAGCCACTTGAAAAATCAGCTGGGGGTGAGGACACCCTTTGGATCCCTGGACAGGTATGTGCCCTAATATTAAAAGTCAGCTTTTGGTGGGGGATGGACCTCCGTTAAGAACTCTAATATCCAATCCGTCAATGTGGAAGTCAATCCGATGACCTTGTACCAGGGGGCCCCCTTTTTCGCTTCTGTTTCTTCTGTTCTCCTGTCCCGGGGCTGTGCTGTTGGTGATATCCTGCGCCATCTGCCTGTAGAGTCTGCTCTCCTGGCTCTCAGGTTGATCAGCGATCTGGGCTCTACAACACACCTTGATCTGGCCTATATCCTCCTGGAACCACACTGCCAACTTCCTCACGTTCTCACTCTTACAGTCTCCTCCTCTCTCCCTAAAGATTCCCACGCTTTTCTTTTTATACAAAGATACATTGTGAAGCGCTTTCAATGCATAAATACTAAATCACCCAGTATAAAAATAGCTAAAAATATATAATATACTGTATAATATAAATTATATAAAGTAAGGAATAATATGAAGTGAATAAACTCCTAAACACATATGTGCAAATAAATGATATATTCTCTCTTTAAAGTTGGTGCAGTATTAGTATTGTAAATCATCATGAACCATAAAAGATGGTAAAAATGTGAACAATCCATGGATCTCAAAATAAAATTTCAAATCCTTCAAAAACAGGACAGTCTTCAATGTGCATGTCATGCAGACCCAGGTGCCCTTCACCCAGCCTTATGTGTGTTGCTCACCTCATCTGTCAGACTCCCACTGCAATAAAAGGAGGTCAACTGCGTTTTATTTACATATAATAATCACTCCTCTCTAGTTCTCCTCTTTCAACAGTAAACAAACTCCCAGGTCAAAAGATATATTGGAAGCAGAAAAAACAAACTGATAGTGTAGATCGCTAATCTAATTTAATTAAAAGAGATTAAAATCATACTCACATTTCAGCAGATAGAAAAGGCATTTCACAAAAACATTTAAAAGATGGCGGCCAAACACTGCCCAGCAGTGATGTCATCTCATTGGGTGGAGTTTAGATGCCATCTTTGGAAATGTTTTTGTGAAATGCCTTTTCTATTTGCTGAAATGTGAGTGCAATTTTGGTCTCTTTTAATAAAACTGGGTTAGCAATCTACACTATCAGTTTGTTGTTTTTTCTGCTTCCCATATATCATCTTTTGACTTGGGAGTTGGTTTACTGTTGAAAGAGGAGAACTGGGGGGCATGTTCGGCAGCTGGGAAGCTCCTGGACCACACGGCTGTTCACAGTGATTCCCAGCGACGTGTGGAAGCATCCAGGCTCCCGACTGACATACCTGTATTCCCAAGCACCCCTGGATTGCCATGGGGAAAAGAAAAATGGCCACTGGCCCTTGTAAGCTGACCAATTTCTTCAGTTCAGCAGATGTCTCTTCTACCTAAGATGGTGCCGACCGCAACACCTCTCCAGCCTCCCCGGCGAGTGAATTCCCTCAAGGACCCGGCAGACAGCTCCATCCAACTTCGCCTTCACACAGACACAACGGTCAGTTTTCCCACAAGGGCATACTGCTGTCAAGGCAAGTACCAGAATCTCTCCCACACATGTATATGCAGTTGAGCACTCCAGGGTGGATAACTTGGTTGACAATACTAGAGAGTTTATTGAATTTATTGATGATTACCCTACTGCTGGACAACCTATATCAGATACTGTCCTTAATCTGTTGACGCCGACAGTACACAAATATGTAGCCTCTCGGAGGCTGGGCCTTGACACATTTACCAATGCCTCATGGAAAGGTTCTGATCACTACTTGCAATCGGGACCTTTCCGATCATGTGACCGCTGTGACAGCCAATCATGGCGGTCACATGACCCTTAACCGCCTCTCAGGGTCACAGGCCCTTTAAAGGGCTGGGAGGCACCAGCGCCAAGGGGATATGGACATGATGGTGTCTCTGAGAAGCTCACTTCACAGGGATGTTCTCTCCCTTGTCACTCAGATTAAAGCTGATGTTGAAGCTGTAGGGGAGAGAGTCAATCATATGGAAAGCAAGATTGGAGAATTTGTGGAGGCACAAAATGAATTTGTTGATGCCCATAATGATACTAATGCGGAATTGAAAGCCATAGAACTCAAACTGGAGGATCTGGAAGACCATGTTTGTAGAAATAAATTTTAGGGGGAATAACAGAAGTTTAGGAGAATAACAGAGTTGGCTCCCCCATCCGACCTCAGGCATTATGTTCACCAAATGATCAGCACCCTTTTACCTGACACCCCTGAACTTGAGGTGATTGTGGATCAAGCCCATAGGCTCCCTAAACCACCATATCTTCTAGACAATATCCCACACGATGCGATTGCTAAAATTCATTTTTACCAAGTTAAAGAGAACCTGAGGAAATATGCAAGACAGAATTCACCTTTGCTAGATCCATACTCAGTTTTTTTTTTTCTTTATTTTCAAATATGTCTCAACATACAACAAAACAGCAAACCGCTAGTGTCTCTGACTAAGTTGCTTCAGCACCATGATGTCACATCTCATTGGAGCTTTCCCACTAAATTATTAATCTCATGGGATAAACACTCTTACACAGTGTCACCTGTGACTGAAGGGCTTAAACTAGCCGAGCAATAGGACATATTGCCTGAGGATAGTGGGGCCCACCCTGCTAAAACCCCTCCGCAGGATGCAAAATTTTACAGTTGTTCCTGTTCTTATGGGATCCTGTCAAGATGTTCTGTGCTGTATGGCTCTATAGAGCATTTGGCCCCTAGTGGAAATGCAGTATTCACCGTACACTGAGCTTTGTCTCTTACTTTTTAGATTTTTTATTTCTTGAACTAAGTTGGATTGTTTATGTTTTTTCTCTTGCATCACTTTGCTGATAACTTGATAACTGTGCTATTTGACCAATCTTTTGGGTGGTCAAAATCTCTGGTAGGAGGCTGTGTGATTGGGTGGAAGGTGAAGGAATTTTTCTATCCTTTGGTATCCGGCTTCACTTAAAGCACCAGCATTTCCAGAATATGTGGACTTTTTTATACATTAATTTGTATCAGGAGGAGGAAGAGGAGGAGGAGGAGGAAGAAGAAGAAGAGGAGGAGGAGGAGGAAGAAGAAGAAGAGGAGGAGGAGGAGGAGGAAGAATCTGCCGCCTCTTTCCCGGCGCAGAAGGCCCTCAACGCCGGTGTCACCGTACCGAAAGTGCTCCAAGCTATTATAAGAAATTTGCAACCCTGTTAGCACCCTTCTTGGCTGACTATTTTAATGAGTTACGACAGGGCTCATTGCCCTCTCCGGACGTTCATAAGGTGGTCCATCTTATACATTTTCTACAACAGCGGAAAATACCGGGATTCTTACTGTCCTTAGACATATATAAAGCCTTTGATTCTCTATCCTGGGAATATCTGCGATTTGTGCTGTCTCGCTGGGGTTTTGGGGACTCTATTCTTTCTTGGATTCAAGCCTTGTATTCTTCCCCTTCAGCTTCCATTAAATACGCTGGGTATTTCTCAGATCCCTTTCCTATTTGGCGAGGTACGAGACAGGGATGCCCCCTGTCCCCAGCACTCTTTGTCCTGGTGCTTGAGCCGTTGGCTATGGCGCTCCGGACTGTTTGTAATGTATCGGGGGTTCCATACGCGGGACAGGAGTTCAAGTTGAACCTTTTTGCAGACGATGCCCTCTTGACTCTCACTAATCCCCTGACGGCGCTTCCAAATTTGCAACAGGTTTTTGAGTGCTTCTCTTTGATTTCGGGTCTCTGTATCAATTTGAATAAGACTGTCACGCTTAATATTACTTTGGCCTCAGATCTAGTTACGCGCCTACAGTCCCACTTCCCTTATAAATGGGCCTCTTCTTCTCTTGAATATCTAGGCATTCGCTTGACCCCCACCTATGACTCACTGTTTGCTACAAATTACTATCCATTGCTTCGCTCTGTGTCCTCTCTTATACATGCTTGGCAATTTCCGGACCTGTCATGGATAGGACAGATTAATTCAGTGAAAATGACCGTCTTGCCGAAATTGTTATACTATTTTCACACCCTCCCAGTGTGGGTTCCTCCTCATTTCCTTTGGTTGCTTCAGGCAAAGATTATGCGTTTTTTCTGGGTGGCCTTGGGGTTCCCAATGTAACTAATTATTATCAGGCGAGCCAGATAGCCCCGCAATCTATGTTGCATGCTTCCTCAGACATACCTTTCTGGGTCCTGCTGGAATTACCTAATTGTGCCCCTATTGCGATTTTGACGCTTCTATGGCTTCCCCCTGCCCTGCGCCCCACGGCACTGAGTCCGATTTTGCTCCATGGCTTACAAGTGTGGGACTCAGTACGTTACTCCAGTGGCCTAATGTCGCCTTTCTTGTCTTTGCTCCCGATTACTAACAACCCCCTCTTTCCACCAGGTTTAGATCAACCAAGGGAGTTTTCTTGGTGGGTGGCCAATGGTTTTTCACAAGTACGACACTTTTTGACCTCTCGGTCCTTCCCCACCTGGAATTCTCTTCGGGAGTCACGGGATGTCCCTGCGGCGGAATTTTTTCATTACCTTCAGCTGCAGCATTGGCTGCTCTCATTGCGGGGCACTTCTGTTTTCCCGTACCAGAAATCTGCCTTTGAACTGCTTTGCCAACAGCGTCCGGGTGCCCCAGGCCTTATCTCCCTTCTTTATGCAGCCTTGAATAGACGCTCGTCGCATACTTCTCTTTCATATGTCGTTCAATGGGAGCGCGACCTGGGAGTGGTTGTGGATCCGGGGACTGGAATAGGGCCTGGTCGCTTGTAGCTAAATGCTCTGTTAATACAACCATGCTGGAGGTGGCCTACAAGGTGTTGTTTCGTTGGTATTGGGTTCCGGCTCGTTTGGCACAGGCGAACCCTGCCTGTAGTGATCCATGCTTTTGGGGTTGTGGCCATCGTGGTGATGTATTGCATATCTGGTGGTCATGCCCGAGGCTGCTTCGTTTTTGGTCTCGTGTGTTTCACCTTGTTCCATCTTTCTTTATGACGGGATGCTCCTTATGCTTTGCTTCATTGTCCCATACCGGGCCTCTTAGCTCACCAGCAGAAGTTGGCTTCCTATTTGTTTTTGTCGGCCTCTAGAACAATTGCTCAGGCCTGGAAGAGCCCGTTTGTCCCTCTTCAGGCGGTGAGGGACTGTATGACCGCTATGATGCTCATTGAACAGATGTCGAGTATCTGCAACGACTCCCAATGTAAATTCTTGAAAATATGGGAGCCATGGTTGCAATATACCTTTCCCACGCTCCCCCCCGGCTAGCCTGGGGATGTGATGTTGTTCGGCTTTGGCGTTCTTGGATCCCTGCTCTTGGTTTGGCTATCCTTTTTTCTTTTGTACTTCTTCCTTTCCCCCCCTTTTTTCTCTGTTTGCTTTGGTGTGGCAATGGATAGCTGCCTTTAGTCCGAGCTATTTTCAGTGTTATATTTATGTTTTGTTATTTAAGTGCCATTGATAGCTCCTGCGTGGGCGTATCTTTTGCCCTGTTGGTGTTAGAGCACTAATTTCTCTAATTCTAGTTCCTCTATGTGCAATTCATAGCCCCTGCGTGGGTGTGATTTGTTGCTCCTGTGTTAATTGTTATAAATTAATAAAATCCATTGACATACAAATAGGAATCGCATAAGATAGCATATCTAGGTATTAGCATTTCACCCTCATTGGCCACTGCATATGAGGTTAACTACCCTAATCTTTTCCATAATATTAAAAATGACCTGTCCAATATTGAAAGATTTGAATTGGCATGGCTGGGTCGTATAGCGGCTCTAAAGATGCTTCTACTCCCTAAAATCTTGTACTATTTCAGGACTATTCCTCTTCTCCTCTCTCTTAGTTTTTTCATACTGCTGATAAACTCTTTAGGAGGTTTATATGGCAAGGCAAAGCACCGAAAGTGGCGTTTACTATACTTACTAGACCGAAGAGTAAAGGAGGGAAAGGGTTTCCTGTCTTACATAAATACTACAATACGGTTTTATTAGCACAACTACATGCCTGGTTTGATATGTCTTCAGATTGTTTATGGGAAAAAGCTTTACTTCATAACAGGGACCTTTCTGCATCATTATTAGCCAGATCTACAGATCTTCCAATATCCTGTCCCAAAGTACCTTCAATTCAGTCCTCCTGATATGCATGGGATTCTCTACTACTAAATTGGTACCCCAATCTAAACAGATCTTCCTAGACACTCCTCTATCATTATACGAATACCTACTTCACTCCTTTCGAGTCCAGTCTTAGTCCCACCAGATCTATATTTATGGTAAAGATTTTCCCTTTGATTCACTAAATGATTATTCCTACTCCATGCTTATTTCCACCATAAACACCCCATTTTAAAGCTGTCCTTGAACTTTGAATGGAATTTACCAATTGCCCGGCACAACGTGGTGTTATATCATGATTTTATAATTACCTACAAAATGCAGCAACCCTTCCCAAAGCCACTAGTATGCTTACTCGGGAAAAGGAACTATGTAGTTCATACTCATTGCCTTATTAGGAATACACTATCTTTAACACCTTTAAAACATCTCACTGTGTTCAACACTGGATACTCACTCACTTTAAAATCCTGCATAAGGGCTATTTAACCCCTATAAATTATCAAAGATTTACCTGGACGCTTCACCTTTGTGTTGACATTAATGTGGGGAGGTGGGGAATTTATTGCATATTCTGTAGAACTGTAAATGTTTGAGAAGTTTCTGGAGAACAGTGTTTTCCCTGATTGCTAAAATAACTGGAATCTTTATCTCCCTTTCCCCAGAGTTGGCTTTATTGGGCTTAAATAGGAGTAGTGTCCCATTACAGTTCCGTATAGTGGTTTCCCATGTTCTTTATACTACCTGCTTAACCATCACAAGTACCTGGAAATCTAACCTAGTTCCCCATATCTCAGAGGTTATTCATAGAGTCAATGCTTCCTACCTTTATGAATGATTTTTTGCATATAGAATGCAAACTCTTTCAACATTCTCTAATAAATGGCAATGTTGGACACAAGCATTTTCCATTCCAGGATCTCAATATATAGGACATGTACTGTATGTATATGCCTAAGTATATTATGTCATATGTCCTTAAGGGCTTAGCAGTGCTTTTTTTTCTGTTTTGTTGATTTGTTTCTTTTGTTTTAAATGGCTTACTAGTTTCATTCTGTCATTATAAGAAAAGTTGTATGGTAACAGAGGCTTTGTCATACCCACTCTGAGGTCTACTGTCTATTATGACTTGGTATGATTTTATATTGTTTTCTATATACCATTTATTGTAGTCCCTGACCGTTACCTTTCGTGCATTATCTTGATGTATGATGTCCAAGCATCAATACAAATTAATTTAAAAGAAGAACTGGAGAGGAGTGACAATTATATGTAAATAAAGCACAGCTGACCCTCTTTTATTGCAATGGGGGTCTGACAGATGAGGTGAGCAGACCACCCATAAGGTGAAGTGAAGGACACCTTGGGTGTCTGTGGTGTGCACATTGAAGACTGTCCTGTTTTTCAAAAATGTTGAATTTTATTCTGAGATTGCACAGAAATTGGAAGGTGTATGGGACTTGCTTTATGGATTGTTCATATTTTTACCATCTTTATGATTCATGATGATTTACTAATATTGCAACAACTTTAAAGAGAATATATTTATTTGCACATTTGTGTTTAGGAGTTTACTCACTGATTCATATTATTCATCACTTTTTATCATTTATGTTACATTCATATATTTTTACTCATGTTTATTATTTATACTGGGTGTTTTAGTATTTATGTATTGAAAGCACTTCACTATGTATTTATCTATGTATCGATATTGAGTGTGTTGAGTGCACATTTTGCAGTGTGAGCTGCTTTCTCGTTCTTATATATCTATTTAATTTGGTTTTGGTTTTTTTTTCAGTAGCGTGGGGGGTTGTTTTCTATATTTGTTTCTTTTATAGACTCCTGCCCCTTTGCTCACTCCCTTTGGATATGTAGTTCAATTCTAGCTTATCTCAATGAAGAAATCCTGCTTGTTGCATACAAATCCCAACATTCTTAGCATTGTTATGCTAGATCCTGTGCCAGCTGAACTAGCACACTGTGCCCAACAGTCTGTCCCATACAATGTACCGTGTCCTAAGTAATGTGCCCTGTCCCATGTAATGTGTTCTGTTCCATGTAATATGCCTTGCCCCATGTAATGTACCTTGTGCTCTATCTAATTTAATGTGACCTATCCCATACTATGGTGCCCCATTGCTCTGTCCCATGTAATGTGCCCTGTCCTATGTAATGTTCCCTGCCTCCATATAATGTGCCTTGCCCTCATGTAATGTACCCTGCCTCCATCTAATGTGCCCTGCTCTTGCGTAATGTGCCCTGCCTCCATGCAATGTGCCCTGCTCTTGTATAATGTGCCCTGCCTCCATGCAATGTGCCCTGCTCTCACATAATGTGCCTTGCCTTTGTGTAATGTGGCCTGTTCCCACATAATGTGCCTCGTCCCCCTGTAATATACCCCGCTTCCACGTAATGTGCCATTTCCATATAATGTGCCCTATTTCCCTCTCATGAGCCTCTGTGCCTGCACAGAGTTAAGAGCCTTGTAACACTCACATCTAGTGTAACTCTTCTGGAGCTGCACCAGCCAGCCAATGAGGAATAACATTGCATCTGCACACCTCACCTCTCCCATCCACAAGAGAGTATCATTAGTGCTGGACCTATAAGGAGGGGCACTCCACAGGACAGCATTACCAGTGCAACAGATGAGGGGTTAGTGGAGTCACAGCAGTGAGGCATTTGGCATCTCATATCTCAGCCTGCAGTTAGTATGTACTGTATTTGCTCTGTCAGCCATGAGATGCTGCAAACCTGTAATTGACTTTTTTCCACCCTCCATCCACCCCTCCACCCCCCTACTGGCCTAACACAGAGGAGAGAGTTACGGGTTACAGCACACCTAACTTGTTAGAACCTGTCAGGAATGGGCTCAGCACAGGTGGTGCTGGGGCTCACCTGCCTTGTGGGCTGCAGTACCAGTGCTGGCCAGCGGGTGCTCTCAGCAGCCAGAATCTGACTCCTGCAATCAAGCCATCACCTGAGGCTGATTGCAGGAGGTGTATTTAAGCAATGGCCAGGCCTGCAGTCAGTGCCTTGGTGTTTGTTCCCATGAGCCCCTGTACCTGCATCCTGTCTGATATTTCTGCCTGATCTGGACTCTGCTAGAACTCTGCCTGCACTGACCCCGGCTATTCCTGACCACTCTCCTGCCTGCTCCTTTGTACCTTGTCTGCCCGATAGTTACAGACCCGGCCTGCCTGACTACGTTTGTGTTCCCCCACATACTGGGATCTGTTGGAGGTTTGGTTCTTGCACTGTGTGTTTGGGTGTACTGTGTAGCTTTTAATAAATTATATTGTTTTACACCATACTTGAAGCCTGCGTTTCCCTGTGTCAGTCCACACATCTCTGGTCTTACCTGGAGCCCTGACAGAACACCAAGGCCAATCCTGACCAGAAGTGGCTGCACAGGGAAGCCATCTTGGCTTCTTGGGGAAGGTTGCATCTGGAGGAAGTGGTGTATTTGTCTCTGCTAGCAATAGAAGACAGAGAGTATTGCTGTCAGCTTCTGAAGAAGTATGCCAGGGATCAGCTGCTAGAGTGCATGCAAGTTGCTCATTCACTAGTAGATCAGGGCACGGAGTTTTCTGAGGTGCAGCCATTGATCCAGGCTTGTGCTGAGTTGTCTTTATCTAGTACCCCTGAAAGCAGGGATGACTGTGATCCAGCCTGGCGCCCCGGTGCCCGTGGTCCAGCCTGGCGCCCCGGTGCCCTCTGTCTTGCCAGATGACTCGGTGCCCACTGTCTTGATTGGTGACCCTGTGCCCGCTGTCGTGCCAGATGACTCAGTGCCCGCTGTCGAGCCAGATGACCCGGTGCCCGCTGTCGAGCCAGATGACCCGGTGCCCGCTGTCGAGCCAGATGACTCGGTGCCCGCTGTCGAGCCAGATGACCCGGTGCCCGCTGTCGAGCCAGATGACCCGGTGTCCGCTGTCGAGCCAGATGACCCGGTGCCCGCTGTCGAGCCAGATGACCCGGTGCCCGCTGTCCTGTCTGATGACCCGGTTCCCGCTGTCCTGTCTGATGACCCGGTGCCCGCTGTCCTGTCTGGTGACCCGGTGCCCGCTGTCTTGCTAGATGACTCGGTGCCCGCTGTCTTGCCAGATGACTCGGTGCCCGCTGTCTTGCCAGATTGCCCACTGTCTTGCCAGATTGCCCGCTGTCCTGTCTGATGACCCGGTGCCCGCTGTCCTGTCTGGTGCCCTGATGCCTGATGACCCAGTGTACGCTACCCGGCCTGATGATCCTACCTGGCCTGATGATCTGGTGCCCGCTACCCAGCCTAACGATCTGATCCGGCTGGATGCTCTGGTGTCCGTCATCCAGCCGGATGCTCCGGTGTCTGTCATCCAGCCTGATGCCCCGGTGTCCGTTATCCAGCCTGAGGAACCGATAACTACCACTCAGCCTGATGACCCGGTGCCTGCTGCCCAGCCTGATGTGCCTCTATCCACTGCCCAGCCTGACGTGCCTCTATCCGCTGCCCAGCCTGACGTGCCTCTGTCCGCTGACCAGCCTGACGTGCCAGCTCCTGATGCCCAGCCTGCTTCTGGAAATCCTGTGTCCAGCAACCTTCCTTCCTGCGGTCTCCTGCAAAAAGATAGGCCTATCAGCAGGAGACCCAGCCAGTCACTTCCGGCAGTGGGATGTCCAGCCAGTTACCGGACTCAGGCGGTGGAACATTGGGGCCATTACGGACTGTTTTGAGCATCCTGAGGCTGCTCCTGGAGGGGGGGTACTGTCAGGAATGGGCTCAGCACAGGTGGTACTGGGGCTCACCTGCCTTGTGGGCTGCAGTACCAGTGCTGGCCAGTGGGTGCTCTCAGCAGCCAGAATCTCACTCCTGCAGACAAGCCATCACCTGAGGCTGATTGCAGGAGGTGTATTTAAGCAATGGCCAGGCCTGCAGTCAGTGCCTTGGTGTTTGTTCCCATGAGCCCCTGTACCTGCATCCTGTCTGATATTTCTGCCTGATCTGAACCCTGCTAGAACTCTGCCTGCACTGACCCCGGCTATTCCTGACCACTCTCCTGCCTGCTCCTTTGTACCTTGTCTGCCCGATAGTTACAGATCCGGCCTGCCTGACTACCTTTGTGTTCCCGCACATACTGGGATCTGTTGGAGGTTTGGTTCTTGCACTGTGTTTGGGTGTACTGTGTAACTTTTAATAAATTATATTGTTTTACACCATACTTGAAGCCTGCGTTTCCCTGTGTCAGACCACACATCTCTGGTCATACCTGGAGCCCTGACAGCCCCACTCCTGAACCGCCAACAATCAATGGTTGCTTCACTCATCTCCCAGTTAATTTTTATCGCTTGAATTATTTTTCCCATTATGGGTGTGAGTGGGGCCTCATGGCTAAGTTTTGCCTAAGGCTTCACAAAGCCCAGAGCCACCTCTTGGAAGTTCTTCTGTTGCAGTTGGGACCTACATAGTATCAGATATGGGCAACAGATAATTTCGATGCCATGGCTTCATTGGTCTCCTTTCCTTCTGAACAAATCTGATAGACTGGAAAGCTTGGTAATGTTCGACAGACAACATAGGGCTGTGACTTAAAGGAAACTTCTATTTTGGGTTTTCCTGGTGCTCCAAGGTTCCTTAACAGCACCCGGTCTCCTGACTGCAAGTCTTGCAGTTTTACCCAGGAGTCGTAGTTTCTCTTATTCCTTTGCTCCATCACATTGGAGCCTGACGTGCCTTTTCGTAAGCAACATCTAACTGGTGCTTCAACCTCACTACATACCCCTGACAGAGGTGCCGTAAGGGACCGCCCGGCGGTACCACTAGCACTCCACTGATCGGATGTTCCCAGCGCATGGAGTCTAAGCCCCAGAGTACTTGTTCACCAGGGCCCCTGATGGTGGGGATGGACTTGGAGTACCCCAGGACCAGGTCGTGACTACTGAGGACACCCGTCAGTGGTAGGGGTATTCGCCAGGGGCTCCCACGGGAGAGAGCCAGGTATGAGGAGGTCTGGAGACCCCGTTGAGAGGGACGGATGGATGGCTGAGCAGGTGCAGGGTCATACAAGCCGGGTCGGTAACTATGGGGACAGTGCGGTACAGAGCAGCGGGCAAAGAATAGTCGGGTCACACGCCAGGTCAGCAACAGCAGGTCAGATCCAATAGGGGGCATTCAGGAGAGAGGTCAGGCAAGCAAGGGTCAAGAACAGGAGAAAACAGCAAGGTCAGGGCACAATCCGGGTCAGCAACTTACTACAACAGGTTCACAGGTTCACAGGATACAAGGAGACCAAAAGGCACTGAATGACAGCTCAGGGCCGTTTAAATATCCCGCCCTGCGCTGTCATTGGTGCCAGGCGCGTGCCCGTGGTCACTACTGCGCATGCGCGAACCTGATTGCCGCGGTCGACCAAGTCCCGGGGCTTGCGTACAGGGAGGTGTACTGCGCCTGCGCCGAGCCCAGCGGCGCAGCGATCTCCGACATTGCCCCCCCCTATGGGCAACCTCCGGATGCCCACCCGATCTCTCCACCACGGGTGATCACGAAGAAACTCTCGGACTAGTCTAGGTGCGTGGACATTATGAGCCGGTTCCCAGGAATTGCCCTCAGGACCATAGCCCTTCCACTTAATTAGGAATTGGGTCTGGCCCCCCCTTCTTCGGCACTTAAGGATCGTTTCCACCTCAAATTCCTCTTGTCCTTCGACCGTTGTGGCCTCTGGGGGTCTGGATTCTCGTTCTGGGAAGGCATCTGGGATCACTGGCTTCAGCAGGGATACATGGAAGACTGGATGAATTCTGAACGTGTCCGGAAGGATAAGCTCATATGCCACTTCGTTGACCATCCGCTTTACCTGAAAAGGCCCCACAAATTTAGGTCCCAATTTTTTCGAGGGACAAAGCATCTTTAAGTTGGTTGTGGCCAACCACACCTTCTGCCCAGGCCGCAACGCCAAATCCCCTCTTCGTTTCTTGTTAAACTCCTTCTTATTGTCCTCTTGGGCCCGAGCGATGGCTTCCTGGAGTAATTTGTTATTGACGGAGAAGAAGGTCAACGCATCCTGCGTTGCTGGAACTGGGCATTCAGAGACCAAATCAGGGAGAAAGACAGGGTTAAACCCATAATTCGAAAAGAATGGGGACTGCCCCGTTGCCGAATGGCTTGCGTTGTTATAAGCGAACTCCGCCAGGGGTAAGAGTGACAACCAATCATCCTGCAGGAAAGACGTGTAGCAACGCAAGTATTGCTCCAGGGTCTGGTTCGTCCTCTCGGTCTGACCGTTGGTCTGAGGGTGGAACGCGGAGGAGAGGGACAACTTGATGTCCAGGGCCTTGCACAGAGCCCTCCAAAACTTAGATGTAAACTGGACCCCTCGATCAGAGACGATGTCCTCAGGTACTCCATGAAGTCTAACGATCTCCCGGATAAATATTCGCGCCGTCTCGGCTGCTGACGGAGTCTTCCTTAGTGGCACAAAGTGAGCCATTTTGGATAGGCGATCAATGACCACCAGAATTGCTGTGTGGTCTTGCGACGGTGGGAGCTCGACTATGAAGTCCATCGCGATCTTCTGCCACGGCCGTTCGGGAATCGTCAAAGGTCGCAACAGCCCCCAGGCTTTGCTCCTCGATGGTTTGCTCTTCTGCCAGATGGTACAGGATCTCACGTAGCGCTTGCAATCCTTAGCCATGTTTGGCCACCAAAACGAGCGCCGGAGAAGCTCCAGAGTCTTGACTGGGCCAAAGTGACCTGCCAGCGGGTGATCGTGGCAATGCCCCAAAACCAGGGTCCGGACTTCCTCAGGTACCACGATAGAATCTTCCTTCCACAGGAGTCCCCCTTTGTTCTGGAGGGATACCCCAACTGGGGTTGGTGTGGCCGTAGATGCTTCTATTAACTTGGAGCGAAGGTCCGTCTGGAGCGCCAAGAAGTTCCCTGAAGACAAGATAGTGTCGGGTACCAGTTCTTCTTCGGAGTCCTCAAACATGGTCTGGCTGAGCAGGTGCAGGGTCATACAAGCCGGGTCGGTAACTATGGGGACGGTGCGGTACAGAGCAGCGGGCAAAGAATAGTCGGGTCACACGCCAGGTCAGCAACAGCAGGTCAGATCCAATAGGGGGCATTCAGGAGAGAGGTCAGGCAAGCAAGGGTCAAGAACAGGAGAAAACAGCAAGGTCAGGGCACAATCCGGGTCAGCAACTTACTACAACAGGTTCACAGGTTCACAGGATACAAGGAGACCAAAAGGCACTGAATGACAGCTCAGGGCCGTTTAAATATCCCGCCCTGCGCTGTCATTGGTGCCAGGCGCGCGCCCGTGGTCACTACTGCGCATGCGCGAACCTGATTGTCGCGGTCGGCCAAGTCCCGGCGCTCGTGTACAGGGAGGTGTACTGCGCCTGCGCCGAGGCGATCTCCGACAGGTGCAATGTGGTCAGGTGCAATACTGAAGGCCAGATCCACAGGCAGTTTTTCCTCCCTCCCAAACATTAGGCAGTAGCCTGTAGCATCATTTTCTGTACTGTTATACGCATGTACCACTGCAGCAATATCCTCGCTCCACTGCTACTTTTTCTCAAGGAGGCAAAGTGCCAAGCATGTTTAGGAGAGTTTGATTGAACCACTCCGGTTGTGAGTCACCTTGGGGGTGGTAAGTCGTAGTTCTGGATCTTTTTATACCCAATATACCCCTGATCTAAGTGAATTCTTTGAGGAAATCCATAGGGTACAAAGAATTTGTTGACTAGGACCCTAGCCACCATGTAGGCCTGTTGTTTCTTTCTGGGAAATGCCTGGGCGTATCTTGTGAAATGGTCAGTTACCACTAGAATATTTCCCCAACTGCTAGAGTCTGGCTCCAAACTCACCAACTTCATTGGCCCCCTTGACTCTGGAGGTGGCCTATTGAGGCAACCTGTTTTGGCAAGGTTTTCCTCTGGATACAGCTCATGCATGTACAACAGTATTCCTCCACTTATGATTTAATTTGAGGCCAGTAAAAGTGGTCCCTGATCAGCAGGAAAGCTCTTTCCTGCCCCAGGTGTCCATGTTCGTCATGCAATAGGTCATCACCTCGGTCTGAGGGGCCCCTTTGGTAGACCACTCCATTCCTCAGTCTCAACCTATCCCATTCCTTCTGAAAGACCTTGGCATCCAGGGGGTTATCTGCCCAGAACAAACTGGCTTTAATTTTTGAAAAAGCCCTTTCCTTTAACTGGCAAAGTGGGTCTTGATCCTGTCCCAGGTCTCTTGCAAATTTTTCATAGCGAGTTGAGGTAACTCAGCACTCTTCAACTGAGAAGTTGCGGTAATACTGAGGAATGCTAGTGCCTCGGGCTCCCATGACTTCAGCACAAGCTATTCCCTTGGCAACATATTCAGCTCCCGGGCTCATTGCTTGGACTCCCTCCACGGACATCTGCATCCACTTGGGTTCAGCGGTCCTAATTCCATGAGGCTTTTCGGAATAGTGCATCCGCATCTCGATTCCCTATTCGGGAACAATACTTCAAGTTGAAGAGAAACCATGAGAGTGCAGCTAACCATTGGTGCCCAGTGGCATCCACTTTGGTGGTGGTCAGCACATAAGTCAGATGGTTGTTATCGTTCCAAGAACCCCACCCCATACAGGTAGTCTTATAGCTTGTCCATGACAGCCCACTTCAAAGCAAGGAACTCCAGTTTATGCGTTGGATAATTTCTATCAGTTCTTGGTATAGTATGCCCCAAGACCTTTTCGACTGGCATCCACATGTAGCTCATAGGGCTTGCAAGGATCCGTATAAGCCAGCTGTGTATTGTAACCATACTCCATGGATTTGCAGGACCAAGTATAAACCTTCCAGTTGGCAAAATCCTGGGAGTCCTGTACACATTTCTTGTATTTTTTAATCTTACGATGCTCTACCTGTTGTTGTGATTTTTCCTCCAACTTTTAAAGTCAGGGTGATCTATATACTTGAGTATATTAGTTTGTTCTTCTTTAAGTTGTTTATTCAGCTCTTCAGATTCAGCACTTTAATGTCTAACAGGTATTGCATCATTTTGAATGCATTCTCTGTTAAAAGTTTATCCCATATGGTCATAAAGTCTGCATTTTCAGTGTACAAGAAATAACCTGAAATAAATAAATAGGATTGTGCATGTAGCCCCCTCTAGGTAGATAGATTTTTTGGCTCTGGCACTTTCTAGGGGTGGAGGAGGCCTGGATTTGCATGTTTGAGTGAACCTGGCCAATCCACAGACAGGAGGCTTGGCATGGTGACTAGGACAATTGTGAGAGAGCCTGAAAATCAGGAGAGTTGAGTTGGAGCCGGGTGGGAGATGGATTTCGGTAAGGTGCTGGTGTGTGGAGCCCAGGAGGGGGCCCCAGAGAAGGGCTAGAGCAAGATAGAAGGATCTCTACTGCCCTACAGTCTCCAAGGAAGAACAGCCTTTCAGCAGGGAAGGAGCCAACCCAGCGTAAGGCCTAAAAGTAGCTGCAACCCACTGAGCTACAGGAGCAGGACAGTGTGAGTACTTCTACACCCCCTGGGCCACAGAAGGGGAGAGGGTGGTCAGGTGCAGTACCCAACAAGTTCTCTTCTGGGACTACATCCCACCAACGTATTGTGTATTTCTTATAGGTCCTCAACATGCGTGTAAATACTTAATTAATAGTAATATTCTTTTTTAAGTGATGGGCTGAATACCCCCCCTGTTTGATTCATGGTCGAACATTTGAACCTAACGTAAGTTTAACTGCAAACTTCGAACAGAGGGGACAGCTAAATGTAAAAAGAATTGGCAGCATTGCCCAGCAAGTCAAAATAAAAAAAAGAAACGCGTGAGGTCCCCCCCCATCCATACCAAGCCCATCGGGTGTGGTATGGATTTTGATGGGAACCCAAAATCCATACCAGACCCTTATCTGAGCATGCAGCCGGGCGGGTTAGGAAATGGGGGGGATGAGTGAGCGCCTCCCCCAAACCATACCAAGCCACATGCCCTCAACATGGGGGGTGCTTTGGGGCAGTGGGGCTCCTCCCCACAATCATTGTTGTGGGGGTCTGCAGGCAGGGGGCTTGTGGGAACCTGGAAAACCCTTTTAACAAGTATAGTGTGAAAAATGTCAGACAGTCTTTGAGAAGTCCTTTATTAAAAATAGAAAAAAATGTCCCCCGAAGTAGATCCAACATCAGTCACAATGCCCACCTCCACCACTAACCCGAAAAAAGAAGAAAAAAAAAAAAAGACGTTTGCTCCCACCGTCTGATAGTTGCGCCGGGATGACAGTTTGCAAATACTGTGATGACGTCACAAGGGAGCTGGGGTCACCCCGCCCCCTTGTGACGTCTTCATGCGCTGTAAATGGCCAAAGCATTGCACCTGACCTTCGGTCAGATGCATTTCTTTGGCCAATCACAATGCACTGTCAGGGTTCAGGGCATTGTGGGGCTTGGCTACCGTTTGTATGTTCGCCTAACACACGAATGGCCTATATTCGAGTCAAACTTATATTCGACTCAAACATCTAGCCCAACAGTATTATTTTTTATTGAAGGCATCTCATTAGATAATACCTGATTGACTTCCAGGAACAATGACTCCAAGTCTATCTCTTACTCCAGAAAGCCCACCATATCTATGCATCAAATCAACCCGGACCCAGGTCCCCAAAGGTACACAAAACACAAAGTTAAAATATTTTGTGGTTCTATGTCAAAACAAGAGCATTTTTGCCCAAAAGTGGCATTGACTATTCAGCACTAAGAACGGGGGTGCACCTACTCGTGAACCAGTAACCACTGAGCTAAAATTTCAATTATATTTGCCAACATTTAAAAATGTCACATCCAAGTGAGTGCTGTATACTGTAGTTTCTATAAATTGAGAGAAGCAGGGTATGTTCAATGACTCACCATACTGTCAAGGCTCATATAACAGGGGATGTAGTCAGTTGATGAGCCGACCAAACTAGCAGGACATCTACAGTGATGACAGCGTCACCCTGCACTACCTGTGAGATCAACTGTCAATAATGCTGGAAGGACTGACGAGGTTACGTAACGGCTGCCCTGTACTGGGCTCCTATACATCCCAGATTTCTCATGCAGTACTCTTGGCCAATGCTCACCAGGACTCAGTTATGTGTAGTTGGACTGTGGATGTATCTTACATCGATTGGGGTATGGGATGTGACTACCTCCTCAGCGCTCACACGGCCATACACTAGACCCAGTGGCTCTTATGCTATTGCGGTCTTTGACTATCACAGACCTACCGCAAGTCAGGGACATAGAACTGCTCTATATCAACTGCATACCTGAAAGAATCTGTCACCCTTGCACATATGTCCTCTAGCGAGGAAGTCATCAACATATAGGCTACGGGCTTTATAGCTGTGAATTGATGGACTCTTTACCAGCAAGCATCTGTCATCCTTGCATGCATGCAAACCATTAGGGAGTAATGTCTGCATAGTTACTGGCTACATAGTTGTGGACCACCGGGCTGCTCATTTGCTAGCATTTGTGTTTGCTCCATGCATGCATTACTGTGGGTAATACATGGATTGGATAGCATACCTTTTGGTAGCGTCCACATATAAGATAGAACCTTCTCTTTCCTACTTCTGTGTTTATGTCTGTATATTCCAGTTGGCCTGTGGCCTGCATATGGTGGGTAATTACTTGTGGATTATGATGTTCCACTTGTATTTTAGATCTGCACTGGCAGCTTAGTCAGGCTGTTCTTCATGGGTTGAGGGCCATCTGCAGTTACAGGTTTTGGCCAACCTTTGGTACAGGGTATTCTATTCAGTATACAATTGTGTTTTCTACTTTTATCAGTGGCTGTTTTGAGTGGAGAGCTTTGAGTGATCTCACTCCACCCATTGTAGTATCATTGGCCTTTTGGCCCTGATTCTCTCGACTTGGAATGGTGTCTGCCATTATGCATCTATTACATCAGGTCCTAGTGGGATTCGGGTGGGGGGGAAGGTTGGAGGGGTTTGGATGGTGGGGTTAGGGGATCTTGGCCTTGTGTGAGGGTATGGGAGTGGCAGTGGGTGGGTGTTCGGGGGGAGGGGTTTGCAGGGCGTTGGACAGGTTTCAGTTGGCACTGACTTATACTTTTCTTTTTGATATTTATATTTTTTACTATGATATTTTAAAATATTTTTGAAGCACTACCCCCTTAAAAGTCACTGAGTGTTGGGTCCCCCTGTAGTCCTGCACAGCCAGGCAACATGCATTTTCTTCAGACCTCGCACACTGGATACAGTAAACAGTCCTTGAGCTAGTTTTTTGGGGTTTTATTAAGAGTTAATGAACTTGGATGGGGTTGAGGGGTGTATGAGATGCCCAAGGGAACTATAACTGAGGACAACTTCCTAGCAACTATGTAAAAGTCTCTATAGCAGATCTCTTCTTGGAGAACTCTCCAGCCTCTCCTTATGTACCACCCCAGGAGGATAAATCCTCCTCTCATTCAGCTGTACTGAGGGAATCCCTGGGCACAGAGTCCCAGAATCTGTCGCTTTAAATGCACAGTCCCAGATGGGAGCTAGTCAGGTTTCCTACCAGAATGCCCTTTCCCCTTATCTAACCCAGGGGGTGTAGGATTACTTGCTACTCCTCTCCTGCAAGCTTGTTGGGTTGGTGGCTTCCTTCAGGCCTTCTGTTGGGCAGGCACCTTCCCTGGCTCTACAGGTGGTACTCTCTCTGGGGATTGGTGAAGTTAAGCAATCCTCTTTTCCAGATCCAGCCTGTAGGTAGGCCCCTTCCCACTAGGACCCCTCCCAGGCTCCTGCATCCCAGCCTCTCGTTCCATCTTCCACCCCAACTCTCTTGCTGCTGAGCAGGCTCAGTCACACTTAAGGGTGGCCCTGGCCCCATGCCAAGCCTCCTGCTTGGGGATTCGCCAGAGTTCCTTACGTGTGCAGATCAGCCCCTTCTCACCCCCACCCACTGAGTTCTAGACCAGGGGGAGGTAGCCCTCAGTCCTGACCCAAGATGACCTGGCTGCATATTCATAAATTATTTTTGCACGGTAGCTGTTGTGGTGTCCATGCCTTTTTCATTTTTCTTTTTTTTAGTACATTTGTTTTGGTGACACCCCTCCATTCACATTGACTGCTCAAGCACTGAAGAAGGGGAAGGCTTTTAAGCCAAAACATGTTGGCTGTATTTGATGCTCTTAACCATTTAATGTTTTAAAAAGTCCTTCAAGTGAGACACACATCCAAGAATTTACTGTCTGGAAAGCACTTCCTTTGTTGCTATTAGAGAGGTTGCAGCCTATGACCGGAACAGGGTCCACCCATGCTATATTTCAATCACACTTCATAGTAGATCCTGTGGAATCAATTTTCACCTCTATCAGTCCAGCACATACATCAGGCTGGACAATACTAAGGAAAGTATAGGGTCTGCAATCAGCAGGAGGGAAAAATAGCCAGTGTTCATGGTCAGCACGAGGGAAATTACTATGGTTCCATGGTCAGTGGGAGGTAAAAGTGCATTGTGTCCATAATCATCAGGAAGAAAAAAATGCCCTGTGCCCATGATCAGCAGGAAGAAAAAAATGTCCTGTGCCCATGATCAGCAGGAAGAAAAAATGCTATGTGTCCGTGGGCAGCAGGAAGAAATAAATTCCCTGTCACCATGGTCAGAAAGAGGGAAAAAATGTCTAACATCCATTGTCAGCATGAGGAAAAAATGGCTATCATCAATACCAATAGTTGGAGGAGGAGCCTGAACATGGCGGCCGAGGAGAGCGCAAGGCAGTAGCTTCCCGCTAGGCTCCGCTTCCCGACCTCCCCAGGGGCCCTCTAGATGTATGTTGAGGGGCAGACTCACCGGAGTGCGGAAGGCATTGGTGGAGCAGCCGGAGAATCGGTGATGTGAGGAGCGGTGAGGTGGAGAAGGAGATCGATTCCCCCCCCCCCCCGAGCTTCACGTGACGATGAGCCGGGTTTCTGGGAGACGAGGTGATGAGGCGGGACCACGTGGTAAGCCGCGGAGGATCACTGGGAGGAAAAGAAGTCGGCCTGCGTCCCGAGGAGAGCAGGAGGTGCCGATTCGCCCCTGGCTTCATTCCCCGGCTTGCTGTACGGGCTTAGACCCAGCTTGCTATTTAAGGATGGACCCCAAATAGAAGTGGGCTATAAAAGAAAGACCCAGGAGACCCGGAGGAATCCCCCTGAGGACTGAGCATCTGAGGAAAGCCCTCCACCCGAAGAATGTAGAAAGAGAAGGGTGAGTGAGAGAGGCTGGGGCTTACTGTGTGCTGTTATCCTTTGTGGTATAGAGGAGCAAAGGGTGAAGGAGAGGAGGGGGGAATTCTCAAGGGTCATGAAGAAGTGGTGAAGAGAAGAGGACCAAGGAGACTTGGAAAAATAAAGTAAAAGGAAAAATAGTAAGGCAAGGCTGGGTCACAAAATATAGACATTTGGTATCTTCCTGTCTTGAGCGTATAGAAGAAAATAAGACCCATAGAGTAAAGGCGTTAAAGGAAGTGGGCTCAAAGGGTCTCAAACGGGTACGATTAAGAAATATACATCCCAAGGAAACGTTACTCCAGAAAGGTCCCAAGGCGCAAGCGAAAAGGGTGAAATGGAAACTAGTCTGGGAAATAGCCCTAGATTATCATTGGGCATGAATAGTAGCTGTAGTCAACAAATAGCGGATATTATGGAGAAGAAAGAATCTGACAGTGAATTACAAGTACCAAATAAGAAAGATGACAGAAATGTTTCAAAGTTTAAAGAAAATGAAGGTTGGGAGGTGGAGGAGGAGGGGTTTTAGGGTCAACACTATGCATGATAGAGGGAGGTAAAAAAGCAAGGAAAGAGGAGGAGGAGAGTTGGAGGAGAAGCAGAGAGAATTAAGAAGGAAGATGGAAGAAATACAGTTTATGACTTATAATGCGAATGGGTTGAATTGTCCTAGGAAAAGATTTAGATTATTTAAAGAGTTACATCACAGAGCATCTTCAGTAGTATTTTTGCAGGAGACACATTTTGAGATAGTCAAATGTGAAGTTAAAATCTAAATATTATCCAATATGGTATTATGCCGACTCCCCGATTAATGGAGCAAAAGGGGTTTCAATAGGGTTGGCAAAGAATATAAGGTTCGAGCTGGAGGATAGAAAGACAGATCCGGAGGGGAGATTCTTGTTTTTAAAAGGTAAACTACAAGGAATCGAGTGTACATTAGCCAATATATATTGTCCTAATAAGAAGCCGGAGATGTTTTTGAAGGGTGTGTTGAAAAAACTGATGGACTTTAAAAAAGGCCGTTTGATAGTAGAGGGAGATTTCAATTTCTGTATGGACCCACAAAAGGATGCAACCTCTTCTGTGCAAAGGGAGGGGGGTAGGTCTCTGAGAGTTTTGAAAAAGGTGATCCATGAGTACCAACTAGTGGACATCTGGAGAATTATGCATATGAATGATAGAGACTATACCTTCTTCTCAAATGCACATGAGATATACTCGAGATTGGATTGTATATTATTAGATCACCGACTTATTGAATTTCTGGTTAAAGTAGAAATAGAAGCAAGGACACTCTCGGACCACGCACCTGTTATAATGAAAATGGGATGGGGAAGGCGGTGGACAGGAGGTTTAGGATGGAAGTTAAATGAGGCGCTTCTCCTGGATAAGGATACTGCTCAGAAGATTGGGGAAGAGATTAAGCTATATTTTAAGGAGAACGAGACAGAGGAAGTGTCGATATATACAGTGTGGGAGAGCCATAAGGTATATATAAGAGGAATCTTGATTGCGATTGGAGCTAAAAAGAAAGAAGAGCGAAAATTAGTGGGCTTCTAAAAGAAATATTTGACCTGGAACAGATATACAAGAATAAAATAACAAAAGAAACAAGGCAGAAGTTAATAAGAAAGAAGAAATAGAGACATTGATGGAAGAGGAGAGGAGAAGAGTATATAATAAAGTAGTAAGTGAGAGATATAGATGGGGAGATAGACCAGGAAAATATTTAATGAGAGCCCTGAGTAAAAAGAAAATCAGGAATTATATAGATAAAATAAAAAGCCCCAAGGGGGAGTTGGTTTATTCAACTAAAGAGATTATTAAAGTGTTTACGGAGTACTATAGAAAGTTGTATAATATTAGTTCCCAAGTTTCTTTAAAAGACACTAAAGAGGTGAACATTGGAAAAAGAAAGATATATCTAAAAAATGCGGGCCTACCGAAACTAAGCGACGCACAATTGAACTCCTTGGATGCAGAAATTACCCAGGAAGAAATAAAAGCAGCCCTAAAAAGTACAGGGGCGGGGAAAAGTCCAGGACCAGACGGTTATAGTAAACAATGTGGTAGTGTGACAAGAGCAACACCACCTGGGAAAAAGAGGTTACTTAAAGATCCACGCGGAGTAATGTAGGTTCACTAGTTACAAAGAGTACTTTATTTGATCACATAGATCGTGGGGAGGTTAAGCAAAAGCACGGTGAACATATCAGACAAATAAAATCATTTAAAAGCACTTGGCGTCCTCATTCCTGGGTGATTTTGGCACATAGGGAACCATATAAGGCAATGGGGTATTATCTAGCTATATGATCCTAGGTTTCCATATAATTCAAGCTTGTATTTAGGTTAGCCATGTATTCTTCAGACGTATTCTTGGTATAGGCCAGCATATGTAGAATAGCTTCCTGGTAAGTAGAGACTGGAACAAAAAAATATATATGGTCTTAAATAGCACATAGATCACACCATAACTGCCCCATTCAGAGATAGATTAGTACTTTCATTACCTTCTCAGTGACTTGGCTATCATACCAATATGATGAATGTAGAGACTTCCTGGGTAACCACCCCAAGTGAAACAAAGTCCACAGTAACAAGTGATTCTAGAGATATATATAAAAAATTATATAGATCATACACATCAAGCAGAATCCCTGAATAATGAAAAACAACAAAATAACATAGAGGTATATATTTGTCAAGGTCCTACCTTTTCCCTGAAGTTTTGTTACTCCATGTGCTGGCGTCCATCTTGGATTCTGCTGTGCATGGTGGGAATCCTTTTATGCCTTCAGGTCTCTGAGGTCCATCCCCCAGAGGGGTGTGGCTGATGACATATAAGCCTGTGGCCCGCACATGCTCTTTGCACTTGTGTCTTGTGTCTTTGTCTTCCTACAGCTCTGTGTATATGCTCGTGACTCTTCTGGTATTCTGACTCGGCTTGTGATTAAGACCATTCTCTGTGTTTTCCTTCGATCTGACCTTCCGTTGCTGAACCCGGCCCGTGAACTGTGATTCTCTGTCTACTGTTCTGTACCGTTTTGTCCCGTTGTTGTCGACCCAGCTTGCCTGACTACGCTATTGTCATTCTCACCAGCTACACGCCATTGGCGGCGGCCATTACCGCAGCCGGGGTGTCTCGGGGGCCGCGACCTGGTACCTGGCTGCGTCAAGTCCATCCCCACCATCAGGGGCCCTGGTGAAGGGCAGCCTGGGACTTAGACTCCGCGCCCTGAGGGACTTCGGTCTGTTGGTGGTGGTTGTCGTCAGCCAGTGCGTTACCCTGCCACTAGGCCTACCTGTCCGTTCCACAGCCCTGCCCTGACAATATTACCATCAATGAAGATCAAGAGGACTCGCGTCGACTTGAAATAGGATCAGGTACCTTAATGCTTGTTCAATAGTGCATAAATAGGTGGGAAGCCAGGTAGTCTCAATACATAAATTTCAAAAAGAGTATTATATATGTAGCAGGCACTATATACCTGAATCTATATACCCAGTATAGGGTTTCCAAAAATTGCTCAAACTGAGATAGTAAAGCGGTTCCTTGAGGATATAACTATATCACAGCGTACAGCATATGTGTGACATAGAGTATGTATATTGTCCCCCTAAGAGGATTTCCAAAAAATTCCCTGAAAAAACAGGAGTACTAGGCACATATAGCATTCCCTCTCAACTCCATATAAGCCCTATAAATCTAAACAGCAACTACCGCTAACTGAGCCAAATAAGCAAAAATAACTTGCCACCGGTGGAAGGTATGCTCCTATTTAGGATGGCCATATGCGGACTGCTGTAATAGTAGCTTTATGGTAGTTTTTCAAAACCTCGTGCCTTCCTAGCATGGAGCTGTAACAACGCCGCTCCTTTCCTCCTCGTGGGCACCGCACCCTATGAAGACGCCGAGCGTAGTGACGTCATTACGTTGACGCGTTTCGTCCGCCAATCACCGCGGACTTCGTCAGAACTGGGAGGGGACTTCATTCCATTGCCTTATATAGTACACTAATTGCATACCGAGAGATCTCCATGTCGCCCTCTTGTGTTGAAAAGATATCACTACATTAAAAAGTCCAAAGTGAGTTTAAAAAAAACATATATTGATTGCTGGCAATACAGAGGAAGGCCTTATTTAAATAAACAAATCATCATTGATCAGAATAGAGGAAAAGGCAGATAATTATAATTCTGATAGTACATGGGAAGGGAGTACAGGGAACATCAGAGCCAAGTAGAGAATCTCTGTTTTAATACTACCGTATTTGCCGGCGTATAAGACGACTTTTTACCCCTTGAAAATCTTCTCAAAAGTCGGGGGTCGTCTTATACGCCAGTATACGGCATACTGACACTTTTTAGGGGGGCGGCGCGATGCCGCCGCCGCCCCCCCCTTCCAACGGAAGGGACACTAAGTACAGGGGTGGGCAGGGGCTGTTTCTTACCTGGTTCCGGTCCCACGACGATCCGGTCCAGGAAGTGCGGCTGCTCCTTCAGTTCAGCCACTGGATGTTCGCACGGCTGCTCGGCTCCGCCTCCTCACCGGTGATTGGCCGCCAGAACTGTAGCTCGGGAAAGGCACACAGGCGGCCAATCACCGGCGAGGGGGCGGAGCCGAGCGGCCCCGCGAAAATTGAGTGCAGGACCAGCAGGTAAGTGGTCAGTGTAGAGGTGCTGCTGCAACTACATATGCTGGCTGCAGCAGCAGCATACGTGAACAGGGTCAGCAAGTGTCAGTGGGAGGAATAGTGCCCCATCATTGGTGTCACTGATACCAATGATGGAGCACTATTCCTCCCACTGATACCAATGATGGGGCACTATTCCTCCCCCCCACTGACACCAACGATGGGGCACTATTCCTCCCCCCCACTGACACCAATGATGGGGCACTATTCCCTCCCCCCCACTGACACCAACGATGGGGCACTATTCCTCCCCCCCACTGACACCAATGATGGGGCACTATTCCCCCCCCCACTGACACCAATGATGGGGCACTATTCCACCCCCCACTGACACCAATGATGGGGCACTATTCCACCCCCACTGACACCAATGATGGGGCACTATTCCACCCCCCACTGACACCAATGATGGGGCACTATTCCACCCCCCACTGACACCAATGATGGGGCACTATTCTACCCCCCACTGACACCAATGATGGGGCACTATTCTACCCCCCACTGACACCAATGATGGGACACCATTCCTCCCACTGACACCAATGATGGGGCACTATTCCCCCCACTGACACTAATGATGGGGCACTATTCCTCCCACTGACACCAATGTTGGGACACCATTCCTCCCACTGACACCAATGTTGGGACACCATTCCTCCCACTGATACTAATGATGGGGCACTATTCCTCCCACTGATACCAATGATGGGGCACTAATTCTTCCACTGATACCAATGATGGGGCACTATTCCTCCCACTGACACCAATGATTGAGCACTATTCCTCCCACTGATACCAATGATGGGGCACTATTCTTGCCACTGATACCAATGATGGGACACTATTCCTCCCACTAATACCAATGATGGAGCACTATTCCTCCCACTGACACCAATGATGGGACACTATTCCTCCCACTGACACCAATGATGGGACACTATTCCTCCCACTGATACCAATGATGGGGCACTATTCCTGCCACTGATACTAATGATGGGGCACTATTCCTCCCACTGATACCAATGATGGGGCACTATTCCTCCCACTGACACCAATGATGGGGCACTATTCCCCGCAGTGATACTAATGATGGGGCACTATTCCTGCCACTGATACCAATGATGGGGCACTATTCCTGCCACTAATGCCAATGATGGGGCACTATTCCTGCCACTGATACCAATGATGGGGCACTATTCCTCCCACTGATACCAATGATGGGGCACTATTCCCCCCACTGACACCAATGATGGGGCACTATTCCTCCCACTGATACCAATGATTGGGCACTATTCCCCCCACTGATACTAATGATGGGGCACTATTCCTGCTACTGATACCAATGATGGGGCACTATTCCTGCCACTGATACTAATGATGGGGCACTATTCCTGCCACTAATGCCAATGATGGGGCACTATTCCTGCCACTGATACCAATGATGGGGCACTAGTCCTGCCACTGACACCAATGATGAGGCACTATTCCTCCCGCTGATACCAATGATGGGGCACTATTCTTCTACTAACACCAATGATGGGGCACTATTCCTGCCACTGATGCCAATGATGGGGCACTATTCCTCCCACTGACACCAATGATGGGGCACTATTCCTCCCACTGACACCAATGATGGGGCACTATTCCTCCCACTGACACCAATGATGGGGCACTATTCCTCCCACTGACACCAATGATGGGGCACTATTCCTCCCACTGACACCAATGATGGGGCACTATTCTTCTACTAACACCAATGATGGGGCACTATTCCTCCCACTGACACCAATGATGGGGCACTATTCCTGCCACTGATTCCAATGATGGGGCACTATTCCTCCCACTGACACCAATGATGAGGCACTATTCCTCCCACTGACACCAATGATGGGGCACTATTCCTCCCACTGACACCAATGATGGGACACTATTCCTCCCACTGATACCAATGATGGGACACTATTCCTCCCACTGACACCAATGATGGGGCACTATTCCTGCCACTGATACCAATGATGGGGCACTATTCCTCCCACTGGTGTGCATTGGAAGAGGGGTAGTCTTATACGGCGAGTATAGCCCAAACACTACATTTTAGCAGGAAAAGTAGGGGGTCGTCTTATACGCCCAGTCGTCTTATACGCCGGCAAATACGGAATTTTTGTTATTATTATAGAGGTTCAATCTGGTGTAAGGCGAACCACACCTCAGGTTGGGTTCTCTATTTTTTTATTTTTTTATATTTTTATCCCCTCAGATTCATCATACCGAAATTATATTTTGCCCGGGGGAACCTCCATTTCCTTGATTTAAGCAGATACCCATATGGGCAATGTAGCACAGGCAAAAGTATAGATTCATAAGGACTTACTTCAGGAAGACTTTAAAGTTAAGTTCTGTATTTAGTCCATGTGGGACAAGTGCACCCAGAGTATAGATCCAGAATTTCTCTTTTTGGAGAAGAACTTTATCGAAGTCACCTCGTCTAGCTGAAATATTCAGTAGGAAGATCCCTTTGACTTTCAGGCCTTCTGTCCTTCCCCCATGTACTTCTTTAAAATGTTGTGCCAGGGGATTCTCTTTCTCCCCTTTCCCCCCATTTCTATTTTCATTTCTAATATCTCTCAGGTGTTTGCCAATCCTGGTTCTAAGATTCCTTTTCGTTTTTCCTATATATATCTTCCTGCATGGGCATTCTATCATATATATTACTCTATTACTAGAGCAGTTAATAAAGCTACGTATCTGAAATACCCGAGAATTATCTTTGTTAGAAAACTGGTTGGTCTTATGCACAAAAGGGCAGATTTGACAGTGGCCACAAGGGAACATACCACACAGGCGTGTCTTCCTAGTTAGCCAATTTGTTTGTGGAATCTTCTGAAATTCTGACTGTACTAATATGTCATTTAGATTCTGAGCTCTTTTTGCTACCATTTGGGGGCTCTCCCCTACAATTCTTGCTATCTGTGGATTTTGTGTTAGTAGATGCCAGTGAGAGTCCAGGGCCTTCCTAACTTCACTCCATTGTTGTCCAAATTTAGTTATGAATCTTACGGGTTGGCTTAGGGGGTCCGCCTCTGTTTTTGATTTTGGCTTATTTATTAGTTCTTCTCTCGTTCTACCCAAAGCTCTTCTTTTAGCTCTTCATAGAGTTCTATGTGAGTACCCCCTTTCCCTAAATCTCTTATAGAGCTGAATAGATTCATTTCTATATTGAGCTTCATCTGTACAGTTCCTTTTTATTCTCTGAAACTGACCGATCGGTATGCCCTGTTTTAGACTCCTTGGGTGATAGCTGCTAGCGTGCAGGAGTGTATTAGCCGCTGTTTCCTTTCTAAATGTTTTAGTAACTAGTCTATTTCCATATATTGAAATTGATAAGTCCAGGAATGATATTACCTCTCTATCTACTGTATAGGTTAATCTGATATTTCTATCGTTCTCATTTAAGAATCCCATAAAGTTTTCCAATTGGTCAATACCTCCATCCCACACCATAAGGACATCATCAATGTACCGCAGCCATTTCACCGCATGTTGCTTAAAGGGAGCAGATGGATATACCAACTCTTCCTCCCATAGGCCTAAATGCAAGCATGCAAATGCCGGGGCCCAGGGTGCTCCCATGGAGGTACCGCATATTTGCTGATAAAAGGAACCCAGGAACTGGAAGCAATTATGAGTCAACATAAACTCCAGAAGGTCCAGAATGAATTCATTCTGAACTTCCATTTCAGGAAAATACATCTCCAGGAAAAGTCTGAAGAATACATGGCTAACCTAAATACAAGCTTGAATTATATGGAAACCTAGGATCATATAGCTAGATAATACCCCATTGCCTTATATGGTTCCCTATGTGCCAAAATCACCCAGGAATGAGGACGCCAAGTGCTTTTAAATGATTTTATTTGTCTGATATGTTCACCAGACGGTTATACCGTGAGGTACTATAAAAATTATAGTGAATTATTATTACCTAAGTTGAAGAAATATATAATTGCCTTGGGAACTGGGATGGAGATGAGGAGAGAATCTTTAAAGGCCCATGTAGTTCTTATTCACAAGGAAGGAAAAGATGCTTCTCACTGCTCTAGTTATAGACCATTTCATTACTGAACACAGTGAAAATGCGAGAGTGGATAGGAAAATTATATAGGGAGCCCACTGCAATTATTACGGTAAATGGGGAGAGGTCGGAACCCATTGGGATGTCAAATGGAACAAGACAGGGTTGCCCACTGTCCCCTTTGTTGTACGTTCTGTCATTGGAACCCCTGTTGTCAACAATAAGGAATAGTGGGGATGTAAAAGGAATTCAGACAGAAACTACAGAACATAAAGTAACGGCCTTTACGGATGACTTGTTGCTGTATGTGGGGAACCCCAGGATAACACATCCAAACTTAATGAAGGTACTGAAGGAATATGGAGAACTATCGAACTTAAAAATTAATCCAACAAAAACTGAGATTCTGAATATTAATATACCAAAGGGCGAAAAAGAAAAAATACAAAAGGAATTCCCCTTTATATGGAGAGAAAGAGATATAAAATACCTAGGAATAAAACTCACTGCTTCACATAAGTATTTGTATAAACTAAACTATATTTCAATGTTAAATGAGATCAAGGAGGAATTAAAAACATTAGAAGGAGGATTCCTGTCATGGATAGGACGCATAAACCTGGTAAAAACGGTAATTGTACCCAAAATACTGTATAGATTTCAAATGATTCCAATCAAACTCCCAGAAGCTTTTTTTAGGACAATGAAAAGAATGATAACAAGATATATATGGAGAAATAAAAAACCAAGAATATCCTATGAATCGTTAAACAGGAGTAAAGAAAAGGGGGGATTGGGATTGCCAGATGTTAAAGATATTACAAAGCAGTAATTTTAGCAAGAATCTATGATTGGACTTAAAATTCTAAAGGGAAAAGTTGGGTGAAAATTGAGAATTAACTTAGTGGAACTAGTTTGAGTAAGATTATATGGGTGCCAGCACAGTATAGAGGAATTAAAGGTAGCACAAGTCTTTACACTTTAAATGTTTTAAGGGTCTGGGATAATTTGCACAAAAATATGAAGTGGGATTTCAGTTCTATATTAATGCCACTAGGAAACACAGAGTTTTTCCCTCCAGGCAGAGAAGAGATAACAGAGAAATGGTTTAAAAAGGAGGATGTTCAATTGAGAGATATATTGGTGGAGGGGGAATTGAGATCACCTAAAGACTTGGAAGAGAAAAAGGGAGAGATCTTCATTAGGATAGATGAGTGGAGATATCATCAAAATGTTTTATTGGGAATCTCCCAAAACCTTTGAGATTAAAAAAGGATTGGAATTTGTTTGAAAGGATGTTGGAGTCACGAGGGGATGGGAAGCACGGTATTGCCAAAGTATATAGAATACTCACACAATTAGACATGAACACAAAGTTAATTTATATAACACAATGGGAAAGAGATATCGGGGTGGTTTTAGATGAGGATAAACAGAAAAAGATATATAGATTGACTCACGCGAATGTAAGTATGAGAGAGTAGGAAATAAATTATAAGTGTTTGACAAGATGGCACATCACACTGAATGTTGAGCACAGGATGAGTGTGGAGCATTCAAAGTGGTGTTGGAGGGGGTGTGGAGAGATTGGCACAGTGTTTCACATATGGTGGGAATGTCCAAAAATTCAAGTTTTCTGGAAGTTAAAAGTTAAATTGATGGAGATAATAACTGGGATTGACATAGGGTTGGATCCAATGATTTGTCTCTTACATAAAATTGAGCTATCGGTAAATAAATACAAAGAATCAGGTATATGGTACTATCTTAATGCTGCAAAAGGCTTGATACCCAAGTTTTGGTGGAAAACAGAGGTGCCGAAGGAGGAAGACTGGGTTAATAGAGTGAATCAGATCAGTAGGATGGAAAAACTATATCATATGCAGGAAGACAAGATGGGGCTATATTATGCGAAATGGGAAAAATGGAAAAAATCTGGATTGAAAGTGAAATATAGGAATATATAACTTAGAATGATAGATAAGGTTCTCTTGCTTTAATAGAAAAGAGTGGGAGAGAAGGCAGAGGGGAAGGAGGGGGGTGGGGTTGGGGGAATGGGGGGAAGGAGGGAGGGTTGGGGGAGGGAAGAGTTTTAGAGAGGGAAATGTAGAATGGTTTTGGATATTTTAATGTGTTTATGATGGAATTTTGTAATATTATGAAAAATCAATAAATATTTAAATAATAAAAAAAAATCAATAGCAATAGTTAATTTTTTCCTTTTGGTATAAAGAATTTACATAAATGAATAAAAAGCATTTTAAATACCCCTGTCAGTGTTAAATGGTTTGTCTCATTCACCAGTTAATGAACTTTTTTCCAGGAGAACCCAGAAAAACAAAGACTGTTGTGTTCATGCTCTATCAAGACTGCATATATGTTATTTTTCATTTTGGCCATAATGTCACTTTAACCCTTTCGTTTCCACTGATTGCAGAGGTAGTTTTTACATGCACTCAAGGCGGCTGCATGTATACTTTAAAATCCAACTCTTGTTTGCAGTAAAACTAACTTTAGAGTATCTTTTACTGAAAATATGTGTTTCATAAAATGTTTCACTTACATTGTGTGCATTAACAAATTGAACTACCACAATTTTATATTTCAGGGCCTGCTTTCAATAACTGTTTGGAGGTTTTAACTACTTGCCGTCTAGCTCTTGTAAAGAAACAGCCAGATGGCTCCTTCCTAGGGGCAGAGGGTATATATACTGTATAGATGGCCTCCCACTCTCACATGTCCTGTGATTGCTGTATCCTTTGGACACAGCAGATCACAGAAAGTGGTACAGGGCCAAAAGAAAATTACCCTTTACTATGTTTCCTGTGACTAATCACTTGTACACAAAGCCTTCATGTTGCAGCCAATGTTTTATTTACTCTTTAATTTTTTTTTAACTTCCTGTCACTACATATGGGCGTGTGTACTTAAAAATTAATTACTGGAGTTTGTTATAGGCTGCCCAGTGTTAATGAGGAGGTGAAGACTCAGCTCCTTCCACAGATAAAAATGATTGCAAGTGCTGGGACAGTGATAATTATTGTGATATTGACTTGGGTATTGGCACTGCTGGAACAGTTAAAGGGTAAAAATGTATAAATATATTACAAGACAATTTTATGGTTCATAGAGGCCCCAACTAGAAATTATGCTCTGCTGGACATGGTAATCTTAAACCATGCTGAGCCTTTTACTAATGTTCATATAAAAGAACATCTGGGTAGCAGTGACTATAACATGATTTCATTTGATGTAAGCTGTAAACAACAAACACAACTAGAAAGTTAAAAACACTGAAAATTAAGAGAGCAAATTTTCCAAAGATGAGGACTGCTCTTCAAGACTTAGACTGGGAGGGAATATTGGCATCAAAGAACACAACAGAAATGGGAATCTTTCAAACCGACTATATGTGAACTGTGGCAGTACAGTATCCTGCCACGGTGGAAATCATGATGGACACCCAGGATTCTCAACTATACAGGTTGAGGGGCTCCAGGCAGATCTCATAATGCAGAGGAAACTGGTTTATCAGTTTCCTCTTTGGTTTGTAAAGCCTGTTTTGGGACCTGTAGCCTGGAGATTTCTTAGAGATTTGGGAGGGATGAAATCTCCAATCCTGGGCCCATATTTTGGGAGCAGCCAGCATGCTGATTGCACAGGTGTGTGCAGGCCTTTTAGGGGAGGCCAGGCCATGATTCTGAGCTCCACCCCGTCAGATAGGAGTCAGGAGGTCTCCACCCCGGCAGATAGGAGTCAGGAGGGCTCCACCCCGGCAGACAGGAGTCAGGAGGGCTCCACCAAGGAGAGGTGGAAGCCAAAAGCAGCAAGGAGCTGTTTGAGAATAGCTGTGTGCTAAAACAAACCTGTGGAAGAAGTCTGTAGGAGACAGATATAGAGCGGTATAGCTGAAAGAGCCAGAAGGCTGAATTGTTTGGTTTGATGTTGGATACCCCTGTGTGGGAAGCCTTTGTGTTTCTGGAACTTTTTCCTTTAAATAAAAGTGGGCAAAAAGGCCCTTAAAAAAGAAGCGAGTTGCTGTGTGCTTTGAAGAAGCTCTACCACTCTGAAGTGAGTTCCCACAGAACACACTGCTAAAAATATTCCCATGAACAATAAGTTTAAAAGGCTTAAAATAAAAGGTTAAAAAAAAAACCTGTGTGGCTCACGGCCATACTTAAAAAAGCTATAAGTAATAAAAGAGCTTTTAAAATATATCAAAATGAAGGAATACTGCATCGTTTAAATGTTACAAAGAATATAACGAAATGTGTAAAAAGGAAATCAAGGCCAACAAAATTCAAAACAAAGGATAGATTGTAAAAGAAAGTAAGACAAACCCCCAAAGACTCTTCAAATATATTAACAGTAAAAAGTTCAGTTCTGAGCATGTAGGCCCTTTACATAATAACTTTGACTGGGGACGAAGAGAAGACAAATTTTTTTTAAATACCTTCTTCATCTCTAGGTATACAAAGGAACATGGTGAAGTTCAAGTTCATAATGTGGATAATATTGAAATAACCCCAAATGAACCACTATGGCTCAAAATTGATATGGTCCAAAAAAATCTAGACAGAATAAAGATGAAAAAGCACCTGAACTGTATGGCTTACACAGGGCTGCCTAGATAGGAGAGGCGGCTAGGCGGCACCTAGTGGACTGTACAGTTCTCGGTTCTTCTATGTGCCATCCAGCCGCCTCTCCTATCCATCTCCTGCATGTGGTCAGCTCCTGTATGCTCCCCCCGTGGCCCCCCCATCTCCCCTGTGGGTGCCTCCCTTCCCTCATCTTCTCCAGAGGCCCCCCTCCCTCATCTCCTCCAGAGGCCCCCTCCCTCATCTCCTCCAGTGGCTTCCCTCCCTCATCTCTTCCAGTGGCTCCCCTCCCTCATCTCCTCCAGTGGCCTCACTCCTCATCTCCTCCAGTGGCCTCCTCCCGCATCTCCTCCAGTGGCCCCCCTCCTCCTTTCTTTCTCTCTCTCCCGTTTCTCTCATTTTTTCTTTCTCTTTTTATAGAACAGTAAAGTGACGAGCGAGTGACCAGATATGATTATTGCACCACATCCTTTACAATTGCAAATAATCAATAGAGTAGATGGGACTTTCAGGGTTCATAGACATGAATACCACACATTAAAAGTTAAATAATTTTTATTTCGTATTTTGGTAAAAAAACACAAAGGAAAAAATACAAAAACATAAAAACAATTTCAATTCTAAGAATACCAACTGAAATTCAAACTTGGTTAGGTAAATGTGGTATACTCCCTACATGTTTCGCCCTCACGGGCTTCTCCCTGAAGAACCCTGAAAGTCCCATCTTCTCTATTGATTATTTCCTCTTTTTATAGTTCTCGATTTCTTTCTCTCTCTCTCTCGCTGTCTCCTGTTTCTCTCCTTTCTTTCTTTCTTCCTTTCTCTCCTTCCTTTCTCTCCTTCCTTCCCTCTTTCCCTCCTTCCTTCCCTCTTTCCCTCCTTCCCTCATTACCTCCTTCCCTTTTTCTATACGTCTCTGTCAGGATCCGCCACGATCCGCGGCTCGGCGCAGGCGCAGTATGCCCGTTCACGCTGGTGTACGGACACTAGGTCCTGGCCGGCCGCGGCTGAGATGAAATCTGCGCATGCGCACTCGGAGCCGCGAGTGCGCGCCTGGCACCAATGACAACGCAGGGCGCGATATTTAAATCCGCCCTGCACTGACAGGAATCGCCAAATCTTCTTTCCTGCATCCCTGTGTCCTTGATTCTGTACCTGTGCTGTTGAGTTACTGTTGCTGACTCGGATCGTCTTGACCTTGCTGTGTTCTCCTGCTCTGACCCCTGGCTTGCCTAACCTCTCTCCTGGATGCCCCCTTATGGACCTGATCTTCTGTTGCTGACCTGGTGTGTGACCCGACCATTCTCTGCCCGCTGCTTTGTACCGTACCGCTCCCACGGCTACCGACTCGGCTTGTCTGACTACGCTCTCGCTCATCCATCCATCCATCCACCTGGCCTGGGCATATCCGCCTCTTCACATCAGACTCTATCCCTGCGGGGGCCTCTGGCGAATTCCTCTACCACGGGTAGGTGTACTCTGGAGCCGCGACCTGGTCTCGGTTTACTCCAATTCCATCCCCACCATCAGGGGCCCTGGTGAACAAGTGAATCGGGACTTAGACTCCGCGCTCTGGGGGAACCTGATCCGTGGGTTACTAGAGGTACAACTAGACGGCTCTTTACAGTACCATTCGGCCATGACAGAGTCTGGAGGAGGACCCTCCCCATTGGAGGACATATGCCGGCACCTGTGGGCCCTGACTCAAGCTGTCACGGCCCTTCAGGATCGATATACCCATCTGGAAAACCGCTTCCAGACAATGACTATATGGACACCACCTCCCAGACCCCGGCCTCTCCGGCCCCATCCGGGGAATCTTCAGGACCATCCACGGGAGCATCAGCAGTACTGCCTACTTCTGAACCCCGCGTTCCCCTACCAGAACGCTTCCGCGGGGACCGAGCATGGTTCAGGGCCTTCCGGAATTCCTGTCTCCTGTACTTCAGTTTGCAGCCTCGCACGTTTACCACGGAGTCAGTCAAGGTGGGATTCATAATTTCCCTGCTCCAGGATGAGCCCCAGGATTGGGCCCATCGATTGATGGAGAATCAAGATCCCCACCTGAAAACAGTAACAGATTTTTTCGAGACAATGGCCATAATCTAGGACGACCCGCAGCGGGCAGCCTCCGCAGAATCTGCCTTATACTCCCTTAGACAGGGCCGTCGGGCAGCGGAGGAATATGCGTCGGAATTGAGACGATGGATGGGAGATACTCAATGGAATGACGCCGCCCTGTGCCACCAATTCCGCATTGGGCTCTCTGAAGCCATTAAAGATGAGCTAGCCCGAGTAGGTCTGCTCGAGTCTTTGGAGGACCTTATTTCACTGGCCATCCAGATAGACCGTAGGTTGCGGGAACGCAGGTTTGAAAGAACCAGCCAGGGTCAGAGAACAACTTGGGCACCCGCCCGGGGAACAGTCCAACCTACACTAGAGGGGAACCGGACCCCAGAGCCTGTGGATACCCATGTGCCCATGCAGCTGGGACTGGCTCGGCTGTCTCTGTCACCTGAGGAACGCCAGAGGAGACGATCCAAAAATCTCTGCCTGTACTGTGGGGTAGCCGGTCACATGGTGCGTTCCTGTCCACTGAAAGCGAGTAAGTCTGCTTCTATTTTTTCTTCTATATCTGCTAAAAATGTAAGACCGTCCAGTTACTTAGCCATTCCAGCTCCCAGGAAGAACCGTGGAGGTGACTGCTATAATTGACTCCGGAGCATGCAGTTGTTTCGTGGATCTAAACTTTGCCCATCAGCAGAAAATTCCCCTCCAGAGTAGAGAACAGGGCCTTAATATATTTTTGACCGATGAATCACGGATTAAGTCGGGACTGGTAGATCAGGAGACTCCCCCTATTTTTACCACGGTAGCGGGTCACCATCAGGAGTTCCTCCGACTAGACGCCATTGCGTCTCCCCTTTTCCCAGTCATTTTGGGGCTTCCTTGGTTGCAGGCCCATAACCCCCAAATTGACTGGGAGACCGGTTCCGTTCAGTTCCTTTCTCCATATTGTCAGGAACACTTTCTTTCCCTCTTTCTTTCTCTCTCTCTTTCTTTCTTCCTCTCTCCCCCCCCCCTCTCTCTCTCTCTTTCCCTCTCTCTCTCTCTTTCCCTCTCTCTCTTTCTTTCCCTCATTCTCTCTCTTTCTCTCTATCTCTTTCTTTCTCTTTCTTTCTCTCTCTTTCTCTCTATCTCTTTCTTTCTCTTTCTTTCTCTCTCTTTCTCTCTATCTCTTTCTTTCTCTTTCTTTCTCTCTCTCTCCCTTTCTCTTTCCCTCTCCCCCTCTCTCCCCTCTCTCTCTCCCTCTCTCCTCCCCTCTCCCCCCTCCCTCTCCATCTCTCTCCCTCTCCCTCCCCCCTCTCCACTCCCTCTCTCTCTTTCCACCCCCCCCCCCTCTCCCCTCTCCCTCTTTCCATCTTTCTCTCTCTTTCCATCTTGCTCTCTTTTTCCCTCTCTCTCTTTCCACCTTGCTCTCTCTCTCCCTCTCTTTCCATCTTTCTCTCTCTCCCTCTCTTTATCCCCCCCTCTCTCTCCCTCTCTCCTTCTCTCTATCCCCCCCCCTCTCTCTCCCTCTCTCTTTCTCTCTTTATCTCTCCCCATCTCTCTATCCCTCTCTCCCTCCTCTGTCTCCCCCTCTCTCTCTCTTCCCCCCTCTCTCTTTCTCCCCCCTCTCTCTTTCTCCCCCCCTCTCTTTCTCCCCCCCTCTCTTTCTCCCCCTTCTCTCTCTCGTTCTCCACCCTCTCTCTCTCTCCCTCTCTCTCCCCATCGCTCCCCCCTCTCTATCCCCCCCTCTCTCTCTATCCCCCTCTCCCCCCCTCTTTTTCTCCCCTTCTCTCTTTTTCTCCCCTTCTCTCTCTTTCTCCCCTTCTCTCTCTTTCTCCCCTTCTCTCTCTTTCTCCCCTTCTCTCTCTTTCTCCCCCTCGCTCTCTCACTTTCTCCCCTTCGCTCTCTCACTTTCTTCCCACTCCCTCTCTCTCATTTTCCCTCGCTCTCTCCGTCTCTCTATCATTCCCTTTCCCTCTCTCTCTCCCTTTGCCCCCCCTTTCTCTCTCTCTCCTTTCCCCTCTACCCCCCCCCTCTCTCTCTCTCTTTCCCTCTTTCTTTTTTTTTTCCTCCACGCCTACAAAAAATGTAAAAAAATTCAGAATATAAAATTGTGAAATATTAAATAAATACCTACTCACACTAGTGTCGGAATTACCAGGGTTGCAAAGGTCGCTTTTGTGACTGGGGCCTGGCGTTCCGCCACCAGACTCCGAGGAAAGGGTCCCTGGGCTTTGGGCTGCTCAGTCCAAAGTGCCCTGGCCTATTTTTTTCTTCCAGTCCGAGCCTGTTTACACCTCAAGGGTGGACTGACCATTTGGAAACTCGGGCACTGCCCGAGGGCCCGGGGTCAGTAGGGGGCCCCATGAGATGCCCCTGGTACCTTTTTTTCATAGGCTTTTTTGAGTTTGTGCAAGGACACAGGGGCCCCATGACCCCCTATTGCCCAGGGGCCCCATGAGTCGTCAGTCCGCCCCTGTTACACCTACATATCCTAAAAGAATTAAGCTCTGTTATTTCACAGCCATTGTTTCTAATTTTTAGGGACTCTTTAATGACTGGCATAGTTTAGCTGGATTGGCATAAGGTGAATGTGGTGCCTATATTTAAAAATGGTTCAAAGTCTTTACCAAATAACTACAGACTGGTTAGTTTAACTTCTTTAGTTGGAAAGATACTTTAGAGCAGGCGTTGAAATTTCTGCTCGCATTGGCGAGTGGAAATTATGGTGGGGGCGAGTGTGTCCCCAGGGCCGTCTTGCTGAGCAGGCTTGGAACTCAGGGCCGGATCTGTCACTCGCACTGGGAGCCGTCAGACTGCTCAATAGTTGAGCAAAGTGAAAGCAAAGGAAGGAGTGGGCTGTGCTCTCTGCCTCCCCCTAGAGTGCAGTACCCGGCTCTGTGCGTGAAGGTAACGAAGTACTGAAACTTTTTTTAGGGCTGTGTGTGTGTATTTGTATGTGTGTGTGTATTTGTATGTGTATGTACATGTATCTGTGTGTGTTTGTGTGTGTCTTTGTGTATGCATGTACATGTGTCTGCGTGTATGTACATGTATGTGTGTGTGTCTACATGTCTCTGTGTGTGTGTGTGCATGTACATTTGTGTGTATGTACGTACGTGTCTGTATGTACATGTATCTGTGTGTATGTGCATGTGTATTTCTGTGTATGTACATGTCTGTGTGTATGTACATGTATGTGTGTCTGTACATGTGTCTCTGTGCGTGTTTGTACATGTTTCTGTGTGTGTATGTGTGTACGTCTGTGTGTGTGTGTGTGTGTGTGTGTGTGTGTGTACAGGTGCCTCTGTTTGTGTGTGTATGTACATGTGTCTGTATGTAAACCTACATGTATGGGTGGTTTGGTCAGGTTCAGGAGTATGTGGTTATTATGGGTGGTAGAGTATGGGGCATTTGAGGTACTGCTGATTTGGATAGTAGGTAGGATATGCTTGGTAGAGTTATGGTTTTGTGAGTGAAAGATTATGGGCGGTTATGGTTGTATGCGGTGCATGGTCTAAGTATGATGGAGTGTTTAGGGGGACATTGGAGGCCCTGATGTAATGTGGGGGGACTCTGGGGACCCTGATGTAATGTGGGAAACATTTAACAGCGTCATTTCATGAAATAATTTATGAGGGCGTGTTTAGGGGCGGAATTAGGGGTGTAGCATGGTAGGGGTTGGGTGGGGCAACTGGTGGCGAGTAACTCTTAAGGCCTGGCTAGTAGCTTAGGACTTGAAATTTTAAGCTTTAGAGTGTATTAAAAGACCACAAAGATCAGTTGATTAATGGGGGATTTGATCAACATGTATAAATACATAAGTGGTTCATACAGTGAGCATGGTTTAGAGTTACTCACTTTAAGTTGACATTAAATAGGGTGGTCACTGTGGGTGCAACAGTACCTCATCCTAAATACTGATAATACTAAGAATTTTGAAAGAGACATAGACTTATTAAAACAACTTTTTAGACTGCCCAAGTACCATATATTGTGTGTCAACCACAGCTTGGCAAGGTGCTAGATGGGGCTTCTTGATGTATTTAGGTCGAAGCTCAACATGTTTTGCGATAATTTTTGCTTTTTCAGGAGCTATAATGAGTATTTCTAAATAGGCAAAGAAACAGACATTACACAACTGGTATACATGATTCGTCAACATAATATAGTGCTATAACACAAGTAAAAAGTGTTACCAAGGCAACAACATCCGATAACTTACAAAAGCTATTCAATGGATTTGCACATACTGTAAGGTAGTGGTAGTGAATGTAATCCGACAGATGCTGGAGGCCTGAGAGATGTGTGGGCCCTAACAAGAGAAAGAAGGTAGTGTGTTCTGAAACAATAGTACATATACTAGTTCAAATGGAGGTTAAGAAACACCCAGCCAACAGAATCAGATACGACCATGACAACTTACATGTCGTGCACTAAATAAGAAGGAAAAGGAATGGAACCACCCCCCCCCCCCCCAGATTTCCATTGTGCCCCCCCAGGCCAGCCACCCAATCGATACTTTGCCTGGCTACTTTCCTCTAGCCCTGCAGTCAGCACCGGTACAAGCCTACAAGGGGAGGGAAAGGCCGAAAAGGAGGAGGAGTAGCAGACAGGAGAGAGGCTGTAGACAGGTGCTGCGCTTTTCCCTCCTATTGGAACAGCATTCTTTTATGCAGCAGACAACACAGGATCACTCTTCTGTCGGGCAGCACACACGGTTTGACTACCCGCTCCCTACCCACGTGTCCTGCTGTCAGGTGATTATTAGTCCTTGGAGGACATAGGAAGCGGGTAATCAAACCGTGTGTGCAGCCCGACAGAAGAGAGATCCTGTGTTGTCTGCTGCATAAAGGACTGCTGTTCTGATAGGAGGGGAAAGCACCACCCACGCCTGCTCCTGGCTCTGTAGCAGTTTCCCCCTCTGTAAGGTGAGGGGGAAGGGGTTAGTGAGGTTGCACTAGGAAGGGGGAGTTGGGGGGATTTGGGAATGTGTGCTAGGAGAAGGAATGAGGGAGGGATGATATGTGCCAGGAAGGGGAATTGGTGGGAATTTTTGTGCTGGGAGGTTGTGGTAAGATGGGGGGATTGGGGGGGGGGGGTTTGTGCTAGGAGGGGAGATTTGGGTAGGGAGAGAGGATTTGTCTTGAGAAAGGTAATTTGTAGGGGGTTGTGCTAGGAGGAGGGATTGGGGGGAATTTGTTTGGGAGGGCGGTTGTGTGCAAGAAGGGAGGTGGGGGAATTTGGGCTAAAAGAAGGGTTTGGGGGAATTGAGCCAGAAGGGGGGATTGGGAGGAATGTATGTTCTGGGGGTTTTTACTAAGGGGGTATTGGAGGTGATTTGTGCTAGGAAGGGGGACTAGTGGGATTTGGGTAGGGAGGGCGGATTTGAAGATTTGTCCTGGGAGGGGTCATTTGGAGGGGTTATGCTAAGGGGAGGGCCTGGGGAGAATTTGTTCTAGGAGGGAGGATTCGGGTGGGAAGGGAGGTTTTGTCCAGAGAAAGGTAATTTGTAGGGGTTGCGCTAGGTGGAGGAATTTGGGGGGGATGGGGGGAGATTTGTGCTAGGAGGGGGTTTGGGGGAATTGAGCCAGAAGGGGGGATTAGGAGGAATTTTTGTGCTGGGGGGTTTGTACTAAGGGGGTATTGGGGGGGGTTGTGCTAGGGGGAGGAATTGGAGAGAATTTGTTCTAGGAAGGGAGATTAGGGGGAGAGAATTTGTGCTGTGAGGTGGTATTGGCGGGGAGTTTTGTGTCAGTAGGGGGTGGAGGAATTTGGACTAATAGTGGTGACTGGGGGGGGAGATTGTGCAAGGGGATTTATGATAGGAGGAGCAAATTTGGGGGAGAGAATTTGTGCTAGGATGGGAAATTTGAGAAGAGAGAATGTGTGCTAGGAGGGGTGATTTTTGGGAGGTGATGGAGATTTGTGCTAGAAGGGGGAAATTGGTATGGGATTTGAGATGGAAGGCAGGATTGGGGGGCAAACATTTGTACTGGGAGGGTGGATTTGAACCTGGGAGGAGGGGGACTTTTTGGGTGAAATAATTTTAGCTTGCAGATTGAATTTGTGCTTAGGGGGAGAGTATACTAATTAATGCAATCCCCTTTTTTTCTTTTTTTTTTTTGATGGGGAGGATGAGATGGGATGTTTACACTTCAGTGGCGCAGTTTGTCATCTTCACTCTAGGTGCTAGATGACCTTGTCCCAGCACACCCCTTATGACTAAGTGCGTTGGCACAAAACTCATCAAGGAGGAGCTGTACGTCGTGACGTCACGCCGCCGGAGCCTAGAGCAGGTGGCCATCTTGGATTTCGAATGGTCAGTGCATTTGTTTGTGCTTAAACATTGATTTATCCTACGGATGGAATAAATAAATGTATTTATAAGAATTACTACACTATGGGCATCCTTTTCTTTGGCTCTATATGAGATAACAAACCCACAGAGCCCATCACGGAGGACGGCTGACCATATTGTGTATCTATACATGCGTATTATATTTACACACCTGGTGAGTGTGTAATCTTACCACATTCCTGGCACATCACCGAATTATTGATTTTAGCACGTGGAACACCGATTTGAGATCATACTTATCTGGCTCTCCACTTTTGTCACCTTCATGGACATTGATTTTTCCCCTTTGTATAATTGATAGTCGCTTACTATCATCACTTTACAATAATAGCACTTTATTTGGACATTCATTTATTATTCCTATATTTATTGTTGATTGGTTTATTACCTGCACTTTATCATAATAGCACTATATTTGCACTTTTTAATAGTACATCTTTTTCTTAAATGATACCAGTATTTTATTAGTGTTTTAAGTTCTTTTAGCACTGCACCTATTATATTATCTTGGTTTTGGAGGTTTTTTGGTTGCCTTTCTGGTGCTATAGCAGCTTGTGTTCTAGCGCTCGCTTTTTGGTTTGTGTTTTATATTTGTCCCAGCACTGCCTGCGCTACACACAGGGCACTCAAATGATCTCCTCCTCCCCACACAGTACATAGCTGAGATTGGATTCCCTTACAGATACACCCTCAATCTGCATAGTGTATAGTTGGCTGTTATGTTGCAGTTCTGACCTGTGAAATTTCCAGATCTGAATGGCAGCACAACTGCGGTACCCAGCTACAGATCAAGGCTGTGTCTGTAAGGGAATCCAATCTGAGCTGTGTTGTGTGAGGAGGAAGAGATTAGCTGAGTGCCCAGGCTATGTGCAGTGTGGGGATGGGAGTAGGAGCTCTGCTGAGTGATCTGCCACCAGTAAACCCAGTCCTCTTCTCTGCTGACCCCTGTACCCTGCTCTGCTGATCCCTGTCTTCTGCCCTGATAACACCTGTTCTCCATCCTGCTGACCCCTGTCATCTGCTCTGTTGACCCTTGTTTTCTGCCCTGATGATCCCTGTCCCCTGCCCTACAGACCACTTGTACACTGCCCTGCTAACCTCTGTCCGCTGCCTTGCTAACTCCGTGCACTGCTTTGATAACCCACTGTACACTGCTCTACAAACTAACGGTCTCTGTTCTCTGCCCTAAAAACTGCTGACCCTATTCTCTGCCCTGGTCACCCCTGTACACTGCTCTACTGACTTCAATACACTGCCCTGTTGATCTCACATCCTCTGCCCCGCTGACATTTTTTACTGCACCCCCACGTTGGACAGGCTAGATCCAGCCCTGAACTAGATACTAATTTATAGGTAAAATTGGTCCAGGGTGTATCTGATTGCCTCTTGAGGGATCAGGAATGATTTTGTTTCCCCAGCTGGAACAAATTGATCATGCTTTATTGTGGGAGGGTGGGGGGGGGTTGTGCCTGCCTCTGGATCAACTGTGAGTATAGGATTGTATATTTATATGATTGCATATCATTTTTGTTCCCTTCTATTGGTTGAACTGGATGGACGTTTTTTTTTCAACCAGACCAACCATGTAACTATATGTAAGACAAGAGTAAGCCAGAAACAGTGTTCCTGATCACCACCGAAACAGTGCCAGTCCTGCTACAGCCAGTGCAGCCAGCAACAGTGTCCCTGATCACTGCCATACCAGTCCCAGTGTAACCAGACCAGTTTAAGTCGGCAACGGCGTGTTTCTAATCACCATCACACCACTCTCAGTTTTGCCAGACCAGTGTAAGCCAGCAACACTAAGAAGAAGAAAGTGAGCGCTATATAGTATGTGTGTATATAAATATATATATATCTTAGTTTTTTTTCTCTACAATCAAGCAACATGTGTTAGTAATTAGTCTAGCTTTCCCTCCCCCATCTCCCCCCATCTTTGTGGGTAAGAGCTAAAGTTTCACTAATAAGAGGATTGTAAGAATCTATTTCATGCATGTTAAGCATACACACTTTATACTGTAATATTTCTTGATTATGATATTTATATATGATAGAACTTTTATATTAAGATTACTTTTAGGAATATATATATATATATATTTTACATCTCATTTACCCTGATGATGGAATGTCAGTGAAGCTTTGACTAGAGGTTCCAAGAATTAAGTTTCAGACTCTCCTAGGGGAGGGGAGAAGACTGAAGGTTTTTTCTATGCATCTGTTGCCAAATATCATTGTAGAACTACAAGAGGCAGAAAGGAAAACCAGCCCACTTTTAGAAGAAGGTGGGGGCTGAATTGTTCCTTATAGAGCAGAACAAATTCACACCACTTACACATAATTACACACAATATTTATCTCAAGAACATAACTATATTTTTTGGACATTATCTAAACATTCTGTAGGCCAATATTTTATTTCTAATTTTATGCAATATTATGATTAAAATAATTGTTGAGTTTATGCAAGAGTTGGAAGGACTTTCTATTTTGGACTTTTCTCACCAAGTTAACAAAATAGCGAGACAATACGATAATAGAAAATATCGAGACAGTAAAATATTACAGGAGATGACAGGGTACTTCGAATATTCATGCAACTATCAGACACCTTCAGAGGACCCACTTTCTCCTGTCATTACTTAACCAAAAGAACCTTCCCTAAAGAACACATTTTCCCATTCATTAAAATAACAAGCACTCTGATTACATAAACATAGGGTGTTCACACTCTTATATCAAAAATGACCTATAAACAATCAAAACATAGTGAATAATTTTACAAACTTGTTGGAATATACATATAGATATAAATATTTTGGTATGTGACACCAGTGTCCACAACTAAAAATAGAAACATGCAGGTGATTCTTGTGCTTTGTGGCTTCTTGTGATAACTCCACACACAGCTAGATTGGCTCCTCACCTTCTTATTGCGACCCTAAAAGGGCCTACAGGCCTTTTGGATCACTCCTGGATTCTCCTAGATCAAAACGTATCCTCCAGAGAGTACTAACACCAGCAGACACAGCATAAATCCTCCAGACCAGGGACCAGCTCAATTTCCCTTTTCTATATGGCTCTATTCAGTATGACCAGCTCACAGGTCATCCATAAAGAAAAATAACCTCTATAGCGTGATACCATTTATTAAGCAGTAAACACAGATACAACCATAACACTCACATTGTTGATCTTCTTGTACATAGCCTATAGAACCTCGTGTATGGGTGTACTTGCATGGATTCATCCGAGAGTCCAAAGATGGTGTCCGCGCCGGAAATGATGTCACGTTTGTCACATTATCATTTGTATAGAGAGCGCTACACCCTATGTTTATGTGTTTGGTTTTTCACTTTTAGGTATAAGGTGCAGGTGTTAGCAGCTTATAAAGGGTTATCAACTTGAGTGCAGGAGGTTTCTCTGTCTACTATAAGCACTCTGATTGGCCACTTTTAGTAACCTCTTTGATCTTCTGGGTGACAAGTAATGCCTTTTGGCTTTGGACAGCTGCAGTCATAAATTATAATCAAAGTTGTTTCCTAAACTGCATTCTTTTACCATTAATTAGATAAACAAGTTACCCTTTGAAGAATGCTATTTACCATTCTTAACTTCTTGCCTACCAGCTGCAGTGTTTATACTGTGGCAGGGCGGCACCGCTGTGCTAGAGCACGTAAAAAAACAGCGTCTAGCAAAACAGGTAGGGGGCGCGCGCCTGCACCGCCGATCGTGGCAGCGGGTGTCCATCACCGGATCCCGGCGGGTCATTACCCGCCGGCTCCCGGCGATTAGCAGCACTCACTGACAGAGAGCACAGCTGCAGTGTTTACACTGCACCTCTGCTCCCTGTCAGCTCCTAACACACTGTCACGTAGAGCAGAGATTAGCTTTCCGGGACAGCATGTTCCCGTGAAGTACACACCCCCCTGCCCACTAGTAAAACACTCCCCTTATACAGTTAACCCTTTCATTCAATAAAAAAGTTAACCCCTTCCTCCCCAGTGCCATTAGTACAGTGTCAGTGTTTTTCATTGATTACTGTATTGGTGTCACTGGGGATGTCAGTGACCCCAAATCAGTTCCCCCCAGTGTCAAAATGTCCGCTGCAGTCCCGCCATAATTCGCTAATCACTGTCATAAATCGCTGATCATCGCCAAAGGTCGCTGACTGCCACAATTATTATTATAGGTAAAAAATCCGAGTATCTTTCCCTCCATTTGTAAACGCTATAACTTTCACGTAAACCAATTAATTTACACGTATTGCGATTTTTTTTTTCTTTAACAAAGACATGTCGCAGAATACATTTTGGCCGAAATTTATGACAAAATTTGATCTTTACATTTTTTTACTGGACATGTTTTATAGCAAAAATTCCAAAATATTGTTTTTTTTCCTCAAAATTGTCAGCCTTTTTTTTATAGCGCAAAAAATAAAAAGCACACAGGCGATCAAATACCACCAAAAGAAAGCTCAATTTGTGGGGAAAAAAAGGACGTAAATTTAATTTGGGCGCAGTGTTGCATGACCGCGCAATTTTCAGTTAAAGTAACGCAGCGACGTAACACAAACCACTTCTGTAACCGCTTCTTGACCGCCCTTTAGCAGAAATAATGCTACAGGGTGGCACAGGTGCGCAAAATCACATATATATATATATATATATATATATATATATATACATGATTTGTGCTCCCGTGGTTTTCATGCCCCTCCCAGATGGCGTCAGATTGCCCATCAGTACACCAGTCATCACATTTAACCTCTTGATTGCCAGCATACATGCTCATACACAATAAATCTCCATTGCTAGTATAGTGTCTGAACGGATCAATATCTTCGATCAGATCAGCACTATACCTGCGTTCACATTAGTATAGTGTCCTCAAAAACGCAGCGTTAACAGGATCAGCCCCGGCACCTGCCAGCACCTGCGATTAGCCCCTACGCTTACCCCCCCCTTCTTCCCCAGCAAGTGCAGTGTCAGTAGGTCACTGTCACTTGATATATTACACACAAAACCGCAGTGTTCGCAGAATCAGGCCTGATCACTGTTAGCACTTGCCGGTAAATTTTGATGACTCTCATATGCAGCCTCTTAGATTGTAAGCTCCCAGGATCAGGCCCTCCTAACCCTCTTGTATTGAACTGTATTGTTGCTGTATTGTCTCCTGTTATATTGTAGCGCTGAGCAAACAATATAACACTATAACACTGTAGCGCTATATAAATCCTGTATAATAATAATACCAGCACTGCAGTATGACTTGGTGACGTGGCGAGTCCAATAAGTGTAGTACAAGCTGGTGCGGTGGCGAGCACAAGTATTGTCCCGCAGCCACTAAGAATTCGCACACAGGCCCGTAGAGCCCCTAATATCCTTCCGGATGTGCTTGCAAATCCCGATTGGCAGTCCACAAATTTTGCAGCCCTTGTACTTCCCCTGTTCACTGCCCAACCCGGAATTCAGGTGGAAATAGAAAATTTAACTACTCCCCTTGATTTTTGGAGCTGTTTTTCACGGAATATCTATAGCGTTGATTGTGGATGAAAGCAATTTATATGCACAACAATTTATCGCCGCCAACCAAAATTCAAACATTGCCAGACCATTCGCATGGAAACCCATTACGGTTTCCAAATTTACTTTTTTGGGGGGGCCTAACCCTCAACATGGGCATTACTAAAAGAAATGAATTCCAGTTGTATTGGTCCGCAGACCTGATTCATCATATACCGTGTTCTCTGCTGCCATGGCCAGACATAGATATGAGAGTATAATGTGTTTTATACATTTCAACGACAATACACTCTGTCATCCTTGGGGTGACCCTGAATTTGACCGGCTACACAAAATTCAGCCCCTCGCAAATCACCTTAATCAAAAATTTGCAGATGTCTATACTCCCCAGCAAAAAATCTGCGTTGATGAGTCCCTCATTAATTTTTCTGGCCGCTTTGCATTCAAACAATTTCTCCCCAGCAAGCGTGCCAGATATGGGGTCAAGATGTAGAAGACCTGTGAGAGGGCAACAGGCTATACTTATACGTTTCAGTTTTACGAGGGAAAAGATAGTCACGTGGAGCCCCCCGGATGCCCAGACTACATGGGGAGCAATGGCAAGATAGTTTGGGACTTGGTGTCATCCTTTTTCCATATGGGGTACCACTTATATGTGGACGATTTTTATTCAAGCGTGCCGCTATTTAGACATTTGTACAATCTTGGAATTGGCGCATGTGGCACCATGCGACCTAATGTGTGTCCACCATTAGAAGTGCGCGGATGCAGTATATTTTAATGGTGGGCATACCACACACTTTTTTTTTTTTTACAGAGATTTCTTCTCTTTTTTCATTCAGTCCACAGGCTCCATAAAAAAACCCCAAAAGAATGTAGCATATATACCCAACAAGGACCAGCGACGTAGTGGTACATCACTGGACTTTGAGTGGTTATACCAGGATAATGCCTACAGCTGCAGGCATCATCGTGGTATCAGTTTTTTCAGCTGGCAATCAGCTTTCATGTAAAAGCAATCCTAGTGGCTAATTAACTGCGGGATTGCTTTTACAAGCAGTGGGAGACAATACCCCCCCTCCCCCGCTGCCTTCCACGGCCTTGGGCAGTCCCAAGCCATAGGGGGAACCTGAGAATGCAGCCGGTGTTTCTGCCAGCTGAACATAGAGCTGATTGGAGACCAGAATGGTGCCAATCATCTCTATAGCCTAAGAATTTGGAAGCTACGAGCATTTCATCACTTCAGTTTTGCAGGATATAAACAGCACCATTTGTAAATTGGGAAAGCATTTGATCACACCGATTTTGGTTTGATTAGATAATGTAAGGGCAGAAGAGATATCCAGAGTCTGATAGACCCCAGATTTCTCAAAAAAAGAATATATGACAATGCCCATTGAAGTTATAGGGGATATTTGCATTCACTGTGATAGCATTAAAAGTCATAAAAAAAAAAAAAAAAGTAAAAAGGACAGTGTAAAAATAATAAAAAAAATCAAAATAACTTAAAAAAAAATAAAGAGTACCCTTGCCCCCCGTGCTTGCGCGCACCTGCGTTCATGAGCGTTGACCCTGTGCCACCCTGCATGTGAGGTATTGCCACGAACTTCAGATCAAGGGCAGTAATTCTAACACTAGACCTCCTCTGTAAATCTAAAATGGTAGCTTGTAAAGGTTTTTAAACATTGCCTATGGATATTAAAAACGTATGCAGTTTGTCGCCATTGCATGGGTCATGCACAGTTTTAAAGCATGTCATGTTTGGTATCTATTTACCATCATCTTTTATATTTTACAAAATAATTGGCCAATATATTGTGTTTTTGTGCATTAAAAGTAAAAAAGTGTATTTTTTTAAAAAATTGTGTTTGAAAAATTGCTGCGCGAGTACTATGTGCCATAAAAAATTGTAGTACCCACCATTTTATTCACTATGGTGTTTGCTTTAAAAAAATATATAATGTTTGGGGTTTAAATTAATTTCCTAGCAAAAAAGACTGATTTTTTTCATGTGAACAAAAAGTGTCAGAAAAGGCTTGGTCTTCAGGTGGTTAGAAGAGTGAGTGATGTGTGGCATAAACTTCTAATGCTGGGCATAGAATGCCCCCACCCCCAAACAAACCCTTTTTGGAAAGTAGACACCCCAAACTATTTGCTGAGAGGCATGTTGAATGAATAGAAGAATTTATTTTTTACCACAAGTTTTTGGAAAATGACAAACAAAAAAAATTTTTTTTTTTTTACACAAAATTGTCACTTAAATGATTTACTGCTCACACATGTCATGGGTATATGTGGAATTACTCCCCAAAATACATTCTGTTACTTCTCCCAAGTATGGGGGTACCACATGTGAGAGATGTTTTGGCAGTCTAGCCAAGTACTGTGACCCCAAAATCCAATGACCACCTTCAGGCTTTTAAAGGGCTTTATTTCCTCATTACACTTCCTGGCTACCTATCACAGTTTTGGACGCCCTGAAATGCCAGGGTAGCACCTAACCCCCCCAAATAACCTCTTTTTGGAAATTAGACACCCCCAAGGAACTTGATAAGAAGCATGGTAAGTATTTTGCAGATCTAATTTGTTGCCACAAGTTTTTGGAAAATGAAGAAAACAAAACAAAAAATTTTTTTTTTTTTTTTAATATTTCAAAACCTTGTGAGAAAAAATGAGATCTGCAAAATACTCACCATGCCTCTTTTTAAATTCCTTGGGGTGTCTACTTTCCAGAAAGGGTTGATTTGGGGTGGTTTGGTGCTATCCTGGCATGTTTGGGCCTTCGAAACTGTGATAGGTAGTGAGGAAGTGAAGTGAGGAAGTTACGCACCTTCAGGTTTTCAAAGTGGTCATTGGATTTCAGGCTCCTGTATGTGGCTAGGCTCCCAAAAAGTCTCACACATGTGGTATCCCCATACTCAGTAGAAGTAGCAGAATGTATTTTGGGGTGTTATTCCACATATACCCATGGCTTGTGCAAGAAATAAATCATTTCAATGACAACTTTGTGTAAAAAAAAAAAAAAAGTTTTTGTCATTTTCCAGAAACTTGTGGAAAAAAAATAAATCTTCCATGGACACAATATGCCTTTCAGCAGATAGCTTAGGGTGTCTACTTTACGAAAAGGGGTGATTTGAGGGTGTTTGTACTAACCTGGCATTTTAGCACCTCATGAAATGTGATGGGCAGTCAGAAAGTAAATGCTGTGTAAATTCCATTATCTATACCATAGTTTGTAGACGCTATAATTTTCACACAAAGCAATAAATGTACACTTACTGGGGTTTTTGTAACCAAAAACATGTAGCAGAATACATTTTGGCCTAAATTTATGACGAAATTTTATTTTTTTGGGATATTTTTTATGACCGAAATGAGAAAATATTGTTTTTTTCCCCCCAAATTTTTTTTTCTTCAAAAATGTTTTTGTTTATAGCGCCAAAAATAAAAAGTGCACAGGTGATCAAATACCACCAAAACAAAGCTCTATTTGTGTGAAAAAAAGGACATAAATGTCATTTATGTACCATATTGCATGACTGCGCAATTGTCCATTAAACTAGCGCAGCGCTGTATAGCAAAAAAATGGCGTAAATTGCAGTATCTATACCATAGTTTGTAGACGCTATAACTTTCACACAAAGCAATCAATATATACTTATTGGGATTTTTTTTACCAAAAACATGTAGCAGAATACATTTTAGCCTAAATTTATAACCAACTTTGAGTTTACTATATATTTTTTATAGCTGAAAGTAAAAAATATTGTTTTTCTTCAACATTTTTGGTCTTTTTTTGTTTATAGTGTGAAAAATAAAAAGCGCACAGGTGATCAAATACCACTGAAAGAAAGCTCTATTTGTGTGAAAAAAAGGACATAAATTTTGTTTGGGTGCAGCATTGCATGACTGCGCAATTATCACTTGAATTAGTACAGCACCAAGTAGCAAAAAGAGGCCTGGTAAGGAAGGGGGGTAAATCCTCTGGATGGCAAGTGGTTAATACCCCTCTTCATGTTATTAAATATTAGATGCTGGCCAAATCCCTTCAAGTCTGACTGAGCAATCTACATTTTATCACCCTTGCAAGTTTGCAAATTACCTCCTTTGAAATATAACAAGTTGCTCCCTAAGTGCCAAGGTGATCTTGCATAAAATTAACATAGCAAAGGATCCTTGGCTATCCTTTTGTTGTGTAAAATACATCTAGCTCAGCCAGATGCTGGCCTGGTCAATAACATGAATATACTATATAGATATAAAATTACTATATCCTACATGCCCCCACTTGCTTGAATTGGTTCTATTCTGAATCGATTCACAACCAAAGTGCTCACACATTCCTGGCTCTTAAGATTGATGCCATTTCTAGGCTTTTCTTATTTCCCTGGATTTTTCTGAATTGCCTTACCCACAACAATATAAACCAAACAGTAAACATACTAATATAAACTGAATAATAACAAAAATCATAGAAAGAGTTCTCAATAGAGGATGTGTAAAAGTGTTATAGTGTATGCTCCATCAGGGCTCCTGAAATTCTTTTGAAATTTTAGAAGAACTGATGATATTTTCCTTTACCAGTTCTCGTAATTTTACAATTTTCCTATTATCCCTCTTAAATAATGTATCCAATTCAACTGTAACACACTGTGACCCAAACTAGTGTAGCCAGCCAGTGTTCCTGATCACTGCCACACCAGTCCCAGTGCAACCAGACCAGAGTAATCCAACAACAGTGTTCCTGATCGCTGCCACACCTGGGCCAGTTTTGACAAACCAGTGTAGCCAGCAATAGCGTTCCCAATCGCCACCACACACTGTGACCCAAACTAGTGCAGCCAGCAACAGTTTTCCTGAGCACTGCCACACCAGTCCCAGTGTCAACAAATCAGTGCAGCCAGCAACGGTGTTACTGATTCTCACCACACCAGTTGCAGTGTCCCCAGACCAGTGTAAGCCATCAACATAACTCCTGATTGACATCACACCAGTTCAGTGTTACCAGGCCAGAGTTAGCCAGCAACAGTGTTCCTGATTACTGCCACACCAGTCCCAGAGTCACCTGTCCAGTACAGAAAGCAACAATGCAGCCAGTAACAATGCTCCTGATTGCTGCCACACCAGTACAAGTTACACCAGATCAGTGCAGCCAGGAATAGTGTTCCTGAGCATCACCACCCCAGTGGCAGTATCACCAGACCAGTGTAAGCCAGCAACAGTGTTTGCCAAAGCCAGTACAGCCAGTAACCGTGTTCCTGATCACTGTCACACCAGTCCCAGTGTCATCAGGCCAGTGTAAGTCAGCAATATTGTTCCTGATCGCTGCCATACCGCTCGCACTGTCGTCAGACCATTGTATACCAGCAACACTGTTCATGATTGCTGCCACACTAGTCCCAGTTTCACCATATCAGTGTCCCTGATCATCGTCACAGTGGTTGCAGTGTCACCAGACTACTGCAGCCAGCAACAGGTTACCTGATTTTTCCCACACCAGTATAGTGTCACTATATAAGTGCATCCAGCAGCAGTGTCCATCATAAAAGACACCCTAGTCACAGTGTCACTATACCAGTGCAGCCAGAAACAGGTATTTATAATCAAAGCTACACCAGACCAGTCCAGACAGTAACAGTGTACCCGATTTTCTGCCACACGAGTACCAGTGTCACTGGACCTGTGTAAGCCAGTGATAGTGTTCCTGATCAGCACCACACCAGACCACTGCAGCCGGTAATAGTGTGCCTGATCATTCCCAGATGAATCCCAGTGCCAAGAGATCAGTGTAAATCAGTAAAAGTCCCTGATCACTGTCACATCAGGCGCAGTTTCACCAGACCAGTGTAATCCAGCAACACTGTTCCTGATTGCTGCCACACCAGTCCCAGTGTCTCCAGATCAGAGTAAGCCATCAATAGTGTTCCTGATTGCCACCGCACCAGGGCCAGTGTTTCCAAAGCCAATGCAGCCAGGAAAAGGTTCCTGATTGCCGTCACATCAGGGCCAGTGTTTCCAAAGCCACTGCAGCCAGCAAGTCTCCCTGACCACTGCCACACCAGTCCTAGTGTCACCAGACCAGTGTGAGCTAGTAACAGTGTTTCTGATCAACATAACACCATTCCCAGTTTTGCCAGACCAGTGTAAGCCGGCAATAGAGTTCCTGATCGCTGCCATATCATTCGCACTGTCGCCAGACCAGTCTAAGGCAGCAACACGGTTCCTGATTTCTGCCACACTGATTGTTGTTCCTGATTGCTGCAACACTGTTCCTGATTGCTGTCACCAGATCTGAGTAAGCCATCAATAGTGTTCCTGATTGCCGCTACACCAGGGCCAGTGTTTCCAAACCCAGTGGAGCCAGGACAAGGTTCCTGATTGCCGCCACATCAGCAGCTGTTCCTGGTCACTGCCGCACACTTTGACCAAAACTAGTGCAACCAGCATTGTTGTTCCTGATCGCTGCCACACCAGTCCCAGTGTACCAGACAAGTGTAAGCCAACAACAGAGTTCCTGATCGCTGTCACACCAGGGCCAGTTTTGCCAAACCAGCGCAGCCAGCAATAGTGTTCTCGATCACCACCACACACTGTGACCCAAACTAGTGCAGCCAGCAACAGTGTTCCTAAACACCACCACACCAGTCCCAATGTCAACAAACCAGTGCAGCCAGCAACAGTGTTCCTGATTGTCACCACACCAGTCTTGGTGTCTCAAGATCAGTGTAAGCCATCAATGGTGTTCCTGATTGCCACCACAGCAGTTCCAGTGTTGCCAGGCCAGAATTAGCTAGCAACAGTGTTTCTGATTGCTGCCACACCACTCCCAATTTCACCAGACCAGTACAGCCAGCAAAAATGTTCTTGATTGTTGTCATACCAGTCCCAGTGTCACCAGACTAGTGCAGCCAGCAACAGTGACTCTGATCATTACCACACCAGTACCGAATTATTGCCCCAACAGTGCTCACTGGAACATTTAGAAGTTTTGAAATCCTTCTGTAATCAATGCCAGCAGTATGTTTTGCAACAATAAGGTTGTAAAGGTCTTGAGAGAGCTCTTTGCTTTCACACATCATGAGAGGTTTTGTAAGGGATTTCCGGTGAGACGAATCGTGAATAGAAATGCGCATGCGCATAGAAACGGCCAGAGAAGAGTGGTTGGTTGTGCGCATGCGCGTGGAAATGCGCGATCGCGCACATGCACGGAGAGGATTGGCGCCAGACAGGCTATTTAAAAAGTGCCTCTGCCCATGATAGGTGCTGACTGGTCTTCAGCTCCCCGTGTCCTGCTTGTTCCTGTGTTATTCCTTTGTTGCTGACCCGGCTTGTTCCTGACCTGACTCTGATTGCTCTCCTGATTGATACCGGTTCTTGACTTCGGCTCTGCTCCTGACCTTGGCTTTGCTTCTGATTCTGTCCTCCCGTTGATGACCCTGGCTATTCCTATGACACTGCTCCTGTCTCTTTCCCTGGCTACCTGCCTTGCTCTGGTGCACGCCTGGCGATCTACAAAACCCACTCTGCTTGTTACTACTGTGCCTGAATTAGAAGATCATCAGTCTTCCAAGGTCATCATCTGCAAGAGCTGCAAACAACATCTACTGGTGCTCTTGTCCCCCTGGTCCCTAGACTCCCTCTGTTCCAACTCCAGTGGGGTCGGGGCTAGTGACACAAGTGAGGCCGACCTCGTCATTTCAGTCTCCCATCAGGTACATGACAGGTTTCTTGTGTGACACCTTGGTAATGAGACACCATTTTTTAGGCCATTAGTTGAGACTGAACCAGCTGATATCAGTTTGCACCAAGGGGCAGGATTGCTTTTCAATTACTGATAGATGTCAGCTGGTGTCTTGGCTTAACACGCCTTTTTGCATCTCCCTTTCTTCACGTGTTCAATACTTTTTCCCTGTGTGTTTCCATTTTATTACACACAACTTAATTTCTGAACTTATTTGTTTTGGTTTCTTTGTATATATGAATTGTATGGGTTGTTACAAACGTGGTGAAAATTTCATGTCATTAGCACCTTTAGAAATATATTTACTGAGAAAAATGGTGACATGTTCAATGCTTATTTTACCCACTGTATGTATGCGGGCAGTCGGCAAGTGGTATATAGGTTTTTTTTTTATTTAGACAAAAATGTAACAGAATATGTGTTGAAAAAAAATAGTAAAAAAAAGAAAAACTAATGTAATAAAAAATTTAACATTTTGAAAAAAAATTAAATTATTAAATTAAAATATTATTTTTATTTTTTTTTACATATTGTCACCAGTCAGTGTCCCTGATCACCACCACACCAGTTATGTAATCACACTGTACTTGACTTGTGACATTATGTACAAAAAAAAACAAAATTGATTTTTTTTTTTCTTCAAATTGTACATTTTCCAAAAAATTTAACAAAAAATTACAACCTCCACAAAACTCACCATGCTTCTTACTAAATGCCTTGGACTATTTTCCAAAAATGGGTAATTTGGGGGGTATTTATACCATTCTGGCGTTTTCAGGCTTCAAGAAATGAGATTGGTCATCAGTACATTGATCGATTGTCAGATATATATACCATGGTTTGTGGACTCTATAACTTTCCTACAGACTAAATAATATACACTAATTTGGGGTATTTTCACCAAAGAAATATAGCAGAATACATTTTGACCTAAATTTATAAAGAAATGTTATTTGCAAAATTTTATAACAAAAACAAAGAAAAAGGAGTTTTTTTTCAAAAGTTTCAAGTTTTTTTTATTTAGCAAAAAATAAAAAACTCAATGATTAACCTTTTGCCACCCGGCCTATGGCCGACTGGCGGCCGGAGAAATCACTCAGTGTTCCGGGTGGACACCATATGGCGTCCTTTGGGGCATGCACAGTTTGCGCACCTGCAGAGCCGTGCAGCAGCACGATCTGTCACCGGACGTGTACCTCGGACACAGCCGATGACAGATCTGAGTACCGGCCCCATTGCTGATACCATGTGACCTGCTGTGAACAGTCACAGCAGGTCACATGACAGTTGTATACAATGGATGGCTTCATTCATGCCATCCATTGTATACTAGTGTGAATGGTCACAGCGATCACATGCACAAAGGAATTTTTTCATCTTTTATATCTTCACTATTTATATATATATATGGTTTTGGGACTTTATATGATTGATTTACCATTTAATACATTTTGTTTGGGACTTTATATTTTATATTTAATGATTTTTTGAGGATTTATATGATTTAGACAATTAACATTTTTCTATATTTTCTCTGTTTTTGTCACGGATATTTTGTTTTACATTTTATGATTTCTGATTATTTGTTACTAGCGCAGTCTTGTTTTTTTGTATTTGTATGCACCTTCACAGAGAGTAGACTTTGCAGCTGGTAAAAAATCGATAGGTTGTATATAATCATTATTATTTGGTCTGGCGTCACCTATATTTATTTAGCCTTTTTTTAATCCACACTGAATCTGCACTGCCAGTGCACCGGACATACATGTGTAAATAGGTACCATAGGAAGCAATGTTATTTCACACATCATGCGGATTGGATGCGGTTCAGACAACAGCCAATCCCCATTTACGATGGTCTCCTATGGTACATGTTCACATCTACGTGTTTTTCAGCCACTACATTTTTGGAAAAGGGTCAGGGACTTTTTTGGTCGGGGTGCGCTTTTGGTTCAATAGACTTTAAAGGACATGCAGCAGAAATGCATGTAGTGCATTTTTGTTGCATTTGGGTTTTTTTTGCCAATAGGAAAGCATTGACTTTGAAGCCACTTTGATGTGACTGGATGGATGGTTTGATGCAACTTTCGATGGGTACGACTTTGATGCAACATTTTTTTTTGTTTTGCTAATAGGTAAGTGTAAGCCCTGGTTCACACTGAATGCGACACTGGATTCAGCTGAAGTAGCTTGATTTCAAAGATACCGATCAGTGCGAATTTATGTGCAGCTTGTTGACATCTGTGCGACTTTATGCACAGATGTCAATGTAAGTCAGACATGAAATCAGCAAAAATAGTGCATGAACCTTTTTCAGAATTGGTTTTGAACGGATTCTTGGGCACAAATAGGGTGCGACTTGTCATGCGATTTTGAACTGTCAAATCGCATGACAAATCAGATTGGTGTGAACGGGGGGGGATGACCGTTCTGCTCATGTAGTGTGACTTTACACTCAAGTAGCATCAAAGCTGCATCCAAGTCACACACCCATCCAAAGTCGCATCCAAGTTGCACCCATCCAAAGTCCCATCAAAGTCGCACCCATCCAAAGTTACAGCAAAGTCAATATTGGCAAAAAAAACAAACACAAAACGTAGCAAAAGAGCCGGTTCACATTACAAAAAACCACACTCCAGATGCATTTCTGCATGTGCGTCTTCAACACATTAACTGCTAGGGTTACGATTAAATGTTAGGGTTAGCGTAATTCTAAAAATTACTGCTAACCCTAACACTACTGATTACCCCTAATACTAATGTTTACCGCTAACCCTAACACTACTGATTACCCCTAATACTAATGTTTACCGCTAACCCTAACACTACTAATTACCCCTAATACAAATGTTTACCGCTAACCCTAACACTATTGATTACCCCTAATACTAACGTTTACCACTAACACTACTGATTACCCCTAATACTAACGTTTACTGCTAACCCTAACACCCCAACACAACTCTTACGATCACCCGATCACCCTCCTCCTCCATCCTACGCTCCCTCACTCATATCTTTAATCTCTCCCTTTCTACTGGCACATTCCCCTCCCCTCTGAAGCACGTGCACATCACTTCCATACTTAAAAAACCCTCCCTGGATCCCACCGACCTAAACAACCTTAGACCTATCTCCCTGCTGCCATTTTCATCCAAACTCCTTGAGCGCTTAGCCTATAATCGCCTAAGCTCCCACCTCACCGACAACAACCTCCTTGATCCCCTACAATCTGGCTTCCGTCCCCTACACTCCACCGAAACTGCCCTCCTCAAACTCACCAACGACCTGCTAACCGCCAAAGCCAATGGCCACTACTCTGTGCTACTACTCCTTGACCTCTCTGCGGCTTTCGACACAGTCAACCACCCCCTCCTCCTCAAAAGACCATACTCTTTCGGCCTCAGAGACTCCGCTCTCTCCTATCTATCTCAACGCTCCTTCAGTGTTACCTATAACGCTGCCAGCTCCCCCTCACTCCCCTCTCTGTTGGGGTCTCCCAAGGTTCTGTCCTCGGGCCCCTTCTCTTCTCCATCTACACCTCCTTTCTTGGTCAACTGATACACTCCCACAGCTTCAACTACCATCTCTATGCCGATGACACTCAAATCTATCTCTTCACCCCTCCCCTCACCCCTTCAGTCTCTGCCTGAATCACTAGCCTTCTGAACGACATATCAGACTGGATGTCACTCCACTTCCTAAAATTAAACCTTGCCAAAACCGAGCTCCTAGTTTTGCCCCCAGCCCGCGCCCCCCCTCCGACCTCTCCATCACGACCAACAACGCCACCATCACCCCCACCCCACACGCCAGAGTACTAGGTGTCTTTCTAGACTCCAATCTGTCTTTCCAGCCCCAAATCCAATTCATGCAGACTCCACCTCCGCAACATCTCCAAAATACGCACGTTCCTAACTCCAGAAACCACAAAGCAACTCATTCACTCCCTTATCATATCATGACTTGACTACTGTAACTCCCTCTACTTGCCAGGCCTACCCCAACACAGGCTATCCCCGCTTGAGTCTATCCTGAATTCTGTGGCCAGACTCATCCACCTTACCAATCGCTCCGTATCTGCCACCCCCCTCTGCCAATCCCTCCACTGGCTTCTGATTGCCAAATGCATAAAATTCTAAATACTAACATTGACGTACAAAGCTGTTCATAACACTGCCCCAAACTACATCACTGACCTGATATCCATCTACCACCCAAAACGCACTCCGCTCCTTACAAGACCTCCTACTCTCCAGTTCCCTGGTCTCCTCCTCCCATGCCGCCTCCAGGACTTCTCCAGGGCTTCCCCCATCCTCTGGAACTCACTACCCCAATCCATCAGACTGTCACCAACCCTCCTCACCTTTAGGCGCACCTTGAAAACCCATCCCTTCAGAGAAGCCTACCCCGCCCTCACCTAACTGCTGACCTCCTCCACTCTCCCCACCACTCCATCCCCCACAGCTATTTCCTCCTGTACCATTCTTCCCTCTCTTCTAGATTGTAAGCTAGAGCAGGGCCCTCGAACCCCTCGTGTATTTTATTCTATTGTTACTGTACTGTCTCATGTATTGTCTCCCATTGTAATGTACAGCGCTGAGCAAACTGTTGGCGCTTTATAAATACTGTGTAATAATAATAACCCTAATACTACTGATTACCCCTAATACTAACATTTACCGCTAACCCTAACACCAATGATTACCCCTAATACTGTTTACCGCTAACCCTAACCCTACTGATTACCCCTAATACTAATGTTTACTGCTAACCCTACTGATTACCCCTAATACTAATGTTTACCGCTAACCCTACTGATTACCCCTAATACTAATGTTTACCGCTAACCCTATCACTACTGATTACCCCTAATACTAATGTTTACCGCTAACCCTAACACTACTGATTACCCCTAATACTAATGTTTACCGCTAACCCTAACACTACTGATTACCCCTAATACTAATGTTTACCGCTAACCCTAACACTACTGATTACCCCTAATACTAATGTTTACCGCTAACCCTAACACTACTGATTACCCCTAATACTAATGTTTACCGCTAACCCTAACACTACTGATTACCCCTAATACTAATGTTTACCGCTAACCCTAACACTACTGATTACCCCTAATACTAACGTTTACCGCTAACACTACTGATTACCCCTAATACTAATGTTTACCGCTAACCCTAACACTACTGATTACCCCTAATACTAACGTTTACCGCTAACCCTAACACTACTGATTACCCCTAATACTAATGTTTACCGCTAACCCTAACACTACTGATTACCCCTAATATGAACGTTTACCGCTAACACTACTGATTACCTCTAATACTAACGTTTACCGCTAACCCTAATGACTACCCCCTAATACTAACGTTAACCGCTAACACTACTGATTACCCCTAATACTAACGTTTACCACTAACCCTAAAACCTAGCCCATAACCCTAACGTGACTTTGGACACATACACTTTCCTGCACTACTTTGATGCGACTTGAATGCCAGAGGGTGTAAAGTTGCATTGAAGTTGCACTGCATGAACAGAACTGTCATACTTTCCAACTGGCTAAAAAAAAGCACGAAACGCATTCAAAATGCATAAAAAGGATTTGAAAATGCAAAGCGCACTGCAAAATGCGCCAGAAAACACATCAACCGCAACCTGCATAGATATGAACCTAGCCTTAGGCTCTGTTCACAACCATGCAGTTTGCTTTTTTTCTGTTTTGCAGTGCTCTTCGCAGTTCGTTTTGCGGTTTTCTACACGCCTTTTTTTTTTGTAAAGCAAATTTTTTTTTTTGCTGGGCAGAATAAAAATGCAAATTGTGGCAAAAACGCGGCACCATGCATTTCAGCAGATTCTCCATTGAACTCTATTGTAGCAATAACGCTGCTTTCTGCTTTAACACCCTGGTCACATCAAAGCCGATTTCAAAATCAGGTGACCTGCCAATTTTGTTGCGATTTGCAAGACCGCTTACACAGATGACTATGCAAATCGCAACAAAAGTAGTGCATGCACTACTTTAGAAATCAGTGTGGCTCTGACCAAGTCGGAAGCACACAGATATGACTCCAAACCACAGGGCATACAATTTGCAAGTCGCAGGGCATGCAAATTGCATGCCAAGTAGCACCCGATGCAACTGGGGACTTAAAAACATCCCTGACACTTTCCAAAAAAGCAGCAGCTCAAAAAAAGCATGGATGTGATCATGTTCCATAGGAAACCATGTTAAATGGACTGTAATGCGTTTAATCAAAAAGCACTAAAAAACGCAATGATGTGAATGGAGCCTCAATGGCCAGTTTCAGAAGGAGGAACAACATTGCCAGCGTTAATAGTCAGCTGGAGGAAGGAAGACTCCGTGTTGGCAGTCAGCAGGTGGCAAAATTCCCTGTGGTGAGTGAAAAAAAAAACCCTGTTGTCTTTTATCAGCGGTTGGGAAAAACCACTCGGCATTGGCAGTCAGAAAATGTCCGGTGTCAGTGGTCATCAGCACGAAGAATGTCTGTCTCCGCCGTCACTGAGACCTTCTGACAGAGAGGGGGCGCTCTATTATAACTACATTCCAGCGTCTACTCATTTATCTATCATGAGAGGATCCAATGAGATGTCACGTGGTATAGCTGAGGCAGTGTCACGTGAACGGTAAATCGACATGGTCACGTGAGAGCCTTGAATGTCGCCGAAGAGGAAAAACAAATAATTGCGGTGTCTGTACACCTTTCCTCCAATGTCCTCCGAAGAGTTCGAGGCAGTTCACGATACTTTTAGAGTTCATTATGAACATTTGCAGACGATTCCCGATAAGCTGAAGAGCAGCCATGGAGGTATTTATGTATTGGAGGCAATGGGTAAAGTTACAGCTGAGAGGTCGTAGTGACCATTTCTGTGAAGTGATTGCTCATCCGCTGTGGGTGCAGGGATTGAATTTGATACCAGAATGATTGGGTTGATAGGAAGGTATGGATTCCTCTTGCTGTCTTTCTGTAGTTGTACTGCTTTCACATATTCACTTACTACGCAGTCCAGGCTTCAGCACCCTTTTATGTATTTTCAGCGGGAGTCCTGTGGGTGGGCCAGACCTGTGATTTTAGGGCTCATTCACATGAGGTGGTTGGGGGGTTGTGCCTGTTTGCATACCTGCTTGCTGACCCTCTCACATAGGAGTACAGCAGCAGGGCTGCTCTCCTGTGCTAGATGACACATCTCTTCTGGGTAGTGGGCACATGCACGCCTGCTGCCCTGGTTGAGCTATGATTAGTCACAGCACAAGATGCTCATAAGGTCCGGGGCCAATTATTGCCGACTGGGATGTGCTGATCGGCAAAGAGGAAGACAGGACAGAGCTCTGTGAATGTAAACAACACAGAGCTCTGTCCTGACAGTGATGATGTGCCGGTTTTTGTTTCCCTGCAATGCAGGGAATAAGAACGGGGACATCCATCAGTAACAACAGCATCTAGTGAATGCACCAAGCACTGTTAGATACAGTTTACATTTTGATTGCCCCTAGATGTTAACCCATTCACAGGTAGTGTCATTAGTACAGTGTTGGTGTATATTATTAGCACTGATCACTGTACAAGGCTCCATGCACACCACTGTTATTAGCATTTTATTTCTGCTACTAGAAGTTAAATAGTGTTATGCTATGTGTCCATGCACACTACTTTAGGCTATTAGCATTTTTTGAGCTTCAGGGTCTAGGAGCAGAAAAAAAATATCTTTGCAGAGTTTTTTTGGAGTGTTTTCCCAGCAGAAAAAAAACTAAACACTACTAAAACTCTCCTAACAGCTTCCCCCCCCCTCTATATGTACTGTAAAAACACTAACGCTTCTGAATGCTACTACCAGGGATTTTAACCATACATTTTTCCAGTATACTTTGAGCTTAAAAAAAAACAAAAAAAAACAGTTGTGTGCACAGGGCCTTAGTGTCACTGGTTTTCTCAAAGTGTCCGTGTCAGATTGCCTGTCATTCTATCACAGTCTCGTTATAAGTTGCTGATTGCTTTCATTACTAGTATATGAAAAAAAAATTCCAGTATATATACCATAGTTTGTAGATGCTATAACTTTTGTGTAAACCAAATAATATACACCTATTGGTATTTTGTTTTGTGGCAGAATACATTTTGGCCTAAGTTTTGAAGAAATTCGATTTTTAAAATTTTGTTATTGGACATGTTTAACAGCAGAAAGTAAAAAATATTGTTTGGGGTTTTTTCAACTTTTTTTTTTTTTCCAGTTATATAATTAAAAAAATAACCCAGTGATGATCAAATACAACCAAAAGAAAGCTCCATTTGTGTGAAAAGATATAAAATTAATTTGGGTACAGCGTTGCATGACCACGCAATTGTCAGTTAACCACTTGACAACCAGGCTATAGCCGAATGACAGCTACAGCGTAGTTGTCCAGCGGCGCGCACTTAGCGCTGTGTCCTATGGACACAGCTGATCACAAAATAAATAAATACAGTTGCCGGTTATAGGCAACACTTTCCTCACGTTGTCACAGTGTGAGGAAAGTACTGCTGATAGCCGGCAAGTGTCACCAGAGGACATCTGCACTGATAATCAGGGCACTGATTATTAGTGTCCTGATTATCAGTGCAGCCCCGAAAGTGCCCATCAGTGCTGTCAGTAAGTGCCCATCATTGCCGCTTACCAGTGCTCATATGTGCCTTCTCATCAATTCCCACCAGTGTCGCCCCATCAGTGCTGCCTATCCAAGCCGCCTCATCAGTGCAGCCTCATCAACGCGCATCAGTGAAGGAGAACATTTACCTGTTTGCAAAATGTTATAATAGAAACAAGGAAAAAAACTGTTGGTTTTTTAAATTGTTTGCTCTTTTGTTTATAGTGCAAAAAATAAAACACCCAGTGGTGATTAAATACCACCAAAAGAAAGGTCTATATTATATTATATGATTATAAATGATGATAAAAATTTCATATGGGTACAGTGTTGCATGACTGCGCAATTGACATTCAAAGTGACAGCTGAAAAGCTGAAAATTGTCCTGGGCAGGAAGGGGGTAAATGCGCTGTGTTATTTTAACTGACAATTGCGCTGTCGTGCAACACTGCACTCAAATTAAATTTATGTCCTTTTTTTCCCCACAAATGGAGCTTTCTTTTGCTGGCATTTGACTTGTGTGTATGTATGTATATACACACACGCACACGGGTGTGGAGATTTTTGAGGGACTAAAATTTTGTCCAGGGACTAAATCGATGTCCCAATCTACTTGTCCTGATAAAAAAACATACATTTTAACCAAAACCATATTTAACTCTGCTTTAAGTAATGTCTGGGGCTTTTATAAACAAAATGGGCTTTATGGCGACTTAAACATTTAATATTTTTAACATTGCGCTGTTTAGCGCCTCCTCCCTTCCCTGCCTCTCTCCAGCACCGCACCCAGGGACTAGCAGGGAGGAGAGAGACCTTGCAGTATAATGAGCATCGATTGGGTGCTCCTCAAGAAAGGGGGGTGTCGGGCTTATCCTTTTATGTGATTTTGCATTTACGGGTATGGGGTGCATGCACCCAACCCGTGCCGCCGTTCGCAGCCGCGGCTGTTAATCACTGGGTCACTGCCGGTGATTTCCGACGATCTCCGACGGGGAGAACGGTTTTGTTTACTAACAGTTCTCCCTGTCAGTTCGGGCACACTGCTTTGGATGGCACTGATCACTGTATTGGTGTCACTGGGGATGTCAGTGACACCAAGTCAGTGACCCCCAGTGTCAGAATGTCCGCCGCAGTCCTATAAGTCTCTGATCACCGCCATTACTAGTAAAATTAAAAAACAAGAAAAAAAAAATCCAGTATCTATACTGCCATTGGTAAATACTATAACTTTAACAAAAACCATTTAATTTACGCGTATTGGGTATTTTTTTAGCAAAGACATGTAGCAGAATAAATTTTGACCTAAATTTATGACGAAATTCGATTTTTAACATTTTTTACTGGACAAGTTTAATAGCAAAAAGTCAAATATTGTTTTTTTTCTCAACATTGACTTTTTTTTTTTTTTATTATAGCGCTTAATATAAAACGCACAGGCAATCAAATACCACTGAAAGAAAGTTCAATTCGTAGGGAAAAAAAAGATGTAAATTTCATTTGGGTGCAGCGTTGCACAATTGTCTGTTAAAGTAATGCAGCACCGTAATGCAAAAAATGGCCTGGTCAGGAAGGGGGGTGAACCCTCAGCAGGGCAAATGGCTAATACACTGATCAGTGCTAATAAAAAGCACTGACACTGTACTAATGAAGTGTCATTCATACAGGGCAGGAAGGGGTTAACATCTGGGGTGATCAAAGTGTTAACTGTGTGTTGTTTTACTGTTTGTTCTGTGTGCGTTTTACTTTGTAAGCATGCTGCTTTGTATTGCTCTGCTTTCTTCTCGCCGAACATTTATAGCACTAATATAAAGCAAGTGTCCTTTATGCGCAGGTGTTAAGGTCCTACCTTTCCTCAGAGTTGGTGCTGCTCCATGTGCTGGCATCCATCTTGTGATTCTGCAAAGCATGGTGGGAGCCTTTGATGCTTTCGGGCCTCTGCGGTCCCTCCTCCAGAGGGGTGTGGTTGATCACATTTAGGCCTGTTGTCTGCACTTGCTCTTTGCATTTGTGTCCTGTATGATTGTGTTGCAGCAAGCTCTACTTTCTTTGCTCTCCTGGAAACTGACTCGGCTTTGACTAAGACTATTCTCTGCCTTATCCCTTTTATCTGACCTCCCGTTGCTGAACCTGGCTCGTGACCTGAGTGTTCTTGCCTACCATCTTGTACTGTCTGTCCCGCTGTTATCGACCCGGCCTGTCTGACTACGCTATCGTTTCCCATCTGGTTCCCACCAGCTATACGCCATTGGCGGCGGCCATTACCGCAGCTGGGGTTACTCGGGGGCCACGACCTGGTCCCTGGCTGTGGGTGGTGGCTGTCGTCAGTCGATGCGTGACCCTACCATTAGACCTGCCTGTCTATTCCACCGCTCCTGCCCTGACATTACACCAGTGTTTCTCAACTCCAGTCCTCATGGACCCCCAACAGGTCATGTTTTCAGGATTTCCCTCAGATGAAACAGCTGTGGTAATTACTAAGGCAGTGAAACTGATCAAATCACCTGTGCAAAATAATGGAAATCCTGAAAACATGACCTGTTGGGGGTCCATGAGGACTGGAGTTGAGAAACACTGCATTACACGAATGCCATGAATCCTGATGGTGCAGGTACGCCTTCGCTCCCCATGTTAGTCGCCAGACTTGATCAACAGGATCTCTTGCTGGATCAGTTCGCTCAGGCGTTGCAGACTCTGCTTCCGCGCACCTTGCTCCTGGTGCTATTAGGCCGGTTGTCACTCTGGTGGTCGCTCCCGCTGCTGCTCCGGTTGTTGCGCCTACCGCCGCAGCTGCTCCTGCACCCGCGGTGTCCAGAGGTATGACTTGTTCAGCCCCTCTTCCACAGCACTTTGGGGGTGAGCCGAGTCAGTGTCGTGGGTTCCTCAACCAGGTGGGCATTTATTTTGAGTTAATACCCCACGCTTTTCCTACTGAGAGGTCTAAGGTGGGCTTCCTAATCTCGCTGCTCTCAGACAAGACCTTGGCCTGGGCAAATCCCTTATGGGAGAACAATAACCCGGTGATTCACGAGTTTGCCGGTTTTGTCGGCGCCTTCCGTAGGGTATTCGACGTGCTGGCTCGCTCCGCCTCGGCTGCCAAGCTGCTCATGTCCATGCATCAGGGTTCACGGACCGTTGCTGAGTACGCCATAGAGTTTCGTACCCTGGCGGCAGAGGTGGGCTGGAACAATGAGGCTCTGGTGGCTGCTTTTTCTCATGGCCTTTCAGATGCATTGAAGGACGAGATTGCAGCCAAGGAACTGCCTGTGGAGCTGGAAGCACTCATTTCCTTCCTAATCCTGATTGACACCAGGCTCAGGGAGAGGCCTTCACTCAAGGAGAGGCATCCCAACCGAATGGCACCTGCGTTTTCTGTCCAACCCGTTCCTCCCTCTCCTCCCACGCCTCGTGGGGATGGCTTGTCTGGCGGTGAGCCCATGCAGCTGGGGTTTGCTCGCCTTTCCGAGGGGGAGCGGGCCGCTCGGCGTCGGGAGGGTCGCTGCCTGTACTATGGCCTCGGTGGGCATTTTCGGCAGTCCTGTCCGGTCCGTCCGGGAAACGCTCGCACCTGAGATCCTGTCGGGGAGAGATCTTGGGTGGAGTTTCCTCGTCCCCGGCGTACCGCAAAAATAAACCACTGATCACTGTTGTCCTCTTGGGCGGAGGGCTCGGTGACGGCCCAGGCGTTGGTAGACTCTGGGGCTGGCGGGTTGTTTATGGACAGCTCGTTTGCTGCCCAGTACTGCATTCCCCTGCAGGCTCGAGTTACCCCATTGGTTCTCTAGGCGATAGATGGCAGGCCCCTGGAAGCGCCGCAGGTTACCCACGAGACCCTGCCGGTTGGAGTAGCTATTGGGGCTGTTCACAGGGAGTTGGCCTGTTTCCAGGTAATTTCTTCCCCACACTATTCCGTGGTTTTGGGGTATCCCTGGCTCCAGAAGCACAATCCAACCTTTCATTGGCGAACGTCCGAGATCCTCTCATGGTCTCTACAGTGTGGGGCCGGGTGCATCCGTGGGCCAGTTAAGGTGTTGTGTGCCTCCTCGGACTTTGTGTTGCCCACTGACTATGGGGAGTACATGAACGTGTTTGACAAGGTGTGCGCCGGTGCCTTACCTCCCCATCGTCCTTACGACTGCGCCATACCCTTGCAACCCCGTGCCACTCCTCCGTGTGCCAGGGTGTATCCTCTCTCGGTTGCGGAGAATCAGGCCATGGAGGAGTACATTGCGGATGCACTTTCCTGGGGGCACATTCGCAAGTCTACTTCCCCAGTGGGAGCAGGCTTTTTCTTCGTAAAGAAGAGGGGCGGTGAATTGAGGCCTTGCATCGATTATAGGGGTCTCAATCGAATCACCATTAAGAATGCCTACCCTATCCCGTTGAGTTGTTCGACCACCTCAAGGGAGCAACGGTCTTTACTAAACTCGACCTTAGGGCGGCGTACAACCTCGTACGGATCAAGGAGGGGGACGAGTGGAAGACCGCGTTTAACACCAGAACCAGTCACTATGAATCCCTGGTGATGCCCTTCGGGTTGTGTAACGCGCCCGCAGTCTTTCATAAATGATGTCTTTCGTGTCTTGTTGCAGCACTGCGTGGTGGTTTACTTGGATGACATCCTGGTTTACTCCATGGAATCTCATATCCAGGATGTCAAGCAGGTGCTGCAATGGTTACGTGAGAACAAACTTTTTTGTAAGCTCGAAGTGTGAATTCCACCGTTCCCAGGTTGCCTTTTTGGGCTACATCATTTCCGCAGTGGGATTTTCCATGGACCCTCAGAAGGTTTCGGCGGTTCTGCAGTGGCCTCGTCCCAATGGTCTTCAGTCCATTCAGCGCTTTTTGGGTTTCGCCAACTATTATCGGAAGTTCATCAGGAACTTCTCCATGCTGGCCAAGCCTCTCTCAGATCTAACCAAGAAGGGCAGTAATCCTCACGAGTGACCATCCGAGGCCATCGTAGCTTTCGAGGCTCTGAAATCCGCCTTCACTTCGGCTCCGATACTGTCTCATCCCAATCCTGGGTTGCCCTTTGTCCTCGAGGTTGATGCATCTGAGACGGGAGTAGGTGCTCTCCTGTCTCAGCGTCGGTCGCCTGATGGACCCCTACTTCCCTGTGGGTTCTACTCCAGGAAGCTTTCCTCTGCAGAATGCCACTACCAGATTGGGGACAGGGAGTTGTTGGCCATCATTCAGGCTCTCAAGGAATGGAGGCACCTGCTCGAGGGTTTCGCGTTTCCGGTCCTCATTCTTACCGACCACAAGAACCTGACATATCTCTCGGAGGCCAAGAGATTGACGCCCCGTCAGGCCAGATGGGCCTTGTTCTTGTCGCGTTTTAACTATGTGGTTTCCTATTTGCCTGGCTCCAAGAATGTTAGGGCCGATGCATTGTCGCGGCAATACTCTGAGCTGTCCAGGGAGGACTCTGTGCTGACCTCAGTCATACCTCCGGATCAGATCCTGGCTGCCATTCGCACTAGCCTGACTTCTCCCCTTGGGGAGCAGATTTTGGCTGCTCAAACTGATGCTCCTCCCGAGAGACCGGATGGTAGATGTTTCGTACCTGAGGGATTGCACACCCGCCTGCTGCGTACCTACCATAACTCCAAGACTGCCGGTCATCCGGGGAGGAACCAGTTGTCCTGGGTCGTCTCTCGTTTATTCTGGTGGTCATCTCTCTGTTCCGACATCGCCTCTTATGTAGCGGCATGTTCGGTCTGTGCCCAGAATAAATCTCCTCGGCATCTTCCATTGGGCCTTCTGCAACCCATTCCCAATGGGGAGCGTCCCTGGTCACACCTGGGCATGGATTTTATTGTAGACCTCCCTGTGTCTCGGGGCCATACAGTCATTCTCATGGTCATTGATCGTTTTTCCAAAATGTGCCATTTGTGTTCCGCTCAAGAAATTACCAACTGCGCAAGAACTGGCCACGGTTTTTGCCAGGGAGATTTTTCGCCTGCATGGGTTGCCCAGGGTAATTGTCTCGGACCGTGGGAGTCAGTTTGTGTCCAGGTTCTGGCGCGCCTTCTGCTCCCAGTTGGGTATCAAGCTCTCCTTCTCTTCGGCCTACCACCCGCAGTCCAATGGGGCTGTGGAGCGTTCCAACCAGGCCCTGGAACAATTCCTTCGCTGCTATATCTCGGCCCATCAGGATGTTTGGGCCGATCTCCTGCCATGGGCGGAGTTTGCCAGGAACTCGGCTGTCAACTCCTCCTCCGGGATAGCTCCCTTCATGGCCAACTATGGGTTCCAACCTGCGGTATTGCTTGAGAGGTTCTCACCACAGGACATTCCGGCTGTGGATACCCATCTTGCTGCCCTGCGTTCTTCATTGGGGCAGATCCAGAAGCCCTTGAAGGACTCAGCACAACGCCAGAAGTTCCAGGCTGATCGCAGATGGCTGCCCGCTCCTTCATACCAGGTTGGAGATCGGGTGTGGTTGTCTACTCGCAACCTCAATCTTCGGGTGCCTGCACCCAAAATGGCCCCCCCGTTTTGTTGGTCCTTTTCGCATCCTCCGCAAGGTGAACCCGGTTGCCTATGCCCTTGACCTTCCTCTTGGGATGCGTATCTCTAATGTCTTCCGTGTATCCCTGTTGAAGCCTCTGGTCTGTAATCGCTTCACTACCTCTCTGCCTCAGCCTCGGCCCCGTCCCATCCAGGTTGATGGTCATGAGGAGTATGAGGTGAGCCGCATCCTGGACTCTCGATTGGTGCGCGGTCGGGTGCAGTTCCTGGTCCATTGGCGCGGTTATGGTCCCGAGGAGCGTTCCTCGGTTCCTTCCGCGGATGTTCATGCTCCTGCCCTCCTCCGCGCTTTTCATGCCTGCTTTCCTCAGAAGCCTTTTGTTGAGCCGTGGAGGGCGAGGGGGCCTTGAGGAGACGGTACTGTCCAGGTCCTACCTTTCCTCAGAGTTGGTGCTGCTCCATGTGCTGGCATCCATCTTGTGTTTCTGCAAAGCATGGAGGGAGCCTTTTATGCTTTCGGGCCTCTGTGGTCCCTCCTCCAGAGGGGTGTGGTTGATCACATTTTGGCCTGTTGTCTGCACTTGCTCTTTGCATTCGTGTCCTGTATGATTGTGTTGCAGCAAGCTCTTCTACTCTCGTTGCTCTCCTGGAAACCAACTCGGCTTTGACTAAGACTATTCTCTGCCTTATCCCTTTATCTGACCTCCCGTTGATAAACCCGGCTCGTGACCTGTGTATTCTTGCCTACCATCTTGTACTGTCTGTCCCGCTGTTATCGACCTGGCCTGTCCGACTACGCTATAGTTTCCCATCTGGTTCTCACCAGCTATACGCCATTGGCGGCGGCCATTACCGCAGCTGGGGTTACTCGGGGGTCGCGATCTGGTCCCTGGCTGCGTCAAGTCCATCCCCACCACCAGGGGCCCTGTTGAAAGGCAGCCTGGGGCTTAGACTCCGCGCCCTGAGGGACTCCGGTCTGTGGGTGGTGGCTGTCGTCAGTCGATACGTGACCCTACCATTAGGCCTGCCCGTCCATTCCACCGCTCCTGCCCTGACAGCAGGGTTGTGGGGGAGCAGACTTCTTTTGCCTCAGGACTCTTCTTGGGAGGTGACCTGAACGTACCTTTGGATCCACTTTTGGATTCATCAACCGCGGGACCTCTGCCGTCCCTTATAAAGCTCTCAAACAAATCAAACTTCAACTTCTCTCTCTTTACACGATTTCTGGCAGACGCATAACCCCTCTAGTAAGGACTACAAATTTTACTCCCATATCCATTTGAAATATTCCCACATTGATTCTCTTTTTATTTCAAGCAGATCTATCGTATTCATCTAACGTTACTATTGAGCCGCTTTATGTCTCTGATCACCATCCGATCACCATGATCCTCCAATTTCTGGAGCGGAGAACTAAACTCTGGTGATTAAATCCTTCTTTGCTGGGTGGCCCATCCCACTTGGCCCAGTTTAAGGAAAATTTAAGAGAATTTTTCACTCTCAATGACACCCCTGATGCCTCTCCAATGATACAACGGCTAGCGCATAAGTGTGTCATGCAGGGGCACTTTATTACCCTTTCCACGAAAATGAACAAGGCTAGGCAAGCTTCGTTGGATAGGCTTATTACTCATATTTGGACTTTGGAGACAAATCATAAACATTCTCAGGCAATGCAGGTTTCTGAGGTGCTGTCCCAAGCCCGGCAAGCTTTGTTGGAGAAACTGGGGGGTCAGGTGCGCAAGAATTCCCTCTCCACTCAAAATTATTTTATGAACATGCCAATAAAAATGGCCGTTACCTGGCCAGAGCACTTCAGAAAACCTTTGACGGAAGCTATCGTGTCTCAATTTGTTCAATATTATATAATCTATAGACATTGGGAGGCCCTCCGGGAAATGCACTTGACCGAGCAAGTGAGATCCAGGCGTTCCTTGGTCAGTTTATCCCCTAACGCAGTGGAGTTCCTGGATAAATTGATCTCGGTTGAGGAAGTTTTGGAGGCTCTTAAGAGCATGAAACCAGGGAAAAGTCCAGATCTGGATGGACTGCTCACTCTATGCTACAAAATGTTTCATGCGTTGCTTCTCCCCAATTTTGTGCGAGCGTTTAACTCGTTGGACGAGAACTTGCCACTCCCAACCCAACTTTTAGAGGCTCATGTGACCATTATTCCAAAACCTGGTAAATATTTAACTTGTGTCCAAAATTACCATCCAATTTCTCTGCTAAACGTAGATGTGAAGTTGCTCGCCTTTTTCCTCACCTTAAGTCATGGGTGGCGTTGGACCAGGTAGGGAGGGTCGATACAATATGATTAAGGCGTTGAATATACACCACTGGTTGACTGCCTCTAAATACCCCGGGTTCTTTCTTTCTATGGATGCAGAAAAAGCATTTGATAGAGTATCTTGGGAATACATGGCGGCAGTGTTGTCAAATGCAGGACTGGGGATTAAAATGCAGACCTTTATTGGCTCATTGTACTCCAATCCATCGGCCTCTGTGAAGGTAAATGGATTGTTGTCGAAGCCCTTCTTGATTACAAGTGGCACAAGACAGGGTTGTCCCCTGTTGTTGTTATTATTATACAGGATTTATATAGCACCAACAGTTTGCTCAGCGCTTTACAATATAACGGGAGACAATACAGTTCAATACAAGAGGGATAGGGGGGCCCTGCTCCTTGGAGCTTACAATCTAGGAGGGAGGGGCTAGTGGTACAAAAGGTAGTAACTGTGGGGGATGGACTGGTTGGAAGAGTAGAAGATTCCATTAAGTAGAAGATTCCATTATTTTTGTGTTGACACTAGAACCCTTTTTAAGACAGATTCGAGCGGATCCGGATATAGCGGAGATAACAATTGGATCACACTGTTATAAGGTGGCGGTCTTTGCAGACGATGTCCTTCTGTTTCTGTCTCGTCCAATAGCTATTTTTCTGGTGTTACTAAAGGTGATCAAGGAATACCAACGGTTGTTGAATTTCAAACTAAATTTGACGAAATCGCATGCTCTTAACGTTACATTCCCGAAAGACACGGTAGAGCAATGCCAATGGGAATTGCCATTTGCATAACAGGAAAAGGGAATTACCTATCTAGGGATTTTCTTTCCGACATTTCTTTCAGATCTGTATGATCTCAATTTCCATTCTTTGCTTCGCAAAATAGATGACTTAACTACCTGGAGTGGTCTCCATCTTTCTTGGTTTGGCAGAGCAGCGGTGCTAAAAATGACGTTATTGCCACGATGTCTGTACCTCATGCAGACTATTCCAATTTCCCTTCCCCAAATCTTTTTCCGTACGCCTCAGCGCCTATTCCCCAGATTTATTTGGAAACGTAGCACCCCTAGGATGAGTTTGTCTCAGTTGTGCCAACCAAAGAGTAAGGGAGGGCTGGGAGTGCCAGACCTTGAATCTTATCATGGAGCCTGTCTACTCACTATGGTGGATTGGCCCATACATGCACAGATGAAGGATTGGGTTGGACTGGAACAGGAGATTGGTGTCCATACCTTGGTTGCCCGCATCAGCTACTGAAAGACCTTTGGTGAAACACCTGCTCATTCGAGCGGTCTTGTTAAGTTTTAGAAAGGTCTGTAGGGCTGGGAAGGTTTCATCTATACCAAGTCCGATGACTGTTGCGGATAATCAGGCCTTCCCCCACAGGTTTACAGCCTTCCTTTCGTAAGCTTAGCATTGAAGCTTCCCTTACCAGAGATGGAGATTTCTTTCAGAAAGGTAAATTCGTTCAAGAGTAGGTTTAGCCTGTAAAGATTCTCCACCGCCCTTTCAATGGTGGTCTTACAGATTAGACATTTTCTGTTGGGTTCATCGTATTGTGAGATGTGTGGTAGGACTCTTACTTTTTTGAGACGCTTTGCCTGTCCAGGGAAACCGCAGAGGCACTTGATCTCCTTGATATACCTTAATCTGCAGCAGGAAGGGTCTGACAACGTGGTTGGACATCTTGATAAATGGGAGAGAGAATTGGAAATATCCTTGATTCCAGAGCATAGAGAGCAGGCTGTAAAGACGATACACAATGATACAGTGAATATATCGGTGCAGGAACATAATTTTAAAATCCTTACGTGTTGGTACAGAACTTCTCACCTCTTGCACAAGATTTACCCGACTATTCCAGATCTCAGTTGGAGATGTCAGCAAGCATCAGGCTTGATGCTCCATATCTGGTGGCAATGTCCTATACTGAGTATATTCAGGCAGAGCGTGCATGATATAATTGTTCAGGTCACCTCATATCAATTGGACCTCTATTCAATACTTGCTTCACTGTTCGCCTTCGTTGGTTTGGAGATATCATGGATCGTTAGCTATGCATTGGAAAGTGGTGGCGAGGATGTGCATTCCACGCTATTGGAAAAATACCTCAGTGCCCTCTCTAGGGGATTGGTTCTTGAGGATTGACAAGACGGTGGAGATGGAGGAGTTGATCGCCACGGCTCGTGACAGATACTCGTCGTACTATAAAATTTTGGGCTTGCTGGATACACTTGAAACTTTCTGAGGATTACCATTACCGCAAGATTTTTGCAGGATGAATAAATCGTATTTCTGTACCCTTTCAAGGTCCGGTTCTCCTGGAGATGGGTAGCATCTTGCCATGATGCGTGGCTTGAATGGTTTTGATGGAATCCCCCAGGGTGGTGTTGATCCCCACTCCGCGGATGGTGGTGTGGGAAGTGGATAACCTCCCCTTTGGTCCTATCCCCCCCCCCCCCCCCTTTTTTTTTTTTTAATCTTTCTCTCTTTCCATTTCCTCCTTCTGTGTTCTTCCTTCTCTCTTTCGTGCTCTTTCTAATGTCCGTTTTCTGCTCTGTCCTTCTACTCTTGTTTATTTTTTTAGTATACTGTAAATTGATGAATCTAATAAATACATTGATGAACGCTGTCTTTCCTCTGCACCCATTTCACCATTGGATATTTTTTGTTATGCAGTCCTTTGATATATCAGTTTTTATTGGTGTGTCATGCTGTTCGTAAAACCAAGTGCCTCATGTAACACAAGTAACCTGACGAATTTTCCATAATGAAACCCCACGGGTTCAATGCTTTTGTATTTTGTCTCTTACATAGTTGGGAACACACTGTTCACATTTTTTAGGTTGAGCCCTTGACTATATGTCTTGGACAATTTGATATGTCCAGATGGTGCTAGAGTGCCTTATGAGGGAATGATTATTTCTATTCTAATATGGTTTGTTCTTGCTGCAATCCTTTTTATTGTGTGTTTTTCTATTGTTGATGATTACGATATCGGCTGTAATGACGATCTTGCGAATGTAAGTCTTATTTTCAATAATAAAAATTTGATTATGGAAAAAAAAAAGTTCGCACAAAGGAAAGAAAAAAGAGCTGTGTGAAGTGGTAAAATAGTTCAATAAAAGAGCAAATACTGGGCCGCAGTCCATGTCCCAAGTTTTCTTAAAAATATGCAGTCTTTATTAATGCACAGTTAAACTAGATTAACATCAAATTCAAATTAAACATGGTAGCATTTGCGCACCCTTATTTTGATTATAGTGGTGGCCCCACACTCTGGAAAAGGTTCACAGTATCCAAAGTAAAGTGTTACTAAACCCACAACAGGAAAATCACTCTATATAGTGCCTTGAAAAAGAATTCGTAATTTTCCACATTTTGTTATGTTACAACCAAAAACATAAATGTATTTTATTGTGTTTTTAGCTGATAAACCAACACAAAGTGGCACATATTTGTGAAGTGGAAGGAAAACGATAAATGGTTTTCAAAATTTTTTACAAATATCTAAAAAGTGTGGCGTGCACTTGTATTCAGCCCCCTTTACTCTGATACCCCTAACTAAAATCTAGTGGAACCAATTGCCTTCAGAAGTCACCTAATTAGTAAATAGTCCACCTGTGTGTAATTTAATCTCTGTATAAATACAGCTGTTCTGTGAAGCCCTCAGAGGTTTGTTAGAGAACATTAGTGAACAAACAGCATTATGAAGGCCAAGGAACACACCAGACATGTTAGGGATAAAGTTGTGCAGAAGTTTAAAGCAGGGTTAGGGTATAAAAAAAAAAAAAAATAATATCCCAAGCTTTGAACATCTCAGGGAGCACTGTTCACTCCATCATCCAAAAATGGAAAGAGTATGTCACAACTGCAAACCTACCAAGACATGGCCGTCCACCTAAACTGACAGGCCGGGCAAGGAGAGCATTAATCAGGGTAGCAGCCAAGAGGCCCATGGCAACTCTGGAGGAGCTGCAGAGTTCCACAGCTCAAGTGGGAGAATCTGTCCACAGGACAACTATTAGTCGTGCACTCCACAAATCTGGCCTTCATGGAAGAGTGGCAAGAAGAAAGCCATAAGAAGTCCCGTTTGCAGTTTGCGAGAAGCCATGTGGGGGACACAGAAAATATATAGAAGAAGGTGCTCTGGTCAGATGAGACCAAAATTTAACTTTATGGCCTAAAAGCAAAACGCTATGTGTGGCGGTAAACTAATACTGCATATCACTCTAAACACACCATCCCCACCTTGAAACGTGGTGGCAGCATCATGTTGTGGGGATGCTTTTTTTTCAGCAGGGACAGGGAAGCTGGTCAAAGTTGATGGGAAGATAGATGGAGCCAAATGCAGGGCAATCTTAGAAGAAACCTGTTAGAGTCTGCAAAAGACTTGTGACTTGGGCAGAAGTTCATCTTCCAGCATGACAATGACCCTTAACATACAGCCAAAGCTACAATGGAATGGTTTAGATCAAAGCATATGCATGTGTTTGAACGGCCCAGTCAAAGTCCAGACCTAAATCCATATGAGAATATGTGGCAAGACTTGAAAATTGTTGTTCAGACGCTCTCCATCTAGTCTGACAGAGCTCGAGCTATTTTACACAGAAGAATGTGCAAAAATTTCTCTCTCTAGATATGCAATTCTGGTAGAGACATCCCCAAAAAGACTTGCAGCAAAGTATTGACTGAATACAAATGTACGCCACGTTTTCAGATATTTATTTGTAAAAACATTTTGAAAACCATTTTTTAATTTTCCTTCCACTTCACAATTATGTGCCACTTTGTGTTGGTCTATCACATAAAATCCCAATAAAATACATTTACGTATTGGTTGTATTGGTTGTAACATGACAAAATGTGGAAAATTTCAAGGAGTAGGAATACTTTCAAGGCACTGTATATGCAGTAAAACATGCTTGTTATACTCACTATGGAACTTGAGGCGTTAATCCTCTGCATTTCTGTAAAAAGGCTGTTTGGCCCTGTTTTCTCTGATCCTCCTCTTCTTTTAGGCTCCGTTCACATATAGGTGTTTTCAATCACAGGCAGAATCGCCGTTATTTTGCCCGTAATTTCAAAACGTGCTGTTAAAATGTAGAATCTCACATCAGCGTGCTCAGGTGCCATTCATTTCAATAGCACCTAAAAACGCAGGGCAATTCTGTTGCAACTGTTGTGCAACAATTGCGCTAACCAAATCGTGTGATGCACGTCACCCAAAAGAAGATCCGGAACTTCTTTTGGTTGACCCGCAATTTGTCACACGACAGTCGTGGCGGAATCCCCCCCATGTTTGTAGGTTCCATTGAAATGAATTGCACCTGAACACACTGATATATGATTTGACATTTTAACAACGCTTTTTGGAATCATCGTAGGCAGATTCCGCCCATAATTCTAAACGCCTGTATGTGAATGGAGCCTTACTGCCCCCAATCTATCTGCCATAGTGCAGAGCAGCAGTGGCAAGTCTTCACATGCTCTATTTGGTATGTATGGCTAGAGAGGTGTTTTTTTTTTTTTTTTGGGGGGGGGGGTACATGTGATCGGTACAGGGCCAATCAGCGCTGTTCAAACAGTGGGTCAGGGTCATGTAGCCTCATAGGACAGTCAGAGAAGAATTCCTCCTTCAAGTGTAACCCGTGCGCAGCCGGACACTGATAGACGTCACAAGACTGCTATGTACTGATGAGAAAAAGTATTTAACAGTTTTTATTTTATAAAATAATTGCGTTTCCATGTTTTGTGTACTGTGGAAGACCGAATATAGTGAATGCAGGGTCCTTGGTTTAGTAACACTTTAATGGTACAGATATTGTTGTCCTGGGGTTGCCACCATCCAGTCACATATAGCTGAACATGTTTTGCGTTTGTTTTCTTTTCGCTTCTTCAGGAGAAGAATGTGCATAGGTGCCATGGACTGCTACAAAAGTCGTCAGCGAGAAAAAGGAGGACTCAGCTTGGGCACCCCTGGTGATATCTGACCTGTATAGGCTTATGAAGGAATTGATTTTGGCTTGTATCTCTGAATTATCAGTTTGTCCCAACTGACCCCCAGTTTGCTATTATTGAAATAGAAATATAGCACTTTTGATTGTCTGCATATATTGGAGGATTTATTGCAATTTTGAATAAGCATGTCAAGTTTGTATACTGGGACATATTTGACATCGCCGTACTGTGAATGTACTGTGAATCGTTGTTGTTTGTTTTTTTTTTTTTGTGGGCCATGCTGGCTCTTGTGGCATATTACCTTTTGGGACCTTTTTTCTCACTGCCACCTTTTGTAGCAGTCCAATCTATGTCTCCTGAAAGAAGCAAAAAGCATAAAACATGTTGAGCTATATGTGAATGGATGGTGGCAAACCTAGGATAATTATATCTATAGCATTAACTTGGATACTGTCAACCTTTTCCTGAGTACGGGGTCACCATCATTATCGACATAAGGGTGCAGGATGCTACTGTGTTTTAATTTTAATGATTATTATTATACAGGATTTATATAGCGCCAACGGTTTGCTCAGCGCTTTACATTGTAGTGGGAGATAATACAGTTCAATACAAGAGGGAGTTGAGGGCCCTACTCCTTGGAGCTTACAATCTAGGAGGGAGGGGTGAGTGGTACAACAGGTAAAACTGTGGGAGATGGAGTGGTTGGAAGCGTAGAGGGTACCAGTATTAGCAGAGGGCGGGATAGGCTTCTTTGAAGAGATAGGTTTTCAATGATCGCCTAAAGGTTAGTAGAGTGGGTGATAGTCTGAATGATTGGGGTAGGGAGTTCCAGAGGATGGGTGATGCCCTGGAGAAGTCTTGGAGACGAGCATGGGAGGAGGAGATGAGGGAGCTAGAGAGTAGGAGGTCTTGCGAGGAGCGGAGTGTACGGTTTGGGTGATTTTTAGAGAAGATCAGAAATGTAAATTGGGGCAGTGTTGTGGATGGCTTTATACAGTCAGGTCCATAAATATTGGGACATTGACACAATTCTAAATTTTTTGGCTCTATACACCACCACAGTCGATTTGAAACTAAACAAACAAGATGTGCTTTAACTGCAGACTGTCAGCTTTAATTTGAGGGTATTTACATCCAAATCAGGTGAACGGTGTAGGAATTACAACAGTTTGCATATGTGCCTCCCACTTGTTAAGGGACCAAAAGTAATGGGACAGAATAATCATAAATCAAACTTTCACTTTTTATTACTTGGTTGCAAATCCTTTGCAGTCAATTACAGCCTGAAGTCTGGAACGCATAGACATCACCAGACGCTGGGTTTCATCCCTGGTGATGCTCTGCCAGGCCTCTACTGCAACTGTCTTCAGTATCTGCTTGTTCTTGGGACATTTTGCCTTCAGTTTTGTCTTCAGCAAGTGAAATGCATGCTCAATCGGATTCAGGTCAGGTGACTGACTTGGCCGTTGCATAACATTCCATTTCTTTTCCTTAAAAAACTCTTTGGTTGCTTTTGCAGTATGCTTTGGGTCATTGTCCATCTGCACTGTGAAGCGGCGTCCAATGAGTTCTGAAGCATTTGGCTGAATATGAGCAGATAATATTGCCCGAAACACTTCAGAATTCATCCTGCTGCTTTTGTCAGCAGTCACATCATCAAGAGAACCAGTTCCATTGGCAGCCATACATGCCCAGGCCATGACACTACCACCACCATGCTTCACTGATGAGGTGGTATTCTTAGGATCATGAGCAGTTCCTTTCCTTCTCCATACTCTTCTCTTCCCATCACTCTGGTACAAGTTGATCTTGGTCTCATCTGTCCATAGGATGTTGTTCCAGAACTGTGAAGGCTTTTTTAGATGCCGTTTGGCAAACTCTAATCTGGCCTTCCTGTTTTTGAGGCTCATCAATGGTTTACATCTTGTAGTGAACCCTCTGTATTCACTCTGGTGAAGTCTTCTCTTGATTGTTGACTTTGACACACATACACCTACCTCCTGGAGAGTGTTCTTGATCTGGCCAACTGTTGTGAAGGGTGTTTTCTTCACCAGAGAAAGAATTCTTCGGTCATCCACCACCGTTGTTTTCCGTGGTCTTCTGGGTCTTTTGGTGTTGCTGAGCTCACTGGTGCATTCCTTCTTTTTAAGAATGTTCCAAACAGTTGTTTTGGCCACGCCTAATGTTTTTGCTATCTCTCTGATGGGTTTGCTTTGCTTTTTTCAGCCTAATGATGGCTTGCTTCACTGAGAGTGACAGCTCTTTGGATCTCATCTTGAGAGTTCACAGTAACAGATTCCAAATGCAAATAGCACACTTGAAATGAACTCTGGACCTTTTATCTGCTCATTGTAATTGGGATAATGAGGGAATAACACACACCTGGCCATGGAACAGCTGAGAAGCCAATTGTCCCATTACTTTTGGTTCCTTAACAAATGGGAGGCACATATGCAAACTGTTGTAATTCCTACACCGTTCACCTGATTTGGATGTAAATACCCTCAAATTAAAGCTGAAAGTCTGCAGTTAAAGCACATCTTGTTCGTTTCATTTCAAATCCATTGTGGTGGTGTACAGAGCCAAAAATGTTAGAATTGTGTTGATGTCCCAATACTTGGACCTGACTGTATGTCATTGTTAGTGTTTTGAATTTTATCCGTTGGGCAACTGGGAGCCAGTGGAGGGATTGGCAGAGAGGGGTGGCAGATACAGAACGGTTAGTAAGGTGGATGGGTTTGGCAGCAGCGTTCATGATAGACTGGAGTGGGGATAGCCTGCGATGAGGTAAGCCAATGAGGAGGGAGTTACAATAGTCGAGGCGTGATATGACAAGGGAGTGAATATGTTGCTTAGTGGTTTCCGGGGTTAGGAACGGTCGTATCTTGGAGATATTGCGGAGGTGAAGTCTACATGATTTTGTCAGCGATTTGGATCTGGGGCTGGAATGACAGATGGGAGTCTAGGATTACACCTAGTACCCTGGCATGAGGGGATGGACTGATGATTGTGTTACCGATATTTATGGTGAGGTCAGTGGAGGTGGCATGGGCAGGGGGGAATACTAAGAGCTCAGTTTTGTGGAGGTTTAGTTTGAGGAAGTGGAGTGACATCCATGCCGATATGTCACTTAGTAGGCTAGTGATGCGAGTGGAGACTGAAGGGGTGAGGTGAGGGGTAGACAGATTTGCGTGTCATCAGCATAGAGATGGTACTTGAAGTCGTGGGAGTTTAACAAGTGACCAAGGGAGGAGGTGTAGATGGAGAAGAGAAGGGGTCCAAGGACAGAACCTTGACTGACCCCTACAGAGAGATGGAGTGAAGAGGAGGTGGCAGCGTTATAGGTAACACCGAAGGAGCGCTGCGATAGATAGGAGAACCAGGAGAGAGCGGAGTCTCTGAGGCCAAGAGTGTAGTTTTTTGAAGAGGAGGGGATGGTCAACCGTGTCAAAAGCCGCGGAGAGGTCGAGTAGTAGGAGTATTGAATAGTGGCCGTTGGTTTTTGCAGTTAGTAGGTCATTAGAGAGTTTTTTAATAGGGCAGTTTCAGTGGAGTGTAGAGGGCGAAAGCCAGACTGTAAAGGGTCGAGAAGGTTGTTGTCAGTGAGGTGGGAGCTCAGACGATTGTAGACTAAGCATTCTAGGAGTTTAGAGGTAAATGGCAGCAGGGAGATGGGTCTTAGGTTGTTTAGGTTGTTGGGGTCTAGGGAGGGTTTTTTTAAGTATGGGAGTGATGTGCGCATGCCTTAGAGGGGAGGGGAAGGCACCTGTAGAGAGGGAAAGATTGAAGATGTGAGGGAGCATAGGATGGAGGAGGAGGGTGACCAAAGGAGTTGCGAGGGGGCAGGGTCCAGGGGGCAGGTGGTGAGGCGGGCTTCCGAGAAGACCTTGAGGACCTCTTCGTGGGTAGCGAGGTCAAAGGAGGAGAGTGTTGAGGAAGGAATGCTAAGTGGGGTGTGTAGTGGTGATGTTCCTACAAATTGCGTCAATCTTGTTTTGGAAGTGGTTTGCAATCTCGTGGGCAGTGAGTGAGGTGCTGAGTGGCGGTGGGGGCGGAGAAAGAGAGTTAAAGGTAGAGAAGAGCCGACGAGGACTCGAAGAGAAGGTATTGATGAGAGTGACAAAGTAGGCTTGTTTGGCAGCATGAAGAGAGGAAGTGTATGTTAGGAAGGCAGATTTATAACGGGTGAACGCTTGGTGGGATTTGGTTTTACGCCATAATCGCTCCAGCACATGACTGTGTCGTTTGAGATTCCGGGTGTGGTCATTCTGCCAAGGTTGTAGAGGTCGGGGCCGGATGCTCCGTGTTGTTAGGGGAGCAAGCGAGTCTAGAGCAGATGAAAGCGAGTTGTGGACAGCAGTGGCCAGGTTGGGGCAGGACAGGGGGTTGATGCTGTCATAAAGTTGGTCAGTTGCAGAGTGGAAGGGAGCCGGGTTTAGGTTTTGGAGATTTCTGCTGGTAATTGTCTGCTGTTTGGTGGGATAGGTGTTAGAGGACGAGAAGACTGTGAAGGTGATGAGATTTGTGATCAGAGAGGGGAAAGGGGGTGTTTGTGAGGTTATAGGGAGTACAGTGGTGAGAGAAGGTATTCCCGTCGGAGTGAGTGGAGGACTGTATACACTGTGCTAGTTCAAAAGAAGAGGTTACAGTGGGGATCGAAAGTTTGGGCACCCCAGCTAAAAATTTGTATTAATGTGCATAAAGAAGCCAAGGAAAGATGGAAAAATCTCCAAAAGGCATCAAATTACAGATTAGACATTCTTATAATATGTCAACAAAAGTTAGATTTTATTTCCATCATTTACACTTTCAAAATAACAGAAAACAAAAGGATGGCGTCTGCAAAAGTTTGGGCACCCTGCAGAATTTATAGCATGCACTGCCCTCTTTGCAAAGCTGAGACCTGCCAGTGTCATGGATTGTTCTCAATCATCGTCTGGGAAGACCAGGTGATGTCAATCTCAAAGGTTTTAAATGCCCAGACTCATCTGACCTTGCCCCAACAATCAGCACCATGGGTTCTTCTAAGCAGTTGTCTAGAAAACTGAAACTGAAAATAGTTGACGCTCACAAAGCTGGAGAAGGCTTTAAGAAGATAGCAAAGCGTTTTCAGATGTCAATATCCTCTGTTCAGAATGTAATTAAGAAATGGCAGTCATCAGGAACAGTGGAAGTTAAAGCAAGATCTGGAAGACCAAGAAAAATATCAGACAGAACAGCTCGCAGGATTGTGAGAAAAACAATTCAAAACCCATGTTTGACTGAACGATCCCTCCAGAAAGATCTGGCAGACACTGGAGTTGTGGTACACTATTCCACTATAAAGAGATACTTGTACAAATATGGTCTTCATGGAAGAGTCATCAGAAGAAAACCTCTTCTACGTCCTCACCACAAAAATCATCATTTGAACTTTGCAAATGAACATATAGACAAGCCTGATGCATTTTGGAAACAAGTTCTGTGGACCGATGAGGTTAAAATTTAACTTTTTGGCCGGAATGAGCAAAGGTACGTTTGGAGAAGAAGGGGCACAGAATTTAATGAAAAGAACCTCTGTCTAACTGTTAAGCATGGGGTTGGATCAATCATGCTTTGGGGTTGTGTTGCAGCCAGTGGCACAGGGAACATCTCACGAGTAGAAGGAAAAATGGATTCAATAAAATTTCAGCAAATTTTGGATGGTAACTTGATGCCATCTGTGAAAAAGCTGAAGTTAAAGAGAGGATGGTTTCTACAAATGGATAATGATCCTAAACACACCTCGTAATCCACGGGGGATTACATCAAGAGGCGTAAACTGAAGGTTTTGCCATGGCCTTCACAATCTCCTGACCTCAACATAATTGAAAATCTATGGATAGACCTAAAAAGAGCAGTGCGTGACAGACAGCCCAGAAATCTCAAAGAACTTTGGAGAAGACTTTTGTAAGGAAGAATGGGCAAAGATACCTCAAACAAGAATTGAAAGACTCTTGGCTGACTACAAAAAGCGTTTACAAGCTGTGATACTTTCCAAAGGGGGCAGTACAAGATATTAACTCTGCAGGGTGCCCAAACTTTTGCAGACGCCATTTTTTTCTTTTCTGTTATTTTGAAAGTGTAAATGATGGAAATAAAATCTAACTTTTATTGACATATTATAAGAATGTCTAATCTGTAATTTGATGCCTTTTGGAGATTTTTCCATCTTTCCTTGGCTTCTTTATGCACATTAATACAAATTTTTAGCTGGGGTGCCCAAACTTTCGATCCCCACTGTATGTGGAGGAGTTGGGATGGGAATAGGGATGTTGAAGTCTCCGAGGATGATAGTGGGTACGTCAGAGGAAAGAAAGTAGCGTAGCCAGGCGGCGAAGTCATCAAGAAAGCGGGACATGGGACCAGGAGGCCGGTAGATCACTGCAATCCTCAGGGAGATCGGAGAGAATAGCCGGATGCAGTGGGTCTCAAAAGAAGAGAAGGATAAAGAGGGAGGATTAGGGAGGACTTGGAAGGTGCTCAGTGATGACAGAAGTAGACCAACCCCGCCTCCTTTTCGATCATTGGGCCTGGGTGAGTGGGTCAAGATGAGGCCTCCATAGGAGAGTGCTGCGGGGGAGGCAGAGTCTGCTGCTTGGAGCCAGATTTCGGTGAGTGCAAGAAGGTTAAGGGAGCGGGAGTGTCACGGTGTGAGGTCAGGTTCAGAGACCAATTGCTAAAGCAGTTGTAAGGCTTACCTGAAACCAGCAGGATTGGTACACCAGCGAGTCACCCTGGGAATGACGCAGGCTCACCTGAGGTGTGGGGTCTAAGTATCCACCGGTCTTCACCAGAGCTCCTAATAGTGGAGATGGATTTGGCTACGTGTGAATACCAGGTCGCAGTCTCAGGATCACCCCACCAGGGGAAGGGCAGGCTGGAAACCAAGAGCGGATCAAACAGTTTAGGGATAAGACAAAAGCGGAGTCAGTCACAAGCCAAAGGTCGATCACAAACGATATAGACAGCAGCAGTAAGGATGAGCGGGATATTGGCTGGAAGGCACAATAATCTGGCAAGGAGGAAGTGCCTGGACATGGCTTTTATAGGAAGTTCATGGGAGGAGCAAGGGGTTCAAGAGAAAACAAGGAAGGATTATCCAATAGATCAGGCAGAGTGTTGTCCAGCATCCCAGGTAGCTCAGTGAGAAGAGTTACTGCCTGATACAGTAGAAGTCCCAGGTTCAAGTCCAGGCCCTGACAGGGAGACGAAGAGGTCGTGGATGGAGGTGAGGTTATTGCAGACCGAGCGGGCATTCCAGAGTGCACATGAAAATGGGAGGGTGGTTTTGGGGAGCAAGGGGACAGGTAATAGATTGAGGGGATTGCGGTAATTTGATTTTAACCTTTTTTTTTTTTAAATTGTGCATTAAAAAAAGGCTGTATATTTTTAAGGTAACTGGGTGTGGTGCCTTTTAAAGTCCATGGACTGTCGTCCAATATTTGCCTTTTCCATTGAATTGATTTAGGGACTGGGCACTTTTGTATCTGCTAGGTTAATGAGCAGCCATTTTTTTCCACCCAAATTTGTCTTGTTCCCACTGATTAGTTTGAAGTGGTAAAATATGCATAGCACCACCCCTTACCGCTGGCTCACTACACCCGAAATGAAGAGCTGCCTGCACGCTAAACTGCTGTGGTGTAGAGCAGCAGTGTGAACCCACCCTAAAACCTTACTGTTGAGCCATGCTTTTATCTCCCCTCTATTGCAACCCCCATTAGCTGCAAAGGCAGCATCTGGGGATGTGCATCTGCCTTGACTGCAATGCTTTTTCTTTCCTCTTCAGTGAGCAAGATACTACAGCAGTGAATAGTGGCAGTTGGATGCTAAGTGGTGGAGCACTCTCAGGCAAATCAACAAAGTGTCTGCAGCACTCTTCAACATGCCTCTGAATGATAAATGTTGGTGCAGGCAACAAATTCTTAGACCTGTTGGAAATCAGAACATAAATGTGGGGCAATTATCACATGTGAAAGCACAATGAGAAAGGAATGTCCATACTGACCCTCCATCCTCAGTGCAGTTGAGCTCCCTACACCATTGCAGCTGTCGCGCAGATGAGGACTCTTGAAGCAGGGTTGGTGAAGCCTAATGAGGATTCAGAAACATTAGTTCCCCCCCATCAGGTCTGTTCCTGATTGAAAACAGACAGTGGGCAGATCCATAGCCCATAGTCAGCCTATAGGCTATAGTATTTGCCTTCCGCCTGCTGTCAATCACAAGGAGAGAGTGGACCTGATGGGGAATTGGCGTCTCAGCTTTCCCATCAGGCTGCACCCATTGACAGCATCACTGGATGCTAGGAGGATGTTTACTGTGAAGCTGACAGCACTCTTAAGCCCCGGTTCACACTGCTGTGACTAATCATGCGACTTGTGACACATAAAGTTGCATGACAAGTCAAAACGCATTCATTTCAATAGGTGCTGTCTTAATCGATGTGACTCAAGTCATAGCGAAAAAAAGAGTTCAGTGACTGCATGAACAACAACTACTGTTAGCCATTGTGGCTGATGGCTTGTAGTTCTTAATGAACTATAAGGATGCTGGTGAGTGCTCTCGTAGTTCATTGATCTTCCTGTTTTTGGGTAACTGCCTGCCCATGCAGGAGGTATGAACAGATGGCTATCCTGAGAGTCTGCAGGTGCCTGACAGTAGATCGCAAGTGCAGTGCTTTACAGGCTCCCTAGAAAAAAACATCATCTGCAAAAAATGTGCATTAATTTTTTTTATAAGGTGAACTTATCATTTAACGCTCATTGACAGGTGGTGGAGGAGAAGTAGCAGTGGACATCACACATAGACATTTACTCTACCTGTCTTTGTACATCATCTTGCAGTTGCTCTTTCATTATCTACAACCTGGGGGTAATCATATTTAATCTTGTACAGTAATAGCACTGCTTTGTAAAAATGGCTTTATTAGGAACTACCTTAATTTGCCTTACAGGTATATAAAGCTACCAAAACAGATGGCAGGGATTTTTTAATCTGGTGCAGCAAGGGGACATGTCACCAGAAAAGTGTCATTAGGCTTTGTTAAACAATAAGTTCACCTTTCGTAACATGTTACAAAAGGACCGGCCCCCAATTCCCCATTTTCACAGCTAGCGGGGGATCTTCTCTCCCCGCTAGCTGTCACGATAAAAATTTGAAAAAATGAACTACCATGGTTGAGTGGTGGTGCACCGAAATGAAAATTCAGGATGCTTCTGGCCAAAACCGAAATGGACGGTTTAAAAAAAAAAAAATGTGTGTGTAATTGTACTATATTTGACTTTTTAAATAATATCATGAATTTAAATGAATATGAATTTATTTTCAGCACCTTTTTGGACAATAGGCTGCTTTCACACTGAGCAGTTTTTGCAGTGCCTTTGTGTTTTAAACAAAGAAAAAAAAAATAAAGCCACAAGAAAAGTTCAAGAAAAATGCATCCCTTTAAATTCAATGTATGTCTTCACACTGGTCCTTTGCGCTTCCCTTACGGTGTTAAAAATCCTGCTTTCCGTATTTTGGTGCATATTGAACCAAAAACTTACCTCCCTTTTGAGGCCTGGTTCACACCAATGTGTTTTTTAGGGGTTTTTGCAGAAACCCTACAGTCCCAGGGGGTGTGGAAATTACTTGTCCTGGGACTAAATTGGGGTCCCAATCTACTTGTCACTCATGGCAATCTACTTGTCCAGTTAAAAAAAAAAAAAAAATCTTTTAATCAAAATCGTATTTAAATCTGTGGTGCTTTTGGGAATGTCTGGGGCCTTTAAAATCAAAAGTGGCTTTATGGCGATTTAAACATTTAATATTTTCAACATTGTACTGTTTATCTCCTCCTCTCCCCCTGCCTTTCATTAACACCGCAACCGGGACTAGCTGGGAGGAGAAAGACCTTTCAGTGTAATGAGCACTGATTGGGTGCTCGTCCTGAAAGGGGAGTTTAAAAATCATTTTAGGCTGGAGATTACACAAAATCCCCAAACACATATTTTCTGAAAGCAGAGACCCTAGAGCATAAAAGTGGTAGTTCTAGTTTTTTATGTCGCATGATATTACCACAAAATTTCAGTAAAAACTACAAAAGTTAATTTCAGAGTACAAGAAAAGCAATAAATTACCCTATTTTTTGTAAAATAAAAAAGGCGAGGTTTCACTGAGTAAATAGATCTCCAACATGTCAAATCTTAAATATGTGTGCTCGTGAAATGGCGCTGAACTTTAGTACCCTATATGTTCTATAGGCGACACCTTTAAAGCCCTTATGTCATCATTATAGTGTTACGGAGGATGTCTCTGTCTAAAAGACCCTGGATGCGTCCCCTCCACTAAATGTAATGCAGTGAAAATTACACTGCATTACATTCTTTCCCGGCCTCGATGGCCAGGAATCTGTCAATGGGGACTCTGAAGTGACATCAAAACATCACTTCTGGGTCAGGACAAGAAGGGGAGGCTCCCTCACCTCTACCCGACAGCGCAAGCTGAACTAGTCCCATGCCCACAGATGGGCAGGCAGAGCCCGGAAGACATAACAGCCAAAAAATGTAAAAAAATGGCCGTGCAAAAACACAATGCACTGCAAAACTGACAATTGCGCACACGTATTTTTTTATGCATTTCACGTTTTTAAGCTGCCCAGCAACAAGTTTGCTAAAAAAAAAAAACCAAAGCATTCACAAAACGCATCAAAAAAGCCTACAAAATGCCCGTGCAAAACGCAAACGGCAATGCTGTTAACCAGGCCTGAAAAAATGTGTGTTAGGTTTTGGTTCGTTTTTTGTCTTTTTTTTTAATTTTAAATATTTATAAATTTTTCAGATAAACAAGTTATACAAACATACTCATTAAAACCTTAGCTTATTATCAAAACATTTATCGGTTCATCCCTCCCCCCATCCAATCCCTGACCCCTTCTGCTCTCTGTATTTTCGTGTTCATTTCTGGAGATCGTAATCCCTAGAAAAGATCAAAATATGTTTCCATATTATTCTATGTTCATCCCCCATAACTTATAAGGCTAGCTTTGACTTTTTGAATTCCTCCCATTTGTTCCATCTTGTATGGTGACTCTCTATCCTATCTTCATTAAAATTATAAAGTTTCTCCAATTTACATATTTGATCCACCCTATCCACCCAGTACTTGTATTTTCGGCACCTCCTGTCTCCTCCAATACTTGGGTATCAGTCCCTTTGCTGCATTCAAATAGTACAATAAACCAGATCCTTTGTATTTTTTAACTGAAAGTTTAGTATTATGAAAAAGGCAAATCTCTGGGTCTACTAGAATATCAACCTCTGTAATTTTCTGAATCAAGCTTACTATTTTCCCCCAATATTCTTGTATTTTAGAACACTCCCACCATATGTGATATATTTTGCCTCAACCTCCACATCCATGCCAACATAAAGGTGAATTATCTCCACTCAATCTATGTGCCACACTTGGTGCGATATACCATCTTGCCAAACACTTCTAATTAATTTCTGCCTCCTGTATATTTATATTTCCGTGGATTATTCTATACATTTTCCTCTGTTTTTCCGCATCTATTGTAACTCCTATTTCTTTTTCCCATTTTTCTATATATGGAGGACTTGTATCTGCCATTATTTCAGTGAGAACCTTATATATTTTAGAGGTTCCGTGTTTCCCATCTCCCCGTGTACCTAACAAGTACTCAAAAGGATTCCAATCCTCTCTTGTTCTTAGAGGTTTGGAAGCTTTCCTATAAAGTGTTTCAATTGAAAATAACGCCACCCATCCATTCTCGTAAAAACTTTTTTTTCCTATTCTTTAAGTGATCCTATTTCATCCTCCACCATTATATCCCTTAATTGTGCATCTTCTTTCTTAATACACTTCCTTGTGATACCTTTACCCGGGGGGAAAAAACTCTATGGACTTTAAGGGCATTAACAATGAATTAAATTCCCGTCCCATCTGTTTGTGTAAAACATCCCAAACTCCTAAACCATTAAACGTGAACAAACATGTACTGTCTGCTAATCCTCTGTATTGTGGAGGTAACTATACAATTCCACTTAATTTAGTATTACTTAGTATATTTTCTATTTTAACCCAGCTTTTCCCCTCTGCTTTATATGTCCAGTCAAAAATTCTCACCATTATTACCGAGTTATAATATAATATCTTTTTAAATCTGGGACTCCCAATCCTCTTTTCTCTTTATTTCTACATAAAATTTCCTGGCTTATTCTAGGTTTTTTATTCCTCCAAATAAATATTAACATTTTTTAAATTGATCTAAAGTATACTTCTGGAAGTTTAATTGGTATCATTTGAAATTTATATAATATTTTTGGAACAATCACCATTTTTATCAAATTTATACAACCTATCCATGACGGGGTTCCCTCTCCTAATTTCCTAAGTTCATCCCTGATCTCATTTAACAATGGGATATAATTCAATTTATACAAGTTCTTGGAGGATTCAGTTAATTTTATTCCTAGATATTTCAATTCTTTTTCTCTCCAAACATAGGGAAATTCCTCCTGTAACCTATTTTTCTCTATATTTGGAAGATTTATGTTTAAAATTTCTGGTTTTGATGGGTTAATTTTTAAATTTGACATCTCCCCATATTCTTTCAGTGATTTCATTAAATTTGGCAATGTTATCCTTGAGTTTCCCACATAGAACAGCATGTCATCTGCATAAGCTGCCACCTTATGCTCCGTATCTCCTATCCAAATTCCTTTTATATCTATATTATTTCTTATTGTAGCCAAAAGAGATTCCAATGATAAAACATATAGCAATGGAGACAAAGAGCATCCCTGTCTAGTTCCGTTCTGCATCCCAAAATACTCTGACAATTCCCCATTAACCATGATTGCTGCAGAGGGTTGACTATATAATTTCCTTATCCACTCTCTCATTCTAGGTCCCTGCCCCAATACTTCCAATGTATCCAACATATATCCCCAATCTACTCTATCAAATGCCTTTTCAGTATCGATAGAGAGTACCACCGCAGGTGTTTTTTCTTTCCTACTTTTTTGTATGAGAAACAGAGATCTCAGTCTGTTATCTCTACCCTCTCTCCCTGGGACAAAGCCTACTTGGTCTATGTGTATCCATTCCAACAGGTCTTTCAACCTGTTTGCCAGAACTTTTGCATATAGTTTGGTATCTGTGTTTAATAAGGAAATCGGTCTGTAACTTGAACAGTGAGTATCATCTTTACCTTCCTTATGTATGAGAACTACATGGACTTGTAGGGATTCCCTCATTTCCATCTCTCCTCCCAATTCATTCATATATATCTTCAGTTTAGGTACTAATAATTCTTTATATTTTTAATAATATCTCACTGTGTATCCATCAGGTCCTGTACTTTTCCCAGCTATAGTTATCTTTAATGCTTAGTTTAATCCTCCTGCATTATTGCTGATTCTAGGGATTTTAATTGCTCCTCACTTAATTTTGGTAATCCTGCCTTTTTTAAGTATGTCTGTCTTTTTTCTATTTTTCTACTTCATCTTTACTTATGGAGCTGTGGGGGATAATATTATGTAGCTTATTGTAATATTCTTTAAACACTTTAGCTATATCTTTAGTTGAATACATGAATTCTCCTTTATGGTCTCTTTATTTTCTCTATATAGCTCCTAGATTTTTTTTTCTCTGAGCCCTCATTAAATACTTTCCTGGCCTACCTCCCAATCTGTATCTCTCACTTATCATTTTATTGAACACTCTTCTCTTATCTTCTTCCAGAAATGTATTTAATTCTTTTATTTATTACCCTCTGCATAATCTCTTTTGTTACTTTGTTTATGTATCTGCTCTAACTCAGAGTTCACTAAGAAGTTTGTTTATTTTTTATCTTTTTTCCCTCTTCTTTTTTGCTCCAATTGCTATCAGGATTCCTCTAATATAGGCCTTATGAGCCACACTGTTGCTAGGGACACTTCCCAAGAATAATTTTCCTCAAAAAATTGCTCTATTTCTTTTTTAATTCTTTGATCCACCTCTGAATCCTGGAGAAGTGTCTCATTTAACCTCCATAATTTCCCCCTGATCTGCTCTTTTCCCCATAATAATTGCATTGTAACAGGGGCATGGTCTGATATTGACATCACTTCTATTTTTACTTTGACCAGAGACTCGATAAGTCGATGGTCCAGCAATATATAATCCAGTCTTGAATACAGCTCATGTGCATGAGAATAAAACGTATAGTCTCTGTCCTTCATGTGCCTAATTCTCCATATATCTACAAGTTGACATTGGTATATAATTTTTTTCAAGGATTTCAGAGACCTACTACCATCTCTCTGCACAGGGGACGTCCTATCCATCTGGGGATTCATGCAGAGATTAAAATCACCTGCCACAATTAAATTGTCTTTTTTGAAATCCATTAACTTCCTCAGAGTATTTTTTAGGAATACCTCCGGTTTCTTATTCGGGCAATAAATATTTGCTAGTGTACAGTCTATTTCCTGTAGTTTTCCCTTCAGAAACCGGAATCTCCCTTCCGGATCTACCAATCTGTCTTCCAGCTTAAACCTTATATTTTTCGCAAAACCTAATGCCACTCCCTTGGCACGTTTAATTGTGGAATCTGCATAAAACCACATTGGATAATATCTGGAATTTAATTGATTCTTGTACCAAATGTGTCTCCTGTAAAAAAGCCACTGAAGAAAATCTGTTGAATTTCTTTAAAAATCCCAAATCTCTTCCCTGGGTTATTTAAGCCTTTAACATTATAATTCACAAAGTGAATCTCTTCCATTCTTCTCCTCTCCACACCTCTATCTTCCCCATCTCTTCTCTCTTCCTCTTTCCTTCACATCTTCCACTTTGATCTCTATGATTTCTCCAGACTGATGTTTCTCCCACTGTTTCGCAGAGTCTTAAACTACCTATCCCCTCCTCATACCCTCCTCCCACCCCATAGTTTAAAGGCCAGTGCGACAAACTCAAAGTATTTGTCTCCTAGAGCAAAGCTCAGAAAGCATTGACAATGTGAGTAAATGGAGAATGCAGAAAAGCATCTGCATGTCTATGGATGGTAAGTATTCCCCTCATATCACAGAGGCAAAAAACTGACCTTGCAGATTCAATGTGAAACTTTTGAATTTGACGGTAGTTGTTTAGGTATTTCAAATGCAGAATAGGCCAAATACCAGATTGGATTTTGGTATCGTGAGCAGGTTTAAAAACATTCACTGAACTTGTCCTCCAGAGGGCATTCTGCAAATCATAGTGTTCTTGAGCAGATTCTGGTTGATTTAAGAGAAGAAAGCGGTGAGGAGGGTAGAGTTTGGAGCTCTGATTTGCACCCCTTTGAAACCACAAATTGAATCAACAGGACTGGGATGTCCATGGCCCATAAACAGACAAATTGTAACTGATGTCTTTCACTCTTTGCAGTGGGACTACCACTTTATTAGGAAAAAGGGCTTTGGGGTAGACAGAGGATTTTGTGTTCCAAATCTTGCGCCAGGAAGGGTGAAACAATATACAGTGGGGCAAAAAAGTATTTAGTCAGCCACCAATTGTGCAAGTTCTCCCACTTAAAAAGATAAGAGAGGCCTGTAATTGGCATCATAGGTAGACCTCAGCTATGAGAGACAAAATGAGAAAAAAAATCCAGACAATCACATTGGCTGATTTGGAAAGAATGTATTTGCAAATTATGGTGGAAAATAAGTATTTGGTCAATATCAAAAGTTAATCTCAATACTTTGTTATATATCCTTTGTTGGCAATGACAGAGGTCAAACGTTTCCTGTAAGTCTTCACAAGGTTGGCACACACTGTTGCTGGTATGTTGGCCCATTCCTCCACGCAGATCTCCTCTAGAGCAGTGATGTTTTGGGGCTGTCGCTGGGCAACACGGACTTTCACCTCCGTCCAAAGCTTTTCTATGGGGTTGAGATCTGGAGACTGGCTAGGCCACTCCAGGACCTTGAAATGCTTCTTACGAAGCCACTCCTTTGTTGCCTGGGTGGTATGTTTGGGATCATTGTCATGTTGGAAGACCCAGCCACGTTTCATCTTCAATGCCCTTGCTGATGGAAGGAGGTTTGCACTCAAAATCTCACCATACATGGCCCCATTCATTCTGTCCTGTACATGGATCAGTCGTCCTGGTCCCTTTGTGGAGAAACAGCCCCAAAGCATGATGTTGCCACCCCCATGCTTCACAGTAGGTATGGTGTTCTTTGGATGCAACTCAGCATTCTCTCTCCTCCAAACATGACGAGTTGTGTTTCTACCAAACAGTTCTATTTTGGTTTCATCTGACCATATGACATTCTCCCAATCCTCTTCTGGATCATCCAAATGCTCTCTAGCAAACTTCAGACGGGCCCGGACATGTACTGGCTTAAGCAAGGGGACACGTCTGGCACTGCAATATCTGAGTCCCTGGTGGCGTAGTGTGTTACTGATGGTAGCCTTTGTTACGTTGGTCCCAGCTCTCTGCAGGTCATTCACTAGGTCCCCCCATGTGGTCCTGGGATTTTTGCTCACCGTTCTTGTGATCATTTTGACCCCACGGGGTGAGATCTTGCGTGGAGCCCCAGATCGAGGGAGATTATCAGTGGTCTTGTATGTCTTCCATTTTCTAATTATTGCTCCCACAGTTGATTTGTTCACACCAAGCTGCTTGCCTATTGCAGATTCAGTCTTCCCAGCCTGGTGCAGGTCTACAATTTTGTTTCTGGTGTCCTTCGACAGCTGCTTGGTCTTCACCATAGTGGAGTTTGGAGTGTGACTGTTTGAGGTTGTGGACAGGTGTCTTTTATACTGATAACAAGTTCAAACAGGTGCCATTGATACAGGTAATGAGTGCAGGACAGAGGAGCCTCTTAAAGAAGAAGGTACGGGTCTGTGAGAGCCAGAAATCTTGCTTGTTTGTAGGTGACCAAATACTTATTTTCCACCATAATTTGCAAATAAATTCTTTCCAAATCAGCCAATGTTATTGTCTGGATTTTTTTTCTCATTTTGTCTCTCATACTTGAGGTCTACCTATGATGCAAATTACAGGCGCCTCTCATCTTTTTAAGTGGGAGAACTTGTACAATTGGTGGCTGACTAAATACTTTTTTGCCCCACTGTACATTACTGAGTAATGTATATCCCAGCTCCCCTGTACTCCATTATAGTGATATGAAATGTATACAGTACTTACTCCTTGAGTACCCCGCGGCGGTGGAGAGTGTGTCTCTTCTCAGCGGAGGAGAGCGGACCTCTCATGTACCTGTCCCCTCAGCGGCGGTGCCGAAGAAGCCGGAAACCATAACTCGTAAACCGGAACTCTGCTTCACAATGAGGATTGGAGTGCAGCCGCTCCATCATCTGTGCTCGCCGCCAGTAGAGAATTTCTCCTCGCATTGGGCGAGCGGCTTTTTCAAGCCCTGCATTATAGTATTCAGCATTCTTGTTCTTATTCCCGTCAAATCTTCTCCTTGGGAGATCTTTGGAAAGCCTCGTATCCTTACATTGCATCTCCTATCCCTATTCTCCCGGTCTTCCAATTTATATAACAGATTTCTTTGTTCTTTTCTCATTTCCATCGCCCATTTTTCTAATCTCTGTATAGTTTGGGCATGTTTATCTAGTTTTTCTTCTGTCTCCTTCACCCTTGATCATATTTGCCCCAGATCTTTGTGAAATTTCGCCAGTTCCTGTTTTAGGGATATTTCAAGTCTTTTAAACATTTCTGCTTTAGTAGGCATCTGTGAGCTCTCCTCTTGTTCTTCTACTTTATCCATGTTGACTACTGTTAGCTATTCCCAGGGATAGTCTGGAACATTCCCTGCCGTTTTCCCTCTCACCTCTTACACTTATCCCCTGTTGTCTCTCTGGAGTCTGTTTCTCCTGTGAGGGTATGTATTTTTTAATTGACCCTGTTTGGGAAGCCTTAGGCCCTCCTCCCTTTTTAATACTTTGTTTTTCATGCTGTCAGGGATTATTAAAATTTTCCGCAGTTCTGGTTTTGGGGGGGGGGGGGGGGTCTATTTTTGATTTGATATCAAAATTTGTTGTCTTCCATCGGTATCCTCCTCTCAGTTCTTTTCTTCCTTTTTTTTCTCTCCCCCCACTCCCTAACTGATCTACCCGGGTCCTCTTCTTCTAGGTCTTTATCTGTTTTACATTGTCCTCCTTCTGATTTTCTTCTAAGACCCCCTGGGTGAACCCCTCCTCAGTTTAAACATATAGTTCAATACATACAGTTCAGTTCCCACTCAATATATTAATCTCAGTACTTTTGCCGCTCTCACTCACCCTCTTCTTCCCAATATGGCTTTTCCCCCGTATGAGATCTCTGTCATATATGAAGAAAAGGGCTTCTCTGAAAACATTTCCTGCACTCCGAACAGGTATACAACTTCTCCTCCATGTAACATCTCTGATGTGTGTGAAGACTAGGCTTCACTGAAAAGTATTTCCCACACTCAGGACAGACATATGGCTTTTCACCTGTGTAAGATCGCTGATATATGTAAAGTCTAGACTTATCTGAAAAAACATTTCCTGCACTTAGAACAGGGATATAGCATCTTCCTCATGTGAGGTGTCTGATATATATGCAGGCTGGACTTCTGTGAAAAACATTTCCCGCACTCTGAACAAGGGTATGGCTGCTCCCTCTTATGTTATCAATGGTATACAGGTGAAACTCGAAAAATTAGAATATCAAAAATTGCAAAAGTTAATTTATTTCAGTAATGCAACTTAAAAGGTGAAACTAATATGAGACTCATTACATGCATAGCAAGATAGTTCAAGCCGTGATTTGTCATAATTGTGATGAGTATGGCTTACAGCTCATGAAAACCCCAAATTCACAATCTCAGAAAATTAGAATATTGTGAAAAGGTGCAATATTCTCGGTTCAAAGTGTCCCACTCTAATCAGCTAATTAAGCCATAACACCTGCAAAGGGTTCCTGAGCCTTTAAATGGTCTCTCAGTATGGTTCAGTAGGAATCACAATCATGGGAAAGACTGCTGACCTGACAGTTGTGCAGAAAACCATCATTGACACCCTCCATAAGGAGGGAAAGCCTCAAAAGGTAATTGCAAAAGAAGTTGGATGTTCCCAAAGAGCTGTATCAAAGCACAGTAATAGAAAGTTATGTGGAAGGGAAAAGTGTGGAAGAAAAAGGTGCACAAGCAGCAGGGATGACCGCAGCCTGGAGAGGATTGTCAGGAGAAGGCCATTCAGAAGTGTTGGGGACTTTCACAAGGAGTGGACTGAGGCTGGAGTCAGTGCATCAAGAGCCACCACACACAGACGGGTCCTGGACATGGGCTTCAAATGTTGTATTGTATTTGTATTTTGTCAAGCCGCTCCTGAACAACAAACAACGTCAGAAGCGTCTTACCTGGGCTAAAGAAAAACAGACCTGGTCTGTTGCTCAGTGGTCCAAAGTCCTCTTTTCTGATGAGAGCAACTTTTGCATCTGATTTGGAAACCAAGGACCCAGAGTATGGAGGAAGAATGGAGAGGCACACACTGCAAGATGCTTGAAGTCCAGTGTGAAGTTTCCACAGTCTGCGTTGATTTGGGGAGCTATGTCATCTGTTGGTGTTGGTCCACTGTGCTTCATTAAGTCCAGGGTCAACGCAGCCGTCTACCAGGAGATTTTGGAACACTTCATGCTTCCTTCCGCAGACGAGCTTCATGGGGATGCTGACTTCGTTTTCCAGCAGGACTTGGCACCTGCCCATACTGCCAAAAGCACCAAAACCTGGTTCAATGACCGTGGGATTATTGTGCTTGACTTGTTCGCAAACTCACCTGACCTGATCCCCGTAGAGAATCTATGGGGCATTGCCAAGAGAAAGATGAGACATGAGACCGAACAATGCAGAAGAGCTGAAGGCCGCTATTGAAGCATCCTAGTCTTCCACAACACCCAGCAGTGCCACAGGGTGATAACTTCCATGCCACGCCACATTGAGGCAGTAATTGCTGCAAAAGGGGCCCAAACCAAGTACTGAGTACATATGCATGCTTATACTTTTCAGAGGTCTGATGATGTTCTATGTACAATCCTTGTTTTATTGATTGCATGTAATATTCTAATTTTCTGAGATTGTGGATTTGGGGTTTTCATGAGCTGTAAGCCATAATCTTCACAATTATGACAAATCACGGGTTGAACTATCTTGCTTTGCATGTAATGAGTCTATCTAATATACAGGTAAAACTCGAAAAATTAGAATATTGTGCAAAAGTTCATTTATTTCAGTAATGCAACTTAAAAGGTGAAACTAATTCCTCCCACTGACGCCAAGGACGGGGCGCGATTCCTCCCACTGACGCCAAGGACGGGGCGCGATTCCTTCCACTGACGCCAAGGACGGGGCGCGATTCCTCCCACTGACGCCAAGGACGGGGCGCGATTCCTCCCACTGACGCCAAGGACGGGGCGCGATTCCTCCCACTGACGCCAAGGACGGGGCGCGATTCCTCCCACTGACGCCAAGGACGGGGCGCGATTCCTCCCACTGACGCCAAGGACGGGGCGCGATTCCTCCCACTGACGCCAAGGACGGGGCGCGATTCCTCCCACTGACGCCAAGGACGGGGCGCGATTCCTCCCACTGACGCCAAGGACGGGGCGCGATTCCTCCCACTGACGCCAAGGACGGGGCGCGATTCCTCCCACTGACGCCAAGGACGGGGCGCGATTCCTTCCACTGACGCCAAGGACGGGGCGCGATTCCTCCCACTGACGCCAAGGACGGGGCGCGATTCCTCCCACTGACGCCAAGGACGGGGCGCGATTCCTCCCACTGACGCCAAGGACGGGGCGCGATTCCTCCCACTGACGCCAAGGACGGGGCGCGATTCCTCCCACTGACGCCAAGGACGGGGCGCGATTCCTCCCACACTGACGCCAAGGACGGGGCGCGATTCCTCCCACACTGACGCCAAGGACGGGGCGCGATTCCTCCCACACTGACGCCAAGGACGGGGCGCGATTCCTCCCACACTGACGCCAAGGACGGGGCGCGATTCCTCCCACACTGACGCCAAGGACGGGGCGCGATTCCTCCCACACTGACGCCAAGGACGGGGCGCGATTCCTCCCACACTGACGCCAAGGACGGGGCGCGATTCCTCCCACACTGACGCCAAGGACGGGGCGCGATTCCTCCCACACTGACGCCAAGGACGGGGCGCGATTCCTCCCACACTGACGCCAAGGACGGGGCGCGATTCCTCCCACACTGACGCCAAGGACGGGGCGCGATTCCTCCCACACTGACGCCAAGGACGGGGCGCGATTCCTCCCACACTGACGCCAAGGACGGGGCGCGATTCCTCCCACACTGACGCCAAGGACGGGGCGCGATTCCTCCCACACTGACGCCAAGGACGGGGCGCGATTCCTCCCACACTGACGCCAAGGACGGGGCGCGATTCCTCCCACACTGACGCCAAGGACGGGGCGCGATTCCTCCCACACTGACGCCAAGGACGGGGCGCGATTCCTCCCACACTGACGCCAAGGACGGGGCGCGATTCCTCCCACACTGACGCCAAGGACGGGGCGCGATTCCTCCCACACTGACGCCAAGGACGGGGCGCGATTCCTCCCACACTGACGCCAAGGACGGGGCGCGATTCCTCCCACACTGACGCCAAGGACGGGCGCGATTCCTCCCACACTGACGCCAAGGACGGGGCGCGATTCCTCCCACACTGACGCCAAGGACGGGGCGCGATTCCTCCCACACTGACGCCAAGGACGGGGCGCGATTCCTCCCACACTGACGCCAAGGACGGGGCGCGATTCCTCCCACACTGACGCCAAGGACGGGACGCGATTCCTCCCACACTGACGCCAAGGACGGGACGCGATTCCTCCCACACTGACGCCAAGGACGGGACGCGATTCCTCCCACACTGACGCCAAGGACGGGGCGCGATTCCTCCCACACTGACGCCAAGGACGGGGCGCGATTCCTCCCACACTGACGCCAAGGACGGGGCGCGATTCCTCCCACACTGACGCCAAGGACGGGGCGCGATTCCTCCCACACTGACGCCAAGGACGGGACGCGATTCCTCCCACACTGACGCCAAGGACGGGGCGCGATTCCTCCCACACTGACGCCAAGGACGGGGCGCGATTCCTCCCACACTGACGCCAAGGACGGGGCGCGATTCCTCCCACACTGACGCCAAGGACGGGGCGCGATTCCTCCCACACTGACGCCAAGGACGGGGCGCGATTCCTCCCACACTGACGCCAAGGACGGGGCGCGATTCCTCCCACACTGACGCCAAGGACGGGGCGCGATTCCTCCCACACTGACGCCAAGGACGGGGCGCGATTCCTCCCACACTGACGCCAAGGACGGGGCGCGATTCCTCCCACACTGACGCCAAGGACGGGGCGCGATTCCTCCCACACTGACGCCAAGGACGGGGCGCGATTCCTCCCACACTGACGCCAAGGACGGGGCGCGATTCCTCCCACACTGACGCCAAGGACGGGGCGCGATTCCTCCCACACTGACGCCAAGGACGGGGCGCGATTCCTCCCACACTGACGCCAAGGACGGGGCGCGATTCCTCCCACACTGACGCCAAGGACGGGGCGCGATTCCTCCCACACTGACGCCAAGGACGGGGCGCGATTCCTCCCACACTGACGCCAAGGACGGGGCGCGATTCCTCCCACACTGACGCCAAGGACGGGGCGCGATTCCTCCCACACTGACGCCAAGGACGGGGCGCGATTCCTCCCACACTGACGCCAAGGACGGGGCACCATCATTGGTGTCAGCGGGAGGAATAGCACCCCATCATTGGTGTCAGCGGGAGGAATAGCACCCCATCATTGGTGTCAGCGGGAGGAATAGCACCCCATCATTGGTGTCAGCGGGAGGAATAGCACCCCATCATTGGTGTCAGCGGGAGGAATAGCACCCCATCATTGGTGTCAGCGGGAGGAATAGCACCCCATCATTGGTGTCAGCGGGAGGAATAGCACCCCATCATTGGTGTCAGCGGGAGGAATAGCACCCCATCATTGGTGTCAGCGGGAGGAATAGCACCCCATCATTGGAATACCATACTGAAATACCATACCATATTGAAATCAAATCTGATGTTTTTTAATTTTTATTTGGTGTGCGTTGGAAGAGGGGTAGTCTTATACGGCGAGTAAAGCCCAAACCCTATATTTTAACAGGAAAAGTAGGGGGTCGTCTTATACGCTGGAAAATACGGTAGTTGTATTTTAAATAAAGACCGAATATCAACCAAAAATCCAGAAAAAACACGATACAAATGTTATAAATTGATTTGCAGTTCAGTGAGTAAGATAAGTATTTGATCCCTTACCAACCAACAATAATTCTGGCTCCCAGAGACTGGCTATGTGCTCATGTGGTACACAGATTTGTCCTATCAATTTAAGAATGTGCTCCTAACGACAACTCGTTATGTGTATAAAAGACACCTGTCCATAGAATCTTTCTTGGGCACCACCATGTCCAAAGAGCTGTCAAAGGATGTCAGGGACAAGATTGTAGACCTGCACAAGACTGGGCTACAAGACCATTAGCAAGAACCTTGGTGAGGAGACAACTTATGTAGCGAATATTCACAAATGGAAGAAATACAAAATAACCATCAATCGCCCTCGATTTGGAGCTGCATGCAAAGTAAAATCCGCTGACAGGCAGGGTGTTTATAATAGAAGAGACGCTAGTGGTCCCTTCTGTCATAAATGTCCCCCCGCCTGTCATCAGGTAATGTAATCTGAGCTACACATGCGCAGTTCAGTTGACATTTAAGACCCACTTTCTGTGCCACGGCAATGTCACTCCTGCACTTGCGCACAGGAGTTACATCTCCGCAGCCATTCAGGAGGCCGAAGATGGCCTGTTTCATTCTGAATACAGGAGGGCGCCATTCACAGATTGCGCTGCATTGGCGGGGGACCTGAGAAGAGGAGGATTGGGGCTGATCTGTGCAAAACCATTGCGCAGAGCATGTAAGTATGACGTTTGTTTTTTTTCTAAAGCTGAACCTTTGCAAATGCTTTTAAAGATTTTTGTTTTAAATTATACTTACCCTGGTGGATGTGCATCTGTCCCCCGCCGTCTGTAAGGCTGAGAACTGAGTAATTAGAGACCACGGATAGCTCAGTTCTCCTCCCACACTGTGTGCAGAGAACCGTGACTGTCAGTCACTGCCATCAGCTCTGCCCCCCACCCCAGTGCTCACTGGAGTGCTGGGCTGTGGAGGGGGGGTGGGGATGGGAAGCTTGTTCAGGCTGTCAGTGGATGGCTGAGAGGCTGAGCCAGGTTCCGGTCCAGGCCCCTGGGTGGATCTTGTGGTAAGCAGCAGGTCTCACCTGTCAGGTGGAAGCATTCGGATGGCAGCTCTGCCGCCGATTGCCTCCACACAGCTCCCTGACCCACAGTGAGGGTATGATGTCACTTCCTGGTCCCTGCTGAGAGATTCCCGGCCATGGAGGCCAGGAAAGAATGTAATGCGGTGCAAAGTGTTTTTTTAAATTGTAAAATATGACAGTTACACCCAAGTACATATCACCCCCCCCCAAAAGAAATTGAGGCCCCCACTCCCACATATACGCATGTACAAACATAAAATCACATGTTGGGGTGCTTACGCATGAAAACGTCGATTGTGATACACGTCACATTTCACGAGCGTGCCAAAATTTAAGGTTTGACATGTTGGATATCTATTTACTTGGTGCAACCTCATCTTTTGTATAATAGGGTAATGTATTGCTTTTTTGTACCCTAAAATTAACTTATTATTTTTACTGAAATTTTGCGGTTATATCATGCGACATAAAAAATTGGAACTACCACTATTTTATTCCCTAGGGTCACTGCTTTCAGGAAATATATAATGTTTAGCGTTTTATGTAATCTTCAGGCCTAAAATGATTTTTTAGCTGCTTCCTGCCCGCCATATAAGGTAATGATGGGAGGGCGGCGGTTTACTCTTTCTGGGAGGATATCGTATGACATCCTCTTACTCTAACTGCATGTGTGCACCCTTGGCGGCGATCAGCGATGCGCTGTCTTCCTGGTACACAGCGGATCACCTATCACTGTAAAGAGCCTATGACGTCGGCTCTGTCATGTGATCAGTTGTGTCCAATCACAGCTGATCAAACGTAAATAGGAAATGCTAGTTATCGGCAGTCCTCTCCTCCTACTGACAACTCGTGAGGAGAGCTGGTAATCCGCATTACTCAGAGCGGACATCTACACTGATCATGAGGGCACTGATGATCAATGTAGCCCCATCAGTGTCATCTGTCAGTGCCACATATCAGTGCCTATCAATGCCACATCAGTGCCCATCAGAGCTGCCTTTCAGTGCTGCCTGTCAGTGCTGCCTAACAGTTCCAATCAGTGCCACGTATCAGTGCCATTATATGAGTGCCGCCTGTTCATGCCCATCACTGCAGCCTCATTAGTACACATCAGTGAAGGAGAAAAATTACTTATTTAGAAGATGATATAACAGAAACTAAGAAACATTTTTTTTTCAAAATTTTCAGTCTTTATTTAGTTTGTTTAGCAAAAAATAAAAACCACAGTGGTGTTTAAATACCACCAAAAGAAAACACTGTTTCAAAAAAATGCTAAAAATTTTGTGTACAGTGTTGCATATGACCTCACAATTGTCATTCAAAGTGCGACAGCGCTGAAAATTGGCTTGGGCAGGAAGGGGGTAAAAGTGCCCAGTAGGCAAGTGGTTAAACTTGTGCAAAAAACACAAACAGCTCTGGCAGGGAAAAGGACAAAGGATAAGCCCGACACTCCCCTTTCCTGAGGAGTACCCAATCAGTGCTCAGTACACTGTAAGGTCTCTCCCCTTGGAGGAGGAGATAAACAGCGCAATGTTAAAATTATTACACGTTTAAGTCGCTATAAAGCCCCATACATTCCTAAAAATCACCTCCGATTAAATATGGTTTGAGTAAAAAAGAAAATTTTTTATCTGGACAAGTAGATTGTCATGAGGGACAAGTAGATTGGGGCACCAATTTAGTCCCTTGACAAGTAGTTTTTCAAAAATTTCCACACTCCTGATTAAGTGTTATTTTAACTTGTGTCCAAATGAAATTGGTTGTATTAAGATGCAATTAATTTGTATCTTTTTGTTTATATAAGATGTGTTTTTTTTTTTTTCCTCAGAGGAAAGAAAAAAGCTTCTTCAAGACTTTGAAGAAAAACAGTTAGAAGCTAATGATATGGTAACTATCACAACATGCCTCCTGTTTACATGTGTATTTTATTGCTCTAGTTATGTAAAATCAGGCTTTTGTTCTGGCCAGTCTGTGTAACTTGCACTTGTTTAGTGGGGAACAGGTTTACACCAGCCTTCTCCTGCCACTATCGGCTCACACACACTCCGTACTACTACAAAGCTCAGCTCCCCAACTCCTGACAGTAACTGGTATGCTGCTCATCTCTCATTCACCGTCCAGATGCAGTTCCTTTTATCTCCCCACTGTTTTTCTATCTATGCGGCATTGTAACCTATATCAGAATCCACTCTGGGGGTCCTCAATGCCAGCTGCCCGCAAGCCCCTCTTGCTTTATAGCAATGATCAGGAGAAAAAAGTTAGCTTCTGGATGCATAATCGTTGAGTGGAAATGTATAGTCAGTAATGTCACTTCCACCAATCCCAGTATCACCTAGAGCAAAGTGCCAAAAAGTAACTAAGCACAGCAAGAGAGAGGTATTATCTTTCCTGTGAAGAGGCTAGGTGCTGCAAGCCCCGGAATCTGCTTCATCCCTGCTTCTACTTAGCAAGTGGGTATAGGGACACAGTTGCAGGATGGAACTGGCAGTTCTGGTGATTCTTATTGCTTTGGATATGTTCAGGTGGATGTGATATGGGACCTGGTAAGACTTCTAGCAGATTCTTCGTGGCTCTATTGAATCATTCATACTCCCCTCTATTCACACTGCCTTCTCCTGCGCACATTGCCCCCATCCCCATCCATGTTGCCCTTCTTCCTCTTGCATAATTCCCTCTGAAATCTGGGACACCTGGTTTTTGAGACACTGCCCTAATTATTGCTCAGTCTGGCAGGGGTTAAAGCTGATGCTAGAAGAGTCCTGCCTTCACTTGGCCTGAGCACTGGGGATCCTCACATTTGTATGAAAGCTCTAAGTCAGCCACTCTCTATTCACACTGCTGATATCAAAGGCCAATCTGTCAACCTAACCAGCTGAAACTTCCCCGAATACAGACCAAGGTTGCCTAAGCAGTTGCACTGCCACCAAGTCCTGCAGAATAGCTGATTGGCCGCAGCATGCTAGACTTGATTGGAGGCTTTCTGACAAAGTAACAAGAGAAAAAGAGGACAGCGCCTCTAAGTGCAGTATTAACAATTTATTAGTAGACAATGGAAAATTTGCACTTACAAGATAAACGGTTAAAAAGACTCATCGTGTGGTAATTGGATTCAGGTGGGACATCCAGCCGTCCAGCAGCAAGCTATGCTTATAGGATCAGGAAGTAGAGTCCAGGATGTGCCTGTGCATCAAAAATGAAGCTTGGAGAGCAGAGTCAGATGTAGCAGGTGAAAGGGGCGGTAATGCATTTCGGAGCATGCTCAATAGGCTCCTTCAGACCTGAGCCCCAGTAGAACCCTGACATTTTTATAGTGTGGAGGAAATGGGAGGGAGGCAAGTAATTCCTGGGTCCTAAGGATCTACATGTTTTCCTGCATCGTACAGGAATTAATACAATTATAAAAACAGAAATAAAAATAGAAATAAAAACACATGAGAGAATAGCTCTAATGCTTTTGGGTAAAAAAGTATACGAGTGTGTATGTATACATAGAATAACATAGATCTAAAAAATGGCATATTCAATAGAACGGAAATAGAAAATGACAATTAAATCTAAAAATAAATAGAATGGAACAATGGAGGTGAAAATTAATAATAATGAATAATGAAATCCATGAGGTAATGAAAAAGGTAGATTACTGTACCATAAATAAAAATTAATAGAAATGAATATAAAGGCAAAATAAAAACAAAGTTTGAAAAACGCATTTTAATAAAAACGCATTTTAATAAATGGGCTTGCTATAATTGTATGTACATTTTCTGCATCTCCTTATTATTCCTTAGTGATGTACTAAAAAGGGATCATAGCTAAGTGAGAGAGGGACAAGGAAGGGATATGCCTAAATTAGTTGGAAAAAGTACAAACAGCTATATAAGGATATAGTGTTGGTATTTATAACCACCATTTGGAAGGGAGAGAATGTCTATAAAATGGAGCTTATTTCAAGCTCTTCATTTAGGCCACCAGGGGATAACACATCCAAGGTGTAGATCCAAAAAGTTTCGTTCTGACAGACGCAAAAAATGCTCTGCCAGAGGGAGATCCCTTGGCATTCCTTCAATGATCCACACACTAAGACCGTCAGTGGTCACCAAAACGTTTACGAAGGGTACGTGTGGCAAAAAACCCTTATGTAAGACATGCCAGTTTATTCATCATGGACAAAAGGAGTTCACTGTTAAAGGGATATCATATCAGATTAAGGAATTTTACACATGTTCTTCTGAATACGTGGTCTATTGTCTAATTTGTCCTTGTGGTCTGTACTCTGTGGGTAGTACCACACGTACCCTTCGTAAATGTTTTGGTGAGCACCGTTGCCTTATAGAAGATGGATGGCGTACCCAGACATTTCCTTGAATGCCACCATTTATCCACTGACGGTCTTAGTGTGTGGATCATTGAAGGAATGCCAAGGGACCTCCCTCTGGCAGAGCGTTTTTTGCGCCTCTGTCAGAGGGAAACTTTTTGGATCTACACCTTGGATGTGTTATCCCCTGGTGGCCTAAATGAAGAGCTTGAAATAAGCTCCATTTTATAGACATTCTCTCCCTTCCAAATGGTGGTTATAAATACCAACACTATATCCTTATACAGCTGTTTGTACTTTTTCCAACTAATTTAGGCATATCCCTTCCTTGTCCCTCTCTCACTTAGCTATGATCCCTTTTAGTACATCACTAAGGGATAATAAGGAGATGCATAAAATGTACATACAATTATAGCAAGCCCATTTATTAAAATGCGTTTTTATTAAAATGCGTTTTTCAAACTTTGTTTTTATTTTGCTTTTATATTCATTTCTATTAATTTTTCATTTATGGTACAGTAATCTACCTTTTTCATTACCTCATGGATTTATTCATTATTATTATTATTTATTTTCACCTCCATTGTTCCATTCTATTTATTTTTAGATTTAATTGTCATTTTCTATTTCCCTTCTATTGAATATGCCATTTTTTAGATCTATGTTATTCTATGTATACATACACACTCGTATACTTTTTTTACCCAAAAGTATTAGAAATAAAAACACACGAGAGAATAGCTCTATTTTTATTTCTGTTTTTATAATTGTATTCCTGTACGATGCAGGAAAACATGTAGGTCCTTAGGACCCAGGAATTACTTGCCTCCCTCCCATTTCCTCCACACTATAAAAATGTCAGGGTTCTACTGGGGCTCAGGTCTGAAGAAGGAGTCTATTGAGCATGCTCCGAAATGTATTACCGCCCCTTTCACCTGCTACATCTAACTCTGCTCTCCAAGCTTCATTTTTGATGCACAGGCACATCCTGGACTCTACTTCCTGATCCTATAGGCATAGCTTGCTGCTGGACGGCTGGATCCAATTACCACACGATGAGTCTTTTTAACCGTTTATCTTGTAAGTGCAAATTTTCCATTGTCTACTAATAAATTGTTAATACTGCACTTGGAGGCGCCTTCCTCTTTTTTTCTTGTTACTGCATTAGAGCCTTGCTTCCACTCTAAGAAGAGCTGCCTCAGTGTTACTGCTTCCATCCATCCATCCCTGATATCCATCTGGCACCTTTATCTTACAGCTATAGAGGTTGGGCTCTAACAAGAGCGCCCTATATAATATACATTTCTGACAAAGTAGTCTTTTGTTTACCTGGGGATGCCAATGAAAAAAAGGCATCCAAGAGGCACTGGGACTTTGATATGAGTTTAAACAAGGTAGTGAGAGGGCAAAAAAACATTTGAAGAGCTCAGTAGCTCAAGTTAGGCTGCTCCCAACAAGCAAGGCCACCCTACTGTGAGTACTCCAGTAGGTTACCAGGAAAAAGTGTGCATATATGAAAGGAGCGCCAGACCAGAAGATAATATCCCAAATTCATTGTTTGATATGTTAAGACATTTTGGGGGTCAATGGAACTCCCCCTTCATCAGGGCTACAATAAAACATTTAATATAAAATAATTGTGACTGATAAAATCATGAGCCTAACAATCGTAACATCATACACATCTGCATCCAAAAGTGCCTGCATATTCACAAACATGCATACATGTCATGAAATGAGGATGAAGAGATGAGGGAATATCAGATTAAATAAGATGCAATGGATTAATTTTTAAAATTAATGATATCAGGTACTACACAGCAAGTAGATGCTATTGCACCATTAAATACATAACTGAAACAATACACATGAAAAATACTTTAACAAATTCAGATTTTGTTTTTCCATGTACAGTGGGGCAAAAAAGTATTTAGTCAGCCACCAATTGTGCAAGTTCTCCCACTTAAAAAGATGAGAGAGGCCTGTAATTGGCATCATAGGTAGACCTCAACTATGAGAGACAAAATGAGAAAAAAAATCCAGACAATCACATTGGCTGATTTGGAAAGAATTTATTAAAAGACACCTGTCCACAACCTCAAACAGTTACACTCCAAACTCCACTATGGTGAAGACTAAAGAGCTGTCGAAGGACACCAGAAACAAAATTGTAGACCTGCACCAGGCTGGGAAGACTGAATCTGCAATAGGCAAGCAGCTTGGTGTGAACAAATCAACTGTGGGAGCAATAATTAGAAACTGGAAGACATACAAGACCACTGATAATCTCCCTCGATCTGGGGCTCCACGCAAGATCTCACCCTGTGATATTAAAATGATCACAAGAACGGTGAGAAAAAATCCCAGGACCACATGGGGGGACCTAGTGAATGACCTGCAGAAAGCTGGGACCAACGTAACAAAGGCTACCATCAGTAACACACTACGCCACCAGGGACTCAGATCCTGCAGTGCCAGACGTGTCCCCCTGCTTAAGCCGGTACATGTCTGGGCCCGTCTGAAGTTTGCTAGAGAGCATTTGGATGATCCAGAAGAGGATTGGGAGAATGTCATATGGTCAGATGAAACCAAAATAGAACTGTTTGGTAGAAACACAACTCATCATGTTTGGAGGAGAGAGAATGCTGAGTTGCATCCAAAGAACACCATACCTACTGTGAAGCATGCGGGTGGCAACATCATGCTTTGGGGCTGTTTCTCCGCAAAGGGACCAGGACAACTGATCCATGTACAGGACAGAATGAATGGGGCCATGTATCGTGAGATTTTGAGTGCAAACCTCCTTCCATCAGCAAGGGCATTGAAGATGAAACGTGGCTGGGTCTTCCAACATGACAATGATCGCAAACATAACGCCCGGGCAACGAAGGAGTGGCTTCGTAAGAAGCATTTCAAGGTCCTGGAGTGGCCTAGCCAGTCTCCAGATCTCAACCCCATAGAAAACCTTTGGACGGAGGTGAAAGTCCGTGTTGCCCAGCGACCGCCCCAAAACATCACTGCTCTAGAGGAGATCTGCATGGAGGAATGGGCCAACATAACAGCATCAGTGTGTGCCAACCTTGTGAAGACTTACAGGAAATGTTTGACCTCTGTCATTGCCAACAAAGGATATATAACAAAGTATTGAGATTAACTTTTGATATTGACCAAATACTTATTTTCCACCATAATTTGCAAATAAATTCTTTCCAAATCAGCCAATGTGATTGTCTGGATTTTTTTTCTCATTTTGTCTCTCATAGTTGAGGTCTACCTATGATGCCAATTACAGGCCTCTCTTATCTTTTTAAGTGGGAGAACTTGCACAATTGGTGGCTGACTAAATACTTTTTTGCCCCACTGTATATTGTTTCACCCTTCCTGGCGCAAGATTTGGAACACAAAATCCTCTGTCTACCCCAAAGCCCTTTTTCCTAATAAAGTGGTAGTCCCACTGCAAAGAGTGAAAGACATCAGTTACAATTTGTCTGTTTATGGGCCATGGACATCCCAGTCCTGTTGATTCAATTTGTGGTTTCAAAGGGGTGCAAATCAGAGCTCCAAACTCTACCCTCCTCACCGCTTTCTTCTCTTAAATCAACCAGAATCTGCTCAAGAACACTATGATTTGCAGAATGCCCTCTGGAGGACAAGTTCAGTGAATGTTTTTAAACCTGCTCATGATACCAAAATCCAATCTGGTATTTGGCCTATTCTGCATTTGAAATACCTAAACAACTACCGTCAAATTCAAAAGTTTCACATTGAATCTGCAAGGTCAGTTTTTTGCCTCTGTGATATGAGGGGAATACTTACCATCCATAGACATGCAGATGCTTTTCTGCATTCTCCATTTACTCACATTGTCAATGCTTTCTGTGCTTTGCTCTAGGAGACAAATACTTTGAGTTTGTCGCACTGGCCTTTAAACTATTCTAGGCTCCCAGGATGCTCACAAAAGGTACTTACACCACTTTTTGCCTTCTATATGAACTCCGGGTATCTAGATCAGTATTTCTCAACCTTTTCAGTCAAGGCACCCTTTAAAATTCTGCGCATTCTCGATGCACCCCATTCTAAACTTACAGTTTTACATAACACAACAACATCCACACGTGAAGGACACCCAGTATTAGAGGTGATTTATTCTTCCAAAGCAAATACAACTTTGTACACTGGTACTGAGTAGTAATTCCAGTATTTCTCTTCTGCCTCAGTTTCTCTCACTCAGATAATGTGACCCTAGTACTTATGGAGAGGGGCAGTGTAAGGGGGCAAACATGGATGCTGTGCATGTGTCAAATGTCCTCTTAATCAACCGCAACTTCATTGGTTGTTAGGACACCGGCAACTAAAAGTTTGTAATAGTGCACAATGAAAACCTGTGCCTTTGTGTCACTAAAAGGCAGGTTGATCCATCAGCTGGCTTCTGTGCATTTTTTGGGCAATTTGTAAGCATTTTGCTAAGGCACCCCTGAGGACACCTGAAGGCACCCCATGGTGCCTAGGCACAATAGTTTAACCACTTGCCCTTCAGAGGACTTACCCTCCTTCCTGGCTAGACCTTTTTTTGCCTTACGGCGCTGCGCTATTTCAATTGGTAGACTGAAAATTAAAAAAAAAAAACCCTGATATTTTCTGATTTCTGTCATAAAATATATCCAATAAACTCAAATTTTGTCACAAATGTAAGCCAAAATGTATTTTGCTACATGTCTTTGGTAAAAAAAAAAAAACAAGAACTGCATATTAATTGGTTCGTGTGAAAGGTATAGCGTCTACAAACGATGGTATAGATATTGGAATTTACACCATTTTTTTTTTTTGCTGTATGGCGCTGCACTAATTTAACTGATAATTGCTCGGTCATGCAATACTGTACATAAATTACATTTATTTGTTTCACACAGAGCTTTCTTTTGGTAGCATTTGATTACCTCTGGGTTTTTTATTTTTTGAGCTATAAACAAAAAAGACCGAAAATTTTGAAAAAAAACCCTGTCATAAAAAAATATCCATTAAACTCAAATTTCATCATAAATTTAGCCCAAAATTTATTTTGCTACATGTCTTTGGTAAAAAAAATTCCAATAACTGCAAAATAATTGGTTTGTGTGAAAGTTATAGCATCTACAAACTATGGTATACATACTGGAATTTACACAGCTTTTACTTTGACTGCCTATCACATTTCTTAAGGTGCTAAAAATGCCAAGGCAGTACAAACACCCCCAAATGACCTTTTTTCGGAAAGTAGAAACCCTAAGCCAGGGGCCCTCAAACTACGGCCCGCGGGCCACATGCGGCCCGCCGAGGCCATTTATCCGGCCCGCCGGCAGGGGCGGGACAGGAAGGGACACTAAGTACAGGGGCGGGCAGGGGGCTGCTGTACCTTACCTGGCTCCAGTCCCAGTCCCATGACAATCCAGTCCAGGAAGCGCTGCTCCTTCATTCACTCCAGCCACTCCCTCACTCCTGCCGCTCGGCTCCGCCTCCTCACCGGTGATTGGGCGCCAGAACTGTAGCTCAGGAAAGGCACACAGGCGGCCAATCACCTGCGAGGAGGCGGAGCTGAGCAGCCCCGCGAACATCGAGTGAGAGGGAGGCCGGAGAGAAGGACAGCTGACAGGTAAGTGTGCCGTGCTGATGGTGCTGCTGCAACCAGGTATGCTGGCTGCAGTAGCACCTAGGCTGGAGCAGGGGTCAGCACGTTACGTGTCATTGGTGTCAGTGGGAGAAATAGTGCCCCATCATTGGTGTCACTGATACTAATGATGGGGCATTATTCCACTGACACCAATGATGGGGCACTTTTCCTCCACTGACACCAATGATGGGGCACTTTTCCTCCACTGACACCAACGATGGGGCACTATTCCACCCTCCACTGACACCAACGATGGAACACTATTCCTTCCCCCACTGACACCAATGATGGGACACTATCCCCCTCACTGACACCAATGATGGGACACTATCCCCCTCACTGACACCAATGATGGGACACTATCCCCCTCACTGACACCAATGATGGAACATTATTCCTCCCACTGACACTAATGACGGGGCACTATTCCCCTCCACTGACACAATGATGTACTATTCCTCCCACTGACACCAAAGATGGGGCACTATTCCTCCCACTGACACCAATGATGGAACACTATTCCTTCCCCCACTGACACCAATGATGGGACACTATCCCCCTCACTGACACCAATGATGGGACTCTATCCCCCTCACTGACACCAATGATGGAACATTATTCCTCCCACTGACACCAATGTTGGGACACTTCCTCCCACTGACACTAATGACGGGGCACTATTCCCCTCCACTGACACAATGATGTACTATTCCTCCCACTGACACCAACGATGGGGCACTATTCCACCCTCCACTGACACCAACGATGGAACACTATTCCTTCCCCCACTGACACCAATGATGGGACACTATCCCCCTCACTGACACCAATGATGGGACACTATCCCCCTCACTGACACTAATGATGGGACACTATCCCCCTCACTGACACCAATGATGGAACATTATTCCTCACACTGACACCAATGTTGGGACACTTCCTCCCACTGACACCAATGACGGGGCACTATTCCCCTCCACTGACACAATGATGTACTATTCCTCCCACTGACACCAAAGATGGGGCACTATTCCTCCCACTGACACCAATGATGGGGCACTATTCCCCCCCCCCACTGACACCAATGATGGGGCACTATTCCCCCCCACTGACACCAATGATGGGGCACTATTCCCCCCCACTGACACCAATGATGGGGCACTATTCCCCCCCACTGACACCAATGATGGGGCACTATTCCCCCCCACTGACACCAATGATGGGGCACTATTCCCCCCCACTGACACCAATGATGGGGCACTATTCCCCCCCACTGACACCAATGACGTACTATTCCTCCCACTGACACCAGTGATGGAGCACTATTCCCCCCACTGACACCAATGACATACTATTCCTCCCACTGACACCAATGATGGGGCACTATTCTTCCCACTGACACCAATATTGGGGCACTATTCTTCCCACTGACACCAAAGATGGGGCACTATTCCTCCCACTGACACCAATGATGGGGCACTATTCCCCCCCCCACTGACACCAATGATGGGGCACTATTCCCCCCCCCACTGACACCAATGATGGGGCACTATTCCCCCCCACTGACACCAATGATGGGGCACTATTCCCCCCCACTGACACCAATGATGGGGCACTATTCCCCCCCACTGACACCAATGATGGGGCACTATTCCCCCCCACTGACACCAATGTTGGGACACTTCCTCCCACTGACACCAATGACGGGGCACTATTCCCCTCCACTGACACAATGATGTACTATTCCTCCCACTGACACCAAAGATGGGGCACTATTCCTCCCACTGACACCAATGATGGGGCACTATTCCCCCCCCCACTGACACCAATGATGGGGCACTATTCCCCCCCACTGACACCAATGATGGGGCACTATTCCCCCCCACTGACACCAATGATGGGGCACTATTCCCCCCCACTGACACCAATGATGGGGCACTATTCCCCCCCACTGACACCAATGATGGGGCACTATTCCCCCCCACTGACACCAATGATGGGGCACTATTCCCCCCCACTGACACCAATGATGGGGCACTATTCCCCCCCACTGACACCAATGATGGGGCACTATTCCCCCCCCACTGACACCAATGACGTACTATTCCTCCCACTGACACCAGTGATGGAGCACTATTCCCCCCACTGACACCAATGACATACTATTCCTCCCACTGACACCAATGATGGGGCACTATTCTTCCCACTCACACCAATATTGGGGCACTATTCTTCCAACTGACACCAATGTTGGGACACTATCCCCTTCCCCCACTGACACCAACGATGGGGCACTATTCCTCCCCCCCACTGACACCAATGATGGGGCACTATTCCTCCCCCCACTGACACTAATGATGGGGCACTATTCCTCGAACTGACACCAATGATGGGGTACTATTCCTCCCACTGACACCAATGATGGGGCGCAATTCTTCCCACTGACACTGATGGGGCACTATTCCTCCCACTGACACCAATGATGGGGCACTATTCCTCCCACTGACACCAATGATGGGGCACTATTCCTCCCACTGACACCAATGATGGGGCACTATTCCTCCCACTGACACCAATGATGGGGCATGTTTCTTCCCACTGACACCAATGATGGGGCACGTTTCTTCCCACTGACACCAATGATGGGGCACGTTTCTTCCCACTGACACCAATGATGGGGCACGTTTCTTCCCACTGACACCAATGATGGGGCACGTTTCTTCCCACTGACACCAATGATGGGGCACGTTTCTTCCCACTGACACCAATGATGGGACACTATTCCTCCCACTGACACCAATGATGGGACACTATTCCTCCCACTGACACCAATGATGGGACACTATTCCTCCCACTGACACCAATGATGGGACACTATTCCTCCCACTGACACCAATGATGGGACACTATTCCTCCCACTGACACCAATGATGGGGCACTATTCCTCCCACTGACACCATTGATGGGGCACTATTCCTCCCACTGACATCAATGATGGGGCTCTATTGCTCCCACTGACACTGATAGGGCACGATTCTTCCCACTGACACCAATGATGGGGCACGATTCTTCCCACTGACACCAATGATGGGGCACTATTCCTCCCACTGTCACTAATGATGGGGCACGATTCTTCCCACTGACACCAATGACGGGGCACTATTCCTTCCACTGACACCAATGATGGGGCACTATTTTGCTCCATAAGACACACTTGGGGGGAAATGTCTGTGCGTCTTATGGAGCGGCCGGCCCAGTATTCCCACCGCCGTTGTATGTCCGCAGTCTCTGGTCATCTCCTGTACTGTGTCCGCATTTGTTCATAGTTTTTTTTTTTTTTTTAAAACTATAGTCCGGCCCTCCAATGGTCTGAAATCCAATGACCCCTTTGAAAGCCTGATGGTGTGTAACTTCCTCATTTCACTTCCTCACTGCCTATCACAGTTTTGGAGGCCTTGAAGTGCCAGGATAGCACCAAACCCCCCAAAATTACCCCTTTTTTGGAAAGTGGACACCCCAAAGAGTTTTAAAAAAGGCATGGTGAGTATTTTGCAGATCTCATTTTTACTCTTAAGGTTTTGAAAAATAAAAAAAGAAAAGAAAAAATGTTTTTGTTTTTTTTCTTCATTTTCCAAAAATTTGTTGCAACAAACGAGATCTGCAAAATACTCCTCATGCTTCTTATCAAATTCCTTGGGGTGTCTACTTTCCAAAAAGGGGTAATTTCGTACTATTCTTGCATTTCAGGTCCTCTGAAACTGTGATAGGTAGTCAGGAAGTGTAATGAGGAAATAGTCTTTAAAAGCCTGAACTCTGGCTCTGACCACTGCTACAGCAGTACAGTGTCACCAGACAAGTGCTGCCAGTCAGTGTCCCTAATCACTTCCACACCAGTCCCAACGGTCCTGATCACCGCCACATCAGTCATATTGTCTCTAATCACCGCCACACCAGTTACAATGTCCCTGATCACCTCCACACCAATCCCAGTAGCACCAGACCTGTGTATACCAGCAAGTGTTACTTATCACTGCCACATTAGTTGCAGTGTCACCACACCAGTGTAAGCTAGCACGGATGTCCCTTATTATCAATATACCAGTGTATGTTAATAGCATTGTAGATTGCTGCCACACTAGTTTCCAGTGTCAACAGACCAGTGTAAGGCAGCAGCAGTGTTCCTGATCACCGCCAAACCAGTGTGGCGTTGCCTCTGCCAGCTGTTTGAACTAACCCTGGCCTGTTTATTGATCGCATTTCTGCCTGCTGCCTGGCCTGATCGGTTGCCTGTTTGTTGACCATGCCTCTGACCACGCCTGAACTGACCCATCTGCACATCCGACTGACTACGTTCCTGCGAGACACCATTCCCTGCAAACAGCTGCACTCCTGGAACCACATGAACGCCTTTGTCCTTCCTATCTTTAACCTTCTGTACTTCCTGGCCAGTAAACATTGCATTTATGGGGGCAGCCACGTACCAGTAGCTTAGGCTTGTTTTGGCTTATAGGGATTGGTACAGCTATAGATGATGCAACACTAAGCTATATTCCCTAGCCACTTACATAGAGGTGTCCATTATTGTACATTGGCTTTGATACAATCGGTTGATTTTCCAAAAAAGGTGATATTTGGTGGGATATTATAGTTTGCAGGTGCTATAACTTTCACATGGACTAAATCATGTACATTGATTTGAGTTATTTTTACCAAAGAAATTTAGCATAATACATTTTACACCTACATTTATGAGGAAAGCGTATTAAAAAATTATAATTTCATTTAGCTACAGTGTTGCATGACTGAGTAATTTTCATTCAAAGTGAGACTGCACTGAATACTGGCCTGGGCAGGAAGGGGGTGCAAGTGTCTGCTCTTGAGGTCGTTAAAGAATAAAAAAAAAAAAGCAGCTCCATTCGCTGTACTCAGCTCCTCTCTGCACGGTTCCCTCCATCCAGTAATTTTAGTCTGACACCTGATGTCCTCAGCCGTCTGGTTTGAATGACTCACAGTAGTATTTAGCCTGATAGACTGAAGATATTCTGTGAATATATGGCATCCTACATGATGGCACCCTGCGCTCAATGTAATAATGTATAGAGCATTGTTGATGTCACTGTGTCAGCATCACGGAGGACCACACTGTGCTGCAGAAGACGTAAAGTGTGCCCTGTGCATCATGTGACCTTGCCTGAAGACATCTGATTTAAGATGTGAAGTCTAAAAAAAAAAAAAAAAATACTAAAGCATAAAATAAATCCGGGGGCTACAAGGGAGGCCTAAAGTTGGGCTTTATTGTTGATGGATTCCATGTGTGGAATGGCAGTAGCTTCCACCTGAACATTTTTTTTCCCCACACTGTAAATGGCTTGGAAAACTACGTAGACATTTTTCACTGTGCCTCTTTCACATCTGCAGAATCACACAATTTTGCCCACAATTCCAGATTGCACTAAATTCTCAGCAAAACATGCTTAGGGTGCCATTAATTCCTAATGGCATCTTAAATGCGGTTAGCGAACACGTGTTTTGCTGCACGCAAAATAGCCACAGAAAAAATGTGAGACACTTCATGCCCGAGAATGTGTGGGAGCTGTTTTGAATGGGCTGCTCCTATGTGTGGCGCACAGAAAAGCATTATTCCTCCCACTGACACCAACGATGGGGCACTATCCCCCCCCCACTGACACCAACGATGGGGCACTATCCCCCCCCCCCACTGACACCAACGATGGGGCACTATCCCCCCCCCCCACTGACACCAACGATGGGGCACTATTCCTCCCCCCCCCCACTGACACCAACGATGGGGCACTATTCCCCCCCCTCCCCCCACTGACACCAACGATGGGGCACTATTCCTCCCCCCCCACTGACACCAACGATGGGGCACTATTCTTCCTCCCCCCCCCCCCACTGACACCAACGATGGGGCACTATTCCCCCCCCCCACTGACACCAACGATGGGGCACTATTCCTCCCCCCCCCCCACTGACACCAACGATGGGGCACTATTCCTCCCCCCCCCCACTGACACCAACGATGGGGCACTATTCCCCCCCTCCCCCCACTGACACCAACGATGGGGCACTATTCCCCCCCTCCCCCCACTGACACCAACGATGGGGCACTATTCCCCCCCCTCCCCCCACTGACACCAACGATGGGGCACTATTCCCCCCCCTCCCCCCACTGACACCAACGATGGGGCACTATTCCCCCCCTCCCCCCACTGACACCAACGATGGGGCACTATTCCCCCCCTCCCCCCACTGACACCAACGATGGGGCACTATTCCCCCCCCCTCCCCCCACTGACACCAACGATGGGGCACTATTCCCCCCCCCTCCCCCCACTGACACCAACGATGGGGCACTATTCCCCCCCCCCTCCCCCCACTGACACCAACGATGGGGCACTATTCCCCCCCCTCCCCCCACTGACACCAACGATGGGGCACTATTCCCCCCCCCTCCCCCCACTGACACCAACGATGGGGCACTATTCCCCCCCACTGACACCAACGATGGGGCACTATTCCCCCCCTCCCCCCACTGACACCAATGTTGGGACACTATTCCTCCCACTGACACCAATGACGGGGCACGATTCCTCCCACTGACACCAATGACGGGGCACGATTCCTCCCACTGACACCAATGACGGGGCACGATTCCTCCCACTGACACCAATGATGGGGCATGATTCCTCCCACTGACACCAATGATGGGGCGCTATTCCTCCCACTGACACCAAAGATGGGGCGCTATTCCTCCCACTGACACCAGTGATGGGGCGCTATTCCTCCCACTGACACCAGTGATGGGGCGCTATTCCTCCCACTGACACCAGTGATGGGGCGCTATTCCTCCCACTGACACCAATGATGGGGCGCTATTCCTCCCACTGACACCAATGATGGGGCGCTATTCCTCCCACTGACACCAATGATGGGGCGCTATTCCTCCCACTGACACCAATGATGGGGCGCTATTCCTCCCACTGACACCAATGATGGGGCGCTATTCCTCCCACTGACACCAATGATGGGGCGCTATTCCTCCCACTGACACCAATGATGGGGCGCTATTCCTCCCACTGACACCAATGATGGGGCGCTATTCCTCCCACTGACACCAATGATGGGGCGCTATTCCTCCCACTGACACCAATGATGGGGCGCTATTCCTCCCACTGACACCAATGATGGGGCGCTATTCCTCCCACTGACACCAATGATGGGGCGCTATTCCTCCCACTGACACCAATGATGGGGCGCTATTCCTCCCACTGACACCAATGATGGGGCGCTATTCCTCCCACTGACACCAATGATGGGGCGCTATTCCTCCCACTGACACCAATGATGGGGCGCTATTCCTCCCACTGACACCAATGATGGGGCGCTATTCCTCCCACTGACACCAATGATGGGGCGCTATTCCTCCCACTGACACCAATGATGGGGCGCTATTCCTCCCACTGACACCAATGATGGGGCGCTATTCCTCCCACTGACACCAATGATGGGGCGCTATTCCTCCCACTGACACCAATGATGGGGCGCTATTCCTCCCACTGACACCAATGATGGGGCGCTATTCCTCCCACTGACACCAATGATGGGGCGCTATTCCTCCCACTGACACCAATGATGGGGCGCTATTCCTCCCACTGACACCAATGATGGGGCGCTATTCCTCCCACTGACACCAATGATGGGGCGCTATTCCTCCCACTGACACCAATGATGGGGCGCTATTCCTCCCACTGACACCAATGATGGGGCACTATTTCTCCCACTGACACTAATGATGGGACACTATTCCTCCCACTGACACTAATGATGGGACACTATTCCTCACACACTGACATTAATAATGGGACACCATCATTGGTGTCATTGGGAGGAATCGTGCCCCATCATTGGTGTCAGTGGGAGGAATAGCACCCCATCATTGGAATACCATACTGAAGTACCATACCATATTGAAATCAAATCTGATGTTTTTTAATTTTTATTGTGCATTGGAAGAGGGGTAGTCTTATACGGCGAGTATAGCCCAAACCCTATATTTTAACAGGAAAAGTAGGGGGTCATCCTATACGCCGGAAAATACGGTAAGTGCATAAAATCCCAGTGAAATCTATTTATTCTACATTGTAGCTCAAGAAAATATGGAAAAGATTCTTACTCAGAACATGTTTAATTAATCTTGACCTACAATTTTTTTTTCTTCTGCAGCTTGTACAAATGGAAAAGGAGCTAAAATGTGCGCCACCATCTTTTCAAAGCGAGATGATAAGCAAGTTGCGTGTGTATAGGCGAGTTCTTGTTAAATTGCAGATAGAGACAAGAAACATATATAGAGGTACTGGACAACCATATGAGAACATCAGGAAAGGATTTTCACATGTGGAAGATGATCAAAATGTAAGGTTTTTTTTTTTGTTTTTTTTTACATACGTTTTAATATGCATCACATCTTTTGTAGTCATGTATGACTGATTTAAAATGCTTGTAAAACCCTACATTTACCCAGTGGCTAGCCTCAGGTGATACATAGAGATGAAACAAATCCTATTACATAAGGTTGGTGCCCAGGGTGCACCAAAGAGCTACAGTGAGGAACAGAAGTATTTGAACACCCTGCTATTTTGCAAGTTCTCCCACTTATAAATCATGGAGGGGTCTGAAATTCACATTGTAGGTGCATTCCCACTCTGAGAGACAGAATTAAAAAAAAAAAAAAAATCAGATAATCACATTGTATGATTTTTAAAGAATTTATTTGTCTTGCACTGCTGAACATAAGTATTTGAATACCTAAGAAACAGCAAGAATCCTGGCTCTCAAAGACCTGTTACTGTGCCTTTAAAAATTCCTCCTCTACTCCACTCATTAATCTAACTTAGTAGCACCTGTCTGAGCTCTTTAAAGACACCTGTCCACCCCACAGTCAGACGCCAACTACTACCATGGGCAAGACCAGAGAGCTGTCAAAAGACACCAGAGACAAAATTGTGGACCTCCACAAGGCTGGAAAGGGCTACGGGGCAATTGCCAAGCAGCTTGGTGAAAATAGATCAACTGTTGGAAGAGGCTAAAGATGACTGTCAGTCTCCCTCGGACTGGGGCTCCATGCAAGATCTCCCCTCGTGGGGTATCACTGATGATAAGAAAGGTGAGGAATCAGCCCAGAACTACAAGGGAGGAGCTGGACAATGACATGTAGAGAGCTGGGACCACAGTTTCAAAGGTCACTGTCGGTAGAACACTACGCCGTCATGGTTTCAAATCATGCATTGCACGGAAGGTTCCCCTGCTCAAGTCATCACATGTCCAGGCCCGTCTGAAGTTTGCCAATGACCATCTGGATGATCCAGAGGAGGCATGGGAGAAAGTCATGTGGTCAGATGAGACCAAAGTAGAACTTTTTGGTCTAAACTTCACTCGTCGTGTTTGGAGGAAAAAGGATGAGTTGCATCCCAAGAACACCATCCCTACTGTGAAGCATGGGGGTGGTAACATCATGCTTTGGGGGTGCTTTTTTGCGAAGGGGACAGGACAACTGCACTATATTAAGGAGAGGATGAATGGGGCCATTTATTGTGAGATTTTGAGCAACAACCTCCTTCCCTCAGTCAGAGCATTGAAGATGGGTCGTGGCTGGGTCTTCCAACATGACAACAGCCAGGATAACCAAAGCGTGGCTCCGTAAGAAGCATATCAAGGTTTTGGAGTGGCCTAGCCAGTCTCCAGACCTAAATCTAATAGAACATCTTTGGAGGGAGCTGAAACTTCGAGTCGCTCAGCGACAGCCCCGAAACCTGACAGATCTAGAGGAGATCTGTGTGGAGGAGTGGGCCAAAATCCCTGTTGCAGTGTGTGCAAACCTGGTCAAGAACTACAGGAAACGTTTGACCTCTGTAATTGCAAACAAAGGCTTCTGTACCAAATATTAACACTGATTTTCTCAGGTGTTCAAATACTTATGTTCAGCAGTGCAAGACAAATAAATTCTTTAAAAATCATACAATGTGATTTCCTGAATTTTCTTTTTAAATTCTGTGTCTCAGAGTGGGAATGCACCTACAATGTGAATTGCAGACCCCTCCATGATTTCTAAGTGGGAGAACTTGCAAAATCGCAGAATGTTCAAATACTTGTGTTCCTCACTGTATTACTATACAGCTCAGTCCAGGGTGGATAATCTACCACAGCAGCTCTCATATGAACTGCTCCCATTATCAGATTGTTCCCCTGCTTGTGGCCTCCCACTTCTTTTGTTGCTCCTACCTGTCAATGAATGTGCAGATGTTCAGTATTAACCATATGTATGGACATGGATTTTCCTTTTTCCATTGACAAACCAGGTAAGTCTGCCTTTCTGGATTTAGGGAATGCATGGGTGGCTTTCTTAATGCCTAATTTCCATTATATTTTATACACAATATAATAAGAACTTGCCACTTTACCTGCTTCAGCTTAATACTTTTGCAACTGCTATTTAGCCTGCCGTGATATCTTTCATAGATTGTCTTTAGCAGGCTTGAGCCACTAATTACACAGGTCTGCAAAAAAATTTTTTTCAAGAGCTGTTTTGGTTATTCCACGTAATCTCTGTTTTTTGGTGCGCTGAATCCGAAAATTACCTCCATTTTGTCATAGGACATCACGTTTCCTGACAATTTAGGTAACTATGTTAAATAAGGCAATACCTCAAAATAAATGGAAATGGACTTATAAAATTAAAGTTTTTTATTACAATTTTTTCATGAAAATCCTTTTTTGAACTGAAATGAGCTCACCTCACACACTAAACTCAATTCTTCTTCCCTGTGAGGCGCCTCTTGGTGCATTTACGCTTGTGAGTAGCATCTGGAATGTCTCTCTGAAGCATCCAACAGTAGTCTGCTATCATCATTGTAATGCTCCATTTTCCCTGGTATCTCCTTTCCATCTCGTTAATGTCTTGGTGGAATCGTTCACCTTGTTCTTCACTCACAGCTCCCAAATTTTCAGGAAAGTAGTCAAGGTGGGACTGGAAGAAATGCACTTTCAAACTCATCAGGCGACCTAAAGCTTGAAATGCTTTCAGCATTCGTCCGACGATCTTTTTGTAGTGAGGATCTTTGTTATTGCCTCACTTGCCTTCTTTAAATGCAATCCACCCTTCTTGTTGAGGATCCGTCATGGTATTGACATACTCTTGATCAACTATAATCCTTCTAATGTCTGGTCCGACGAACACACCTTCCTTCAATTTTGCCTCCGACAGGCCTGGATACTTGGTGACCAAGTATTTGAAGCATTCTCCATCTCTTGGAAGTGATTTTACAAATTGCTTCATCAATCCCAATTTTATGTGGAGAGGTGGTAGAAGAACTTTATGGGAAGGTACCAACGTTTCTCAGAGGACATTTTTTTCACCGACTGTTAGCACCCTCGGCTGCCAACTCTTCTTGGTCCAGTGATTTTGTCGGTCTCCACTGTCCCATAGACACAGAAAACAAGGGTATTTGGTATCCCACCCACTGGATTCTTCAGGAAAGATTAACCCCTTCTACCATTAGAAGCACAGACTCAGGGCTGAGGCTTACACCTGCAGCATGCTGCTGAGTACCCCAGTAGTCAGACATGTCACTCCGCCAGAAGAGAACTAGGGAAATGATGAAATTTTTTTTCCCTAAAACTTGCTTAGCTTATGTATATACTGCTGACCATCAGATTTACAGTGCTATATTTTTTTTTACATAACTCGGACAACCCTTTAAGTTTTTTTGGCATTTTATATCTTAAATGCACTTATGTGAATTAATTAATTGTAATTTGGACTTTAAATTTGGTTAAAAACCCATAATATAAAAAAAATACCAAAAATTAAAAAAATGTGATAAATTTGAAGACAATTTTGCATTTTGTGGCAAATCATGACGTCTAGGAGTTTTTTCAATATTTTATTTGTTTTCAGCACACCAAAATACATGGAAATTAGATGAAAATAATCAAACAGCTTTTTAGTCGCAGACCTGTGTTATTCATGATTATTTATGCTGGCAATGTGGATCGCCCAGATTTATTCCCTAATTTATATCCAATTTGGTTATTATATTACCCCTAATCTTTAGGGCTTAGGGAAACTTTGGTGATTTACAATAGGACAGACAATATTTTAGTGGAACAGTATCTAGTCCGGATAATGTGGTTTTTCTCACTGACCGCATTATCACTGTCATTTTTGGTGTTCTATGGAGGTTCCTGCAAAATTAGCATTTGCTACTTTGCATTTACCATTTATCCATATATATATATATATTTTGTTAATTGCATATTGTTTCAATAAAGTTTCCTTGTTTTTTTAGTCAACCTACTTTGATCTATTGTGGTTCCTCTTTTCTCAGGTTCTTTCCCTGGTTTATTTGCAACTAGGGTACAACCAGCCTGTCTTTTTTTTTTTTTTTTTTTGTTTAATGTTTGATTACCTCCGACAGCTATAGCCGCTAGCAGTAGTATGTGTGTTCTGGCAGCCGGGAAGGCTCCCTGAGCCACCCGTGGTGGAAGGAAAGAAAATAGTCATCTATGGGCTGCTTAAATGGGGGTGTAATGTGCAACATGCCCTAGAAGGTCCTTTAGGACAGCACCAATACACTGAGAGTTCAGAACCCCATAGTGACACCCCTTTAGGGACCTGGTCCATGATGCCCCGCACTCAGCCTTTCCTCAGCATTCCAAGTTGAATGAGGTATTTAACCCAAAAGACTGAGGACCTCTTATGGCAATGCTTAATGGAATGTGATTATTGCAGCCAGAGCTGCTTTTTTTATTTGCTGAGAAACATAAAAAATTGGACTTCTGGCAAGGATAACAGAATTTAGTAATTCATTGTAGGAATATGAGCCCCTACCTGGTTGGTGCTTGAACACTCTGAACATTTAATTGCTTTGGCTTTGACTAGTGTGTTTAAGATTTTGTCAAACAAGCCCATCTAATAGCCCAATGGATGGCATAAATTTATACTGTACATGCGTAGTCACTTTATGCTGAAATTTTAGATTTTCATTTGTTCAGTGTCTTTTAGGCTTGCCACACACATAGCAGTATGATTGTAAATCCATGTGCAATCTGCTGTGGGGTTACCAACTTTATGTACTCCAAGGGCCCACCTAAACAATATATTAAATTAACATTTGTCCTTACAGTATTTTTTTTCTAAAGGTTGGACTGACGGGTTGCCCCGTATGTCCAACCAATGGTAGGCGACTGCGGGCCTAAAGCTGATGATCACAGGGACAAGAGTGATCAGTGAACATTTGGGTGGTACATGTAGTTCAACCATGGGCCCAGACCTTGAGGTACTTAGTGTGTGTGTAATTTAATATGGAGGTTAATTTTTCATGAGTCATGGTTCCCAGGAGATGCTGTTTTGACCTCGGCAAAGTTTATTGAAGGTTGTTTCCAAGCCCTTGCTAAGATTTACTGAGCGGCTAGGAACATATGTCCTGCCAGCTTCTTTTGGTATTTGTCCAGGTGTGGGATAGGCTTATGCAAGATTACAGGCGAGATTAGTGTGCAGGACTGAGTGAAATAGTTTATAAACCCTTGTTCAAAAGTGAACGGCTACAGGACAGGTCCTCCACATGTGCAACAGGGTGTTGCGGTCAGTGCAGCCCCAGGAGCAATGTGGAGAGGCACTGGGATGAACCTGGGCAGGCGGTTAGGGGTCAGGTACCACCAGGATAGCAGTTTAAAAGTGTTCTCCTGCGCCAATACATTGAGCGAACATTTGGAGGAGGCCAGCCAAATAACGTTCCAGTCTCGTATATCAAGGGTAAAGCCTAGATCCTGCTCCCACCTGTCCACGTATGTGTGCCTATTTGAGCCAATGGTGTCTGTGAGTGACATTAGAGAGCAGGCATTATTCCTTCCGAATATGGGTCTATTCTACAATGGCTTTCAAAAGGAGTTGAGTGCCAGGGAAGGGGGGGCTGTAGGATTGTGCAATGCATGACCAGGTCCGACAGGTAATGTTGAAGTTGGATGTAGCAAAAGCGCCCCCCCCCCCCCCCCCCCCATCCCTCTGGTAGGTGCCAATGTTTGCAGGGATAAATTAAAGACATCATTTCATCCAGAGAAAAGAGTTGATGTATAAACAAAGGCCCTTTGAGCGCCACCTGAGGATTGTCAGGTAGTGGGTAGGTGAGGAGATATTAGGTTACCTGAATATATCGCAGAGTCCTACTCTTAATGGAGTGCTGTAAAGAGAAGAGAACTTGGGGTCTCGAAGAGGGATTGGTCCACAGTAGGTTGTGTACGCAAAAGGGGGAGCAGTCGGCTTCAAATAGAAGAGTCCAAAGGGGCCATTCAGTAGTATGCAAGTAGACGAGCGGGGAAATTTGGGCTGCTAAATAGTAGTGTTTGAGGGATGGAACCACCAGCCCGCCTACGGTAAAGAATTGAAGCTGGGAGTCTAGGCCTTTAATGTCCCCAGATAAGCTTTAGCAGTCTGCGTAGTAGAATGCGTAGCACATCGCTCGGTATGGGAACAGGTAGCACCCTGAAATAATATAGCAATTTGGGTAGGTAAATAGGTCATCTTTATGGCATGTAAGTTGCCCAGCCAGCTAGCCTTTTTTTTTCTTCATGGATTTTTACCTTTGTAACTTCAATCACATTTTATCACTACTCTGCTGCTTGAGCTGGTGTCTATATGTGCTCATGCACAAGGACAGTGCGCTCTAATGGTAAAATTTGGGGGGTATTCTATGCCCAGAGAACTGCTCTTTTGCAATGGAGTTTACACACATGTGATGCAGTTCTTGAACGTGAAAGTTGTGTGTTCGGGAAATACGTCATACACACGATTTGTTGCACTGGCGTTTAAACACGCATTGGCATCTACCTGAGTACAAGTGCGTACAGTCAGTCACTTGGCTGTACATGCCACCTGCAACTTCCTGGGCATGGAAAACTGCCAATATTTTTATGCTAGGACTCCTTACACCTCTCTCACCCCCTGTGCATGAGCTATATACACTATTTGGCCACTTTGTTATGTACACCTTGCTAGTACCGAATTGGTCCTCCTTTTGCCTTCAGAATTGCCATAATTCTTCGTGCCATAGATTCAACAAGGCGTTGGAAACATTTCTTAGAGATTTTGGTCCATATTGACATAACATCACACAGTTGCTGCAGATTTGTCTGCTGCACATCCATGAACTGTTAATACAAGGCAGGATGGATCCATGTTGTTTATGCCAAATTCTGACCATCCGAATGTCCCAGCTGAAATTCGAGACTCATCGGACCATGCATTGTTTTTCCAGTCTTCTAGTGTCCAATTTTGGTGAGACTGTAGCACATTGTTTCCTTGTCCTAGCTGACAGGAGTGGTACCCGGTGTTGTCTTCTGCTGCTGTAGCCCATCTGCTTCAAGGTTCGGTATGTTGTGCATTTAGAGATGATATTCTGCATGCCTTGGTTTTAATGATTGGTTATTTGAGTTGCTATTGCCTTTCTATCATCTTGAACCAGTCTGCCCATTCTCTGACTTCTAAAATCAACAAGGTATTTTCCCCCAGTCGGCTTCCAGGACAGCCCCTGAGAGATATTGCTCCTCCTCCTTGAGGGAATTAAACACATTGCTTCTAATTTAAATGAAAGACCTTCTGGCTCCTCCCTCAGTTATTGCGTTTCCTCCGGCCGGAGGGGATTCATTGCCTTATTTTTATGAACCTATGGTCTTTTTAGAGGACGGCCACAATGCATCTTGAAGGCCTGAGCCAAAAAGAAGATCCCTTGTAAAGGGCAAGTTGCATAGCTGTAATTTTGAAGAAGCTACTTTTTGGCTCATGCCTTCAAAATGCGTTGGAACGTACAGCAGATAGGAAGAAAATGCCTTATCAGAAGTTTTTTATTTTTCGTGGCCAAGGGCATCAACAAGCCAATGATAAAAAAGACCAAATAAAAATTGGTTAGGCAGAAGGGGAAAGGGACGTCAGGAATACTTTTTCAATCCTCCTGACAAGTCACCCAGGTCTCAATGACTACAGTACTGGAGGAAGGCTCCAGAAATTCACCACAAGATCGCAAGAGGTAACCGCCAATTCCTTAATTTTGGATTTAATAGAAAAAGGCCAAAGGATCCAGAAAAAGTAAGAGCCTTGCCTCTCTTAATAGGAGAACAAACAGTTCAGGGAGTATTAATTAAAGTTCCCCAAGGGGGAAAAGGAGAGGGTTTTTATTCATGTATTTGTAATAAATAAACCTTCAGAAAAGTTTTAGCTAATCTTGAACCTCAGATGCCTAAACCACGCAATAAGGTACAAAAGATTCAGAATGGGATCGATTTTGTTTTTTTTTTTTTGTTTTTTTCTTCTTCAATATGAGTCCTTCTATAACTCAACGGCTTCATGGCAGCTAAGGACCTCCAAGATGAATACTTACATATTCCAATCCTGAAAGACTCAAAAAAATTTCTTTGCATTGCGCTCAGGCTAGGGAAAGAAATACTTCACTTTCAGTGCAGAGCATTGTCTTTTGGTCTTACCTCACCCTCAATTATTTTTTCCAAAGTTTTGGCAGAAGATCTGGCTTCTATGCATCTTCAAGGAGTGAAGATCATCCCATATTTGGACAATCTTTTACTTGCGGCAGCAAAGGAGCAGTTGGAAAGGAACATCCTGGTAGTCCAACATTGGCTATTGAAGTTAGGTTGGAAGATAAAGCTGAAAAAATCTAATCTATTTCCTTCTCAGAGGGTTCTATTTTTAGGATACATTCTGGATTCCCCTTCTCAGAAGGTGTTATTGCCAGCAGACTAGATTCACAAAATTTCCAATCTGCCATTAAGCTTCAAAAAGGTAATGTCCATTTTAGGGTTAATGACATCCACCTTTCCAGCAGTTCAATGGGCCAGACTGCATCAAAGGTCTCTGCAGAAGTGACTGCTACAGCACTGGGATGGCAAGGTGGAATCTTTGGATTCACGACTCTTGCCTCCTCAGAGAGAGAAAAGAACCTTTTGGTGGTGGAGACCCAACAAAAACCTGGATGAAGGTTTAATATGGAGACTGCCAGTCTCTATGAGAATTACTACAGATGCCAGCGCCTGGGGCTGGGGAGCACAATTGCAAGCCAAGACGATCCAGGGACAATGGTCTTCTCAAAAAAGAGAGTATTCATCAAACCGGAGGGAACTTCGTGCGTTAGTGAAAGTCCTGCAATTCTTCCAGGATACCATAAAAGGTCACCACTTGCTGATTATGACAGACAATGGCATATATCAATTGCCAAGGCAGCACCAGGAGCCAGCCTCTGATGATTCTGGCATGGGCGGAAGAAAATCTAGCCTCCCTCTCAGGAATTCATCTCAGAGGGGAGCAGAATGTCTTCGCTGATTTCCTAAGTCGTCACCAGATAAACCAAGCGGAATAGTCTCTACACCCACAAGTTTTTCAGGACTTATTTGCAACAAAGGAAAGCTCCAAGACCAGGCTTTTCCTTTCTCTCGCAAAGGGAAAAAATAGCCCTAGGGATTGATGCATTACAAAACATCTGGAATTTTCCTCTATGCTATGCATTCCCGCCAATAGAACCGCTACCGCAGGTGTTGTGGAAATTCCACCAGAAGACAAATCTGATTCTAGTTGCATTTCCATTGGCCAAAACGATCATTGTTCACTTTGCTAAGATCCTTAACAGATGCCCCACCTTGGTTTCTACCTCTCGAGGCCAATCTGCTGACCCAGGGCCGTCTACTTCACCCCCAGGTAGAGAAGCTAAAGTTTGGCGGCCTGGTTTCGGAGGAGGATATCTTGAGGAATATGGAAGTTTTAGGGTATTTACAACTGTGCTGGAAAGCTGCAGTTACTAGAGCCATATATGGCTTTTTGGAGTTCTTGAAGGATAGCGCAGATATGAATTTGTCATTAACCTCCTTGGCGGTATGATTCCTTCCGATTTTTTTGTGCTGAAAGCGGTACCATTTTTTCGCATGGAAATAGTTTTTTATTGTAGGCTGTAATTTTTAGGAAAATTTCCCCAAAAATCATCACTCAATTCTGTAAGTGGTTCTGATTTACTATCGCTGTTCTCTAGCCGGTCTAAAACCGCTTTTGACGTAAAGGGACGCTTTTTGGACGCCATGGACTTTTCTAAGTTTCCAGGCAGAAAGAACAGACAAAATGCAGGCAGGGCACAGGACAAAGCACTAGGGACAATATGTATGTGAAATGGGATGAAACAGCAATGTTTTACTATTTAAAATTGAAAAAAAAAAAAGACATTTTTTAAATTTTTTAAATTTCCCGTCGCCGCCCGTACGTCCCGACGTCACGGGGACCGGAACACAGAAACCGGATGCCGGCATCGGCCGGAGGAGATGGCCGGGGACGCTGCAGGGGACACATCGTGGGAACGAAGGACATGGTAAGTGCTGCAGGGACCCCCAGAGCAGCGCTGCATGGTAAGCCCGAGTGTAGCTCGGGGTTACCGCTTGTGGTATAGAAATTTTACCCCGAGCTACACTCGGGAAAACCGCCAGGGAGGTTAAGCACATTAAAAGTACAAATAGCTGCTCAGTGTTTATTTACAGGTGCCGCTTCAAGAGGACCCCTTGGTTCAAGCCTTGTTCAGGAAGCCTTGTTCAAGAAGAGACCGGCCAAGATATCTAACTGCCCAAATTGGAATTTGGCGGTGGTATTAAAAGGATTAAGTGGTGCCCCCTTTGAACCTTTAACGGAAGCTGACCTAAACATTTTGACTTGGAACACAGTTTTCTTAGTAGCAGTCATGACTGCTAGAAGGATTAATGAGCTCCAAGCTCTCTTTATCAGAGAAACTTTTATATGTCAGTTCTAGAAGATCCTACAATTTTGAGAACTGACCCAGGTTTTCTGTCCAAGATTTCTTCAAAGTTTCACAGAACCCATGACATTGTTTTGCCAGCGTTCTGCCAGAATCCTGCAAATGAAAAGGAACAAATATTCAGCATCTTGGCTGTGTGTCCTAACCTACGTAGAACAAACCAAACATTTTCGTTCTTTGCAAGCACTATTTGTTTTGTATGCAGGAAACATATAAAGGAAAGGGGGTTTCCAAACCTACCCTGGCAGTGTGGATAAAACAGGCTATAGGGGAAGCATACAAAGCAATGAAGGAATTTCCACCCACTTGCTTTAAGGTACCTTTTGACAAGAGCATTATCTGCCTCATTGGCAAAAAGCTGGCACTTTACCAGAGCAAATCTGTAGAGCGGCTACCTGGCCTTCATTCTCGACATAGTGCGCCATTACTGGGTTGACCTAGCAGCTCAGAACCAGGATTTTGGAAGGAAAGTGGTTCAAGCAGTGGTCCTCCCATAAGTAAGTAGATTCTCGGTTATCATCTCAGGGGTTGTCCTGGAAGACAACTGAGGGAAAGCCAAAGTTAGACTTACTGGTAACTCTCTTTCCATGAGCTTTCCAGGACAGCCAACTTCTCACCCATAATAGTAATATGGTATATTTTTGGATTTGGTGTTATGTTTCTTTTTGCTATATTTTTCAAGTCCGTGTGTCGGTACTTTTGATAACAGAAGGAGAAGCTGGGAGGTCGTTCTTTTATAATAGAGGCAATGTGTTTTGTGTCCTCCAGGAGGAGGAGCTATATCTCTCAGGGGCTGTCCTGGAAGACTCCTGGAAAGAGTTACCTGTAAGTCAAACTCTGGCTTTCGTCCACACAACTGCCGCTCACTGGCTATTTTCTTTTTTTTTTGGATTTTCACGCACAAACATTTCAGTAGATCAGCAGTTTTTTAAATACTTAGATTAGCCCGTCTGGCACCAACAACCATGCCACGTTCAAAGTCACATAAATTCCCCATTCTGATGCTCAATTTGAAGTTCAGAAAATTATCTTCACCACATCTAGATGCCTAAATTGATTGATTTGCTGCAATGTGATTTGCTGATTAGCAATTTGTGTTCCCAAGCAATTGAACAGGTGTACCCAATAAAGTGGCCGGTGAGTGTATAATCACTCCTAAACCCATCTACCCTGTAATTAAAAAATGAAAGCAGCTTTTCTATACTTTAAGAAATAACAAATAATCGCTAAGTTTGCACATCACTAAAAACACTGTATATTTACACAGAAGTGAGAGAACATGGAGATGGAAGCCTAGCAATGTGAGGCTGTGCTATATTTCACAGTGCCACCAATCTAACAATGGGACATTGCAGACTGGGTGAAATAGCAGTGATCGGTGTGTTGTTCCCATCAGTGTACTAGTGCTTTGTTGTTCAGTCAGTAGGCTAGGGGTAAATGGGTGGCCAAGCTGTGTTGCTTAAGTGAAAAATGTGAGGTCTCCAACATGACTGTGATACCTAGTAGACCTAGATTTTAAGCCTGGGTGAAAAAAATTACAAATGTTTTGGCAACTGAGACCCTGTTTGTGTTTTAGCTGCATGTTTAATTGTTTTTTTTTTTTTCCTTTGTAGAATGCTTTTCTGTCACAAAGGACACTTCTTCTTGATGGCAACAAAAGCTTGAACAGATGTACAGACAGTGTAGCAAGATCCCACCATATATCTGCTGAAACAGATGCCATTGGTCAAGATATTGTAGAAGTGCTTGGTGGTCAGAGAGAACAGCTGGAGCGAGCAAAAGATCGAGTAAGTAAGATGTGCTTGTTACAAAAAAGTTGTTGCACTGTGTAAACTAGAGAAATATTTCTACCAGGGATTGTTGAGGGAGACCTCTGAAACAGATAGTGTAAGTGTTGCTGCCTTCCCTAAGAAGGTTGGAAATGAGGCACATACGTAAAAAGGAACAGCCCCACCTAGTTTCTCTACTTCTGTATGTATAGCATAAGCTCACTTTAGCAAAGTGTCCTGAGAAGGTAAAAAAGTCTTTCCCTTGCTCTGCTGGGTTAAGACATCCAGGTTGAAAATTCTTCTATCACGTAGCTGCTGGCAGTGTCAGACCAAATCACCAGATTCAAAATATTCTCTGCAACAACCAATGGTTACAGTATTTTCCCAAACCACAAAATTTGATTTTTCTTAAAGTGTTCCTGAACCCACAACAGTAAAATCAGTGTTAAAAGCATGCTTGTTATACTCACTGTGGAACTTAAGGGGTTAGTCCTCTGCATTGTGTAAAGAGGATGTTTGATTCTGTCTTCTCTGATCCTCCCCTTCCTCCACAGTCCCCAATCCATCTGCTGACTGAGCATGTGCAACTTGCCCCCAATGCTCTGTTCTATTTGGTGTGTCTTGCTAGAGTTTTTTTTTTTCTTTTTCTTTGGGAGGGTGCATGTGATCAGCACAGGGCCAATCAGCGCTGTCCACACAAAGGGTCAAGGGTCCTGCAGCCTCATAAAGAGAATTAGGGGAGATTGGGAACTCCTTTAACCAGTGCTCTACTGGACACTTATAGAAGTCACAAAACAGCTCTAACTGCTGATGAGAAAAGGTAGTTAGCAGTTTATATTTACGAAAATAATTGCATTTCCATGTTCCGTGTACTGTGAGAGAGCAAACCTAGTGAATGCAGGATTTAGTAACACTTTAAGTTCATTGATGAACACGGTTCTGCTGAATCTTGACCACAGGGTCATATTGCCACCTACTGGAGTAGGACACTTGGCAGAAAAGAATACAGAATTGCCTATGGGCAGTCCCATCTGGCATAAAACCCCCTCTCCTGTAGGCAATCCAGTTTTTTTTTTTCTGTCTAGTGTTTAGGAGCAAGGACCTACTGGGACCTGTGGTTCCATAGCCTTTTTATCCTTTTTTTTTTTTTTTTTTTCCCTGCTGAGATCTTCAGTCAACAGCCTGGCTGGATGTTCTAGATCCTAGCCTGGTCAACGAACATGAGCAGACCTTTACCTAAGCGCTGGGTTGGCCACAACAAGACCCACCCTGGATTGGGGCATGTAGAGAGTTTAACGCCTCTTGGGGACACACATGACCAAGTGGCAGAGTCCGTGTTCGTGTTACCCTGGCCAAAACCCCCCACCCACTTCGGTGCAGAGGACGATCTGTCAAATGTTACCCACCACTCCCATGGATCGGTAAGTAGAAAGGTCTCCATCCTTCCCTCCCTGAATGTGGTGTGGGTACTCCCTGAGGTGGTCAGCCCTGCGGAGTCCCCTCCTCCCCTCCAGGCCTAGGCTCCTTTGCCAGTCTTCTCCCCACCCTCTTAGGACTCTGTTCTCTCAGTTGGTGGTGGCTAGGAGCGGGTTTGAGTACTTGACTACCCTGGAGGCACAGTGCTTCTGGATTTCCAGTAAGATGAACGGTCCGCTAGTGGCTTAGTGGCTGTGTTGCATTAGGGGGGCACCCCTTTTCCCCTTCCCAGGGCAGTGAGTGGATCAGTGGCTGTGTGGATTTATGGGCTGCAGCACCTTGGGGTTGTCTCAATGTCACCTGCTGCTGCCAGTGGGAGAGTGCTCCTGACTCCCTTTGTGGGGTTTCGGGGGTGGCCGCCTTTGCAAAGCCTCAGACGGTGGCCTCCCCCTGTGGCAGCGCAACTGATGGCCCTCTTTGTGGCGCCTCAGCTGACGGCCTGCCTTGTGGGGCCTCAGCCGGCAGCCCCCTTTTCACCCATGTGTGGCGAGTCTCCCTCCAAACCCACAGACAAGCCCTCCTTGACATGCAGTCTGTCCCCCACTTTGTTTACCAGCTGGCGTGTCACCTTTGTTCGTGGATCTTCGGATTCCAAAGTATGGGGGCAGGAACTCCTGGACGTACAAGTCCACCATGCCTGTGAATAAGTCCACTTCCACATGGTTTGCCCTCCTGTCTGCAGGGTAGGGGATTATCCTTACTGGTTTTTGGGCCCGTGGACCTCCCCTGTTCCTACCTTGTAGGTATGAGAACTGATTGTGTCCAGCTGCAAAATAGCATTTTAATTTTATCCACTAGAGAAATGTATTCCCTTAATTTTCATCTTCTGTTGTTGTGCCTTGTGCAGGACCTGCCTCACCAGGGAGCATTTGTCCCTGTACCCCAGCCAGCACCGTTCTGAGGGTCTGCTCCAATCTGTTCACGGTCCTGACCAAAGACGAGATTTGCTTGGTCTGGGGCCTGTAGGCCTTGAATTGCTTCGTGCTGGTTCGGAGGGTCAAGAAGTCTGCCTGATCAGAAGACTGGAGTATCTGGGTCTGATTTTCAGCTCGGAGCAGGCCAACCTGTTTCTGCTGTTGGACAAATGATAGAAGTTTCGGACTGTGGTCCAACTGCTCTTGTCCTGTGAGTGGCCCTCCCTGTGGTCTTGCATATGGACTCTGGGTTCTATGGTGTCCACCTTCCAAGCAGTCCTGTGTGCACTGTTCCATATGAGAATACTACAGAGGGAAACCCTTTCCAAATGGGACGAATCGACAGGACTCCAAGATTACCAGATTCATCTGGAATAATTGATGAGGGCATGTGGGGGTTCTGGTCCCCCATCCTGCAACCTGGGAAGTACTTCCTCCCCTTCCTCTGGGTAGGCGTTAAAATGGATGCCAGCCTGTCCCCCTTGGGAGGAGCCCTGGGTTCAAGATTGGAATAAGATTGTTGGACTCTGGAGGAATCTCACCTGCTCATCGGTATCCTGGAGCTGCGAATGTTCGTGTTGTCTCAGGAGCACTGGACTACCCTTCTCCATAGGCTCCCGGTCAGGATCCAATCTGACAATACCATTGCAGTGGCCTAAGTCAGTCACAAGAGTTGTACGAGAGGTGTGGCAGCAGTGTTGGAAGCTTCCCGCCAGTTGCGATGGTTGGAACTGCACAGTCTCCCTCCACCATGCACATTCCAGGTGTCGAAATGTGGCAGGCGGATTATCTTCAGATGCTGGATTGGGGGAGTTGTCACTGCACCTGGATGTATGTGCGGAAACTGCAGGACTCCCTGGCAGATACAACGGATGTGCTGGTGGCATTGTGGGACCAGTATCGTCTGATTTCCGCCTTTGCTTCTCTCAGGCTGTTCCCTTGATTGATGCGCAGGATAGCGATTGAAGGGATTCCAGTCATTCTGGTAGCTCCAGACTGGTCTGTGGTATGCCAACATGGTGCAGCTGGTCCCAGATGCTCCCTGGTGGTTGCCTCTTTAGGAGGGCCACCTGTCCCAAGGTCTGGTCTACCACCCCGGTTTATGGTCTCTGGCTGGAGGACATGTTTATTATAAGCCAGTTTTTGAGGGACAGGGAGTTGTCAGGTTTTGGTGTTCTTAACAATGTTGAAGGCTTGCATGTCTACCTCCTTAGAAGATATCATCGCATCTGGAAGTCTTAGATCGCTGGGTTAAATTTCTAGGTGTCCATCCACATCCCCTCTTGGTGGCTCGAGTGTTGGTCTTTTTTCAACAGGGCATTGTGCTGAACTTGCCTTAAGTACCATTGAAAGTCAAGCTTATGCCCTAGTGGTTTCCTTTCAGTGCCCCTTGTCGACGCACTTAATGTTTCACATCTTTATTCAAAAGGTTCGCCGTCTGGCGCTTGCAGATCATGAGAATGGAGGAGTTTCTAAATAAGTCTATAGAAATTTTGAGAGCCTCCATAGTTGAAACACATGTATACTAATAAATAGACTGAGGGCAGGGCAATTTTTCCCTTCCATGTGCTCCTTCCTGCAAAGACCAGTTATAGACTGGGACTGTTGCCATTTGTTTATATTGTTGATGTACTGGTGAGGGGATACTCTAGACATCTTGGCTGCCATTGTGCTATATACTGGGTGTTCAGTGCCCCCTGTGCCTTTTTTAAGGAGGGGTGGGCTCCCTCCAGGCTTACCTGCCCTCAATTTTTTCATTATTATACATGTGCTTCTACTATGGAGGCTCTCAGTTAGGAACTGCAGAATATTGGGGAGCCGTGAAAAGTCTCTGCAGCTTGCGCATGTATTTTCAAATGTGTGCAAATTAAACCCCTATTTTTAACGGAAACTGTTAGGACAATTTGGTTGGTAAGTTGAGCTGGAAATTTTTTTTATATTCTTTAACCCCTTGGCGCCTCCCGGCCCTTTAAGAGTTTCAGAAGCCGGGAGGTGGGGCAGGGTTTTCGGGTCATGTGACCATTGTGATTCACAGTCACGGCGGTCACATGATCGGGAAAGGTCCCGATCGAAAGAGGAGATCGGGACCTTTCCGTGAGTACCGGACATATGTGCTGGGAGCGCACAGGGCGTGCGCTCCCAGCACATATGTTTTTCTTGTACGCAAATGTGCGGGCGCTCGGTGTCAAGGCCCAGACACCGGGAGGCCGCACGTTTGCGTGCAGTCGGCGCCAAGAGGTTAACATGCATCGCTCTTCTATGTGCTGTTTGTTGCAAAGGCCAGTTATAAGCTGGAGCAGTTCCCATTTGTTTGTAATGGTGTCATGAACTACATTATTATTATTATTATACAGTATTTATAAAGCGCCAATAGTTCGCTCAGCGCTGTACATTACAAAGGGGGACAGAACATGTGACAGAACAACAACAATACAATGCAAAACATGAGGGGATCGAGGGCCCTGCTCTTTCGAGCTTACAATCTAGGAGGGAGGGGATGGTGGCACAGGAGGAGATAGCTGTGGGGGATAGGGTGGTAGGAAGAGTGGAGGAGGTTGGCAAGTTAGCAGGGGGTGGGGTGGGTTTTCAGGGTGCGCCTAAAGGAGAGGAGAGTAGGTGATAATCTGATGGGTTGGGGCAGGGAGTTCCAGAGGATGGGTGACACCCTGGAGAAGTCCTGGAGGCGGGCATGGGAGGAGGAGACCAGGGAACTAGAGAGAAGGAGGTCTTCTGAGGAGCGGAGTGTGCGTGCTGGGTGGTACTTGGATACTAAGTCAGTGATGTAGTTCGGGGCAGTATGGTGAATGGCTTTGTACGTCAGTGTTAGGATTTTGAATTTGATCCGTTGCGCAATCGGAAGCCAGTGGAGGGATTGGCAGAGGGGGGTGGCGGAAACGGAGCAGTTGGAAAGGTCAAGTCTGGCAGCCGTATTCAGGATCGACTGAAGCGGGGATAGCCAGTGGCGAGGCAGGCCAGTAAGGAGGGAGTTGCAGTAATCGAGTCGTGATATGATGAGGGAGTGGATGAGCTGTTTAGTGGTTTCTGGGGTTAGGAACGTGCGGATTTTGGTGATGTTGCGGAGGTGGAGTCTGCACGAGCTTTTTAAAGATTGTACTTGGGGCTGGAAGGATAGGTTGGAGTCCAGAATGACACCAAGTACTCTGGCCTGCGGGGCGGGTTTGATGGTGGCGTTGTTGGATGTGATGGAGAAGTCAATGGGGGGTGGTGTGTGGGCTGGGGGGAAGACAAACTCGGTTTTGGAGAGGTTCAGTTTAAGGAAGTGGAGCGACATCCAGTCTATGTCGCTCAGTAGGTGTGTGATTTGGGCGGAGACTGAGGTGGTGAGGTGGGGAGTTGAGAGATAGATTTGTGTGTCGTCGGCATATAGGTGGTAGTTGAAGCCGTGAGAGTGTATGAGTTGGCCAAGGGAGAAGGTGTAGATGGAGAAGAGAAGGGGCCCGAGGACGGAGCCTTGAGGGACCCCAACAGAGAGGGGGAGTGAGGGGGAGGTGGTAGCATTATAGGTAACGCTGAAAGAGCGTTGTGACAGGTAGGATGAGAGCCAGGAGAGAGCAGAATCTGAGGCCAAGGGAGTGTAGTTTTTTGAGGAGGAGGGGGTGGTCGACTGTGTCGAAGGCCGCAGAGAGGTCAAGGAGTAGGAGCACTGAATAGTGGCCATTAGCTTTGGCGGTTTGCAGGTCGTTGGAGAGTTTAAGGCAGTTTCGGTGGAGTGTAGGGGACGGAAGCCGGACTGTAGGGGATCGAGGAGGTTGTTGTCGTTGAGGTGAGAGCTTTGGTGGGTGTAGACTAGGCGCTTGAGGAGTTTGGATGTAAATGGAAGCAGGGAGATGGGTCTGAGGTTGTTCGGGTCATTGGGGTCCAGGGAGGGCTTTTTAAGTATGGGGGTGATGTGTGCATGTTTCACAGGGGAGGGGAAAGTGCCGGAGGAGAGGGAAAGATTAAAGATGTGGGTGAGGGAGCATAGGATGGAGGGGGAGGGAGGTCGTACGAGTTGTGAGGGGATAGGGTCGAGGGGGCAGGTGGTGAGGCGGGCATCAGAGAGGATCTTGGAGACTTCCTTGATGGTAGTAAGGTCAAAGGTGCGGAGTGTTGGGGGGGCTTCAGTATGAGGAATGTAGGGTGGGGTGGAAGTGGAGGTCAGAGCAGTGGTGGGGCCGTGGGAGAGGGGTGATGAAGGGGTAGCTGAGTGAGGGGGAACGGGGTTGGAGGGAGTTTGAGCAGTGAAGAAGTTCCTGCGGATTATGTTGAGGGAGAGGGGGTATGAGGGGGTAGCTGTGTGAGAGGGAACGGGTTGAGAGGGCGTATGAGTTGCGGCGATGTCCTTGCGAATTGTGTCAATCTTGTTTTTGAAGTGATTGGCAATCTCAAGGGCGGTGAGTGAGGTGCTGGGTGGAGGTGGGGGTGGCGAGAGTAGAGAGTTGAAGGTGGAGAAAAGTCGGCGAGGATTGGAGGAGAGGGCCTTGATGAGGGTCAGGAAGTAGGCTTGTTTGGCTGCGTGGAGTGAGGAGGTGTAGGTGCGGAAGGCAGATTTATAGCGGGTGAAGGCTTGTGGGGATTTGGTTTTGCGTCATAGTCGCTCCAGGGCACGACTGTGTCGTTTGAGGGTTTTGGTGTGATCAGTCTGCCAGGGCTGGAGCGGTCGGGGTCTGATGTTGCGTGTGGTTAAAGGCGCTAGTGAGTCAAGGGCTGTTGACTGCGCGTTGTTGTAGGCAGTCATAGCCAAGTCGGGGCAAGACAGGGGGAGGATGCTGTCGTGGATTTGATCGGCTGCAGAGTGGAGGGGGGCAGGGTTAAGGTTGCGGAGGTTACGGCTGGTAGTAATGTGACATTTGGAGGGGTAGGCGTTGGAGGACGAGGAGATAGAGAAGGTAATCAGGTTGTGGTCAGAGAGAGGTAAGGGGGTGTTAGTGAGGTTGTGGGGAGCGCAGCGGTTGGAGAAGACGAGATCAAGGATATTACTGTCGGAGTGGGTGGTGGATTGTATGCACTGTGCAAGTGCAAAGGAGGAGGTTAAGTGGAGGAGATGGGATGTGGCCGGGTTGTCGAGGTTGACAGGGATGTTGAAATCCCCAAGGATGATGGTGGGTAGCTCAGAAGAGAAGGATAGCCAGGAGGAAAAGTCATCCAGGAAGCGGGATATGGATCCAGGAGGCCGGTATATCACAGCAATCTTCAGGGGGGTTGGGGAGAAGAGTCGGACGCAGTGGGCCTCGAAGGAGGAGAAGGATAGAGAGGGGGGGTTTGGGAGGACTCGGAAGGTGCTCTGCGGTGACAGGAGCAGACCAACCCCACCACCTTTACGACCGTTGGGCCTGGGTGAGTGGGTCCAGGTGAGACCTCCGTAGGAGAGTGCATCAGGGGAGGTAGAGTCAGTGGCCTGGATCCATGTTTCCGTAATCGCTAAGAGGTTGAGGGAGTGGGAAACAAAGAGGTCGTGGATGGTGGTAAGCTTGTTGCACACCGATCTGGCGTTCAGGAGTGCACATGAAAACGGGGGGGAGATTTTAGGGAGCAGGGGGACAGATACTAAGTTGCAGGGGTTGCGGCAGGACGTGGAGGCGGGAGGGTGTTGTGTGGGTGAGGGAGGTGGTGGAGGGCCAGGATTCGGGGAGATGTCCCCCGCGGTTAGGAGGAGGAGAAGGGTGAGAAAGGCTGCATGGGAGCGGGATGTGCAGGAGCGTGAGAAACTACTAGTGGAGGTGTTCGGGTCAGTGGGAGAGTGGAGTATTAGGAGGAGGTGGTGGGTGCCGTAGAGGGGTGAAGGAAGCAGTGAGGACATTCAATTGTTTGGGAGGAGCAAAGGGATATAGTGAATGGATTTTGGGAATGGAGGAGAGGAAAATGAGGAGTGGTGTAAGAGGCATTTTGGGGAGGTGCCTGGGAGGGCGGATAGGAGTGGTGGGAGGCTTGGTTGTCGATAGTCCAACGAGCAGAGGCGTATCTCGTCGATATGTCTTCTGGTGGCTGGAGTTTAGGGGAGAAGGGGGAGGGGATCAGGTGTGGATGGACGGTTTCCAGGGGCACTTGAGTGGTGAAAGTCTGGGGTGCAGCGGGGTCTCTCGGTGTGGTGGCTTTCAACAAGGGTTCAAGTCTTTAGGTCAAGTTGAGCCAGGGGTTGGTATGAGTGGAGGTTCTGAAGGCCCAGCGTCTGGCGGTGGAGTGGGCTAGGTGTTTGTAGGCGCAGTAGGGCCCGGCGTCAGTGGGTGTTGTGGGCCAGTGCATGTGGGTGCTGCGGGCCAGCGACTGAGGGTGCTAAGGGGCCTGGCGTCAGTGGGTGCAGGAGGCTGAGCGGCAGGCTCGCCTCTGCCGGATTGGACGGGGCTGTGCAGTAGCAGGGGCACAGTTGTGTGATACACAGTGAGGAGCAGGGAAGCAGATCTGGTAGTGGTCAGCAGTCCTGGTCAGCAGGAGGTGATGAGAGCAGTAGTAGGCAGATGATAGCAATGAGGGGGAGATGTACAAGTTTTGGGGTGGAGCAGAGGGGTAAAGAAATGAGATTTGGGAACAGAGGATAGTAATATGGAAAGGAGAAGAGGGGACATATTATAAAGGTACATGGAGTGGGATGTAAGTGGCATGTAAGAGATGTTTTTCCCAGGGTGTATGCTTGCAGTCTGTCCTGTATGCAGTAGAGTTTCTTGCTGTTGTTGTGTCTTCCTGCTGCTTAAGTTCTCCTGATGTCACTCACTGGGTTATGTGACAGTACTTGGATATGGCAATTGCTGCTAGACTTGAGCACTGTCACACTGGAGGAGATCACATGCTTAATAATATCCGGAAGTACTTGGTATTGGTCGCTGACTTCAATGGAGGCAGAAACCGCAATAGATCACTGGAAAAGTGAGTGGGTTTAGGGCAAGGGGGAGGCCTTTGTTACTCAGCCTTGAGGAGAGTGAGGTGCACATTTTTGAACAAAAAAGGATAGTTGGGTTACGAAGAGGCTTGAATGAAGCCTCTGCATTAGACTGAAAAAAACATCCTTAAACAGTGGTGGTGACCTTCAACACTATCTGCTACCAACATATATTGCCATTTCGACATCTGCATCCTAGGGACTTTTCAAAAATTCACACCTTTAGCCATTTACTTGACTGATTTAACATCACTCCTAGCAGTGGGGTTTTACAAACTTTCACACCTTCCAACATACAGTCAACATCTGCTTTGACCATTCAGTGGTAATTGCAGTACAGTAAGTGTAGATTTAGTCGTGCCTCGTGCGTCTAAATCACCCTTGCCTCAGAAGCCTGATCTGAATTAGGATTGGACCCCAGGGGCTGCTGACAGGTGGTGAGGAAGCAATGTGATTCCTCACCGCCTGTATTAACCCCATTTCTGCTGACAATCATGCCACAACTGCATGCAGGGCGTTTGTGGCGCTTCCCTATTGACTTGCATGTGTAGTGTTTAGCAAGCTTGTCGGCCGCCGAACAAGCCATGTCTGGTCAACACAGCTCTGGGTGCGAAGCATCGCGGCCCTGGTGTAAAAACATCCCCATCCGTTGCCTATTGCATCTTGGGGGGGGCGGGTGTGTAGCAGTTGGTAGTCGGCAAAAACTGGAGGATGTACCTTATACTCCAGGGGTCCTCAAACTTCGGCCCGCGGGCCACATGCGGCCCGCCGAGCACATTCATCCAGCCCGCCGGCAGGGGACACTAAGTACAGGGGTGGGCAGGGGGCTGCTGTCTCTTACCTGGCTTCGGTCCCAGTCCCACGACGATCCAGTCCAGGATGCGCAGCTCCTTCACTCCGGCCGCTCCCTCACTCGATGTCTGCGCTGCCGCTCGGCTCCGCCTCCTCACCGGTGATTGGGCGCCAGTACTGTAGCTCAGGAAAGACACACAGGCGGCCAATCACCGGCGAGGAGGCGGAACCGAGCGGCCCCGCGAAAATCAAGGGGGGAAGAGGCCGAAGTGAAGGAAGGAGGACAGCTGACCGCCCGATAAGTGTGCCGTGCAGATGGTACTGCTGCAACCAGGTATGCTGGCTGCAGCAGCACCATGCTGGAACAGGGGTCGGCTAGTTAAGTGTCATTGCTGTCAGTGGGAGGAATAGTGCCCCATCATTGGTGTCACTGATAATAATGATGGGGCATTATTCCTCCCACTGACACCAATGATGGGGCACTATTCATCCCACTGACACAAATGATGGGGCACTATTCCTCCCCCCACTGACACCAACGATGGGGCACTATTCCTCCCCCCACTGACACCGATGGGGCAGTATTCCACCCCCCCCCCCCCACTGGCACCACTTGGGCAGTATTCCACCCCCCCCCCCACTGGCACCAATGACATACTATTCCTCCCACTGACACCAACGATGGGACACTATTCCTCCCACTGACACCAATGATCGGACACTATTCCTCCCACTGACACCAATGATGGGGCACTATTCCTCCCAATGACACCAATGATGGGGCACGATTCCTCCCAATGACACCAATGATGGGGCACGATTCTTCCCACTGACACCAATGATGGGGCACGATTCTTCCCACTGACACCAATGATGAGGTACTATTCCTCCCACTGACACAAATGATGGGGCACGATTCTTCCCACTGACACCAATGATGGGGCACTATTTCTCCCAATGATGGGGCACTATTCCTCCCACTGACACCAATGATGTGGCACTATTCTTCTCACTGACACCAATGATGCGGCACTATTCTTCCCACTGACACCAATGGTGGGGCACTATTCCTCCCACTGACACCAATGGTGGGGCACTATTCCTCCCACTGACACCGATGGTGGGGCACTATTCCTCCCACTGACACCGATGGTGGGGCACTATTCCTCCCACTGACACCGATGGTGGGGCACTATTCCTCCCACTGACACCGATGGTGGGGCACTATTCCTTCCACTGACACCAATGGTGGGGCACTATTTCGCTCCATTAGACACACTTGGGGGGAAATGTCTGTGCGTCTTATAGAGCGGCCAACCCAGTATTCCCACCACCGTTGTATGTCCGCAGTCTCTGAACAAATGCGGGCACAGTACAGGAGATGACCATAGTTTGTTTTTTTTTTTTTTTAAACTATAGTCCGGCCCTCCAACGGTCTGAGGGACAGTGAACTGGCCCCCTGTTTAAAAAGTTTGAGGACCCCTGTTATACTCGTTAGAACTGAATAAGCTGCTTGGATAAGCAAGGAAATGTATTTAATAGTAGAAAACAAGTCCAGTTTCCCCCTGATTCCCAAATAGAAGCAAATGATTTATTTCATAATATTCAAAAAAAGAACAGTAATGGATGGAAATATATATAAAAAGATGAGAGAGGCCTGTAATTGGCATCATAGGTAGACCTCAACTATGGGAGACAAAATGAGAAAAAAAATCCAGACAACCACATTGGCTGATTTGGAAAGAATTTATTTGCAAATTATGGTGGAAAATAAGTATTTGGTCACCTACAAACAAGCAAGATTTCTGGCTCTCACAGACCTGTACCTTCTTCTTTAACCATTAGCCGCCCGGCCAATGGCCGTTTGGCGGCTTCAATTGTGTCCCTGCATTCCGGGTGCACGCCATTTGGCGTGCTCCCGCACATGCGCCGTTTGCGCTAATGCAGAGCGGCGCAGCAGTGCGATCTGTCAGTGGCCGTGCCCCTCGGACACGGGCGATGACAGATCCAAGTACCGGCTCCCGTTGCTGGTACCATGTGACCTGCTGTGACCAATCACAGCAGGTCACATGACAGTTGTATACAATGGATGGCTTCATTCATGATGCCATCCATTGTATACTAGTGCCTAGCTGTGAATGGTCACAGCTAATCACATGCACATGTCATGTGATTAGCTGTGACCAAATCACAGCTAAGCACAAAAAAAAAAAAAAAAAGCTAAATGAATCGATTTCATTCAGGTAAATGCTTGCTTATAGCAAAGTAATTCTTTGCTATAAGCAAATTGTGTAAAAAAAAAAAAAAAAAAATACTGATCACTTCCCCAAAGTAGTACAATGTTACTATGGTAACATTGCACTACTTTGGTTAAAGTAAAATATGAAAAAAAAATCTTAAAAAAAATTTAAAAAAATGTAATAAAAAATTAAATATAATAAAAAAATAAAAAAATTTTTTAAAAAAAAAAATATATATTTTTTTCATACTGTCACCAGTCAGTGTCCCTGTTCACCGCCATGCCAGTAATATGATGACGCTGTACTGCACTGGTGACAGTATGTAAAAAAAAAAATAGTGAAAATAATTTTTTTAATTTTTTCATTTTCCGAAAAATTATGACAAAAAAATACAACTTCAAAAAACTCGCCATGCCTCTTATGAAGTACGCCGGACTGTCTACTCTGCAAAAAGGGGTCATTTGGGGGATATCTGTACTGTTCTGACATTCTTGGATCTCAAGAAATTAGATTGGCCGTCAGTACTTCAGGATTGATCAATATTCAGATCTATACCATAGTTTGTGAACTCTATAACTTTCCTACAAACTAAAAAATACATCCTAATTTGGGTTATTTTCACCAAAGACATGTAGCAGAATACATCTCGGCCTAAATTTATGAAGAACAATTATTTATTTGTAAACTTTTATAACAGAAACAAAGAAAAATGTGCTTTTTTTTCAAAATTTTTGGTCTTTTTTTTTTTAATTTAGCAAAAAATAAAAACCCCAGCGGTGATTAAATACCACCAAAAGAAAGCTCTAGTTGTGTGAAGAAAATGATAAAATTTTAGTTTGAATGACAATTGCGCGGTCATACAACACTGTACCCAAAGTGTGAGAGCGCTGAAACCTGAAAACTGGCCTGGGCAGGAAGGTGTAAAATTGCACGGTATTGAAACGGTTAAGAGGCTCCTCTGTCCTGCACTCATTACCTGTATCAATGGCACCTGTTTGAACTTATCAGTATAGATAACAAGTTAATGTAATTTCTGGTTTACGAATGAAAATCCATTGAAAATAATGCCTCGGTTTACAGACTTTTTACAAATTTTTTTTGCAATACGAAATGTATGTCAGTCCTGATTTTTAAATGCAATTGCCGGCTTTTTTTTTTCCTCTTCACTATAGCTCACAGAATTAGCTCTCACTTTCCCCCGAGTTAACAGTGTAGTGCCTTTTGAGATTTATCAAAAACATAACTTCATTCTGACAGCAAACCAGCCTAGCCATCTGTTAAGGGTTAACTTTTCTTGGTTGAAATTCAAAGGACCCTCTAGTGAAGACATGCAGATAATGGGTGAAGGGAACTTTTCCCAGAGACAATAGACTGACTATCCACAGGTGGCCTAAGACAACAATTCTGAGTAGTTTAAACTGGTGACTATGAGACTAACAAAAAGGTGCATATGTCAACAAATACTGTTTGTATATTGGGGGCAGGGGAGAATGCATATACAAAAGTTAATTAGACCGTCAAATAAGACATTAGACCTCTAAACATTGAATCACCACACCAACAAGTGAACAATATATGAGACTATATTAAAGTCTGAGAAGAGTAAACAAACCTTGGGGAGAATGGTGAGATAACAATCTTTTCAAATAGTCTTTTCAAACTACAAGGACACCTGGTTGTTGCCTATCATCTTTACAATGGACAAACATCAGTTTAATGTGTCACTCTTAAGACTAAAAGTTAAAGCTTAGAACTTATATTTTTATCCACAAAGACATTAACAGAAAGATACATTATTCCTACTCTTTCTGAAACGGGAATACATTCAGCAGTGGGGATTGTATATCACTAACTTGAGTATTGAGATGAGGAAAAGTAAGATATATTGTGAATTAGCATCAGTTGTATGTTGTATCAGAAAACAAATGCTTTCACACAAGTTTGTATCTCAGGGAAATGAATAACTGAATATACATATATCTTTAATAGTCCTATCCAGAACATTATAGGTATAATCAAATATATATTTGGATGAGACGTATATTTAATACCTGAAATCACCTTGAATTCCACCCGAGGTGTGAGTCATCATCAATACTCAAATTGTTCTATGGTACATGACTGCCATCTGGCGGACAGGTGAGAGATAGATTAGGTACATACACTTCTCGACCGGCCAATCAAAAGCCTGTTGGGAGGGTCTCTTAGAACAATAGTTTAGATGGTATAAAAAGCCATGCACCTCATTTAGAAAAAAAACCTGGAAAAGAAAAACTCACTAAAAAAAAAAAACCCTCACTGAAAACTGACTGAGGAAGCTGAAGATATCTGAAGAGGCTGAAATCCATCTCTGCTGAATAACCACTCTTTCATCCTTTCAAACTTTTTAAACTTTCTACTAAACTTCTAAACCTCTGAATCTCTACTATACTACATATCCATCACTTGTCCCTGTGGCCATCATTCTGAAGGTGTGTCCATTGCCAGCTGAACCCACCGGAAGGTGTCATAGTCCAAGTTCTGGGTGTGGTGAGACTGTCTATATCTAATTTTGTATTGCATATTTCCTCTGTTGTTTAGAGTGATAAGAATTACCTAGAGTGATAACAACTGCATTGGGTGTTCATATATATATATAAATATATATATATATATATATATGTATATATATATATATATATATAGAGAGAGAGAGAGAGAGAGATCGATCCTGTATTACTGTTAGATATTGTTGGTGTCATATTGAAAAATTTTCATATTTCATAAATTATTAAATTTTAGTAGTTAGAGTATAATTTATCAGGGAATATCTTCTCCCATTCCTATGGCCACGTTATGTGAGAAAATATCCTCTGAGATACTCTAAATTATCAGTTATTAATAAATTTAATTTTTAATCATTATCTAGAAAAATTGTTATCTTGTTTTTCATTATTTAGAAATATTGTATCGTGTATGATATTGGTATAGTATATCTTTGATCGTGTGTACCAGTATTCATTCATCACCAGTCTTTTGCGTTTTGTGTTAATATATATATAATTTTTGTACATAAATAAATTTTTATATTTATCTATTATAAGGCAAATTTTGTGTGTATGGTACGAAATCATACTGGCTAAAAGGATTCAAGGTATAATAATAAGTGGTGATCAAATTATCAAGGTGTCCAAATTATTGGTTCATTAAATATTTGCCGTATTTTAACGGCTGGAGGCACTGTAATATTTTATTTAAGGGAAAGGGACACCGCCCTTTATAAGTAGAATAAATCCTTACATAAACCACCACAACAGAAACTTTGTTTCTTTTAAGAAACTAAAAGGAAACATTCTTTCTCTGAACTCCTCCCCCTCCCAAAGCACCTTGTCCCCATGTTGATAGGGTCAAGGGCCTCTTCCCCACAATCCTGCCCCCCCCCATGTGAATGAGTATGGGGATACTACTCATTCACAAAAAACAAAGTGTAATGTGAAAAAAGATAAGACACTGTCTTTGACAAGTTCTTTATTAAAAGAATGTCCCCCGCAGTAGATCGAACGTCAATCACGATGCCTGCCGTCACAGCCACTGTTGAGAGCATGTGGCCTGGTATGGTTCGGGGAGGTGCGCTGTCAGGACAGGAACGCTGGAATGGACAGGCAGGCCTATTAACAATGTAACGCACTGACTGACGACAACCACCACCCACAGACCGAAGTCCCTCAGGGCGCGGAGTCTAAGTCCCAGGCTGCCCTTCACCAGGGCCCCTGATGGTGGGGATGGACTTGACGCAGCCAGGAACCAGGTCGCGGCCCCCGAGACACCCCAGTTGCGTTAATGGCTGCCGCCAATGGCGTGTAGCTGGTGGAAAGGACAATAGAGTAGTCGGGCGGGCCGGGTCGACAACAACGGGACAAAACAGTACAGGACAGCAGACGAGAATCACAGGTCACGGGCCGGGTTCAGCAACGGAGGGTCAGATCAAAGGAGAATACAAAGAATGGTCGAGTCACAAGCCGAGTCAGATTCCAGGAGAGTCACGAGAGTCAGAACAGAGTTATAGCAACACCAAGACACAAGTGCAAAGAGCATGTGCGGACCACAGGCTTATATGTAATCAGCCACACCCCTCTGGGGGGTGGACCTCAGAGACCTGAAGGCATAAAGGATTTCCACCATGCTCTGCAGAAATCCAAGATGGATGCCAGCACATGGAGTAACATAACCTCTGGAAAAGGTAGGACCTTGACAGGTGCTCACTTGTCCCTCTCCCCTCCTTTCCTGACCTGCTTGGCTGCATGCTTGGATGAGGGTCTCGTATGGATTTTGGGGGGGGGGACCCCACCAAACCATTTTTTTTTTTTTAATTTTGGAGTGGGAGTTCCCCCTCAAGACCTGAAGGACTTGGTATGGATGGGAGGGAAGACCCCACGCCGGTTTTTTTTAAATTATTTTTTTAATTGCCGGCAATTCTTTTACATTCAGCTGTCCATGGGGAACCCCGCTGACAGCTGAAACATTAACACATGGTTGTCACTACTAAAATACTGCATGACTTGGTAAAACAACTCATGCAGTATTTTAGTAGCATTTACTTCTTTTTTTTTTTATTGATTTTTCATTAAATATCATATCACAATCAATATGAAAATACATTATCACATTTCTACTACACATAACGTCTTCGGACACAGTGATAAAAACAACACAAGCCTAATCCTTTACACCTTTTAAACTATTCCCTCCCAACTCCATATCCCCCCCCCCCCTCCCCTCCCTCTCTGATCCCTTTTTTATCTCAATGTTTTCTTATCCCTGTCTCCTTATTTATTCTCCTTCCTTCTATAATTTCCTATAAATATCCCATTTCTTCCACCTTCCCAAAATCTCTCAATTTTATCCTCCTCTAAATGTCAGAGTTCTTCCATCCTGTAAATGTTATCCTTCCTACTTATCCAATCTTTTATTTTCAGTACTTCTTGTTTCTGCCAAAATTTTGGAATCCATCCTTTTTCAGCGTTTATAAGATTGAATTCCACTGAGTTTTTATATTACTGTACTGTATTTTCTGTTTTATGGAATAAACAAGTCCCAGGTTCTTTCGCTATGCTCTTCCCAGTGATCTGTATTTGGTATATTATCTCCTCCCGGTATTTCTGTATTTTACAACATTCCCAGCAAATATGTGTCATAGTGCCCTCTTCCTCACATCCTCTCCAACATTTAGGTGAATTATCTACTCGTTGCTTATGTGCAATACTCGGTGTAACATACCACAGTGCTAAACATTTATAATTCATTTCTACTACTTTCATGTCTATAGCTCCTTTTGCCAATCTATATATTTTCTTTCTATGTTGCTCATCTACTGCTATTCCCAATTCCCTTTGCCATTTTATCATGTACAGGGATGGAGCGACTTCTTCACTTGTGGTAAGAATTTTATATATTCAAGTAGTGCCATGTTTCTGTAACCCACTTCTACTGAGCAATTGCTCTAAGGGGTTAAAATCTTTAACTGTCCTTAGAGGCTTGGAGAGCTTTGAAACAAAATGTTTAAAGTTGTAAATATCGGCACTCATCTAAACTGACGAACAAATTCTTATTTGTTTAATTCTTGAAAAGAGCATATTGCTTCTCCCTCCATTATATCCCTTAACTTGACGTCCTCTTTTCTTATCCACTTGCCTGATATATGTTCCTTCCCTGGCGGGAAGAAATTTCAAGCTCCTAACGGCATTAATAAAGAATTAAACTCCCATCTTTTCTTCTTGTGAATAATGTCCCAAAGCCCAATTACATTTCGTGTATATGTGCTTGTGCTTTCTGCTAGATTACGATGTTGATGCGGTAACCAAACTATTCTATTCAACTGTACCCCAGTTAAAGTCCTTTTAATGTTCACCCAACTTTTCTTTAGTGCATTATGTATCCAATCAAATATACGTGAGAGTAATACTGAGTGATAATATCTCCTAAAATCAGGTACACTTAACCCTCCATTATCTTTATCTCTACATAATACATCATAGCTTATTCTAGGTCTTTTATTTTTCCAGATAAACCTCAATAGCAGTTTTTTAATTATATTGAAATAGGTTCCCGGGAGCTGTACAGGTATCATGGAATTTATATAGAATTTTCGGGACAATTACCATTTTTAATAAGTTTATTCGTCCTATTCGTGATATAGGTCCTACTGCTAATTTCCTCAACTCATCCCTAATCTCGTTTATTAGTGGAATATAGTTTGTTTTATATAGATTCTTTAGGGAGGATGTTAGTTTATCCCTAAGTATTTTAACTCTTTTTCTCTCCATATGAATGGGAATTCTCCAGATAATGCCTTCTTTTCTATTAATGGAACACTGACATTTAAAATCTCAGATTTTACAGGGTTTATTTTTAAATTTGAAAATTCTCCATAATATCTCATTATTTTCATCAGGTTGGGTAGTGTCATTCTAGGATTAACCACATAAAATAGCATATCATCTGCATTTATATTGTACAGCGCTGCGCAAACTGTTGGCGCTATATAAATCCTGTATAATAATAATATGCTGCTACCTTATGTTCTTTTTCCCCTATCTTTATCCCCTTTATATCAATGCTGTTCCTAATTATTATACAGTATTTATATAGCACCAAAAGGTTTGCTCAGCGCTGTACGTTATAGTGGGGGACAGTACATAAGACAATACAGTAGCAAAACAATACATGAGGGGTTTGAGGGCCCTGCTCTTTCGAGCTTACAATCTAGGAGGGAGGGGATAGTGGTACAGGAGGAAGTGGCTGTGGGGGATGGAATGGTAGGAGGAATGAAGGAGAATGGCTGTTAGGTGAGGGTGGGGTAGGCTTCCCTGAAGAGGTGGGTTTTCAGGGAGCGCCTGAAGGTGAGGAGGGAAGGTGACAGTCTGATGGATTGGGGTAGTGAGTTCCAGAGGATGGGGGAGGACCTGGAGAAGTCTTGCAGTCGTGCGTGGGAGGAGGAGACCAGGGAGCTAGAAAGTAGGAGGTCTTGTGAGGAGCGAAGAGTACAGGTTGGGTGGTATTTGGGTATCAGGTCGGTGAGGTAGTTTGGGGCAGCGTTATGAATGGCTTTGTATGTCAATGTTAGTAGTTTGAATTTAATGCGTTGGGCAATCGGAAGCCAGTGGAGGGAATGACAGAGGGGGGTGGCAGAAGTGGAGCGGTTGGTAAGGTGGATGAATCTAGCCGCTGAGTTCAGGATAGACTGAAGCGGGGATAGCCTGTGTTGGGGTAGACCGGTGAGAAGGGTTTTGCAGTAGTCCAGACGTGGGATAATAAGGGAGTGAACGAGTTGTTTAGTAGTGTCTGGGGTTAGGAACGTACGTATTTTGGAGATGTTGCGGAGGTGGAGCCTGCATGAGTTTGCCAGCAATCGGACATGGGGTTGGAAGGACAGGTTTGAGTCTAGAGTGACACCTAGGACTTTGGCTTGCGGGGTGGGACTGATGGTGGCATTGTTGGTCGCGATGGAGAGGATGGGGGGGCACGGCCTGGGGGGAAATTAGGAGCTCGGTTTTGGAAAGGTTCAATTTGAGGAAATCAAGCGACATCCAGTCTGATATGTCGTTCAGTAGGTGAGTGATGCGAGCGGAGACTGAAGGGGTGAGGTGAGGGGTGAAGAGGTAAATTTGCGTGTCATCGGCATACAGGTGATAGATGAAGCCAATTGTTGCTAGGAGAGACTCCAAGGACAATACAAATAGCAGTGGCGAAAGAGGACACCTTTGTCTTGTCCCATTTTCACTGCTGCTGATGGACAACTATATAATTTTCCTATTCGTTCTTTCATCCTGGGCCCAACTCCCAAAACTTCCAATGTATCTAACATAAAATCTCAAATCTACCCTGTCAAAGGCTTTCCCTGCATCTACTAATAATATCATAACAGGGTGTTTTTCCTTTTTTGTATTAGGAGTAATGTTCTCAACCCATTATCTCTTCCTTTCCTCCCTGGGACAAAACCCACCTGATCTAGGAGGACCCAGTCCGGCATTAGGTTCTTCAGCCTGTTTGCCAGTACTTTTGCATATATCTTGGTATCTATATTTAACAATGAAATGGGCTGGCACATTGGATTCTATCTTTTCCCTCTGTCGCCTGCAATAATCCCTCTCCCATTTTCATCCCCTCTCCCAATGCATTTACATTATACTCAACTTAGGGACTAATTGTTCTTTACATTTTTTATAATATCTCACCATATACCCATCTGGTCCGGGGCTCCTCCCCGCCACTGTGCTTTACAATGCCACCTGAATTTCCTCCTCTGTTATTGGTTTTTCTATGGAGATTAATCTTTCTTTTTCAACTCTCGTTAACCCTGCTTCTTTCAGGAATGTCTGTCTCTTTCTAATTCTTACCTCTTCTCTTTCTTTTGATTGCTTTAGTTCATATAATTTACTATAATATTTTTATATCATCATATAATTTACTATAATATTTATATAATATCATATTATATAATTTATATAATATCATCATATAATTTACTATAATATTTTTTAAATACTTTAGCGATATCACTGGTTGAGTAAACCAGTTCCAAAATTTTCACTTTTGATCTTTTTAATATAATTTCTAGTTTTCTTTTTTTTCAGTGCTCTCATTAAATATTTTCCAGGTATCTCCCCACTATCTCTCTTGCTATCATATTAAATATTTCTTATTTCTTCCTCCATTAAGTTACATATTTCCTCTCTCATACTTATACTGTGCTGTAACGCTTTTGTTCTCTTTTTATGTATCTGCTCTAATTCGTGTAATTCCTTAAAGAGCATATTAATTTTCTATTTCCGATCTTTTTTTTTTTTTTTTTCTTCAATCGCAGTCCGAATTCCCCTGATATATGCCTTATGTGCTTTCCATACCGTAGCCATTGAAACTCCTTCAGTCTCATTTCTTTCAAAATACTGTTCGATCTCTTTTCCTATTCTTAATTCCGTCTCCTGATCCTGGAGGAGTGTCTCATTTAATTTCCAAATATTTCCCTTATCCTGCTCTCTTCCCCATAATAATTTTATCGTGACAGGCGCATGATAAAATATAGTTATCACCTCTATATTTATTTTAACAACCGCCTCCATAAGCCTATGTTCTATCATAATATAATCCAGTCTTGAATATGTCGCATGTGCTGGAGAGTAGAACATATAATCTCTTTCTCAGGGGGTGTTTCACCCTCCATATATCTACTAATTGATTTTGATAAATATTTTCCTTATGGATTTCAAACAATTTTCTTCCTCTCTTTGCTTGTGCGACGTTGTGTCTATCTGCGGTTCCATATAAAAGTTTAAATCTCCTGCCACAATTAACTTGCCTGCTTTGAAATCCATCACCTTTCCCAATATTTTTTTCAGGTATGTCACCAGATTTCCATTCGGGCAATAGATATTAATCAATGTACACTCTTTTCCTTGTAATTTCCCTTTCAAAAACAAAAATCGCCTCTCCGGATACACCATTCTATCTTCCAGTTCAAATCTTACATAACTTGCTACTCCTATAGCCACCCTCTTTGCTCATTTATGAGGTGAATCTGCATGATACCAAGTTGGGTAATAATTAGAGTACAGCCTTATATTTGTTTCCTGTAATAAAGGAGTTTCCTGTAAAAATGTCACTGCAATAGATCGCTGTTGTAATTCATTTAGAATCCTATGCCTTTTCACTGGGCTATTCAGCCCTTTAACATTATAGGTTACAAAACTAATCCATTTCTCATATACATTTTTAAATTTCTACTGGCTTTTCATCTTTCCTTCTAAGGGTCTCAGAGCTAATTCCAAACCTCTCTTTCCCCACCCCCCACCCATATCCTTTAGGCTCCTCCATTGCCTTTGAATCATTTGTGGTCCTTGACCCACCCTTGATTCAATATTGGGGCTAAACTCTAACCACGTCAGCCCTCCTAAACCACCCTCCCACCACCTGGAGCGTTTGTTTAGGTAACAATATAGTCTCCTGTTTCCCACCCCTTCTATTTGTCTAAGTATATATGTAAAAGAAGGGAGGGGAGAGGAAAGAGAGGGAAAAAAAAGAGGGAACGCCTCACGGTAGGTCCTCTCACGACCCACCTGCATTCCCCTCATCCTCTCTCTCCCCTCCCCCTACCCCCTCCCTAATTCTCCCCCCTTCTAATAACTGACTGCCATTTCTGATTTTCTAATCCCTGGTTCTCTTCTATTCCCATTTCCCATCCCGGGATATCTATTTTCTGTATTTGCAGTCTCTCTAAAAAGTCTTTTATTTCTTCTGGAAACCTTAATCTTTCCATCCTATTAGACATGCGGGATATCCCCAATTATAACGTATATTCTGTTTTTTTCATTTGTTCTAATAGTGGCTTTAACAGTCTCTTTCTGGCCAATGTTTCTGGAGATATATCTGCGAAAATCTGTAAATTTGTATCTTCATATTTTATAACTGGACAGCCTCTTATCTTCTGCCACAAGTCCGCTCTATCTTTGTAATAATGAAATCGTACAATTACATCTCTGTGCTTTCCACTCGCGGTTCCCTGAGATCTTCCTATTCTGTGTACTCTATCTTCAGATACTCTGTAGCAGGCCTACCCAGAATTGTATTAAACATTTTCCTTGTTATTTGCTCCAGATCTTTTCCTTGCGGTATCTCGGGTAAACCATGTATCCTCAGGTTGCTCCTCCTATCTCTATTTTCTTGATCTTCTAGTTTATATAGCAGTCTCCTTTGTGCCTTTCGTGTCTCCTCGAGCTGTTTACCTAAAGTGGATATTATCTGCATATGTTTATTCAGATTTTCTTCTACCCGTGTCAATATTTGCCCCATGTCCTTATGTATTACTGACAGTTCTTGTTTTATAGAATGCTCTAGTTTTGAAAAGATTTCTGCCATCTAATCTTTCGTGATCATTTTTACTTATTTTGCTTGTTCCACCTCCTTTTTCTTTTAACTAGCTCTCTTTCTGTATCTTCTATTTCTTCACCTTGATTCATGATAGACAGTCCCTTAGATAGCCTAGAGCAATCCGCGATACTGGTTTCCATCTCCTCTCTTCCTTTTATCCCCTGTTGTCTTTCAGGGTTTGGCCCTCTGTATTTTTTTCCTGTGAGGGCATATATTTTTAATTGTACTTGCTTGAGATACTGTGGCCCCTCCTCCTTTCCCAGTTTTGCCTTTCATATGTTTTTGCTGTACTGTCCTTAAAAGAAAAAAAAAAAAAAAAAAAAGAGGGTTTTTTTTGAAAATTATTCTTTCTCCCCTCTTCCTCCCCTTCCCTTCAAAAAATTCTCTCCCTCCCCCTTTTTAGAGGAAAAAAAAATACTTCTATTATTTATTGTGTTATGATTGATTTTCTCCTAGTCCATTGTCCAGAAATTCCAGAGATTATCTTATATAATCACCTGTCAATTCCTTCTTTTCTCTTCTCCTTTCCCATCATATCCATATTTTTTCCTTTCTTTTCTTTCTCTTCTTCGTTCTGTACCCCCTGGGTGGCCCCCCCAGACAAATCTTAAGATATATTTATTTTATTCTGACTCGCCAACCACATGTGCACATCTTATGTCTCCTTCGTTTCTTCCTTTTCAGCCTCCAATGTTCCTCTTCTCTTGAGTATTCTTTTGAATGTATTGTTTCTATTTTACCCAGTGGTGGTCACACTCATTTTTTCTCAGGGGGTCATCCTCTGTGGGTCTCCAGTTCCAGGTTCTCTCCAGGGATGAGTGAGTACACCTCTCTACCAGTCACCGGCGTTCTCACTCTCACTGCCTGCAGCCTCAGCCGACCAACCTCCCAGCATCCGCTGCTCTGTCTCTCACGAGATCTCCCTCCCTGCAGCTCATCCTCCGGCAACACCGTCCTCACTCCTCCGTTCCTCTCTCTCTCCGGTCCCCTGATCCTTCGACAGTCCAGGCATCCAGTGATAGCAGCAGTCTGGGTTCTCAGGGAAAGCACCGCAGGTATATTTATATATTTTTTTTTACTCATCCCCACGGGCATGGCAGTCTCTGGTGGGTCACAGGGGCTCCGATAATCTGGTGCTCTCACCACGAGCACTCTCTCGGCGCCATGATTAGGCCGCATTTACTTTTTTCTAACCTCCGGAACAGATTAATTGGTTTTCAATGTATTCCTATGGGAAACGGAGTTTCAGGTTACTCTCCAGCACTGCACCCGGGGACTAGCAGGGAGGAGAGAGACCTTGCAGTATAATGAGCATTGATTAGGTGCTCGTCAGGAACGGGAGTGTCAGGCTTATCCTTTTATCCATTTCACTGCCAGAGCTGTTTTTGTGTTTTTTGCACACATTTAAAAATGTATTTAAGGCCTGAAGATGGCAAAAAACCCCTAACATTATATATTTTTCTGAAATCGGAGATCCCAGAGAATAAAATAGTGGTAATTTTAAAATTTTTTATGTCACATGATATCACAACAGTCTAGAAAACGCACAATTTCAGTAAAAAATACACTTAAGTTAATTTTAGGGCACAAAAAGCAATAAATTATCCGACTTTTTGTAAAATATAAAAGATGAGTTTGCATCGAATAAGTCAAACCTTAGATTTGCGTGCACTCGTGAAATGGCAACAAACTTTAGTACCCCATATTTTCTATAGGTGGCCCCTTATAGGTCATCATTTTAGTATTACGGAGGAGGTCTGGTGCTAGAATTATTGCGCTCATTCTTGCGTGCTCGGCGATATGTAATGTGTATTGCAATCGACGTCATGTGTAGGCTCCCCAGCGTGTGCTTTTACGTTCGTGCGTACATATGTGGGGGTGGGTGCCTCGAAAAAAATTTTTTAGGGGGAGTGTTAAATGCTTGAGCGTGACTTCCATTTAAAAAAAACAAAAAAACATTTTTTTTTACTTAACTTTTTTTTTTCTCTTATATCACATAGGGGATTTTTTGGTGACAGGTTCTCGTATTTGAGACATCTAGGGTCTAAAAGACCCTAGATATCTCCCCTGTGCTCCCCTGAATGCAATGCAGTGCAAATCGCACCGCATTGCATTCTGTCCCGGCCTTAATGACCGAGCATCGGTCAAACAGGGACCTGGGAGTGGCGTCACATCACTTAAGGGTCAAGACAAGGAGAGGAGAGCATATGTGTCCGCTCTCATCCCTCCCCTATACCACATGCCACCAGCACCCACTGAACCAGTCCTGGGCCCACGAATGGGCAAGCGGAGGCCAGGACATCTAGCGGGCAGGGGGAAGAGCCTGGCACTGTGGGCTGTGTGGAAGCAATTGGGCGGCAGTGCTGCCGCCTGAATGCTTCCACCTGACAGGTGAGCCCTGGGGGGGCCAGGTTTACAGTATGTATTGAGCTTCCTTGTGTGGGTACTTGCATTAATACACAGGCATTTTTGATATTGTGGCCAGTGTATGTACATTGCGATGTTTGTTTACTCTTCTGCTTCTGTTACCATGCTATAGCATCACCTCACCATGTATTCCAAAATGTAGCTCTTCAGATTGGCTGTACTTAAGTTTTGTTCATGCACTGTTCGATTCCTTAATAAAATTAGTATTAAGTTCACTGTCTGCAGCTTATTTATTTACTTCAGTTACTTGTATAGTGCCGTCAATTCACGCAGCGCTTTACATATATATTGTACATTCACATCAGTCCCTAACCCTCAAGGGGCGTACAATCTAAGGTTCCTAACTCACATATACACATACTGGGGTCAATTTAGACAGGAGCCAGTTCACCTTCCAGCATATCTTTGGAGTGTGGGAGGAATCCGGAGTACTCAGCGGAAACTTACACAGGCACAGGGAGAACATGCAAACTCCAGGCAGCTTATAGATTTATGGAAAAAATGTGGCCGGTCCCATTCAGTATTTAAATATACATTTTCTCTTCTCTTATAGCTGATAAATACAAGTGAAAATTTGAGCAAAAGTAGGAAGATCTTGCGGTCCATATCTAGAAAGTAAGTAAAATAGCTGGTAAGTCTAAGATGTATGCACAACCCTCAGTCTCACTCTTGTAATTAAATTTGTTCCTTAAGGCACCTTTCACACAGGTGAGCAAGGGGCGGTAAGTGCAGCGGGTGATCCGTGACTTTACCTCTCCCTTCTGTTCACTTTCAAGCAGACAAAGAACAGTATCCTGGCCTTAAAACCTCCTTTCACTGTCCTCCACTGCGGATCACTTTTTCTGAGTGGCTGTAAACACTGCGGTTATTGTGAAAGGAGCCTAAAGGTTGTTAGTACAATTTTATATAAAATATAATTTTCAGTTTTGTCTCTGAGCTAAGGATGTAAATGAAGCAATATCTTGCTTGTTTATTATGATATAACCCTTTTCACAGTCAGTTTGTTTATTGAAACTTTAGGCAGTAAGAAGTACATGAAATCAAAATGTACAAGGTCTATGATTCAGTAAGGCTAGTAATTTTTTTTTCTATCCACATGCTGCTTCTACTACTAGCAAACATCTATAGTAACCGCTCTACAGACTTGTGCCTAGTGATCTCCCTACATCTCTCATTCACTGTTAGTCGCATTTTAACCTTTCTTTGGGGCATGTAGATCACTTCTTCCATGCTATGTGACCTATTATGTCCAGGGAATATCCAATTGCCTCCTGGAGGATCAGGAAGGATTTTTTCCCCACAAGGAAAAGGACCTTGATTTATTTATTTTTTTTGGTTTTGGTTTTTTTTTTCTTCCTCTTGATCACCTGTCAGAAAAGGGGATTGTGTGCATGGAAGTTTTCTGTTTTTTTTTTTTATATTGGTTGAACCAAATGGCATTGTCTTTTTTCATTCTAACTATTTAACTGTATAAGGTAGTTCTCAACTAGTATGATAGGGAATTCCATCTTCAAATTTATACCCATTCCTCATCCTGGAACTTCTTCTGTTTGAATATGCCAAACACCTAACCCTTAGTAATCTGGAGCTATTGGTTCAACTTCGTAAGTCCTCCTCCTAACACCTTGCTCTTGCACTCTTGTGCACTATTTTGCAAGAAGTTGCTTTCCTCTTCACCTGCAACATCTCCAATTTCTCTGAGGGGCCTTATTCATGTGCTATTGACCACACAGAACTCTCTGTGTTCATTGGGGTTACCCCCTTAAGTTTTTCTGTAAGAATGAAGCCTTCCTCTCTCTTTTGCCCTTGGCATACATAGTTTTGCCTTCGTTCCCTTTATTTTCTTTTTCAGAGCCCCTGTTTATTTTTTTTCTCCAATATGCGCACAAAATATTCTGGAAGCCAGTGCTTCTTGCTTCTTTGGTGCTCTTCCTATCCCCCTTCCCGTGTCCTCCCTTGAAGGCATGTTAAAGATATTTCTCTTTTTGCTTTATGGTTTGGGTCAGCACTGTTATCTACGGCTACCAGCCACAGCTTCACTTTGGAACTGACCCATCGCACTGCTGATTTGCGCTTCAGGCCATAAAGTGCTTCTGCTATCAACTATTTGTTCAGGTTCGCTGACACTTCTTGTTTTCTCTTGTGGGCCTGTTGCTTTTATATTGGCTGTTGCCAACCCCTTGATTTATTGCTTGGGGAATAGATTCCTATGTCCTGTACTGTACACTTAGGATAATAGGAATTTTGGTGTACCTGTAAATTCCATATTTTGTAGTACAGTACAGGGCATAGGTTCCTCCCCTCTTTCCTTTGTGATCTCCATAATGCTTGCTAAAAAACTGAAGACTCACAGACTAGACAGAGTTATATGGGTACAATTGGGGGCCATCCTAGAAAAGCTTTTGCACGTGTCCAGTCACCTGAAAGTCCTTTAATGTACTCCAAGATAGGAATGTTCTCAAATTCTTTATTTACTGATTTCATTGGCACTTAATAGGGTATTCAAAGTGAACAGGAATTTGCTTTTACATAACTGGATTCTGTAAGTTAATATATACACAACCCTTTGTGTGAAGATTCCTGGCTTCCACCACTTGGGAATCTGCTCCCACTAGGGGTAGAGTTGGCTGGCCAGGACTAGTTAAGGCAGCTGAGCAGGTCATGACAAAAGCCACAGAGTAGACACAGAATGTTTGGTGTGCCTGCTCGCTTTACAGCAGTTAAAACCCCAAAAAGGGCTGAGGTGTAGAATCTAAGGTACCGCTTGGTCTTCACCAAACCTCGTAGAGGTGTTACACTGCAGGTGATACCCAGACTGCGATCTTCCGAGACTCAGCTGAGCAGGCAAGTGCCAACTCCTTTGCAGCTCTGGGCACTGGACACAAGGTATCAGGTAACACAGGGGAGATAGCAATAGTGCAAAGGAGTACACAGAGACACAAACTGCTAACAAGGCTGGATTAAACTCGCAGGGGAAACAAACTGCAAAGTGTGACAGAGAGTGCAAAGGGAGACATGGAGGTGAAGGAAGACTGGATGCAGGCAGTAGTGCACAGAGTGGCTAGAGCAGGATACAGACAGGGGAACACTGGGATGATACAGTGTAAAGCAGGCTGGAATACACTAGGAATACAAGGCTGGAAGCAGGCTGGGACACACTGGGTAATACAAGGCTGGAAGCAGTATGGGCAAACACTGGGAGCACAAAGCTGAAATCAAGCTGGGACGCACTGGGAATACAAGGCTGGGAATCACTGAAGACAGTAGAAAACGCTAAGGACTACTCGAGGCTGCTATCACTGAAGACAGTAGAAAACACTAAGAACTACTCAAGGCTGCTAGTGCCTCGATGCTTTGCTCCAACACTAAGCAATCTGCATGCTAGCTGTTTAAGATGGCACTTTTTCTGTGGCTGCACACAGAGAGAAAGACCCGGCACTGGAGTGTTAAACAGGTGAGTCTCACAGCTTTTTTTTTTTTTACTAGACCAGCCAATGTGTATCCCCCACCAACAATGCGAAGATTGCACTCACCAAAGACCACAATTTTCAGTAGGTTTAAATGCACAGATATCATTCAAAAGGAACATATAGAGGATTGCAGCATATTGTAAAGCACTGAGCAAACTGTAGGCACTATATAAATCCTGTATAATGATAATGATAATTTGGACCTCCTGGCCCCACTTTCACTCTGTCTGCTCACAAACTAATCGGCTAAATTAAGGATTTGACAATACTGTTTTAAAGTGTTTGTTGTACAGAATTATTTTGAGGACATGTTTTGCTTTTGAAACTTTTTTGTGTGTTCCTTTCTAGAATTGTGACCAACAAGCTTTTGCTTTCCATTATCATCATCTTGGAACTTGCCATTCTTGCTGGATTGGTTTATTACAAGTTTTTTAGGAAAACCTGACCCTTTGCAGCAAATGATACTCTTCGAACGAAGACTGAAATTAAGATGCACCGACCAGAAATCTGCTGATTTTGTTCAAATTAAATATACTGCAAAGTTTCATTAATGTAAAAAAGAAATTAAATTCACTGAAAACATTTTGCAGTGTCCATTCTCATGACATCATACAATTGCAAAATGTATTGTTGACATTGCAACCAAATTAAACCCAGTACTTAACATCATAAATGCTTACGTTCTTACAATGTTTTCATTTCTTAGAATATTCATGTGAAATAATTGCTTTGAGAGTGTGCTCTAAGCCTGGCCTGCTGTTAATCCATAGCAGCAACCAAAACAGTATGAGCAAAACAAAGTGAGGGACCCAAAGAAACTTGCGTCATCTGCACACATAGTGTAATGGTCACTTGAACCTCTCCATTCAGAGTTATCTAGAGTCAAACCCTGTAGAACATGCAGACAGATCCTACATGGTGCCTTTTCCCATTGAGACACCTCCACACTGCGCCTCAAGATACTGGGTATCTTCCTCAGCATACCCCTCAGCAACCCCAGGAACCCTGTGGTACTCCAGAGCAGGACACACACTCTCTACTTTTTGCTTCAGAAGCTGTTTTCAGGGACCTGGTGAGCTGCAGAGGTCCCACCAGCAGCTCCCTGACAGTAGATCTCTTCACACATCCACCTTGAGACATGGAGGATCTCTTTTCAGCATTACATGGGGCAGCAGGCACTTCTTTTGCCAGCTTCCTTTTATCCCCTTTCCTTTTATCCCCTTTGAAACCCCAGAAATACTCTGAACCAAACAAGGCATACTAGTTCTCACAGTGAGCACTAGTTCTGCATTGTCACTTCAGCATTTTCTCTGCCACAAGCCACCTCATCGCTGTACAGTAAAGGCCCCTACACCCACCAAAACTTTGCACCCTTCCAAACAATCTTAATTAGTGATCCATTTCTGGAAAATCTTGTGGCTTAGAACACAGCCTGCCGACTACACCACTTGGAGGAAGTATAATAAATGCATCCACAAACACAAAGATATTTGCTTCCTCATTGACAATGTCTGTGAAATCTGCAGATTAGAAATAGGGGCTATAAGTAAAGATCTCTGCCAGGTATCCAACAGAGTGAACAACCCTAAAGAAAAACTCAATCCAAATATGAGGTCACCACATAGCAAAGGAAGAGTCTGAAATACATGACCTTCAGTAACTCCTAGGTAACTCTGGTCAGAGGGCTACCTGAGGCCACTCAGAGAACTTTAAGCTAGTTCTCCAAGCAGTCTTTAAAGGATAAGTATAGCCAAAGCATTTTGGCTATACTTCTGCTATGAATCATAGGACTGCAGTTCTGCACTCCCATGATCCATTTTCAGCTGACAGCGGGCTGAATCGGTCCAGGCTCTGAAAAGATCCCGACCATATGGTCAGGATCCAACCTGATGCTTGAGCCGTGCCTGAGCCAACCGCTACCACAGCCCAGCGTGTCAGTGAGCGCTGGAGGGGCAGAGCAGAGAGCTGGTGACTGACAGAATGGTGAGATCTGAGCAATCAACAGTCTTTGATCACTTAGTTCTCAGTATACATTTTTTTTTTTTTTTTGTAAATCCCATACTTTTCTTTTAACAATATACTGGTTCACCCATCTTACCCACACTATTAAATTCAATAGAGATCATTGCGACCTCCAACCACTTCATAATCCAGATTGCATAAGTCCACAGTTTTTAGATAAAAATAAACAATTTCATAACTAGAAATCTTTCCTGACTTATCCTGGTATACAGTCAGGTCCATAAATATTGGGACATCGACACAATTCTAACATTTTTGGCTCTATACACCACCACAATGCATTTGAAATGAAATGAACAAGATGTGCTTTAACTGCAGACTGTCAGCTTTAATTTGAGGGTATTTACATCCAAATCAGGTGAACGGTGTAGGAATTACAACAGTTTGCATATGTGCCTCCCACTTGTTAAGGGACCAAAAGTAATGGGACAATTGGCTTCTCAGCTGTTCCATGGCCAGGTGTGTGTTATTCCCTCATTATCCCGTTTACAATGAGCAGATAAAAGGTCCAGAGTTCATTTCAAGTGTGCTATTTGCATTTGGAATCTGTTGCTGTCAACTCTCAAGATGAGATCCAAAGAGCTGTCACTATCAGTGAAGCAAGCCATCACTAGGCTGAAAAAACAAAACAAACCCATCAGAGAGATCGCAAAAACATTAAGGGTGGCCAAAACAACTGTTTGGAACATTCTTAAAAAGAAGGAACGCATCGGTGAGCTCAGCAACACCAAAAGACCCGGAAGACCACGGAAAACAACTGTGGTGGATGACCGAAGAATTCTTTCCCTGGTGAAGAAAACACCCTTCACAACAGTTGGCCAGATCAAGGACACTCTCCAGGAGGTAGGTGTATGTGTGTCAAAGTCAACAATCAAGAAAAGACTTCACCAGAGTGAATACAGCTGGTTCACCACAAGATGTAAACCATTGATGAGCCTCAAAAACAGGAAGGCCAGATTAGAGTTTGCCAAACGACATCTAAAAAAGCCTTCACAGTTCTGGAACAACATCCTATGGACAGATGAGACCAAGATCAACTTGTACCAGAGTGATGGGAAGAGAAGAGTATGTAGAAGGAAAGGAACTGCTCATGATCCTAAGCCTACCACCTCATCAGTGAAGCATGGTGGTGGTAGTGTCATGGCGTGGGCATGTATGGCTGCCAATGGAACTTGTTCTCTTGTATTTATTGATGATGTGACTGCTGACAAAAGCAGCAGGATGAATTGTGAAGTGTTTCGGGCAATATTATCTGCTCATATTCAGCCAAATGCTTCAGAACTCATTGGACGCCGCTTCACAGTGCAGATGGACAATGACCCAAAGCATACTGCAAAAGCAACCAAAGAGTTTTTTAAGGGAAAGAAGTGGAATGTTATGCAATGGCCAAGTCAATCACCTGACCTGAATCCGATTGAGCATGCATTTCACTTGCTGAAGACAAAACTGAATGGAAAATGCCACAAGAACAAGCAGGAACTGAAGACAGTTGCAGTAGAGGCCTGGCAGAGCATCACCAGGGATGAAACCCAGCGTCTGGTGATGTCTATGCGTTCCAGACTTCAGGCTGTGATTGACTGCAAAGGATTTGCAACCAAGTATTAAAAAGTGAAAGTTTGATTTATGATTATTATGCTGTCCCATTACTTTTGGTCCCTTAACAAGTGGGAGGCACATATGCAAACTGTTGTAATTCCTACACCGCTCACCTGATTTGGATGTAAATACCCTCAAATTAAAGCTGACAGTCTGCAGTTAAAGCACATCTTGTTTGTTTCATTTCAAATGCATTGTGGTGGTGTATAGAGCCAAAAATGTTAGAATTGTGTCAATGTCCCAATATTTATGGACCTGACTGTACATGGCAATAACACAGATTTCTACAGCCTTTACTGACAACACTTTAGGACAATCATATCAACTACGAATGGGTTGTTCCCATACAACCTCGTCGCATAGTGGAAGCACCTCCATTATCTGCTTCCCTAAAGACTTGAGTCGCACAGGAATGCATGACAATGGAAATCACGGTTTTCAATGGTGCCCTTCACATCAATACAACTCGCATCGTGCGATTTTGGAAAAGGTTCATCTACTACTTTGGTGCGATTCCAGCCCCACAAAATGTGCAAACCACTTCAAAGTAGCATCCCAGTTGCATTACATAATTGCACTGAAGGTTGGCTCAAAATCAGATTGCAGCAGTGTGAACCTAGCCCTATCCTCATTCTTTAAAGACCTGAACATGATCTGTTTGTATCACCAGATGGGACACAATACTGCCTATGCCTACTAACTCACCAATTGAGGAAACTGTCAGATCCAGGAAAAAGTCCTGACAGCATATGCATTGCCTCCTAACAATCCGGTAGATGGCAGTGACAATTATTTGCACATCTACAACTTATATCTGTTTTCCCAAATCACTAGCTAATGCACCTAACTCTTTCAACAGTTGCCTTTACTTCGTTTCCTGCTACATCATGGAAACAAGCCACCTGAAATAGGCTCTGCTTCTTTGACATCTAAATATTTTCATTTTCTCTAAATTTAATGTATAACAGATGAGGTTTTGCTAACATTTTTCTTTCAGGTTTCCTGATTTTAAATTTTCATCTAAACAATACTACAAATGGTTGCATATACATTTACCAACAACATTGGTTTGCAGGGAGCCAGGTACAAGCAACCTAGACCCATCCAGCCATTTCTCCATCTAGGTTTCTCGATCCCCACAATTTTAATTCCCTCAGATCCACTCAGGTCCCATGGACCTGTGAATGATGGAGAACCCTTGAACAAAGAAAATGGGTTCCTAAACCCAACATTCCTATTGCATGTTTTTTTACTTGTTGCATTTTACTCACCCCTCTGAAAGCTGCTGCCTCTCTTCTTTGTTCCTAACCTTCCTTTCCTTCGCAACCGCAGATCATGAATCTCCCTCGTCAGCAGCAGTGGAGATCACTCTGCCATCCTTCAACCTTTTCCCACACTGCTGGATCAGGATAATGATGCCTGTTACAACCTCAGAGATAAACCTGTTTAGCCATTTGGATATAATAAAAATCTAATGTTTAGAGATTAGGTGACGTGGGCACAATACACAAAGCGGTGTCTTACTGCATCCAAGTATGAACAGTTTTGTTTTTTTTAAGTTTGTTGAAAAATGCTGACAGCTGAATGTAAAAAAAAAAAGAAAAAAAAAATTGCTGGCAATTAAAAATTAGGAAAGAATGGCATGGGTCATGGGGTCACTGCAATCCATACCAGGCTCTTTTTGGGTGAGCACCCTCCTCTTTCTGAACCATACCAAGCCACATGCCCTCAACATGGGAGGCTGCCGACTGACAGCTCCGTCTCCTGACCGTTCTTAGGGGAGGGGCGACCTGGTGACCCCCCTACCCAAAAGCACCTCCCCATGTTAAGGGTATGTTTGGATAAGGGTCTGGTATGGAATTTGGGGGTGGACTCCGCACCATTTTTAAAAATTATTTTGACATGAGGTTTCCTCTCAAAACCCATACCAGACCCGAAGGGGTGCATACTTTTTTTTTTTCTTCATTTTTAGTTGCTGGTAAATATTTTTTTTACATTCAGCTGTGAGTGGGCTGATGACTCATTGGTTAAGGACACGGCGGCTGCCTGCTCCTTAACAGCCGTGACAGTTGCTGGTTGTTAAGGAGGCCTGCTCTTTAACAAACAGTACATACCCCATGCCTTGACGACTGTAACGGAACCGGAACCCAGACCGCACTGAGTTTTTCTGTTATACCACAGCTTCCCCTGTCCAAACACCATCCACGGACCACACCCTTGAAATCCCTCAGGAAACAGACAGCACCCAGCTCTTCTTAATACACGAAGCCAACTCTAATTTATTTTACACAAACAACATGTTTTATACAGAGGGTGGGGAAAGACAACCAGGGACAGGAAACACCTCATCAGCCCTCCCCATCCAACCAAGACACAGAACAATGGGATGCAGCCATGCTGCAAAGGACATTGACCAACCCCCACACCAATACACAAACAGTACATCCCATAATAGTTGGCTGGACAGGAAGACACAGCACAATGGGGGGTAGCACATGGCAAACAGACAATGGACAGCCATGTGGCCTAGACAAAGGAACACACACTATACACAAGACTCAGACATTCACATACACACCCTGTACCCCTTAAACAGGCACAGGGTGGGTTAAACATAATGATTTGGGGAGATGATACAGAGGTCCCCCCACCCCCAAAAGTCACTCCCGTCACAACCACCACTTAATTACCACATGCATTTAATTATGTATTTCCTTCTGTAAATTGACATAATGTCTTTTTTATGTGGTATTTACTGAGCGTTTTTGCAAGTATGTTGTAAATACCACATACTAACAATAGTGAATTGACATTTTCAGTATTGCATGCGATATGTGGTCATGTGACCAACATAACGCATGCAATAACCTTTAGTGAATTGTCCCCAGTGTGTATTAAGTATTTTCTGTTATCTTGTTTGCTGTACATGTTCCAAGGCATCTAACGTACAGTAGCTCTTATTTTCTTTGACCTCTGATCTGAACAACTGTTTTTTTTACATTTGTTTATCAAGAAAACAATAAAGATATTGAAACAGAGACCTGAATTAGTTTAATGTTCTTTTATCATAAAGGTCAGATGCTGGCCATACACACTTCAAACTTCTCATGATCCACCCATGATCCCACCCCCATTGATTCCCTCATCCACACTAAGCAGCGTAGAGAAATGTCACCTGACAGCCATTGTATTTATTAGGTGCTGCTCCAGCAGCTGCTGAATACTGGTACAGTGCTTGTATCTAATTGGATGCAAGGGCTTGTGATAATTGTGCATACAGATATGGACAATGAGAACCATATTTTGTATCATACTCTGCAGATTTCATTCTCACTCCAGTCCTCCCCCCCCACTCCCTCATTCAATGGTATGTGGTCTCTGTGTGTGTGCTGGGGTCACAAGTGCATAAGGCACAGCTGGATAGCTTCATGGTTGTAACCCCAATTAAGCCTGGATGGCTGATAAACCCTTTCATCTGCCCTGTCGTAAAACTGTAACTCAGGCGGCCCCTTGACATGTAGCCTTACCTCAGAGTGGCCATAACAATGTACATCCCATTTGAATCACTTTTTCATACAAATTCATAACCTTCAACAGGAACAGGGTACAGTAAAATAAAGTATATATTCAGATAGGTCATTTTAATATCTGACACCTATGTGGTGTCTATAGGAGAGTAGAAAGCAATATGTTTTTATCGGGAATGGTAAGATATGCCATATTTGGTGTCTGGACATTCAGAATATGATTCTGCATATTAATCTGCCGGTGGCTAGGCTGCTACATGTACCTAGTGAAGGTTATTGACCATGGTATAAACTTGGATGGGATTTGGGTCACAGCCTGGGTCTCTGCCTAGCACCCCTCCCCAAATGAGGCGATTGGCCCTTGGCTTCAGTAGACACCCCCTGCTGGGACACTAGAAAACAGGCTGTCAGGCCTGGAGAGGGAAGAAGAGATTCTCCCTTTTAACATCAGGAACCATCTTTGGGAGAAAAGGCAACCCTTTTGTTCGGACGATTGGACTCTGCTTAAACCAAGGACTTCTGCAAGTATCCTACCTTCTTAAACTTCTTTTATCTCTCTGTTGTGTTATTGCTCTCCCTATATATATATATATATATATATATATATCCTACATTTTTTCTGTAAATGTTTATTGCACCATTTTGACCTTTTTAGTAATAAATCCTATTTTCTGAAAAGTGTTGAACTGTTTCTAAAGCTCTTTAATGCAAACTAAGAATCCCTGTCTCTGAAAAGTGCTACTGTGTGTTATAAAACCTTTGCATACATCTGTCTGCGGTGGCAGTGTGTATAGACGCTTATTCAAACATCATAGTGTTACTGGTAAGATTTGTGACTTTCCTCCTTCTCTGTAAAAAGCTGGTGGTGGCAGTGTGAAGGGTTCATTGCATAATTAACCTGACCCAGTAACAATCGCTCTCAGGCTGCTGGCACGTAGATTGTGGTCCAGTGAGCTGGAAAATCTTTGTGCAGGGTGCAGCTGAGAGTGGCATTGTTACGCAAGTGACAGCGTGGTTTTAGATTGGCTGGTCCTTCGGTCACAAGTTGGTGAGAAGGGCTGGGGTCTGATGCCACGCCCGTCACAGGGCTCTCTTGCCAAGACTATTCATAACCAGTCCTTCAACAAAAGTAATTTGAAAGGGTTTCCTACTGCTTGAATTACAGTAGATTCAGTAGCACATTTTAAGCGGTTTATGGTCAGCATAAATCCTAAGAGGAGGTTGACCCATGATGAACATAAAGCGCAATCTGCAGATACAATGTTTCTACAAGAAATGTACTTCGATGAATTTAGTTCACTTAAATTTGCTTCCAGCTGTTTCCCCCAAACATAACTTGGTTCCTAAAAGATTTAAAAAAACAGCAGTGTAGCTGTACTACTTAGGAACACATTCAATTTCCTATCCTCTAAAATAATAGCAGGTGACAAAGGCCAGGTTCTTAATCCTTCATAACCACCATGGACTGACTAAAATTATGCTTTGAAATATTTGTCAAACACAGCCTGAAGAGTTACCTTCCTTTAAAAAGTTTTAATCCTGCTTTCAGGGGTACACCACACATCTTGTTTTTGTGGGAGATTTAATTTTGACATTCTGTCCAACCTAACACTGCCACTCACTATCACAAAGACTGCCATTGTCACCAAGGCAATCATTATGTCACGGTGTGTGGTCAGGTTCAGAGACCAGTAGCTATAGCAGCAGACCAACCAACAGGATAGGTAATCAAGCAGGTCACCCTGGGAAATGACACAGGCTCACCTGAGGTGCAGGGTCTAAGCACTAACCGGCATTCACCAGAGCTCCTGATGGTGGAGATGGATTTTGCTGTGTGTTAGTACCAGGTCGCAGTTCTCAGGATCACCCCACCAGGAAGTGAGCAAGCCAGAATCCAGTAACTGATATGGCAGGTAGGGATCTAGCAGATGCGTAGTCGGTAAACAAGCCAAGGGTTGGTAACAAGCGGTAGCAGGTTGGGATGAGGCAGAATCGTAGTCAAGGAACAAGCCAAAGGTCGGTAGCAAAGGTATGGACGGCAGCAGGAGAGAAAAAGCGAGATACTGGCTGGAGAAGGCACAATAATCTGGCAACCAGGAAGTGCAGAGACATGGCTTAAATCAAGAAGTTCATGGGAGGAGCAAGGAGTTCAAGGTTCAGCAGAAAACAAGGCAGGATTGTTCAATAGATCAGGCAGAGTGTTGTCCAGCATCCCAGGTAGCTCAGTGAGAAGAGTTACTGCCTGACACAGTAGAGGTCCCATGTTCAAGTCCAGGCCCTGACACATTATGACAACTAATTTGTTAACACATCTCTGAAGATTTCACAACCCAACCAACAGGCAATACTTCTTTATTGTATATCACGGGACTAATTGCAGCCGTATTATTCCTTACTCAGAGTTATGTACCATCTACCAGTGATTGGACAGTAGAAAAAGACAGGAAATCCTCTCCCATACAGGAAGTGCCTTAGTTTTCTTTATCGTACATCACAGGACACAGAGCAGGATATTCATGACTGGGTTATAGGCGACCTATAGGTGAATGTACAGTGACCGACCAATCAGAAAGGAGGTCCTCCCCTATATAACCCCTCCTACACAGGAAGTACTTCAGTTTTTTTGCCAGTGTCTGTAAGGTGGATGGTCATTGAAAGTGTTGCTGTGCTCTTGGAGCATACCTGAAGGTCCAGAACGGTTCCATTAGAGAATCGGGGACTTTAATCTGATCCATTTGGAAAGCTGTGAACCAAAATAGATGGTACTTGAGCCACGCTGGATAAGAAGAATCCTCGAGGTTTTGCCTATAATGTAGCCTTACAGCACTGAACCCAGTGCAAATGGAACCCTGTGCAGTTTTAAATCTGACCAATGCGTTTCCAGTGGGGTGCTGTACGGGTCCAGGGCAGTGGCCCCTCAGCATGGAGACTGAGTTCTTGAAGGTCTGTATGACAATGCCCTTTGATGCCTTCAGAAAAAGTCCGGAAGTGACGAAACACGTCAGAGGATGTGCCGTCTGATGTAATTCTGCAAACCGGAAGTGGCGGAGCGGCCATTTTGACTGTTGGAAAAGGCATGAATAACGTTCCAGGATGCTGCTCAGGCTGAGTCATGGGAACATATTGCTGATTTTTATTTACCCCAATGTAAGCATTACTATTAAATGTTTGATTACCCACTATACTCTGCAACATGGGCTTTTCTCTATTTGCATGAGGATGATGGAGTTATAAGGGCTTTCCTTAAAGATTGGAACCCCTTACACAGCATTCTGGAGTAGGAGTCTGAGAAGTAACTACAACACCTGGTTGTTCTCTGTTAAGGCTTGAAATTACTCTTGTGAGGGTAATTGTATGCATTTTTGCCCTATAGAAGTGTTCACATTTTTTTATTTATTTCTTATTTATTTAATTTTGATTTATATTTGTTTTAGTTCATTTATAAAGTTTTGATTTATGAGTGTACACTGTTTGTCACATTTATTTATATTTATTTATGGTGTACACAGTGATCTCATGATTTACGTGTTACTCATGTTTTGAATCTTGTTTTGTTTTGCATGTATTTGTTATTAATATATACTTATTGGTTGTTAAAGTATATATCGATTTATTGAGGTAATACACTATTTTATTTTTATTTTTTTTGAGGTACGCACCTGATCTGGATTTGTGTGAATATTGAAGTTGGACACAGAGGATTTTTTTTTTTTTTACTTTATTTAGTTATACTTATTGACTGACACAAAAAAGGTTTTTATAATATTTTTCACTTTCAAGGGTAGAAGTGTGACTTGTTTGGACTATTGAATTTACACAAGTTGGGTTTATATATGTTGTGTAATATTTAATTTGGGATGCCGAATACTGATTTATTTATTGTATGACAATGCCCACCATGATGGGTGAAGGTTGGTGTCTGACGGAAGTCAGGGACCTGTGGCGGGACTGGTAAGATATCTCCCTTTTTTTTTTTTTCTTTTTCTTTCAGAGAAACAACAAAGTTCTCAATTGGAGGGAAAAGGAGATGTGTTGACTGTGGTTTCCACAAGGGTGAGTGCTCGCGATTGTTCCCAAGATATGCTTGCCTTTTTTGTTTTCGGCCACTAGAGGGAGTACAGCCGGCCATAGGTTGCATGCGCACGAGGTTCACGCGCGCATGTGCAGTAGCAGCCGGAAAAAGAAGTCAGCCATATTTATCTGGAGGCCTGGACACACATGGGCTGCTGCTGAGGGATTCCTGTGGCTGGGACACAGAGCAGGCTATTCAGTGGGGCACATGAGTGTACTCCCTTGAAGGGGAAGTGTTGGCCAGTCAGTCAGGAGCCGCCCTTGGTGGCTCACAAGGTCAGTTCCATTGAGTGTTTTTCTTCAACACACTACTTGCATAGCTGTAACTCGTGGTCTGTTTTTACTAGTGAAGGTGCACAGGTTTTACGCTATCTGAAGTAATGTCTTCCAGAAAGCAGAGTGGGGAATATGCAGCATGAAAGGGCACTAATTTGTCATTTTCTGAGGAACCTAGTCGTAGGTTTGCTGTATTATTCTCTCCTGAGAGGTCAGAAGCGACTGGGCAGTCTGAGCTGCTGCATCTATCTGGTATTATGGTTACTGCTGGGCATCTGCCTTGGCATATGTAACCAAGGATGATCTTGGTTCAACCTTAGTGGGGTTAGAAGATAAGATTGCTTGGATGATTGCATCAGTTTCTCAAGGGACTAAGAAGCGGGATAGATCACCGTCACTAGAGCCACAATCCTGGAGCAGAAATGGGTAGAGCCTGAGGAAGAGGAAGAATTGGAGGAAGGTCGGGCAGTAGAATCTCTCTGAGGAGTCACAGCCTGAGGAGAAGCAGGCGGTCTCTGCCTCCCAGTTTCAGAGATTTTTAGTCCAGAACCTCACTAATATGGTACGGTCTGGATTCAGGCTACCTCTGATAGAAACCTCTGAGGTTACTTATTCTTCTCTGGGCTCTTTGAAGCCTCCACAGGGTACTCAGGCCTTTCCAGTGCATCCTGTTCTGGAGAAAACTATGTATGCTGACTGGGATAACCCAGACAGGTTTTTTGTTTCACCAAAGAAATTTTCTTTGTTGTACCCCCTGGAAAAAAAGTTTAAGAAATGGGGTTTGCCTGTAGTGGATGCAGCTGTTTCATCCCTAAATAAATCTTTAACATGTCTTGTGGGTAGTGTCCAGGTTTTCAAGGATCCAGCAGATAAGCTGGAATCCCTCCCTAAGACCTCCTTCACCCTGGCAGGTTCTTCCGTACAGCCAGCTGTGGCAGCTATTGGCATTTGACAGAGTCTTTCTGAATCGAGCAGTGGCTTGGAAGCCCATCAGTGCAGGGAAAGTGTTCGGCCAAGAATTTGGAGGGTGTTCGTGTGCTTTGTTTTGCGGTTGATGTTCTTTAAGATTCAGTTCAGCTAATTTCTTGCTTGGCCCTCCTGTCAGTGTACATGCGCAGGGTTTTGTGGCTTTAGAGTTGGTCGGCAGAACTGCCATGCAAAAAATTGTTAGGTTTTCCCTTTCATGGGGAATGGCTGTTTGGGGAAGATTTAGACAAATCTATCTAAGAGATTTCAGGGGGAAATAGTTTTCATCTACCCTTTTAAAAGGAAATCCAAACGCCCTTCTTTTAAGGTGTCAGGGACTTTGGTTGCTGGGCTCTCATCTACCTGTCAGGCATTTCGCCACACACAAGCCCCAGCCTCCAGAGTTAGATCTCAAAATCAAAACACAAGGAGGCCCCAGGTGCAAAAGTCATCCAAGACAGATCCAAAGTCCACCTCCTTATGAAGGGGCACCCCCACTCATTCGTGTGAGGGGGAAGGCTATTAAATTTAGTGCTCACATGGAGGGCTCTAATCCAAGACAAATGGGTAATTTCCACGATCTCTCTGAAGTAGGGACTAGAATTTCGGGTCTTTCCCCCTCCCCGGATTCTAAAATCAAATGTACCTATATATCCAGAGAAAAGAAGAGCTTTGTTTCAGGCACTTGATTGCCTGAAATAGGGAGTGATCATGGAGGTTCCAGCCGATTGAAAGGTTTCAGGGGTTTTATTTAAACCTATTTACAGTTCCAAAACCAAATGGGGATGTAAGGCCCATTTTGGACCTCAAGTGGCTAAATCAGTTTCTAAATGTCTGGTCTTTGTGAATGGAATCTATTCGTTTAGTAGTGGCCTCCCTACAGGAAAGAGATTTTTTCCATAGACATCAGGGACGCATATCTTCATGTACCGATATTCATTCCTCACCAAAGATTTCTGCGGTTTGCAGTAGAGGCTCACCATTTTCAGTTCATAGCACTACCGTTTGGGTTGGCCATGGCTCCCAGAGTTTTCACAGAAATTCTTGCGCCAGTGTTGGGGCTACCCAGAACTCGGGGGGTATTGGTCACAGGTTATCTAGACAATCTCTTCCTCAGAGGTCAGTCAGTGCCATGTCTGAAGCAGGATGTGGTCTTTACGATGCAGATCCTGGAACAGCTGGGTGCTCAACTTCAAGAAGTCGGCCCTGGAACCAGTGCAGAGACTGGAGTATTTGAGGATGTTCCTAGACACACTTCAGGCAAAGTTATTTCTGCAAAGGGAAACATTGCACCCTGAGGAACGAGGTTTGCAGTTTGAAGACTAAGAGGTATCCTTCAATTCGCCTCTGTGTACGGTTACTTGGGAAGATGGTGTCTTCATTTGAGGCTATTTGCTATGCCCAATTCCACTCCAGACCGCTGCAAAAGTACATTTTATCTGTTTGGAACAAGATGATTCCAGCCCTAGATTATTGGATTACTGTCTCCAGAGGTGCTGCAAAGCCTGAATTGATGGTTGTTGAAAATTTGGAGAGAGGAAGATCCTTTCGGCCAGTGGTGTGGAAGTTTGTAACCACCGATGCCAGCCTTTCAGGTTGGGGGGCCGTTCCGGAGGAGGCCACAGTTCTGGGAACATGGCTTTCACAGGAAAGGGTTCTTCCCATCAATGTCCTGGAACTTCGAGGATTGAGGCTGGCTCTGAGGCATTGGACATCCATGCTTCAGGGTTGGCCTGTAAGGATTTAGTCCGACAAATTACATTTGCCTGGTGTGAGGTTCACAAATGGCACCCACAAAAGTATATGACTGGTAGAATTCTGTTTCTTCTAGCAGGGTTGCAGAAGAAATTGGCTGTTGATACCATTAAGGGCCAGGTTTCAGCATTACCTATTTTTTTCTAGAGGCCCATTGTGTCTCACTCTTTGGTCTGCACTTTTTTACAAGGAGTGGGTGAGTGTTGTTCCTCCTGTCAGGTTGCTTTTTGTCCTTGGGACCTGAACTTGGTTTTGGACATTTTCCAAAAACCACCAAACTTATTGGAGAGATTCCACTGGTCTTATTCACTCGTAAAGGTTTTGTTTCTAGTGGCAATAACTTCTGCAAGAAGGGTGTCAGAGTTGGCAGCTCTATCTTGCAGAGAACCATTTCTGGTTTTGCATCATGATAAGGTGGTGTTGCGGCCTCAACCGACTTTTTACCAAAGGTGGTTTCTAGTTTTAATCTCAATCGGGACGTTGTTCTGCTTTCATTCTTTCCTAGGCCTCAGTCAGCAAGAGAAAGATCTCTGCATACCTTGAATGTGGTACGCGCTATAAGAATCTTCTTGCAGATGACAGCACAGGTCAGGAGGTCAGATGCTCGGTTTGTGCAGCCAGAGGGGCCTAGGAAGGGGCAGGCGGCTTCCAAGGTGACTCTTTCACATTGGATCCGCCAGTTGATCAAGCTTATGGTTTGAAAGGTAAGGTCCTACCCTTTCAGGTGAAGGCACATTCTTCCAGATGTGTGGGGGCATCTTGGGCAGTCCACCATCAGGTGTCAGTGGCTCAGGTTTGCAAGTCCACTACATGGTCTTTGGTTCACACATTCACAAGGTTCTACCAGGTGGATGTCAGAGCCACAGAGGATTCTGCTTTTTGGCCGCAGTGTTTTATGGATGGCTTAGTAGGTCCTGAGGGATTACTGACAGTGGCTATCATGGTGTCACCCTCCCCTCAATTTTCTTCTTGCTTTGGAACATCCCACGTAGTCATGAATAGCCTGCTCTGTGTCCCGTGATGTACGATAAAGAAAACTGGATTTTTTTTCCCTACATCCTTACCTGTAAAATCTATTTCTTGGAGTACATCACGGGACACAGAGGTCCCACCCCTCTTTCTGGAATTTTTTTGCTTGCTACAAAAACTGAAGTACTTACTGTGGAGGGGTTACATAGGGGAGGAGCTCCTCTCTGGTCGGCCAGTGTCCAGTCACCTATAGGTGGCCCATGACCCTCACAGTCATGAATAAGCTGCTTTGTGTCCCATGATGTACTTTAAGAAATGGATTTTACAGGTAAGTATGTAGAAAAAAAATATTTATTTTCACCTGTGTCTGTTTAAAGGTGATGGTCGTTGATGTGCACAAGGTTACCAGATGCTCCATGGTTCCAGTAGGGATCAAGAGTTTGGTGGTTTCTGGGTCTGTTCCTATAGCTTATTGCTCAGAATAATTGTACCAGACCCTGTTGTGTGGAATAAGAGGAGGTGCTGGGTATTGCCTGTAATGTATTTAGTCAGCGCTGAATCCTGCATACACTAACCCTGTGCATTAATAACGGACCAGGGATATCCGGTAGGGTGCTTTTACAGGTCCACAGCAGTTGACCCCAGTAGGGGGGATTGAGTCCCTGAAGACCATATGAAACTGGGTCCACCATAATGGGTGAAGATTGGATCCTTATGTTAAGGATGGATCTGGTGGTGAGCATGATGAGTGTCCATGTAGCCTTCTGGTCCCTGTAATGTATTGTCACCTTTATAACCTGTCAAAAATTTAGAATGTCATTCTTTTTTTCTCCACAAGGAGGCAGTGGTGATACAGGAATGAGGAGCTGCATTTTCTTGGATTCAGTGATGTGTGCCTTATTACTTACTACAGTAAATGCTGCTATGCTATATATTACTTTAGGCTACCCCAATGTATTATTTTGTTAATTATGTATGAGGCTTTTTTAGGGCTCATCAGCCATGTTTGTGGTTATTGTTTGTGGGTCATAATTTTTTTGAATGGTGAAGAGGTGGTAGAACAGCAGAGGAGGGCTCACATATGCCTCCCTCAGGTCAGGAAGACGCTAGATGTAGTCCCTCTGGTGCAGTTTCCCTTGAGGATCCAGGGGTTTCAGGTGGTACTGGACCCTTTCCCCTATCTTGTGTTGTGGCTACTTCTGGGACACCAGTTTATATATGAATGGAGAATTTGTTATCTGCTTTATCAGGGATAGAGTATAAGCTTCCTGGAATACTTTCCACTATGGGTCAAGGTGGCCAAAACCAGGAACATTCTTCTCCTGTCTCCTCTGTGGTTAGAGGAGTAGTTGGTGGATCATAAGGAATTATGTGGGACCTGAGGAGCGGAAGGTGGCAGGCTCCTCATCTGAGGATTCTGCCCCTGAGGAAAGCCAGGGTCAGAGTGTTACCCCAGACCTAAAAGACCTTAGTAAATTTGCTTTCTGAAATGGTCCATGCTGATTTGAAGATGCCACTTCCTGAGTCTGCATCTCTGAATGTTCCACCCCTGGATTCATTGTGGCCGCCACAAGGTTCCCAGTTCCCTTTACACCCTCAATTAAAGGAGGTGGTGTATGCCGATTGGGCTCACCCTGGCAAAGTGTTCATTCTACCAAAGAAGTTTCCTCCACTATACCATATGGAGGAGGAATTCACTAAGAAGTGGAATATGTTTTCTGAGGATGTAGCAATATCCTAATTGGAATGTTATGTCTCCATTGGATGACTTTCTGGCCTTTAAGTATCCATCTGATAAACGGTTGGAGTTGTTGCTCAAGGCATCCCCTTTTCTTTTCTTTTTTGGTTGGCAGTAGCTGTCACGGATCCACAATCGCCACCACCAACATGCGACAATCGCACGACCGCGACTAACAGTAATACGTCACGCCCACGGCGTCAGACCCCAGACCTTCTCACCAAACTCGTGACCGAAGGACCGGCCGATCTAAAACTGCGGTGTGACCCACGTAACAAGGCCACACTCAGCTGCACCCAGCACAGCGATTGCTCAGCTAATGGACTACAATCGGTGCCTGCAGCCTAAATGCGCTTGTTACTGGGTCGTGTTAATTACACAACTAACCCTCTGCTGCCACCACCACTTTGTCGGAGACTGGGAAACTCCTGTTATCAAATATACACTATAATGATTGAAATATTGATCTATATAGCACGGCCTGTGGACCTGTTATACAGAGATATACCCTACAGTAGCGTCTCTTCAAAGGCAGGGATTCGTGAATTACAAGTAAGCGCTTAGAAACAGTTTAACACTTTCAGAAAGAAAGGTTTATTACTAAAAGAGTCAAAACAGGTGCGATACAATATTTACAAAGAGATGTCACAAAAATATATATATGTATATAAAGACACAGCAAAGAGATAATTAGGAAGAAGATTACAGGGTTAAGTTACTTGCCCATATGCCTGGGTTTGCAGATCCAAGTTGTAGAGCAGGGTGATTTCTTGAACTCCTTTTGTTACGATGTTGCTGGGAGATCTCTGTGTGTGTGTCAAGCTCTAACTCACTTGTCTCTTCTTAAAAGTCCCTCTCAAAGGGGGGGGGGCTCTGACTACATGTTTTGGGAGTGGTCAGTGGGAAACTCTGTATTAACTACAGCTTTATAATACATGACATGAAACATACGGTTGACCTGAGGAATGTGCAATTACTCTGGTCAGTTTGATAATGTGTGGGCTTACGCCGTTTTGGGTCAATGCTTCCCAACCCTCTGAGAAATGCTGCCTTATCGGACGTAGGTGAGAAAGGTGACAGTTCTCCCAGACAACTGGTCCCACCAGGAATGCTTCTCCTGGGCTGACCCCCACCATCTTTCAGGAGATAACGTTTGTCTCTCAGGACTGGAAAGGGGGGGATGTGAGGAATGATCGAGGAATACCTCAAATAACAGAAAAGAAAAAGAAGAACTCTGCTTCCAGCTCTGATGAGCTAGTTTGTTACAGTAGCCACTATAGTTGTCTGCCAGAGCCTTAAGGAGGGAATTTAGGCATCTGTCCAGGAGTTTGAACTCCACAGACAGTGAGACTGAGATAATTGAAGGTTTAGCAGATTTCCCTCATGCTCTGTTTTGCTGTGGAGGTTTTAGAGGACTCCATTCTGCAAATTCCATGCTAAGGACTTTTGTCCATTCACCTGTGCAGGATTTTTTGGCTAAAATGTTGGTCTGCAAAAAGCTGTTGGCAAGTTTTCCTTTTCATGGGAAATGTCTGTTTGGGCCAGACTTGGAAAGGAATATCCAGAAGATTTTAGAAGGAAAAAGTTCTTTCACCACTTCGAAAGAAGGGCAGGCTTGCATCTCAAAGGGCGTCTGTGTCCACAATGCAGTCCTTTAATTCCTCGCAGGCTTCCACTTCCAGGGCAAAGACTCCGGGCCTGTTCCATAAGATGTTCTAGCCCTCCAAGCCAGAAGAGTTGGACTCTTTAAGTCTCTCTCTCTCAATGAAGGGGAAGCTTTGCAGGCATTTGCAGTTTGCAGTCCGACCACGTCATCGGATGTATATCAGCTTTACTGTAGATACATTTTGCAATAATTGAATATTCGTTAAAAAGAAATCAATTCTTGAATAAGATTTGTGAGGGTCCAAATAGTGCGTGAAGTCTTTTTCGGATGCATGTAGGCATCTCCAGGGATCGTATAGATTGGCTTTGGTTAGAACATAAGCTCAGGCTGCGGGAGGGTTTTGAAATATCTAACAATTTGTTTATGATAGCATTAAAATCACCACAAAAAAGCAAGAAACCCCTCTGGATTTTTGCAACTTTTTTCCTTAGTTCAGTATATGGATTTGGTGGACATTGGGTGTGTAGAGGTTCACAATAGTATATAAAATATTGTTGATTTCGCAGACTATAATTCTAAATCTGCCTTTACTGTCAGTCAGCTGAGAAACTAATGAAAAGGCAACAGAGTTTCGGACAGCAATCAGAACTCCACATTCCTTTTCAGGACCATTAGACGTAAAAACATGTGGAAACAAGCGGTGCTTTAAGAGAGGAAAACTGTGTTTCCTGAACACAGATCACATCTCCATGTAGCCGTTGAGCCTCCTTCCGCATCATCCAGCATTTGAAAGGACTATTAAGACCATGGGCATTCAAAGAGACAATCTTCAGAACCATGTTAAAATTAGCAAATCAGATGTGTGGTCGTCCTCAGGTGGTATAAGTAGAAATTGCGTGTCAGTGTATACAATCAAAGTAGGTGAGCTTACAGTGTCCATGGTATTCCAGCAGAGAGAAAAACCTCGGCCATCCTGTGTGGGCGGGAAACATCAGAATGAGGTCCGGAGACAAGGCGGGCATTGATGTTCTGTAAAAAAAAAAAAAGACTAGGAAAAGGAAAAATTTGAAAGAGAACAAAACGAATGGTAAACAATCAAGCTCGTGTGAAACAAATCACTTCAGCCATTGGGGGGTAAATACCGTTAGTCACGGCCTAGAGATCTGCTGTCCGAGTGCACAGCGGGTAGTACAGAAACCAGGTAGTGCTGGAACATAGGTATTAATTCTCGTCATCCTGGTACTTGTTCCCATTCAGAAGATATTTTCCTGGGAGAAGCTTTATTGGGCACAGGCTCTTCTCTTCTTCCGCAGGCAAAAGTCCCCATTTTTTAGCTAATTAGATTCCTTCCTCTGAGTTTTCCATTATTACACAGTTGTCCTTCGTAATCGGCAATTTGGTAGGAAATCCCCACTGGTATTTAATGTTGTTTCGCAGTAGTTTCGTGAATGAGATCAGTTTTGTGTGGGCAAGGATGGTATGTTAAGAAAGGTCAGTAAACAGAGAAATCCCATTGTAGGGAGCCGGAAGCAGCTTGTTCTTCCACACAAATAGCATTCTTCCTTAACATGGTAGAAGTGGGTTCTCGCTATTATATCCCGAGTGCTATGGTCTGGCAGAAAGGAGGGTTTCGGCAGTCTGTGCGCCCTATCCATTACTACCTCTCTATTCGGAGTGTGTGGTAGCAGGGTGGAAATCATTTGTTGTATGTACTTGTGGAGGTCTGCGACAGAGACAGTTTCACCGCCCCCCCCCCCAGAAATTTATATTATTCCTGTGGGAGCGGTCCTCCAGGTCCGCCATTTTCAATTTTAGAGTTTTCAGATCATCCTCTGCCTCATTCTGGGCGTCGACTAATTCGTTATGAGCTGTGGCGAATTCACCCATTTTAAATTCCACATGTTACCCGCTTACCCGGATTTTCAACCTCTGTATTGATTTGTGTCACAAAACTCATATCTTTATGCAGGGATCCCTTAAGGGTAACTAACATATCTTTCATGACTGAGGCAGTAAGTGGCAAAGACTCAACAGGGTAATCCTCCAGATGTTCTATGAATTCTCTGCTGGTGTTATGTGAAAAGGAATCATTAGATTTGTCACCCACATGCTGAATATCTGGAGAATATCGTTGTTTAGTCTTCTGAGGGCTGCTGGTTGGTGTCTTTTGAGCAGAATCTGCAGGGCTGGTGGTGTGCAGGGGAGAGCTGTGTCTCTCTCCCTCCACATGTCGCTGCAGATCCGGAGAAGAGCAGGGGCTGGCGCCATTTTGGGGGGAGTGGGCACCTGCCGGAATGAAGAACTCCGTTAACTTGTGGGGCCCCTCCTTTATTTTTAATTTCCCCATCCCTCCGGTTATCTGCCCCACACCACCCGAAGGTAAGCTGCAGTGACGGCGGGTTTTCCCGCTGTCCCTGTTCGCTTTATATAGCAGTGTCTCTTGGCAGTTCCCGGAGCTCTCCTACAGTGTGGCCATCACAGTCCGCGGCCGGCCACACCCCCCCATCCAAGCTCAACTTTTAAAGTATGTGACTTACAGTGAAGTCGCATGATTTCAAAGTTGAGGAACATGCCGATTTCAAGTGCGATTTGCAAGACATTTGACAGATCTCTGCAAATCGCACCAAAAGTAGTGTATTCACTACTTTATAAATCATTGCGGCTCCGGCCAGGTTTTAACTACACCGATATGAACACTCTAATAGTGGTCACATCAAGTGCAACTTGGCATGCAATTTGCATGACATGCGACTTGTAATTCGTATGCCAAGTCGCACCCTATTGTCCGCTATTAGAGCAGTCACATGGGTGCGTTTCCGACACCGATTTCTAAAGTAGTACATGTACTACTTTTGTGGCGATTTGCATAGACATCTGTGTCAGATGACTTGCAAATCACAAGGAAATCGGCAACTTCACTGTGAGTCACATGATTTCCAAATCAGCTTTGATGTGACCGGGGTGTAAGGTCTTTTTATGAGTGTTTTTCCAATTTATGGGAAATCCCGCATACTAGCAAAAGTGAATTGACATTTTCAGTATTGCATGCGAGATGTGGTCATCTGACTGCCTTAATTTATGCAATAATCTGGAGTGAATTGTGCCCATAGTGCTAATAAATGTTGCCATGGGGTTCCCCTTCACATCCCTGTTCAATTTTCTGTTGTATGCTGCACAGGTATGCTTCACTGTTGCTTTCTTTCTGACTCTTATTTGTGGGGTCTGTATACCAAGAGTTAACGCAGGTGGGAAGAGGATTGGTGCTGGATAATCAGGTGCAGTCAATTTCTCTGACCAAATGAATGACCGTGGTGAATGTGGCCTTCTTTGCGGGTGGGGCCTTGTTTGGAATGCTCCAAATCCAACCTATGTTATATAAAGACCTGCAGTAGTGGATGGTTTGGCCTGGTAATAGGCCAGGTTATTTTCAGCAAGTCCTTGCCTGTGGTGATTTGGGGGGTGGAGAGGAAGAAGAGATATTGTGCTGAAATGCCCCAGACCCCACTCAGGCTGTGTTTTGATGTGGGCTGTAAATGTTTAGCATTTTTTTCCTTCTAAAGTGTGTTTGTGTATTATTGTACAATGATTGTGTGTTTATTATCTTTGCATTGTAATCCTAACACAATTGTCAATTGCTCTGCTCTTCTTGCACTTGGCTATAATTTGCTTGCTTATTTAGACTGAAATGCAGTTTTAGGACAAACCTGATCAGAAATGCGTGGGGGATTTGGGGAGGTGAGAGGTGTTTGTTATTTTGGCACTTTCTTATGTATTTTTATATTGAAATTTTGATCTGTAGCATGTTTTGTGGATAGATAATCCTACTAAGTGATGGCGTGTGTTAATTTTATGGCCCTGAAAATGTTTCGTGATTCATATTAACTGATTCCTGCTGTAATTTTTGAAAGCACTGTTCATTAGAAGTATAATATTTTAGATTGTAAGCTCTTATGAGCAGGACCGTTCTATTTTAGCAACATCAATCCTGCTTTTTTTTTTTTTTTTTCATACCAAGAAGTTGACTGTACCTACTTGTTGCTGCTGTCCAAATAAACGTGGAATATATATTTGATCAGTAAACGTTTGGACTATGTATTTTTTGTTATTTCATGTTCAAGTTCAATATACTAGCACCCCTAACACATATTTTGGGAGCTATATAATATGCCCAAATCTAGCTTGTTAGAGTGCACATATGCAAGTATGTCCAAACTAACCGAATTGCACCACAAGACAATGTTATGTAGCAATGAATAGGTAGTGTTCAATGTGCAGCTAGCTATTCTTTTTCTACAATCCTCTTAACAGTAATAAATTAGGCCCCCAATTTATGTTGACTTTGGGCCTTTACCGGCAAACATATATTCGCCAATGCCAAATACACAATAGAGCTGCAAACATATATTCGCGAATGTCATATACACAATGGAGCCGCGTGTAAATTTGCTATGGTGCACAAATAAATGCCAAGACGGCTGTTGGAGGAGGCGCTAGAGCAGCTGTCATACTGGAAATACGTCATCACGTTTGCGGAAGTATGTTTGCGCGCACCCAGAAGTGGTAGTGGGGAGTGTTAGTGGATGGGAGTGTAGTTAGGAGAGTTTAGTGGTAATTTGCAAATCTATTTTTTGGCTTTGTGAATCGCTCTTTTGTGGAATTCCAAGCCACATCTGGACATGGTGAGATTGCTGTTCTTGACCGAGGAGCTGATCCTCATTTGCAGGGGAAACATTACTAATGATTGTATTTTCAGTTGAGAACATGTCCAATTCCTAGATACGTTGAGGTACATAGCAGAGGATCAAGGTATTCCATAAAATTATTGTTCTTCCTTACTATACAGGTGGCACAGACACAAGCATACACCCATGGCCACTGTTAGATATCATGGGGCCCCGTACAGCCTACCTGACAGGCCCTACACTGCCAGAGAAAATATCCAAATTATATTTATGCTAAAAATACAATAAACACATTATTAATGGACACAATCCCAACCAAATTCCTGTTAAATCTAGATGATAAATCTATATAATAAAGCTGTGTGTGTAATTAAGGTCTTGGGGCTCATTCATATGGGTGCTGTGGCCTGTAGAGTGTGAATCAGTGGTTTGTTTTTTTGGCTGTCATCGTTTGCAGGCAACCTATGTTACGATATGGAAATGCTGCAGGTCCTAATTTGACAAGCATATGGGTGAAGGTGTACAGCCCTGAACACCGTGAGCATTCAGGGCCACTTCCTCTTGCCTGCACATCGGTCAGATTAAAACCTGTATTCATACAGCTGCTGTGTCCCCATAGTGTAACAGGTGGCTTCAGCCACATGAACAACCCATTCATTCATGCTGTACAGGCCAGAGGACCTGTGTGAATGTGGCATTTTTTAATTTTTTTTCCTCAGCTCATTAATTTCAATGGGCTGCCTAACGTGTGGGAACATGCAAAAATACTGCAGGCATATTATTTTAAAAGTGCTGCACCTAACCACACAGTAGTGTGGTGCCATGCGTTTTGGTGTCAGTGAATGCGTCTGTGTTTACTAGACGTGTAGAGGTGCAATTAAGTTTTCATCATGGTACATGTGAACATCTGCAAACGGCATTGCATTTCTTTGCTGTGCAGGAAAATGCGTGCTTTTGCATGCGTTTCTGCACCACAAATGGTGTGAACAAGTTCTAAGGGCCAGTTTACACTATAGAAACAGTCTAGATGTGTTCCAGATGCGTTTTTGCATGCACTTTTTTGATGCATGTTAGCCTGTTCTAGGGCATTTTGGATGCGTTTTTGACATATTCCAGTGCATTTTTTTATGCATTCCAGTTAATTTCTTCCCCTCTCTTTTTCTTCAATTTAATTAGGGTCATGAGCTCTTTAGTGCATTTCAGGGCGTTTTACCGCGCTCCAGTACAGTTCTATGCATAAATAATGCAGCCTGTTCGACTTTTTTGGCAGCACCTGCATCGCACTGGAAATGCAAGCACTGATGTGAACTATGACATTGACAACCATATAACCTTCTCTGTGTGTTTTGGATGCAGAAAAAAGCAACTGAAACGCATGTAGTGTGAACTGGCCCTAAAGGTTATAGGTAGAGATGAGCGAATCGAAGTAGGCGAAGTGGAATTCGCTTCGAATATTAGAAAAATTTCGATTCGCACCGAATCCGAAAATAAGCAGACTTCGGATGCGCGAATCGAAATTTTTCCTAAAATGGCGGCGACGTGCGGCGACGGAGCGGGGATGTCTGGGAAGGCACGCAGACAAGGCGCGCTGACCCATAATGCATTCATTCATGACGTGATCGCATTAGCCAATCAGCAGCCAGCCAGCACTGTGTAATGGTCGAGCTATAAATGGCGGCCATTTTAGAATTCTCCATTTGCCTCCAGTCATTCAACAGAGGCAGACCTGGCTGTATTCAGGGAGAGAGTTAGGGACACAGAAACGTTACTTAGGGACACAGAAACGTTAGTTAGGGACACAGAAATGTTACTTAGGGCCACAGAAACGTTACTTAGGGACACAGAAACGTTACTTAGGGCCACAGAAACTTTACTTAGGGACACAGAAACGTTACTTAGGGACACAGAAACGTTACTTAGGGACACAGAATCGTTACTTAGGGCCACAGAAACGTTACTTAGGGCCACAGAAACGTTACTTAGGGCCACAGAAACGTTACTTAGGGACACAGAAACGTTACTTAGGGACAGACACAGAATTGTTACTGAGGGACACAGAATTGTTACTAAGGGCCACAGAACTGTTACTTAGGGCCACAGAACTGTTACTTAGGGCCACAGAACTGTTACTTAGGGCCACAGAACTGTTACTTAGGGCCACAGAAACGTTACTTAAAGCCACAGAATTGTTACTTAGGGACAGACACAGAATTGTTACTGAGGGACACAGAATTGTTACTGAGGGCCACAGAACTGTTACTTAGGGCCACAGAACTGTTACTTAGGGCCACAGAAACGTTACTTAGGGCCACAGAATTGTTACTTAGGGACAGACACAGAATTGTTACTTAGGGACAGACACAGAATTGTTACTGAGGGACACAGAATTGTTACTGAGGGCCACAGAACTGTTACTTAGGGCCACAGAACTGTTACTTAGGGACACAGAATTGTTACTCAGGGACAGACACAGAATTGTTACTTAGGGACAGACACAGAATTGTTACTGAGGGCCACAGAAACGTTACTTAGGGCCACAGAAACGTTACTTAGGGCCACAGAAACGTTACTTAGGGCCACAGAAACGTTACTTAGGGACAGACACAGAATTGTTACTGAGGGACACAGAATTGTTACTGAGGGACACAGAATTGTTACTGAGGGCCACAGAATTGTTACTGAGGGCCACAGAACTGTTACTTAGGGACACAGAATTGTTACTTAGGGACAGACACAGAATTGTTACTGAGGGACACAGAATTGTTACTGAGGGACACAGAAACGTTACTTAGGGACACAGAATTGTTACTCAGGGACAGACACAGAATTGTTACTGAGGGACACAGAATTGTTACTGAGGGACACAGAATTGTTACTGAGGGACACAGAATTGTTACTGAGGGACACAGAATTGTTACTTAGGGCCACAGAAACGTTACTTAGGGCCACAGAACTGTTACTTAGGGACACAGAATTGTTACTTAGGGACAGACACAGAATTGTTACTGAGGGACACAGAATTGTTACTGAGGGACACAGAAACGTTACTTAGGGACACAGAATTGTTACTCAGGGACAGACACAGAATTGTTACTGAGGGACACAGAATTGTTACTGAGGGACACAGAATTGTTACTGAGGGACACAGAATTGTTACTGAGGGACACAGAATTGTTACTGAGGGACACAGAATTGTTACTTAGGGCCACAGAAACGTTATTTAGGGCCACAGAAACGTTACTTAGGGCCACAGAAACGTTACTTCGGGCCACAGAAACGTTACTTAGGGCCACAGAAACGTTACTTAGGGCCACAGAAACGTTACTTAGGGCCACAGAATTGTTACTTAGGGACAGACACAGAATTGTTACTGAGGGACACAGAATTGTTACTGAGGGCCACAGAACTGTTACTTAGGGCCACAGAAACGTTACTTAGGGCCACAGAAACGTTACTTAGGGCTACAGAAACGTTACTTAGGGCCACAGAAACTTTACTTAGGGCCACAGAAACGTTACTTAGTGCCACAGAATTGTTACTTAGGGACAGACACAGAATTGTTACTGAGGGACACAGATTTGTTACTGAGGGCCACAGAACCGTTACTTAGGGCCACAGAAACGTTACTTAGGGACACAGAATTGTTACTCAGGGACAGACACAGAATTGTTACTTAGGGACACAGAATTGTTACTTAGGGACACAGAATTGTTACTTAGGGACACAGAATTGTTACTCAGGGACAGACACAGAATTGTTACTGAGGGCCACAGAACTGTTACTTAGGGCCACAGAAACGTTACTTAGGGCCACAGAAACGTTACTTAGGGCCACAGAAACGTTACTTAGGGCCACAGAATCGTTACTTAGGGCCACAGAAACTTTACTTAGGGCCACAGAAACGTTACTTAGTGCCACAGAATTGTTACTTAGGGACAGACACAGAATTGTTACTGAGGGACACAGAATTGTTACTGAGGGCCACAGAACCGTTACTTAGGGCCACAGAAACGTTACTTAGGGGCACAGAATTGTTACTCAGGGACAGACACAGAATTGTTACTTAGGGACACAGAATTGTTACTCAGGGACAGACACAGAATTGTTACTGAGGGACACAGAAATGTTACCTAGGGCCACAGAAACGTTACTTAGGGCTACAGAAACATTACTTAGGGCCACAGAATCGTTACTTAGGGCCACAGAAACTTTACTTAGGGCCACAGAAACGTTACTTAGTGCCACAGAATTGTTACTTAGGGACAGACACAGAATTGTTACTCAGGGACACAGAATTGTTACTCAGGGACACAGAATTGTTACTGAGGGACACAGAATTGTTACTGAGGGACACAGAATTGTTACTCAGGGACACAGAATTGTTACTGAGGAACACAGAATTGTTACTCAGGGACAGACACAGAATTGTTACTGAGGGACACAGAATTGTTACTGAGGGACACAGAATTGTTACTGAGGGACACAGATTTGTTACTCAGGGACAGACACAGAATTGTTACTGAGGGACACAGAATTGTTACTGAGGGACACAGAATTGTTACTGAGGGACACATAATTGTTACTCAGGGACACATAATTGTTACTGAGGGACACAGAATTGTTACTCAGGGACAGACACAGAATTGTTACTCAGGGACAGACACAGAATTGTTACTCAGGGACAGACACAGAATTGTTACTGAGGGACACAGAATTGTTACTGAGGGACACAGAATTGTTACTCAGCGACAGACACAGAATTGTTACTCAGGGACAGACACAGAATTGTTACTCAGGGACAGACACAGAATTGTTACTGAGGGACAGACACAGAATTGTTACTGAGGGACACAGAATTGTTACTGAGGGACACAGAATTGTTACTGAGGGACACAGAATTGTTACTGAGGGACACAGAATTGTTACTGAGGGACACAGAATTGTTACTGAGGGACACAGAATTGTTACTCGGGGACAGACACAGAATTGTTACTCAGGGACAGACACAGAATTGTTACTGAGGGACACAGAATTGTTACTCAGCGACAGACACAGAATTGTTACTCAGGGACACAGAATTGTTACTGAGGGACACAGAATTGTTACTGAGGGACACAGAATTGTTACTCAGGGACACAGAATTGTTAC